>NC_143076.1:2507500-3132500 GCF_052426305.1 Pelodiscus sinensis | reverse complement strand
AACATAACGGCTACATCTACACTGGCATCCCTTCCGGAAAAGGGATGCTAATGTAGACTTTGGAATAGGCAAATCTGCAGGGGATTTAAATATCCCCCGCGGCATTTGCATTAACATGGCTGCCGCTTTTTTTGAAAGTAGGAATAAGAAATCCTCCGGAAAAGGCTTTATTTTCCGGAGAATAACGTCTAGACTGGCGCTTTTCTCCAGCTTTTCCCCAAGCCGGAAAAAAGCGGCAGCCATGTTAATGCAAATGTCGCGGGGGATATTTAAATCCCCTGTGGATTTGCCTATTCCAAAGTGCTACATTAGCATCCCTTTTCCGGAAGGGATGCCAGTGTAGACACAGCCAATGTGTTTTACCTTCCAGGGGGAAAGAATAAAGCTTTTTAGATCAGATTAAAATAAAGAAAACCCCAGTTGTCAATTTCTGCCTTCCCTTTACTTATAGGCATCTAGTTCTTTCTTGCCACAATTCCAGTCCTTTGCGGCCTGACCTAGTTCTGCCTAACTCACTAAAATCAAATAAATATATAAAAATACTGCTGTTCCAAGCTGATCTCCTTTTAACCCTGCATTGCGAATCACTGAGGAAAAATACTGGCACTTGGTTTATCCGGTCATTTCAGACAGTGTCTTTCCAGCAGAGCCATTTAGCCATTCTTGTTTGTATGTGCAAAGGTAAAGCACCAGATGAACAGCCCTGGAGACTGGACTCCTGTATTTATCCACACTGCATAGAGATGCTTTTACAGTGAACTACACAAAACATCCCAATGTACTTTGATGCAGCAGGACACACCATTTTAGCTTTGCTAAATGTTCTAATCATCTCTCTAGATGACTCATTCATATGTTTCCCAGCTCTCAGCAGAAGTGCTACTGTCATGTCTAGGGTGCTGAATATTAATATTCTGGTGGAGGGAGTCATTTTCACTCCAGGGCTGTGTCTACATTGGCCCCTATTCCGTAATAGGGATGCAAATGTAGCACTTTGGAATAGGCAAATCCGCGGGGGATTTAAATATCCCCCGCGGCATTTGCATTAACATGGCTGCCGCTTTTTTCTGGCTTCTAGATAAGCCGGAGAAAAGCGCCAGTCTGGACGCGATCCTCCGGAAAATAAGCTCTTTTCCGGAGGATCTCTTATTCCTACTTTCAAGAGATCTTCAAGTAGGAATAAGAGATCCTCCGGAAAAGAGCTTATTTTCCGGAGGATCGCGTCCAGACTGGCGCTTGTCTCCAGCTTATCTAGAAGCCGGAAAAAAGCAGCAGCCATGTTAATGCAAACTTAATGGGACTTGGCCACACCCAAAAAAAGTGGACATCCTGCTAACTAAAATCATGCCGGAACATGGATGTTGCCAGACTGGAGAGTGCCAGACTAGAGAATTTCTACCTGTACTTTTTTTTTTTCTGTGCTGCTGCCTGTTTGTATTTCCAGTTCCAAATGAGGTGTGTGGTTGACTGATCAGTTTGTAACTCTGGTGTTCATAACTCTGAGGTTCTACTGTACCCAGTTCTTTATACAGCACTATTCATCCATACAGCTCAAAGCACTTTGCAAAGCAGGTCAATATCACTAGCACTGTCTTTCAGATGGGAAATCTGAGGCAGTGAAGTGAGTTGCCCAAGGTCACCCAGCAGATCATTGTAAAATTTCAGCCTACACAGTGATTTTCTTACAAGCTACTTACCACAGTCTTTGTGGCAAACAGATACTTGTCTCGGAGCTGGAAGTCTTCAACCTCTTCCAGAATTATTTCTTTATTTTCCCTGGTTTGAAAGAAATCTGTGCTGCGAATAATAGTTGAGGACCCGGTAGGTTCATGCCGTTCTATGTAAATTGTATTCAGCTTATCATATGGGTCAATGCCCCTTGGACAGAAAAAAGAAAGAAAACAGCTATATTATTTCTGAGCTTACCCGGCTATCAAGGTAGTATCAGCTATTTAAAAACAAAGTCATTTAAGAAGAGATGGGCTCAAACTGCAAAACTTGGATCAGGATTGTGAACACCCAGCAGCTAGATAATGAGAACATGGTCTTTGGTTCACCTCATTCTAAAAAAAGAGGCTATCTGCCAAATCTGGATCCAAATTCCAGTTTGAATTTACAAACCACTCACAGAAGAGCTGGTCAAAATAAAGGGGGAGAATTGCAAAAATAGCTGACACCTTTCTCTCCGCTGTGTTCCACTGACATTCAAGATCCATTGGTAAGACCAATTAAGCAGCTTAAAGCTGGTTGAAAACAAGGAAAACTGAAAATGTATGATCCATCTGTCAGAAAGTCATTCTCTTCCCAGCCTCCTCATAAGGTATAAGAAGAGAACTTTATTCAGTTTCATAAGTGAAATGCAAAGGTGTTCAGTGAAACTATTGAAGTTCAGTCCCATGTGCATGTTTCAGAGATTATCAGGGCAAGTTACGCGTTATTTATCATTAAAATGAAAAAAACCCTGCTAGGTAGAAACTCAGATTCCAGCACTGGACAACAAAAAAGAATCATAGTGAGAAAGCAACCAAGAACTGGATAGCATGTGCCATTTTGTGTTTACTGCTCTGAAATCTATTTATAGTGACCATTTAAGGAACCAGAAAACAAACACCTCCCAATCAGAGATGGGGCTATTACTGCAAGTTTCCCTGCAAATAGATGGCATGGATTGGCTGTGAGTAGCTTTGATCTCAAGAAACCTTTTTTAACTTTATTAAGACCAAATCATGTACCATTGATGTTATCAGGAGTTCAATCTCCACCTTCAGTGTGAGCAGGATCAAGTCTTTTGAATGAAAAACGTTTTAAGATTTAGAGTAAAACTGTCCCCTCACACCCACACAGCAGATCTTGGTTCAGATATTCTGCTGCAATTGTTTGACAGTGCACTGATTAGGACAGGAAATGAAGGAGAACACAGTCTCTACCTGAAACTGCAAAAGGAGTTCAGGGAATAATTGCATGAGTGAGAATTTTGGAAAACATTCCCTGGGTCTTGCTAAAACCGCTACACAATCTTCAATGAACATTACGTTTTTAAAATAGCCCAGTGCCTCTAATTATTATTTGTTTTCCTGCAGTGCCTAGGCACTCTAGTCTTAGATCAGTGTCCCGCTGTGCTATGTGCTGTACAAACCCAGAACAAAAAGATATCCCTTGTCCCTTAGCATCAAGATTCACAATGAACTACTGAATCACCAAGGGTACGTCTACACTGCACACTTATTTCGAAATAAGCTATTCCAGAATAGTTATGCCAAAACAGCTTATTTCGAAATACCACATCTACATTGCAGGGAAGCCTCAAACTTGGTCTGAGACAGGCTCCCCTAATGTGGACGCACTATCTCGATTTAGAACCCCAGGAGGCACTGGGGTGGAATAACTCAGAATGGCCCTAGGGAGGGGCTATTTCGAAATAGCAGCAGTAGAGCATCTACACACGCCTTCGCTATTTCGAAATAGCTATTTTGGAATAGGTGTTATTCCTAATAGAATGAGGTTTACAGATTTTGGAATAAGCCATCTGTTATTTTGAAATTATTTCAAAATAACAGAATGGCTGTGTAGACGCTCCAATTGTTATTTCGAAATAACGCTAGTTATCTTGAAATAACGGTGCATTGTAAACACACCCCAACACTAGCATTTGCTGGATGCTGGCTTTTCCTTCACAGAGTCGATCCAAATACCAACACATCTTTATAACGTTTAACTTGTGGAAGCTATGGAGACACAATATGAGTCAAGCTGAAATTCTATGAGCTTTCAGTTGTCCCCCTTCTGCCTCATATTCCCATGGCAAACTGCTGTGATCTATAATATCCACTTATTATGGAATTAACTCTGGGGGAGAATACATTTCTGCATCTCATACTCTCCAGTGTCTTCTGAGCCCAAGTTCTTGGCAAAAAATAGGGGAGACCTAAGGAGGCCTGAAAGGACAAAAAAGGGAAAAACTTCCACAGTGACCCAAAGATTCAATACGTACCAAGAAAAAGATTTCACGTGTTCCTGAATCATTATCCAGGTCTGTCCAAAATCATCCGATTGCCAGAGCTGCAATACAAAATGTCAGTGACACAGGTGAGACTCAGATAGGGTACATCTAGACTGCAGTGCTATTTTGGGATACTGGAGATATCCCGAAATAGGTATTCCACATCTTTTGAACAAGCCCATTGTTTCAAAATAGATTTCAAAATAATGGGCTCGCTATTCTGACGTCCCTATAACTCTCGTGCCACAAGGGTTAAGGAACAATTTATTTCAAAATTTGGCACTGTGTAGACAAAGCTATTTTGAAATTAAGTCGAAATAAGATGCGCAATTTGCGTAGCTCAAATTGCATATCATATTTTGACCTACAGGTGCATTGTAGATGCATCCATACTCTAGCCACTGGAGCCTAAATCATTCCCCAGACTGAGTAAATTAAAGGGCTAAATTCTGGAAAGCACATTGCTCCCCCAAGCCATAACATAAATGAGCAGGGCTGACGCGGACCTGTACTTTGACTCTAAGCAGCTCTGTGCGGTACTCCTCTGCAAATGAATGCTGCCAGGAGCAATAGTGATCTACTTGTAGATGTATAGCATGTGCAGGGAACAGATGCCAGGTGGATGCGTACTCCTAAAGCCTGGACAGATGCCAAATTACTGCCTGCAGAGATGCCCTCATGGGGGGCTAATCAGAATTAGGAATAACCTCTCATGTGAAAGCAAAAGAAAGCATGAGACCTCTGCAATAGAAGCCGTCTTGCTCTCTGTTTCTATCACAACACCAACCACACCGTTGGCATTTAAATCATAATTACATTATTTTGCTGGTTTGCGCATAGAACCAGCCAGATTCCAGACCCAATGTTCAGTGCAAACAGTTTGATTTTAAAAAAGGCAGCGATCATCAATACATCCAGCATAACTTACAAATAAATGTACCATTGCCTCCCATTAGCAATGTAGTTCAGCACGTACCGAGTGGAGAATTAAGCTCTAACTCAGAAACAAGAGTAAAAGGCAATAACGGCTGTCTGCGGTAGAGTGACTAAGGACTAGTTATTGCCCTTTCACTGATCTAGCAGAATGGCGTTGTCTGATTGTGTCTGATAGGAGTGATGTGTGAGCATTAATCTTGGTCCTTTCCACTTCAGAAACACAGCATGTTCATTTAATCCTTTAAAATAATATTACTCTGTGCTTCTGTGGCATCTTTCTTCTGCAGCTATACAAAAGCTTTTGCAAACAGGAATGTAGACCCTTACCAAGATGATAAGTTTTATATTGGTCTTACAGATAGGTAAATTAGAGCTCAGTGAAATGATCTGCTCAGTCACACATTGAGTCAGCTGCAAAAACAGGAATGAGAACCCAAGAGATGACTCAGACAACTGATCTAACCGCAAGATTAACCCTGTCCCTGAGGAGGGAGAAAAATTATTCTCCTTCACTTCTGATGATAGGACAAGAAGCAATGGGCTTAAATTACAGCAAGGGAGGTTTAGGTTAAACTTCCTAACTCTCCGGTTACGTCTACATTGCACTTTCTTGTGCAAGAACGTATGCAAATGAGGCACCGCAATGAATATCGCCACACCTCATTTGCATACTTAATGAGCCATCATTTTTGTGCAAGGGGCTTTTGCGCAAGAGCTGTTCTACCACTTATTTTCAGGCAGAGTAGCTCTTGAGCAAGAGGGGGGTTTGCACAAGAAGGAGCAGTGTAGACTGCTCTGCCTTGCACAAAAGCCCCTTACACAAAAATGACAGTTCATTAAGTATGCAAATGAGGTGCAGCAATATTCATCACTGCTCCTCATTTGCATATGTTCTCGCGCAAGAAAGCACAATGTAGACGTAGCCTCCGAGTAGTAAAACATAGAATAAATTGCTTAGGGAGGTCGTGGAATCTCCATCACTGGAAATTTTTAAGAGCAAGTTAGACACCTGCCAGGGATAGTCTAGATCACTGATGGGCAACCTAGGCTAGTGAATAGCCCACCTTCATCTCAGTAGGCCACAGGAGTGTCCTAACCAAGACATTCTCCTGGGACAGGGTAGTTCTGCTAAATGTCCTTGTATACCTAGAATTTGCAGAGTTGTGCTGACTGAACCATAGTAATGCTGTGAATGGATGCAAAGGGAGCACCCAGTTTTCACGGTCAATGTTGTATGCAATCAGCATGAACCTCACTGCACACGCCCTGGCTTTACGTGCATGTCACTTGAGTAATACTGGTAGGGAAAAAACAATGTGGACAGAAACCAGAGGAGTCTGGCAATCCTGCACGTGGGCTACAGTAAACAAGTATCTTGTGGGCCATGTATATAATCCCAATGGGCCACAGGTTGCCCACCACTTGTCTAGATAGTTCTTGTTCCTGCCATGAATGCAGAGGATTGGACCTGATGACCTCTTGAGGTTCCTTCCAGTTCTACAGAATGAATCTCTCTTGTCTGGAATCCTCAGGACCTGATCGGTTCTGAACAAGAGAATTTGCCGGACCATGGAAGGTCAGTGTTGTCCAGCAGCATCACCAACACTTCCACTGCGCACTGGGCTGTTAGAAGATATTCAGGGGTAAAGTAGCGCAGAACGCTGAGAGCTAGGACTAGTGGCTATAAACAAACTTGATGGGACCACAGGAAACTTGGCCAAACCCATGAAAAGTGGACATCCAGCTAACTCAAATCATTCTGGACAATGGATGTTTCCAGACCAGAGGGTTCTAAATTAGCAAGGTTCAACCTGTACTCTTCTATAATTATCAACTAACCTAGCGACAGAAGCTAACAAAATCATAGGGGTCAGTGCCAGTGGTGTGCAGGGAATGCAGATGAACTGTGAAGTCCTGGGGGAAAATTCCTACAGAACAGAAGCACAGCGGAGCTGACCATTGAGAGCATGCCAGGCAAAGGAGGAGACAGATGGGAGTATGCGCAGGAGTAGTTGTTGAATTCAGTCAGCACTGTGCAGTTGTAACCCAAAGAGGCTGCTTTAAGTCGGAGGGATTTGGGGGCTGCTGTATCCTATAGCAGGAATCACTCACAAATGCCAGCAGCACACCAGAATCAACAGAGCACACACAGAGCTGCTTTATCCACCCCCACGCCTTGGCTCTCTCATCTCCGCTGTCCCTCTCTGATCAGAAAATCCAGCCCCCTAAAATATAACTAAAAGATCAGACTATCTGTGCTTTTGAGGGGAGGTCGTTTTTTTTTAACAGATTTTTATTTGTGTTTTCAGGCAGAAAGTCCATGCACAGTCATTTCAAAAGCTGTACACACTACCCGCCAAAAAACCAAAACCTTGTTTTGTGCCAAAGCGGCAACTTGCAGAGCAAGGCCTATTGCAAACATTTGCAATGCAAAGCTGCCAGCCCATGTTAAATGATCCAAAGGTCACTCCTGACCGTATTGGCAGTTCTCTGGCATGAGTTACTAATGAGGCAGGCAGTGGATTAGTCGAAGTGGGGAGAAGGCTGTCACAGCTTGTTTCTGCCAAAAAATATAACCACCACCTTTATCCTTGCTACCAAAGGGAAAAAAGATTTCTGTGTTTAAAAGGAAATGTGCTGGCTAGGTAGAGCCAGGATGGGGTGGATGTTCTGTGTGCTCTGCCCCTAGATGGGAAAATAATCTACTAATCATGGCAAGAAGATACTAAAGCACAAATCCACATGATACTGGTATGTGATTTTTCAAGATAAACACTTTGGCCACTGCCAACCATAAAGCCTACAGAACATGAAATATATAGTCTAGTGTTTCTGAGCCTACCTATTTCTTCCAAGCAGAGTATAAATAATAAGGCTCACTTCTTCCTTTAAGGTGCACTGGAGCTCACTTCTACTCTATGGCTGTGTGACAAGGTGGACCAGGCCCCAAAACCCCTGCTGGGGGCAAACCATAGAGACGTCCCCCAGGAAAGTTTGGATACATCTACACTGCACAGCTATTATAGCTACCTACAGCTACACAAGCTGCCCGTTATTTCAAAATATTTTTTGAAATAACCGACGTGCTATTTCAGCATCCCGATAACCCTCGTTACACAAAAGTTAAGGGTTGTCTCGAAATAGCACGTTATTTCAAAATTTGGTGCTGTGTAGATGCACCAAATTTCAAAATAAGCTATTTCGAGTTTAGGGTGGTATGTAGATGCACCCATCGAGTGGCACAAAGGATGTAACGAATCAGGACTCAGCAAGCAGGTTAAAAGGAAGCTTTTGGGCCAGAGTGAAGCGGAACTTTAGGGCTCAAGAAACTCCAACAGGGCAGCCACAGCATGGAGTACAGGCCTAGGCACTCGGCCAAAGGGGATGGCCCCCATTGCAGGCCATTCTCAAACGTTAAATGGTTGAGAAGAATCATGAAGGAATGTTACATAGCGCCTGGGGACCAACAAGCCAGAACTCCTGGGTTCATGCCCTGGCTTTGACCCTGACGCTTTGTGTGATCGTGGCTGAAGCTCTTACTCTTTGTGCCTCAATTTCCCCATGTGGACTATTTTTACAAGCAGTGGCCATTGGCCTGTATATGTGCGGTAGGCATTCCTTGTGCGCCCAACCAATGGTATCAAAGGTGGTGTGGGCCACTTTCCCATTTTTACTGCAGTACAAACAATTTGCAGCAAAGAGGGTGGAAATACAAATAAAGACAACTTCGCTCAGCTACAGGTACAGCTACAGGGAAGCAAACTCCATTTCTTCTTTAAGTGGTGGTCCCTGTGTGAATTTCATAGGTGGGAGATTAACAAGCAGCAGTCACACGCAGGCTGGGTGCAGGTCACAGAAGTGATAGCTGACTGCGTTCCCCACAGCTGTATCTGCAGATGACCCTGTGTGTATGCAAACAACTCCAAGTAATGCACTACAGATCTCCAGTAGAGAGATGTCTCTCACAGATGCAGCCAACTTGCCTTTCTGGCAGAGGAATGTGAGCTAATTGGTAACTCAGTGAGACCCATTTTGGAAAATCTCTGAGCCAATATACCTTGACCTCTTGATCTCTCTGCTATGGGAGAGGGGGAACAACAGTTCAGGTGTCTTTCTAACGTCCTTTGTGGAGGAAAAAAAATGAAAGCCTTTAGAATATCCAAAGAACCCAGTCTTTTCTCCTTTTTCAAGACTTATGGTTTAGAAAAAAATGGCAAGTGAATGGCCTGACTCACATGGCACTTGGAAACTACTTTAGGGATGATTCTGGGGGCAAAGGGCATAATGCAGCCTTTTCGTTATAGCAGGTACTATGGGGTGAGTCCACCCTAAGCACAACCGGCTCTCTGGTTTATCTGGCTTAGGTTAGAGCAGTGGTCACCAACCAGTAGATGGGGATCTACCAGTAGATCTTGGAGCCTCTGACAGGTGATCCTGACTGGTCTGGCGGGGAAGCTAGCAAGCGCGGGTACTTCAGCTGCCTGTCCTGCTGCTCCTGATCTCTGCATCAGAGTTGCCCCTCTGGTTGCCTCCTGCTTGCTGTGCAGGGAGTAGGAGGGCATTGATGTCAGGGTGTCCCTCCTCCTCCCACTCCTGCACCCCATCTCCACACAAAGAGAAAAGGATGGAGGGAGCTTGGCAATGCAAATCTCTGTCACGCTCACACACTGTGTGGCTGTGTCTACACGCGCGGCTTCTTGTGCAAGTAGGGCCGTTCTTGTGCAAGAATCCGCAGAGCGTCCACACTGCCCGCCCGCTCTTGCGCAAGGAAATTTACAGTACGGCGTGGAAAGAGAGGGCTCCTTGCGCAAGAGCTACGCTCTTTCTTAACAGCTGTAAGCCCTCTTGCTCAGGAGCTCTTGCGCAAGCGGGCAGTGTGGACCCTCCGCAGGGGTTTCTTGAGCAAGAAAGCCCTATGGCTAAAATGGCCGTCAGCTTTCTTGCGCAAGAGAGCGTCCACATGCCATGGGCGCTCTTGCACAAAAGCACAGCGCACACATGGCAGTGTGGATGTTTTCTTGCACAAGAAGCCGTGAGTGTAGACATAGCCTGTTTGTGTCTGCCATTCTCACAAACACACACTGTCCTTCCCTCTCATCTACTAACCCAACACATACACGGGGGGTTGTTACTACTTTTACTGCTTGCAAAGTGGATTATTTTGACTGATCTTTGCATTTCATTACTCTCTTACACGTAAATTTAATTCTTTGACTAGTGAGCACTGGCTGTTGGGCCACTCCCAGGATGGGCAAGGCAGGACTTAAATCCACCGCCGTGTGCTCCCCAAGTGAATGTGCGAGCCCCTAGGCCACCCCAGAACCGTCAGGGCAACCCTTATCCTGGCAACCTAATGTGGGAGCCAGCTCCATCCGTGGGGTACCTGTCTGGCCTCTCTCAGGGTGGGTGAGACTCAAGCCCCCAACACTGTACTCCCCAGGCAGATGCTGTATCCCCTAGGCCACTCCAGAACCCACCCCACCTCCCTACCTTCAGGGCGTCCCCTCCCACACTCTGAACCCCTTGGCCCAAGACCAGAGCCTGCACCCCAACCCCCTACCCCAGCCTGGTGAAAGCGAATGAGATTCGGGGAGGAAGGGAAATGGAGTGAGCAAGGTGAGGCCTTGGTGAAGGGGCAGAGTAGGGCCAGGGCCTCAGAGAAGGAGCAGGAAGCAGGCCGGGCCAGGGGATTTGGGCTGGAGGTAGATCTTACATTGCACTTACATTGAAGAAGTGCTCTTGTGGTTATAAAGGTTGGAGAGCGCTGGGTTAGAGCTACTAGAACAGAGGTGGGCAAAAGGGCCTCCATTCGGGTTGCCAGGTGTCCGGTTTTCTACCGGACAGTCCAGTTTTTGGGGCCTCTGTCTGGTAAAAAAAATCCAGAAAATACCAGACACGTGCAATGTCCGGTATTTCCTGTTTTTCTGGCTGGGCACTGGATGGAAGCCTGGCGGGGGTTGAGGGAGGGGCTGGGAGGCGGGGCGCGATCGGCGCTGGGAGCCCAGGCTGCATCTGATGCCTTGAGGAGGAGGAGAAGCCCTGTCCCTGCTCCTGAGCGCATGGTGGAGCCGCAGCCAGACTCACTCGCGCTTCTCCGGACCGTGCGCGGGGCTGACAGTGCCTGGGATCTGCATGTGCCCAGGTCAGTCCTGCCCCCGCCCCTCCACTTCCCCGACCCTTCCCGACCAGCTCCACTGCCCCCGACCCCCTCCTGGCCAGCCCTGCTTCCTGCCGGCCGGTTCTCCTCCTCCCGATCTCCCCTGGCCAGCCGCGCTGCCTTGACCCCTCCCCCATCTGCCCAGGCCAGCCGCGCTGCCCACGAACCCTCCCCCATCTCCCCTGGCCAGCCGCGCTGCCTTGACCCCTCCCCCATCTCCCCTGGCCAGCAGCGCTGCCCACGAACCCTCCCCCATCTGCCCAGGCCAGCCGCGCTGCCTTGACCCCTCCCCCATCTCCCCTGGCCAGCCGCGCTGCCCACGACCCCTCCCCCATCTGCCCAGGCCAGCCGCGCTGCCCACGACCCCTCCCCCATCTGCCCAGGCCAGCCGCGCTGCCCACGACCCCTCCCCCATCTGCCCAGGCCAGCCGCGACCCCTCCCCCATCTCCCCTGGCCAGCCGCGCTGCCCACGACCCCTCCCCCATCTGCCCAGGCCAGCCGCGCGCTGCCCACGACCCCTCCCCCATCTCCCCTGGCCAGCCGCGCTGCCCACGACCCCTCCCCCATCTGCCCAGGCCAGCCGCGCTGCCCACGACCCCTCCCCCATCTGCCCAGGCCAGCCGCGCGCTGCCCACGACCCCTCCCCCATCTCCCCTGGCCAGCCGCGCTGCCCACGACCCCTCCCCCATCTGCCCAGGCCAGCCGCGCGCTGCCCACGACCCCTCCCCCATCTCCCCTGGCCAGCCGCGCTGCCCACGACCCCTCCCCCATCTGCCCAGGCCAGCCGCGCGCTGCCCACGACCCCTCCCCCATCTCCCCTGGCCAGCCGCGCTGCCCACGACCCCTCCCCCATCTGCCCAGGCCAGCCGCGCTGCCCACGACCCCTCCCCCATCTGCCCAGGCCAGCCGCGCTGCCCACGACCCCTCCCCCATCTGCCCAGGCCAGCCGCGCTGCCCACGACCCCTCCCCCATCTGCCCAGGCCAGCCGCGCTGCCCACAACCCCTCCCCCATCTCCCCTGGCCAGCCGCGCTGCCTTGACCCCCGGCCGCCAGCCCCGGCCCCCTGGGTCCCCCATCTCCTCCGGCCGGCCGCGGTGCCCCCGCTCCCGCCCTCTCCTGTGACCAGCCGCGCTGCCCCCGCCCCTCCCCCCATCAAGTGTGTCCGGTATTTTTTCTAAACCTACCTGGGAACCCGAGCCTCTATGGGCTGGACTCAGCCCACCCAGCAAGTTGATCCGGCCAGTGGAAGCCCTGTTGCTGCTCCCCCACCCCAGGCCAAACAGGGCCTGGCGGGGGGAAGCATGCGAAGTCTTCTCCCACCCTACCCCCACACTTAGAAGCACGGCACGCTCCTGGCAGGGCGGGAGGAGACTTCACGTGCTCCCCCCCCCACACACAATCCCAAGCCCTGATTGGCCATGGGGCAGGGATGGGGAGGACGTGAAGTCTCCTGCCCTGCGAGAGGCACAGCGCTTCTAAGCACTACACACCCCTTGCAGGATGGGGGCAGGATGGGAGGAGACTTTGCACACGCCCCCATCCCCAGGCCAATCAGGGCTTGGGGGCAGAGGGAGCGCGTGACGTTTCCTCCCACTGCAAGGGGCCGGCTGGCGGCTGATTCGAAGAGCAGCGCTCCCTGGCAGAGCAGGGCAGGGAGCCAGAGACTTCACGTGCTTCCCCTCCCCAGGCCCCGATTGAGCTGGGGGCAGCCGGGGGGAGCACACAAAGTCTCCTCCCACTGCCAGGGGCACGCTACTAGAGGGAACCGCCAGTTGTTCAGAACAGCGAGCGGGTGGGGGAGGGCAGGGGTCTGTGGGCGGGGAAGCCTGGAAATGTCCTGGCCCTGCCCTTCTGCCTCAGGCCCCACCCATTCCAGGGCAGCCCAAAGCCACTTCAAAAAATTCGGAAGTGGCTCCAGTCACAATGATTGCCCGAGAGCCTTCCCTAGCTTTACCCGCCAGAGGAGAGCTCCAAACCTTGGGCGGAACTGCCCCTTGGCCATTCATGTTGCCCTTCTCTGGACAGTAAACAGAGAGAAGTGGCTTCCATCCCCCATTCTTCTTGGAGATCAGGAACTAAGGGGAACAGAATTCCTTCCCTGAGGCTACATCTAGACTGCAAGCAGCTTTCGAAAGAGGCTTTTTCGAAAAAGAGCGTCTAGTCTGCAAAAAAGGCCACTTTTTTCAAAAAAAACCCTGTAGTCTAGACACACCCTTAATGTTGAAGTGGAATATTTCTGTGGCTTCCAGGAGGAAAAGGAAGTTTACCTCTTGTATGTAGCATTTACCAGAAACTGGATCAGATAGCCACCAGGAATAATTTCTAATACCCATCTGTTTGTCATTACAACCCTCCAGCTTTTGGAAAATGGTGTAGGCCAGTGTTTCTCAACCTTTTTTCATAAAGTACCCCTTTTTCAAAAAAAAATACCCCCAGTACCTACAGATTTCAGACACACAATTTTTTTTTCTACCATTGCAACACATTTGTGTAAACAACTTAATCATAGCTGGGCGAGTGATGAAATTTTTGGGTGTAAAAAGTACAAAAATAAACTGTAAAACTTATAACAAAAATTCAGTTTTCTCCAAATTTCAGTTGTGTTGACGTACCCCCCAGACTTCTCTTGAGTACCCCTAAGGGTATTCGTACCACTGGTTGAGAAACACTGGTGTAAGGCACTGAATATCTACGGAGGGAAACGAAGGACTTGACAATCCTGTAAAAAGAAACTTCACCTGAGGGATAGAGTTCAAAGTAAGGGCGGACGTTGCAGGGGCTGGGTTCCTGTGCTTGTCTCTTGGGTAGTGGCTTCTGAAGATGGTCTTACCCTACATCCCCATCTATGATGTTTTCTCTTGAGAGTAGGAGTATATAACGGCCCCGTGAGCAAAGCATCATCCTTGAGTCTTTGCAGGAGAGGAGAAACTCCTCTGTCTTCTCATGGAATAGGCTGGTGTACCAAAGGGCAAACCGACAGTCTCTGCTGCATCCACCACAGCCTGGAAGGAATTGTGGACATCAACTTAGGCCTGGAAGCAGAGTCTGTTCTACTCAGAGGGCTTGGCCTTAAATTCATAAAACTGTCGTAACTGGTTAAATCAGATTTAGCCAAGAGGGCCTGACTTTTCTGCCTCTCTCCAGTTTAGGTTATTAAAATTTCTAGAAAGTCAAGTCACTTATGTCCCTTATTGGAGAGAGTAGTCTTTGGGTGCTGTTGCTTGGACTGCTCTATAGCCACCTGAATCTCCAAAGAGTTCAGCAGTAGGGGAGAGTTTTCGTAAGTAAGGCTTCCCGACCCTCTCAGGAGCAGACGCACAACAAACAGGAGTGTGACAAACTGTCTTGGCTGGTCCATGATGGCCTCACTGATGTCGAAGGTCACTTGACTGGGACCAATAGGCTAAACTTCGATGAGGCTCCCAGACTGCATCAAAAGGAATCTGTAGTTCTGTCAGAAGCCAGTGCATGAGCTCTTGATATTGCTAGAATCGAGCCAGTAGAGATGGAGAAGATGGAGTTACCGCCTCAGCTACTGAAAAACTGCTCCCAGGACTGTCAAATCTCGCTGACCATCTTCCTCCAAATACTCTGACATGGTCAGTTGTGGATGACCAGGTAATGGCAAATAGGAATCGTGAACCAATCCTGGGTGACTAGGGTAGGTTTCCCATGGTACCCAATATTGCCAGTAGAATGGATCAGCCACTAGAAAAGGGCCCAGTAGCATGAGGATTTCGTGTCCCTTTGGCAATCATGTCTGATTAGAGGACTCCTGTCCCATTTCAGCTCTGTCCGATGTCAGAGAAACTCCTGCAGACCAGTGATTCGGTCCAAGAGAAAGCATTAACAGTACCGATGGCTGCACCTCGAGAGTAGGAAGGAAGAATGACTTTGCCTCCTTGAAATAGACTCTTCCTGTCTCACACAGAGATGGTCTCCATCAATGTTTTCTTTAACTTTTTCCATCCATGTACAGAATAAATTTTATGTGCACCAAGGCATGTGCGGATGTGCACCACCAACAGAAAAACATGCTGCGGCACTATGGGAGCTCTGCTATCCAGCTGGGCAACACCCGAATCTTTCCTGGGTGGCTGCCTAAGTGCTCAGCATACAGGGAACACTGGTCCCAATAGGGAGGATGAAGGCGGTCAGGAAAGAGCAAGGATGTCCTGCAAGGACACACAGATCTCCGACTGTCCCAGAATCAGAGGAGAGTCTGTTGGTGGTGCTTTGGACCTGGAGGTTCCTTGGTCACCATGGCAGTCAGTTCCCTCTGGGACCAAGTTGCTACTTGTATATTGACTCTTGAAGTGGACCAGAGCAACCCTCGGGGAGCCTTTTATTCCGAGTCTTCACCATCAGAGTCAATGTGTGTGGAACTGCTGGACGTAAACTCATGTGCACTTCCTTCTCCTGCGTAGACTGATTCAGGCTAAAGTCCTTAGTGCCTGTATCTGCCAGATCTGACTCGGACAGGACTGGAGAAGGATCCTTCCTCTTCAGGGCAGCTGGAGACAAAGATGGCTTGTCTATGACAGTGCCCCTTACTCTCGTGGGAAGCTTTCTCCAAAGGCTTAACAGCTTAGCCTCCATCCCCCACTAGTGCTTGGAGGGCTGCTATCAGTTTAGTGAGTCTGACTTAAGGGGGGAGGAGAGTCCCCAACCCAGATCCGAGAGGCTTTGTTACCTTTTCCATCAAATATTTTCTGAGTCTTAGTTCCTGCCCCAGTGAGTTCTGTGAATGTGAAGCTGGAGAGGCATCAGCCCGCATCACTCTGTATGCCCTCCATCGGGAGCATGAGGAAGAGCTACAACACATCTTCAGGCCAATGGATCTGGCTTGTAAAAAATCTAAAAATTCCAGACTCGGGTGCATGGTGCACACGGAGACCGTCACTCCAGGGACTACTGCTTACTCACACTTGACTGCAATGCCAGAGTAAGGATGGAAGATGGATGCCGTCCGAACAGCTGACATATCAAAATCGGGGATGGGTAGATACATGAATGGATAGACAATGCATGTCAAATATTTCTTAACCCCTTTATGCAAAGGACAATGTGTATCAAGAACAGCTCACGCCAAACATCCCAACATGTATGTAACATTTTAGGTACTCAGAAAAGCAACAGAAGCCGTGTTACAGGGAATTCCTGTCTGACTGGAGCTCCTCACCTGTTTGTTAGGATGCGACCTATCGAAGCCCAAAACAAGGTCAGGGATCCTACTGTGCAACAGGAGATCTGCAGCTCTGAATGGAATGGAGAAGCCCTGAACAGTGTTGCAGAAGTCCATGGTGATCCAGAGGTACTGGGTATAGGCATCCACAAAGATGTACTGCAGAACAGGAGGTGGGTTGGGGCAGGGAGGGAGACAAAAAACAAGCAGTCAGCCAATGAGAATGATAAGCAGAAGACGCTTTAACTGTACAGAATAAGGAAGTCATTGGCAGTGGAATATGGTGTACAAAGATGGTGCAGGAAAGCTTACTATCTAATCTGCAATCTAATCTGCAATACTCATGCTAGCAGAACTGGAGCTGAGCCACCTGTGATGTTCAGTCTGACACAGCCTCTCCTACAGGTGATAGCACCTGTAAAAGGCAAGAGCACCCTCTTGGGACCTAGCCACTGCATAAGAAACATGCTAGGGTCAATTTTACAAAGAGAGGAAAAAAGGAAGCCTGGCTGCTTTTTACTCCTATAAGTGCCTGCTAAGGTGCGCGCCTGCATGGCCATGCACAAAAAATTCTTCCCCACCCACCTCCTCTGGAGAGCTGCGCAGCAGCACTCGCAGGCAGGCAGCTGCTCCAGTGGCCAGGAACGTGTGTGAGATTAAATTGGGTACCACAGTGGCACAAATCCAAACCAGCCCACATGACCTCAAATTAGTGCACAAGCCAAAACTCTCTCCACTTATGGTTGGAAAATCTTGGAACACTGCCTGTAAGCACTGCAGAATCAGAGTGTCTGCCATCCCTCACACCAGCATCGGGACTGTTAACTAAGTTTCAGTTGCAGGGCCAAGGAAAACCTGCGCAACTACACCAGGCCTTGGCAAAATACGTCCCAAGGGCTGGGTTCAGCCCGACAAGCCACTGGATCCAGCCTGTGAATGCTGAGGGGAGCCTCAGACAGGCTCACCGCTTGCCTCACCCCACCTGCACGCTGCTCAGAAATGTGGTTGTGGGGCAGTTTCACTTTAAAAACTGAGACCAGAGGGGAGGGGGGAAAGCATCAAAAGCTGCTCCCGCCCCCAGCACAATAAGAACATAAGAACGGCAGTACTGGGTCAGACCAAAGGTCCATCTAGCCCAGTATCCTGTCTGCCGACAGTGGCCAGCTCCAGGTGCCCCAGAGGGGGTGGACCGAAGACAATGATCAAGTGATTTGTCTCCTGCCATCCCTCTCCAGCCTCTGACAGACAGAGGCCAAGGACGCCATTTTATCCCCTGGCTAATAGCCTTTTATGGACCTAACCTCCGTGAAATTATCTAGATACTCCGATTGGTCAGCATCTGGGAGCTGCCTGTTTTGATAAAAGGCAGTGAGGAAGCACAAGGGGCTCCCAGATATTCACAGAGCACATGGCTGCAGCCTGTGCAGGGGCAGGGAAGGCAAGGAGGCTGATTCAGGAACTGGCTGCTGGGTCTCCTGGCCAGAGCCTGCCTCTGGCACCCCAGCTCCTGCCTTCCCCAATCCTCTGCCCCCTACTTCTGCCTCCTACTCCACATATCCAAATCCTCAGCCCCCTTCCTGCACCCATACCCCCTCCCAGATCCAGCACTCCAATCCCCTGCCCCAAATCACAGTCCACCCCTGCCCTGGCTCACAACTCAAACCCCTGCACCTTCTCCTGTATCCCAATTATTTGCCCTAGGTCACAATCCCACCCCCTGAACCCCAGCCCCCTGCCCTAAATCAGAACTGCCTCCTTCACCCAAACTCCCTCCCTTATCCAAGCTCCCTTCTGCACCCAACCTCCATCCCAGACCCCACACCTCCTCCGTTAATATCATGGAAGAGTGCAGCCCTCAACCACTTTCCAAATTCTTTGAGTGCCCCCCCATCAAAAGTTATTGTCCACCCCTGAACTACACCAATGCTAAGGGAGTTGTACAGGTGCAACTAGGCGGAACTTGGAGATGGACATTCTCTTTCTCTGTCTCGGATCCTATATTAGGGGCCTGTCTTGTCCCAAGTGTACACAAGCCAGAAAGGTTCCAGCCTGACTGTCTGATCCCAGGATGAGTTTTCAGGGCTGGGATTTAGAAAAAAAAATCCACATTTTTTCCCTTGGAAACTTGGCAAACTTGAGTTGGAGTTACTGGGGCACAATTAAATAGAATGACACAATGAAGTAACATGACATTAACCTCTTCCCCTCCCCGGGTGGGGAGTGCTGCAGAGGAAGGCAGGAGACTAGGGATGGGTGAAGGCATGCTGACTGATTACCCACGCCAACACTGTGTGCTGGAAAGCTGAACATGAACTTTGCTGAGTTTGTGTTCCACTCCCAAGTGTGGAGTGCAAGAGAAGCCTTCGGGAGGGGGCTGCACACTACGGAGGGGTCATGGCCCTCACCCAGCACACAGGAATTACATAGTTTCTGTTGTATCTAGCACACCCTATGTACTGGAATTGTTACTCACACACCTGTTGAACCCTTCACTGTTCTTGCCTCTAAGCCTTCATCCACACCATCCCATCTCCACCTTCAAGGAATCACTAAACCCGCCTCTTCTAGGAAGCGTTTGAGCTCAGCTGTCTTGTTTGCATCATCTGTCACCTTTTGCCTTTTAACTTTAAACTCTGCAGGGGGGGGGGGAGGTGGGAATCTGTTATCTGTTTGCCCCCACTCCGTGGCACAATTTGCTTTTACAGAGCATACAAATGGCACATAACAATAACAAAACTGCCTTGACTCCTACTAGAGAAACTATGAACAAGTCCATTTTCTTGATTAAATTCAATGTACAACTCTCAAGAGACAAATATTTTCTCTCGGCTGTAAATCTTGGAGCTATTGCCTTCAACACTAAGATAACAAAGAACATTATGTTAAGACAACAATTTCTATTTGCAGTTGCAGGAGCTGAGTGCTTTCCTGACCTATCAGGAAGGTTGTCCCATTAAAAAACACCTAACCAGACAGGTTGGTCTAGTCAACTGCACAGTGAAGTGAAACTCAGGAGACTTGGATTCTATTCACACTGGTCTGCTAGGTTACCTTGGACAAATCACTTTAATGTTCCGTACCTCAGTTTCCCCATATATAAAATGAGGGTAATGATACTGACCTCTCTTTAAAGCACTTTGAGATCTACTGTTTAGTAGTGCTAAATAACAATTACATATCATTGTTCCAGCTCACAGACTAAGACCAGAGAGAAGTCAGAGAAGAGTACAATAAAAAGAACATTCTATAATTGACAAGATACACTATAGCTAGCATGGCACACCTGAGTTTTTAAGACAGACTTAAAACACTTTATTTATTTAGATTATTTAGGATCTGTACTAGTGTAACTATTCCAGTTAGGGGTATGAATATTTACCAATATCATTAAGCTGGTACATAAAGAATGGATGAAGTTCTACTGGTTTACAGATGTGTTTATATACCAATCACGTATTCTCCTTCATGTTCAGTCACACAAGTTCTTTATACTGGGGTAGTTGTGTGGTGGGGAAGCCTTATATACTTTTGCTTGTTCACTTCTTACCCTTTTGTTGTCAGCAGGGCTGTGGTAGAACTGTGAGATGGCCACATCACTGGTGTTTCCTGCCCCAAAGCTGAATTTCTGTGATATCTTTTTAAACGTCTTCCCGTAATCGTTCGACACATAAACCTGCAAAGGAAAACAACCCTGCTGTTATGGAGACACAGGTTTAATTTCCATGATGGCACTCCCTGCCTCTCACATGAGAACAATGGCTTCTTAAAGCATGCAACTATAGGGAAAAAACCAGGATGCAGAAGGGACAGAATCTACTCTCTTCTCCAGGGGCAATAGCAATGTTGGAAACCAAAGGTAATACACACAGGGGATAATGCACAAAGGCGAAGACAGAGAGGCTATTACATCATGAGAGCTGTACGCTCTGCACAGCCTGTGCGCCAAACCCCTAATCCAATATTGTTTATTGTAACCATGTTGGGCCCAGGATATTGGACAAACAAGAGACGTGAGGTAATACTGGATCATATTCTGTTAGGAAAAGAGACAAGTTTTCAAACTACAAAGACCTAAAAAAGAGCTCTGTGTAGCTTGAAAACTGGTCTTTCACCAACATACTTTGGGCCAATAGAAGGCATTACTAACTCCAGGTCTACACAAAAGGGAAAAGCTGAATCAAGATACATAACACTAGCTATGTTAATTACATAGCTGGAATTGACATACCTTGATTCAAGTTTCCCTGCCATCTCCACAACAGGAGGCAGACGGGAGCAAAAACTCCCATCGGCTTCCCTTACTTCTTGCAGGAGCAGGAGTACCGTCCCCTGAGTACCAGCACCTTCTAAGTTCAATTTAACAGGTTTTTACTAGACCTGATAAATCGAACTCAGAAGATTGATCGATTCTGCTTAGTGAAGATATGGACTCACTCACCTTATCCGACAGACAGAGCTGAAGTAATTTTCTAAGCAAACTACTGCAATTATTTTTATCCAGCTGGCAGAACAGCCAAGAGGCTATCTACTTCCTCCCTCCAGCCAAAATCAACACAGGTGCTGAAGTGTTCATGAATATTCTGCATGATCGCAGTATCTAGTACCTCCAGTGATGGACAAGGACCCCATTGTGCTAGGCTCTATACAAATACAGAGCCAAAAGACATCCCTGCCTGTGACATGGTGGTCCTCCCACACCCATCTCAGAAAAGAGCCATAAAAAAGTCCTCCAAGAGGCTGGCGCAGCTTTGGAGGAACTAGCCAATCAGGGACCAGGGAGGCCTACAAAGAGAGCTGCAAAGCAGAGCAGTAATTAGTGCACGGCAGAGCTCAAGCAGTGCAGACTGTGAGGCTGGCTGGCTGGCTGAGGAAGTGATCTCCAGGAGGGAAAGCCCTGGAGACACCATTCTCTCCAAGTGGGGAAACAGAATGAGAGAGACTAGACAAGAGGGCACGGAGATGGGTCCCTGTTAAAGGTCTACGCTGAAGGGGTTTGTATTTCACACAGGGTGTGACTTGGCCAAAGGACTGAGTAGCTGAAGACTTTCTGCATAAGGGAGTGCAGGCAGATGCACTCGGCCAGATGGGGGCGCTCACAGAGGTGAGTGCCACCCTGTTACACTTCCCCAAGGAGTGTACAGTTACTTACCAATCCTGTAGAGATGTAAGCGATGGTTTTGTCTAGGTGCCTGGGATGGGACACAGACCTTTCCCCCTCAGCCTTTCTTGCCCACAAATGTTGAATTCATCACAGCAAATTAGGCATTTGCCATTCTGTGGATTGGTACCACAGCAGTGTATTTGCTCACCCTGCCCTGCACCTGGAGCAGTCATTTATGCCAGTGCAAAATGAACACCAAGCGCTGCTTCTTGAGTGGGGCAGTGCTTTTACACCTGCTTTCCAGGTGTCCGCGGCTGCCCAAGAGCAGGGCAGTGGTGAATCTGGCCTAAAAACTGTAATTAGTAAATGATGGTTTTTATTTTACTGCACCAATATGAATCAAGCATGAGCCAGAATAAGCCAGAAGTAATCACCCTGTTTCATGCCCTCTGCGAAAGGGCCTCAGATTAGTTCATTCCGGGCAGGGGTCCACCTTACAATAACTGCCATAACAAATGGCACTCTGCTGCCTCTTCCTGGCAGGCTGAGCTGCCTGGCCAGTGATTTAATGAGGCTGGGACAATGAATGCCCTTTTCCCTCCAGATCCAGGTTGAAGCACATTGGCAGCTGAGGCCAGATTGGTGAGGCCTGCATGGCTCTCAGTCAGTGGGAAGAGAACGCTACATTTCTAGAGCTATCCATCTGCCACCTTTCGCCAGTATGAAATTCACTGAAACAGAACTGAACTGTTCTAGCTAGCAAGTTAATGCAGTGAAGGAGGTAGTGCCACCACAAACACACCGAGGTTATCAGATGGCCAGTTAAACACTGTGTGGTGTAAGAGGAAGACTAAATAGTGTTGTTCTACTGCGCTATAGGGAATTTGAATCCATATAGAGATATGGGGTCTTTGCAGAAATTGGAAGGAAGCACAGGCTTTGAAAGCTGAACCTTGTGACACCTTGATGGGACAAATATCCCCTCCTCCCTAAAAAAAAGACATCAAGGAAACTCCAAGTCAAGGCTTTGTTTTCTATTCCCTATGTCATATTAGCAGCACTAAGTCAAGGACATTTACAAGCAATGGAATTCACAGATCACTGGGACTCAATCTGCCTACCTCCACAGGTTCAACCGTTGAGCTGACCCTACCAGAATTTGAATCTATGGAGAAAGAAAGTCTAAATTCCTTAAAGTCTAGACAAATAAGACATCTTCTTTCAAGCATATAACAGAGCAGCACGCTCTTACCAAGTGGCAAAATAGAGAAAAGCATGTCACCTCTCATAAAAGTACATTCAATGCTTTCATCATAATAATAAAAAAATCCACATACTTACATCACTTTTCTTAGGCCGCAATAATCCCAGGCTGTCTCTAGCCAAGGCCACAATCACATTGCTCTTTTCTCCTGCCCAATGAACGACCATCTGATTGTGAGAATCATTCAGGCTAACCTGAAATACAAATTAAATGTATATAAAATGGTTACCCAAGACAATGGACTTAGAAACACACAGACAGCTCCCACATGAGTCAATTGCTTTCTTGCCTTCCTATGAACGTGAAAGGTTGGAGAAACGTGTTTGCAGTAGCTGATTTAATTCATATAAGTAAACGGAACATTCGATGTAACTGAGAAGACACTAACACACAGTTGGTTGGCTTTAGGACTATGTCCTTGAAGGATTGCACAGCTCCAGGACTGATGCCTTAACAGAGTACAAGGGTTCTCTAGGCCACCTGTTCATATTCAGATCCAGTCAGTGGGGACAGGGAGTTGTAATTCTCAGCTATTTGGATGCCTCTGAGAAATGATTTCGAAGGTGCCTTGCTGCATCACAAAAGAATGTCTTCAAAACTGGTTCCACTCAAATGACAGGCCCCCAAAAGTACAAGGCAGGATTTAAGCACATGGGCAGGTCCAGTGATTTCTCTTCCTCATGCTGTGGGGGGAGGCTTCAGTGGCCAGAGGCGTAGCATATTAGCAAGAAGCAATGTTTGGGAAGCTTACATTACAGCTATCTGTCCTATGGATTCAGTCAGCAGTGTTGTGTAGCCAGTGCCTCTCTTCAGTACTAATGTTCATGCTGTTTTTTCCTAAGAACAAGAGTTCCTTAGTCAATGCACACAGTACACAAGTACCCTGACCAAGCATAAAAGAAAAAGCCAAGAGTACTTCATATCTAAAAATCACTACAGGTTACTCCGACCCAGACCCATCAGTCTATGCAATTGTGTATCTCAGATCCATTGTTCTTCTGCTCCCCAAGAGACCAGGTACAAAAGCTGGCCAACCGCAATTATGTCAGATGGGTGCCAGCAATTGTATCCCGGAGCAACCTAATGCCAATGAAAGGTGAGAACATGACAGATACACATGCTGCCATTCAACCAGAAAGACAGCTTAGAACAGTGGTGAGCTATCTGCAGCTCAACGGTCAGACGCAATCCATCAGGGTTCTATGTGTGGCCCAGGAGACATTTTGTTTATTGTTGCTCACTCACAGGATTGCCACATTCCGCTGGTTTCTGACCATGACACTTTTTTTCCTACTGGTATTACTAACGTGACATGCACATAAAGCAAGGTCATGTGAAGTGAGGTGTGTGCTGATTTACAGCCAATGTTGTGTGCAGAGCCATGCCCTCCCTCTGCATCCAATCAAAGCGTTGCTATGATTCAGTCGGCACATCCCACAAATTCGAGGTAGCCGAGCGCAGATAGCAAAACTACTCTGTTGCTACACTTCAAAGGCAAAAGCACTACGGGGAGCATGGGGCCAGCGGGGGACTCAAGCAGTTCCCTGCGGGCCCCGTAATCCCCGCGGCATTCAAAGCGGCAGCGCCGCATGGAGCCCAGGGTCCCCAGGTGACCCCAGGCTCCATGCAGCATTGCTGCTTTGAAATGCTATGAGGAGCCCAGAGTCAGACTCCATGTGGCATTTCAAAGCAGCAGGGCCGCATGGAGCCCGGAGTCACTGGGCAAGTCGCCATCTGACCCCAGGTTCCACACGGCGCTGCCGCTTTGAAATGCCACATGCAGCCTAAGCCAGCTGGGGGCTTTCAAAGCAGCAGTGCCGTGTGAAGCCTGGGTTCTGACCCCAGCTCCACATGGTGCTGCAACTTTGAAGCATCCCTGCTCCCCCCCCCCCGGCCCCCGCTGCCTTTTCCTGATAGAGGCAGCAAGGGGGAAGAAGGGAAGCGACAAGTCACCTAGCATGTCGACTAACCAATAACCATTTGCTTATCAGATAGTCGGCTAGTCGTTCACATCCCTAACTTGAAACAGTCAATTCCTCACCACCCTCAAGTTGCTCTAGCAACTTTAAAATATTTCTAGCCATGGAGGTTAGCACTGAGACCAGGTCTATGCTCGACCTAGCCCCTCGGCTTAAGGTACACAACTCCAACTAAGTAGAACACATAGCTAGAGTCGACTTACCTGAGCTTGGCAGCATTGCCACAGCAGAAGGCTGATGGGAGAAAATACTCCCATTGGCTTCCCTTACTCCTCACAAGAGCAGAAGTACTGGATGCCTGCAGGGGAGCTCTCTGAATTCGATTTAGCAAGTCTTACCCTTACTCGCTAAATTGAACTCCAGAAAATCGATTACTGCAATCTTCCTTTTAGTGTAGACAAGGCCTAAGATCATTACTGGCACTCCAATTCATAGAATCATAGAACACTTAAACTGGAAGGGACCTCAAAAGATCATCAAATCCAGTCCCCTGCCTTCATGGCAGGACCAAGCACAGTCTATATCATCCCTGACTGACAGATGTCAATTTAACCTGCTCTTAAATATCTCCAGTGATAGAGTTTCCACAACCTCCCTAGGAAATGTATTCCATTGTTTAACTACCCTGAGTTAGGAACTTCTTCCTAATGTCCAACCTAAACCTCCCTTGCTGCAGTTTAAGCCCATTGCTTCTTGTCCTATCCTCAGAGGCCAAGGAGAACAATTTTTCCCCCTCCCATCCTTTTAGATACCTGGAAACCGCTATCATGTCCTCTCTCAGGGTATGTCTCAAGAGACACGAGGAGTAACGGTAGTTCGAATTAGAGAGCCTAATTCGAACTACCTACTCCGTGCCAGGTGTAGCCATGGGCACGGAGTCCACACTAAGGGGGATTTAAAAATGGTGGCGCCCGGGAAGATGCAAATGAAGCTCAGGATATTTAAATCCCGGGCTTCATTTGCAACTTCGAATGCCTACATTAGCCACCCTAGTTCGAACTAGGGTGGCAGTGTAGACATACCCTCAGTCTTCTCTTTTCCAAAATAAACAAGCCCAATTCCTTCAGCCTTGCCTCATAGCTCATAGTTTCTACCTCTTAATCATTTTTGTTGCTCTTCCCTGGACCTTCTCAATTTCTCCACGTTTCTTGACATGTGATGCCTAGAACTGGACACAATACTCCAATTGAGGCCTAATCAGTGCAAAGTAGAGCAGAAGAATGACTTCTCGTGTCTTGCTCACAAAGCTCCTGTTAATGCATCCGAGAAACATGTTTGCTTTTTTTGCAACAGTGTCAGACTGTTGACTCCTAGGGTATGTCTACACTAACTCCCTAGTTCGAACTAGGGTGGTTAATGTAGGCAACCAGAGTTGCAAATGAAGCCCTGGATTTGAATTTCCAGGGCTTCATTTGCATATTGCCGGACGCCGCCATTTTTAAATGTCCGCTAGTGCGGACTCCATGCCCGCGGCTACACGGGGCACGAACTAGGTAGTTCGGATTAGGCTTCCTATTCCGAACTACCATTACTCCTCGTGGAACGAGGGGAGAGAGGGGAGGGGAGGCGCGCACTGGGGCTCCCCTCCTCTGCTGGGGAGGAGGTAGGAGTCCTGAGGGGAAGCGTGCACCGGGGAGAGCGGGAGGAGTCCTGGGGGGAAGTGTGTACATCGGGGCTCCCCTTCTCTGCGGGGGAGGAGGTAGGAGTCCCGAGGGCAAGCGCGCACCGGGGAGGGGGGAGGAGTCCCGGGGGGAAACGCACACCGGGGCTTTCCTCCTTTGCGGGGGAGGGGGGAGGAGTCCCAGGAGGAGGCTCTTGCCAGAGCTTCCCTCCTCGGGGGGGGGGGGGGGGGGGAGAGGCGCATGCCAAGCATTCCCTGCCCCAGCCAACACCCTGGCCCCTGTTCCCACTGGCACTCTGCTCCCACTGGCACCCTGTCCCCACCCCAGCACCCTGTCCCTTGCCTCCACTGACACCCTGTCCTCTGCCCCAGGCCCTTGCGCCAGAACCCACTGGCCCTCTGGTCCTTGCCCCAGCCCCCTGTCACTTGCCCCAGCACCCAGTCTCCTGCCCCAGCACCCACTGGCACCCTACCCAGCACCCCGTCCCTTGTTCTGGTACCCCCTGACCCTTCCCCAATACCATGTGCCCTGCTCCCACCAGCACAGTTGGGGCCACATTAGTGAGGCTTGTGGGGGGTTTGGAGTTTTTATTTTGCATCTCACTTGTGTGGCCCCAACTGACTTTTCTGTGGGTCAGTGACACCCGACCCAAAACAGGTTCCCTGCCCTTCTCAGAAATAAAGACAACGTAGAAACTTTTTGTGTTTGACATCGTATTTTATTTGAAAATGAAACCTGGCCAACAAACCCCCAGTTGGGGCCAAGCCCCCACCTGGCCACAGCATCATAACACTCCAGCGCTCTCCTTTCCCCCAGATCCTTGAGCTGAACCTATCATACAATGAAACCCCCTGCCCTCACATACACTAACCCAAATTCTTGCACCCTCATATCCACATGCCTGTGGCTTGCTTAGTACCCTAACCCTACATCTGACCCCAACACTGGCCCGCCTGAAGCCCCCTCCCCAATCCAGCATCCCCTTCTCCACCTCCTCCTGCATCCAGATGTTTTCCCAGAGCTTGCATCTCTCACTCCTTCCCACACCCAAATCCCTCATTCCCACCCCAGTGCCTACACATCCTGCTTCCACCCAGCGAGGGTAAGGCTACACTGCAGGGCTACGTCTACACTGGCCCCATAATACGGAATAGTTATGCAAAGCAGATAAGTCAGAATAGGGAAATCCACGGGGGATTTAAATATCCCCCGTGGATTTAAATAAACATGTCCGCCGCTTTTTTTCCGGCTTGGGGAAAAGCCGGAAAAAAGCATCTAGACTGGCGCGATCCTCCGGAATAAAGCCCTTTTCCGGAGGATCTCTTATTCCTACTTGCAAGTAGAAATAAGATATCCTCCGGAAAAGGGCTTTAAATTCGAACTAACGGAGCGCTAGTGTAGCGCCTATGAAAGTTAGTTCGAACTAACGTCTGTTAGTTCGAACTAAAATTGTAGTGTAGACATACCCGAGGAGAATAGAGAGGAAGGGGTGGGGTGGTAGATCTTGGCTTGTTCTGTCATTTAAAAAGAGATCTTGGTCATAAAAAGGTTGGAGACCACTGCTCTATGCCATCATCTAAATCATTGATGAAGATATTGAACAGATCCAGTCCCAAAACAGACCCCTGCAGAACCTCACTTGTTATGCTCTTCCAGCATGACTGTGAACTGTTAATAACTACTCTTTGAGGGTAGGTCTACACTACAGCCCTAATTCGAACTAACTTAGTTCGAATTAGTTAATTCGAACTAAGCTAATTCGAACTAACGTATCTAGAACTAAAAACTAGTTCCAATTAGCGTTTGCTAATTCGAACTAGCATGTCCACATTGAGTGGACCCTGAACCAGGCTTACGGATGGCCGGAAGCAGTGCCGGCAGGGCATCAGAGGAGGACTTAGAGCGTGGAGATGCTGTCTCAGGCTAGCCGAGGGCTGTGCTTAAAGGGTCCCGACCCCCACCCCGGACAGACAGTTCTCAGGGGTGCCCCGCTTGCAAAGCAGCCCTAGCTTGGATTGCCCGGACTACCCACACTGGGCACATCACACCACTCGGCCATCAGCCCGGCTGCACTTGCCGCAGGCTGCCATCTGGGGAGAGGGGGCAATTGGGGGGCTGCAGGAGAGCTTCCACCCCCAGAAGCCCGCAGAGCCAGCCCAGTCCTCCCCATCGAGGGCTCGTGCCCCATTCCTCCCTCACCTCCTTCCACTTACCATTCCCTAGCCCCTCTTCTTGATGTACAAAATAAAGATAACGTGTCTTCCAAAATGGAATCTGTCTTTATTGAACAAAACTGGGGGAGACTGGGAAAAGGAGGTGGGAGAGAGGAAGAGAGAGGCTGGGAGAGGGGAGGGCAACTAAAATGATCAGAGGTTGGGAGGCTAAAGAGACTGGGACTTTTCAGCTTAGAAAAGAGGAGACGGAGGGGGGACAGGATAGAGGTCTCTAAAAGCAGGAGTGGGGTGGAGAGGGTGCATACAGAAAAGTTCTTCATTAGTTCCCATAATAGAAGGACTAGAGGACACCAAAGGAAAGGAATAGGTAGCAGGCTTCAAACTAGTAACAGAAAGTTGTTCTTCACAAAGCAAAGAGTCAACCTGTGGAACTCCTTGCTGCAGGAGGCTGTGAAGGCTACAACTAGAACAGAGTTTAAAGGGAAGTGAGATCAAGTCATGGAGGTTGAGTCCATGGAGTGGTATTAGCCAGGGGGTAGGAGTGGTGTCCCTGCCCAAGGTTTGTGGAAGGCTGGAGAGGGATGGCACGAGACAAATGGCTTGGTCACTGTCTTCGGTCCATCCCCTCCAGGGTCCCTAGGGTTGGCCGCTGTCGGCAGACAGGCTACTGGGCTAGATGGACCTTTGGTCTGACCCAGGACGGCCATTGTAAGCTCAGGGCTCAGGGTCGGGGGTCTCAGTGGACCACCTTGATTCTCTTGCACACCTGCTCCTGGGTGGCCAGGCTAGCAGCTCTCCTGCCCTAGCTGGCCACTTTCCTGTGCCTAGTGCGGAGATCGTGGACGAGGTCCACGATGTCCGCACTAGCCCAGGTGGGTGCCTGCCTCTTGCAGTCCCGGGCAAGCTCCTGGGAGCCGCCAGCCTGGTCCCGGGAAGAGGGGGAGGGCTGGGGGGCATCGGGTGGGTGGCTCGATCCGTGCCAGGTGCAGGGTCTTCTGGCTGGGTGCTGGCAGGCTTGCACCTGGCACGGGCACCGTAGCCAGCCCGTGCCCCTTTAAGAGGTCCGGGGCCGGGAGGGGGGCAGTAGAGTTTCCCTAGTGTTGGCCAGAGTGGCCACCAGGGAAACCTGGGAAGGGCTAGCCTCCCACTAGTTCGAATTAAGGGGCTACACACCCCTTAATTCGAAGTAGCTAGTTCGAACTAGGCTTAATCCTTGTGGAATGAGGTTTACCTAGTTCAAACTAAGCGCTCCGTTAGTTCGAATTAAATTCGAACTAGCGGAGCGCTAGTGTAGCGCCTATCAAAGTTAGTTCGAACTAACTTTGTAGTGTAGACATACCCTGAGAACCAGTCAGTTATGCACCCACCTTATAGAAGTCCCATCTAAGTTGTATTTGCCTAGTTTATTGATAAGGAGGTCATGTGACACTATCAAATGCCTTACTAAAGTCTAGCTATACCATGTCCATCACTTCTCCCTTATTCACAAGACTTGTTATCCTATCAAACAAAGCTATCAGATTGGCTTGACATGATTTGTTCTTTGCAAATCCATGCTGGCTGTTACTTATCACCTTATTGTCTTCCAGATATTTGCAGATGAATTCCTTAATTACCTGCTCCATTATCTTTCCTGACACTGAAATTAAATTGGGTTTCTGTAGTTTCCTGGGTTTTTTTTATTTCCCTTTTTATAGATGGGCACTAGATTTGCCCTTTGTCTTCTGGAATCTCTCCTGACTTCCCAAAGATGATAGCTAAAGGCTCAGATACCTCCTCCATCAGCTCCTTGGGTATTCTAGGATGCATTACATCAGGCCCTTCATTATCAAACTTCTTGGTGAAGACCGAAACAAATTCACAGATTCTAAAACTAGAAGGGACCATTGTGCCTATCTAGTCTGACATTCTGTATGCCATAAAACACAGACCTTCCTCTCCCAGGTAATTCCTAGCACAGCTGTTTAGCAAAACATCCAATCAGCAATTAAACATTGTAATAGACTTCAACTCTACCCTGGTAAATTGTTTCAACAGTTAATTAAAAGCACTAATACAAATGTACACATTGTTGCCTTACTTTGTATAGTAACAGGACCCAATCCAATAAAATACATAAGCATATGCCTAGTGGACCACAGCCATGCTTAATGTTGAAGTGCCTCATTGGATTGGAACCCTAGAGAGATGGAGAGCTTGAGCCCCACCTTGGATAAACTTTGTTATTATTTTAAGATGTTATGGTAATTTATATTTCTGATGTGCTGGGAAAGGGGGTTAATTTTTTTTTTTTTGCATTTATATTAATTTGCTTTGGATTGGTAGGTTTGGGGAGAGGGCTATGGGTAAAAATTTGAATAAAAACCAGCCAATGAAGAGTTGTAAAATTTAGCACAAAAGGGAGAAGGGACACATAAAAGTGAATACAGCTTTTGAAAAGCCATTACTTCCCAAGCTGAAAAGGACAGAGAGAGTTCGGTCAGGCAGAAGAAATGTTTAACAATATTGCCACTGAACACCAACAAGATGCTGTTCAGCTGAGAGCACTTTAATATGGCAGATCACAGTCGTTAATGCTATTTTCGGAAGGAAGAAACGGTGACACAGAAGTGACTTGCCTGAAGTCACTAATGAAGCCAGGAAGAGACCCAAGTGTCCTGACCTCTATGCTAACCGCTAGAGAGCCCCGCCTAGTTCTCTCATTTTGGTCTTGTCTACATGATTTTAAACTGATACAGTAAGAAAGGTTGTGTAGCCACTCTTACTCCACCTTATTTCAGTCAGTCAAGACTAGCCCCAAGTAGCCCATATTCCAGTGGTCCCCAACCTTTAGAGACTCCCGGGCGCCCGGGAGGCGGGGGCCACTCACGTGTCGGGCGCCCGGGGGCGGGGCCGCACGTCCGGGGGCATGCCAGGGGACTGGGATGCCCTTGCACCCGGCACTGGCGTGTGCCCTAGGGCCGGGGCTGGGGCCGCCCGAGCGCCTTGTGCCATGGGCCCAGGGCCGGCGCTGCTGCCCGAGCCACACGCTTGGGGCCAGCACCGGCGCCGCTCGAGCACCGCGCGCCCGAGCGCCCGCATGTGCCCCGGGGCTGGGGCTGCCCGAGCGCCGCGCACCCAGCGCCGGTGCATGTCGCACGCCCGGGGCCGGTGCCTCCCGTGCGCCAGGGGCGGGGCCGGCCCAGGTTGTCGGTGGGTGCACACAAATGCCCCGGCGCGTTGGGGACCACTGCCATATTCTAACGTAAGTAAGAGTCCTGTTATAGCAGTTTAACTAAACAGGTACACACAAGTGTAAAGGAGGCCACAGACAGACTGAAGATCCAGTTCCTCACCATGGGCAGTGATTTACAGCAGCGTAAAGTGAGTGGGAATGACCACCACTCAGATTTGCAATTTACATCCATGCTGCACCTGTGAATAGTCACAGACGCTGCAGGGCACTTGAGAAGCAGACTGACAGGTTTAGGGAGTTGGGAGAACTATAAAAAATATAGAATCAAACTTGCAAACCTTTCTCACACTTTTTAGCATGGAAAGCTCGCCCTGACCACCACAGGACTGCAGCCTGTGTTAAGAGTTTGGGAGAATCTTCTAGCAACTGGAAAATAAGCCTGTAAAAAACAAAGCCATTATCCTGAGAGCTCTGCTGGGGAAAAGAAGAATGGAATAAAAACTCCACTTATGTAATAGCTACATGAAAGAAAAATGAAAATGTTCCTATGGCCTGTCAGCAGCAGCCCATAAAGTCACGTGACCAACTCCTTGCTGCACCCTCACTGAGTCACTGCCTGTCAGTAAGAGAAAGCCCCTGATACAGGCGAGCTGAGCCAAAGCGACATGCCAGAAAATGCTGAGGAGATGTAGGTCAGCAAACAGCATCAGCTACAGACAGAGCACACACCAGCCTTGCATGATTTCTAATGACTACAAGAGCTGGGGTGGTCTATCATGCTGCATGGAAGGCTCAGAATTTGTAAGGTCTAATCCCAGCCATACCAATGGTTCAATGTGTGTACTTGTACTTTAAATTCACCGCTGCTCTGTGCCTCAGTTTCCCCCACTGAGGAAGGTAGTAATACCTATCTCACAGGGTTATTGAAAGGATTGGCTATCAACAACAATGAACCCAATTCTGTCACACTGGAATTGTCTATTGCCTCATTCCAAGACTAGCAAAGACAAGGCTACTGTACATGTGAGAGACTACAGTACATGCACCCAGAAGGCAAATCAGACACCAGACAAGACTGTCAGCACACCTCTCAACCTGTCCAAATGTGTGCAAGAGAACCAAAATCAGAGGCACACAAGGAAACGTATGACTGCAGGAAACTTGAAATGCAAAAGTCCCTCCTTTAGCATAACTAGCTCTCTATGGGCTCTTAGTTCTATGATCCTTTATTTGCAATGGCAATAATATCCAGCAGCAAAAGTGAGGGCACAGCAAATCTGACATGCGCAGCATTCCACGGGATGAGGAACATTTGGCAGGCACAGTGGGATTCTTGCTACTACAGGTTGAGCCTCTCTAGTCCAGCACTCTCAGGTCTGGCAACATGCATGATCCGGCATGATTTTATTTAGCCAGTGACCACTTATCATGGATGTGGGTAAGTTTCCTGTGGTCCCATAAAGATTGTTTACAGCCACCAGCCCTGGCTCTCAGTGTTCTGTGCTGTTACTTTGCTCTAATTTACCCCTAAATGTCATCTAAGCAGTGTGCTGCTAGACAATATTGACCTTCCATGATTTGGCAAATTCTTTGGTTCGGCACCAGTCAGGTTCTGAGGGTGTTGGACCAGAGAGGTTCAACCTGTTCTAAATGATGCCACGTTTAACAGCTGGGCTCTCATGCACTCCGATATTATGTTGCTTTAGCCTGCTATGAATTCCTAAAAGCCTCCTCCCCAATGAGATATTATGGAAAACTTTTGGAATTAAACAAACTACCTTAGAGTTCTTCACTACCACCTATCATTGCAATACCAGGGTACCTGCCACTTAAAACTCAATAGCAACTATTGAAGTCTCTACCAAATTTCATGGAATTTCTGAATTTCTCCCTTTTTGGGGTCACATCTTTGCCTGGGGAGTAGGATAGCTGTTTGGGGATAGATTTAATTATTTTAATTTATTTTAATCATTAAATAATTTTATTTTTAATGATTTATTTTTATTGGTTGTTGGAAAGGCTTTAAGGGTGTGTCAATGGTAGTTATTCTTAGAGCCAAAAGCCCTTTGGCAATTTTGCAGTATTTCCTAAAGACAGTCGGAATATTCTGGTCCTAGCTTGATTCTCCTTAATCATATTTTCAGTTGCATGTTGTCTTTCCTGTTCTTTATACTGGGGAAAATTTAGATGAAGACAGGACTGTGATTGGCTGTATCACAGACTGCATCCACAACACTTCACTCTGTGTTTTACATACAAGCACAAATAATTCTTGGTTCTTTCAAATAATGCTAGGGCATATCCCCTGCCTAGGACACCTGTGTGAGGTAGGTGCCTAAATCTCTTCAGCTCTAGAGCAAACGCCTGAGGAAAGGGGAAGGAGAGGGACTGTGTTTGGAGGAGAGCAAAGACAGCTGAGTTTCATTATTAATATCAGCTAATTAGCCCCCAAATGACCCTGTTACCTTTAACAAGACTATTTAAGGGTGAATCTTTATATAGCAGATAAACTGCTGCTTGTCAATGGTTTTCCCAAGAAGGTGCATGCACTTGAGTAGGGTGTGAGACTCCGGATTAGGGAGAATGTAGAAATAGCTCAGCTATTAGGTAGACACTCCCACAAATGGGCTTTCCCTTTTTTTCACTCCCAAGCTTCCTGGAGTTTTCTATGCAGCACTGACCCAGGCTTAGGGGTTCTTTCTGATTCTATTCTCCAAGTCCTCTGAGCCTCCAATCGGAAGCTGTATGGTCTTCTTATGATCCTGAGAAACTAAGAACTGAATTGTTGTGGGGATTAAGAATGGGACTTGGAGGCTTGTTTCTCTGTTTTGCTGGTCTCAGCCATGCCCCAAGTTGGCAATGTCTGATGCTTATCACCTGAGTATATTATGTGTACAGTGAACTGTAGAGATACCTGCAAACAAAGGTTATTAGCTAACAATGTAACTCTCCTGGCCTGGGTGCCTTCCTTAGTTAAAACCTTTTAAATTTTGGCAACTCTTCATATGCCAGAGTGCACAGTACTCTGCTTAACTGAGGAACTCTTCCCCAGGAACTGATTCAGCCTAATGAGAGAATGGCAAAGTCTGCTGTTTAATTGAGACACTATTGGCATCAATTCCACTTAATGGGGATGTTTTGATCTTTTCCAAATGATTAAGTAGGTGCGAAATCTGCATGAAATTATAATTGCTGCCCCTATAATATAGAAGCTACCAAAAAGTTCAGAAGGGAAAAAAAAGGCAAAATGCAATGAAGATCTTACTGTATTTGTAGTTAGTGCAACATTTTGCTCCTGGGTTTCTTCCAGGTTCTCCCCCACCCCCCATTTAAGTGTCTTCTCTTAACTGGAACAGCTGCTTAGCTGAAACAAGATGACCATCCCAACAGCTCCACCTACAAGCACTGTCCTATGCAGATTTACAGCTAGGCTGTGTCTACATTGGCCAAATCCTGACAGCTGTCTAAACTGGCCGCAAGTTCTTGCGCAAGAACACTGTTTTGCACAAAAAAGCCCCGATGGCGAAAATGGCGATCAGGGCTTTCTTGCGCAAAACCGCATCTAGATTGGCACGGACACCTTTCCGCAAAAAGTGCTTCTGCGCAAAAGCGTCCGTGCCAATCTAGACGCTCTTTTCTGCAAATGCTTTTAACGGAAAAACTTTTCCGTTAAAAGCATTTGCGGAAAATCATGCCAGTCTAGACGTAGCCAAGAACTCTTGAGTTAAAAGTACTTGCACAAGAGAGCGCCAGTCTAGACGCAGCCCTAACGTAGATGCTCCCTGGTTGCGTTCCTTTCTGTGATGGGGTAACCTTCTCAGATGCTCCGTGCTTCCAATGCAGCCTCTGGATTCCAATGCAGAGAGCTGCACACATGAGCCAAACTGTGGAATGGCTCAGAGATTGGGGGAGGGGAAAATGTTTGTTTGCAGTGATTCAACCTCCCTCTGCATTTGTCTTTATTTTAGTGCTTCCAACAACTACAGAAATATTATTGTTTGTGTGCTTGAAAGTCACAACAAGCCCACTCTGCATACAAAGTTGTGCCTAGAACTGAAGTCACTGTTACACAAACATTAGTCAGATGGGGGACAATTGTGTGTGGACATGGGGCAGGTTGAAGCTGTGTGCCCATTACAGCGCGTTGTGCTGATTTAATGAAAGCAGTGAAGTTCTGAAATAAGCTGATGACCTTAACCTAGGCTTTGTTGACACATTACTGTTTAAAGCGCTGCTGTGGCCCTGCTTAACACAACATGCTTTAACACAGCAGCGTAGTCCCAGCAAAAGTGCTGGACGGGGGCTCCCCCAGGGCTCTAGGTATGCCACCTCCACAAGGGGAGTAGCTAACAGCACTGGGAGCCAGACCTGCCTGGCACTCGACGCACAGTTGGAGGGTAGAGGGGAGGTTCACACCCCTGAGCAAGAAAGTTATAATGCAATGACCTGCCAGCGTAGACAAGCCCCTGTATGTTGAGGGCAAGTGTCCCCAACAGGCTGGCATTGACTTGCTAATGATCTAGGCTTAGCAGCAAGCACTAAGCACTCCCCTCCTAATGAGGAAAGAGTTTCTCCAGACCACAACTGAAGCAGGGCTGGTAATATGTCACAAGCACTGAATTTAATTAAAAAAAAATACAAGCCATCAAGCATAAGAATCCTTAAACATAAAACTGTAATGATAGCTGAATGCCTGCTATTAAAGCTATTCTTAACCGGCTCAGTCATCTAAATCTGCAGCAGTGCATTCATTCGGCTAAGAATCAGCAAGCTGACTACGACTCTAACAACAGAATGGACCCAAGCCCCGCCCCTCCTTCCCCAAGGAACTTCATTAATGAACATCCTGAGAGGCGTGCACTCGGAGGCTGCTGCTATGCACATCATAAAACCAGCACTGCACAAACGTGTGTCGTAGTATTTCATCACAGTCTCCCTTCCTTGTATGTAGCTCCTTTTAAACGTGTAATTCAACACATTTTGTTACTCCTAGACTTCAAAACAATGCAACAAAACGAGTAATTCAAAAGGCTGACAGATAACAAACTGTCTCAAGTACAAAGTTGTTATTTGCTTGAATCATTTGGCAACACTCAGTAGAGCAGTGGTCTCCAACCTTTTCAACCACACGATCACTTTTTCAATTTCAGTGCAATGTAAGATCTACCGCAAACCCAAACACCCTCACCCCACTTCCTTCCTGCCCTTTCTCTGAGGTCCTGCCCCTGCTCCCCTTCCCCCACTTTCTCTGAGGCCTCATGCTGCTCACCACCTCGCTTTCACCAGGCTGGGGCAGGGAGTTGAGGTGCAGACTCTGGTCTTGGGCCAAGGGGTTCAGAGTGTGGGAGAGGCTCCAGGATTAGCCCAGGGCAGAGGATTGGGGTCCAGGAGGGGTTTCAGGGTACAAGCTCTAGGAAGGAGTTTGGGCGCAGAGGACTCACGTTTGCAGCAGGAGATTGGGTACAGGAGCAGGTTCAGGGCTGGGTCAGGGGTTTAGGATACAGGCTTTGGCTGGGCACCATTTAACTGAGATGGCTTTTGGATGGTGGAGCAGTGGGGTTAAGGCAGGCTTACTCCTGCTCTGGCCCTGCACCACTCTTGAAAGCAGCTGACATGTACAGTGATGGCTCCATGGCGCCACGTGCTGCTCCTCATCCACAGGCATCAAGCCCACAGCTTCTACTGGCCACGGTTCCCAGTTATCGATCAATGGGAGCTGCAGGAGGGGTGTCAGCAGGTAAGGACAGCATGGAGAGTCCCCCTGCTCTGCCTTTCTCAGGGGCTATAGGGACATGCCTGCCCCTTGCAAGACCAGCAATTACCACAGGGATAATGACTCCAGCCACGACAGACCTCATTACTCAAAGAATTAAATGTAAGCGTAAGAGAAATGAAAATTATGAAATGCACAGTCCAGTCAAAAACCAAAACTAACCCACTCTGGCTACGTCTAGACTGCACCAGGTATCCCGGAAAAGCAACGGTGCGTGCACTTTTTTGGAAAAATTTTCAAAAAAGCAGACACACACTTTCACGATCTTTGAAAACCTCATTTTATGAGGAATAAGGGATGTGTTGAAAGAGCACTTTTTTCCAAAATTCAGCACCACGTAGAAGCGCCAAATTTCAGAAAAGCCTCTTTCAACAGTAAAGCGGAAAAAGATACTTACCCTTTTCTGACTTACCCTTGCAGTGTAGACCTAGCCTTTGCAAGCAGTAAAAGAAGCAAAAACAACCACCCACCTATGTGTGGGGTCAGGAGATGAGGGAAGGGCAGCGTTTGTCAGAATGACAGACACTCAGTGAGTGAGTGAGAGAGATTTGCTTCACCGATCTCCCTCCATCCCCTTCTCTCTGTATGGAGATGGGGAACAGAAGTGTGGGCTTGGGAAACACCCTGACATAAGCATCCCTCCCACAACCTGCGCAGCAAGCAGGAGGCTCCCAGGGGGCAGCTCGAAGGCCGAGGGCAGGAGAATAGGACAGTGGCGCTGGATAGCTTACTGGTCAAACAGCCAGAATCACCTGTCAGAGGCTCCAAGATCTATTGGTAGATCCCCATCTACTGGCTGGCAACCACTACAGTAGAGTCATCTCATTGTTTCTGTGGACTTTTCATAGGGCAGCAGCAGGAGACAGCAGGAGACAGCAGACTGTTGTTTTAGGCTGGGGCAAATACAGGATCTGAAAGTGCCTAGACTTCCAGGTGTCGACTGAAAAGATTTCTATGTTTCCTTAAAAATACTCATAAAGAACTCGCTCTGCGATGCTCCCCCACAAGTACCTGAGCAGTTGTCCGTGATACCTCAAACTTAACTTGTGAAGAAGGAATCGTGCAACTGGAAGGGGTAAGAGGTCATTGAGACCAAACCGCTGCACTCATGGCAGGACCAAGCACTATCTAGACTAGTGGTGGGTGGCCTGCAACCCAAGGGCCGCATACAGCTCATCAGAGTACTATGTGTGGTCCAGGAGACATTTTGGTTATCATTGGCCAAGGGCAGGGTTGCCAGATTCCACTAGTTTCTGTCTACGTAGGGTTTTTTCCTGGTTTTACTGAAGTGGGACAAATGTAAAGTGTGATGCTGATTGTGTAACCCACACACCTTGGCTATGTCTACACTGCAGAGTTTTTGCGCAAAAATTCACAGAGGGTCCACACTACAAGCGCATTTTTGCACAAGAAAAAGTACAGTAGATCGTCAGAAGACAAGGCTTTTTGCATAAGAGTTATTCCTCTTTCTCTATCAGAAAAAGCACTGACGCTCTGATGGCCATTCTGTGAATGGCTATCAAACCTTTCTTGCGCAAGAGCGTCCATGGCAGTTCAGGTCTGGCTCCCAGTGCTGTTAGCTACTCCCCTTGTGGAGGTGGCACTGGGAGAGCCCTCTCTGTGCAAAGCCACATGGCAGTGTGGACATGCTCTTGTACAAGAACTTTCTGTGGAAGATCTCTTCTGCGAAAAGTTCTTGTGCAGGAAACCTGCAGTAGACATAGTGCTAGTGTGGTTCACTGTCCCATGCAATGGCACCGAGACCACAGCAACTGATGACAAAAGACCACTACAGCATGGGCTGAGAGCCTGCTGGCTTTTAGCTCAAATGGTAGAGGCTCCTATATGGAGCTCCAGAGCTCCCAAGTTCAAATCCGCCATGCACACAATATTGACACGAAGAGCTATGCACCCCCTCTGCATCCAGTGAAATATGGTTCAATCAGCACATCCTGCATACCCTAGGTACAAAAGCACGGTGAGCAAAACTACCCCATCTTGGTTCCAACAATCCTGTGGCCCACGGAGGTGAAGAAGTGCCACTCGTGTGGCCCCCTCGCCAGTCTAGGTTGCCCATTACTGATCTAGACCAGGGGCTGGCAACCTATGGCTCGCACGCCAAATATGGCACTTTTAAAGCTCAAGCCCAGCCCCTCCTTAGCTCCCCCCACAGAAGGGAGCCTGCACTAGCACAACAGCAGGCCCGGGCAGAACAGTCCAAACCACGGACGCAGCAGGGAGGCCCCAGGCAGACTCCCCTGCGTGCCCCACCCCCGCACGCTGCTCAGAAAAGTGTCTGCGGGGCCATTTGTTTTTCACAAACTGTGATCCCAGAAGGGAGGGCGCAGGGGAGCTTCACAGCTGCTCCAGCCCCCAGCACAATCCTTCTGGCTGCTCTCTGGCCAAGGGAAGCTGCCTGGTTCCAGAACCAATCCCCCTCCCCTCCAGCTCTTATTCACAGAGCACGTGGACCTGCAGCCTCCGTGGGGCAGAGCAGGCTCCCGTGAAATGTGCTGAGGTATTGGCCTGGACACTCACTGGTAAGTCTTCTGGCCAAAGTCTGTCCCTGCACCCCACCCCCTCCCTACCGCCAGCCCTGCCCCAAACCCTCTGCCCCCCCTACTCCACACAACCCAAACCCTCTGCCCCCCCTACTCCACACGACCCAAACCCTCTGCCCCCTACTCCACACGACCCAAACCCTCTGCCCCCCCTACTCCACACGACCCAAACCCTCTGCCCCCCCTACTCCACACGACCCAAACCCTCTGCCCCCTACTCCTCACAACCCAAACCCTCTGTCCCCTACTCCTCACAACCCAAACCCTCTGCCCCCTACTCCTCACAACCCAAACCCTCTGTCCCCTACTCCACACAACCCAAACCCTCTGCCCCCTACTCCTCACAACCCAAACCCTCTGCCCCCTACTCCTCACAACCCAAACCCTCTGTCCCCTACTCCACACAACCCAAACCCTCTGCCCCCTACTCCTCACAACCCAAACCCTCTGTCCCCTACTCCACACGACCCAAACCCTCTGTCCCCTACTCCACACGACCCAAACCCTCTGCCCCCCCTACTCCACACGACCCAAACCCTCTGTCCCCCTACTCCTCACAACCCAAACCCTCTGCCCCCTACTCCACACGACCCAAACCCTCTGTCCCCTACTCCACACGACCCAAACCCTCTGTCCCCTACTCCACACGACCCAAACCCTCTGCCCCCCCTACTCCACACGACCCAAACCCTCTGTCCCCTACTCCACACGACCCAAACCCTCTGTCCCCTACTCCACACGACCCAAACCCTCTGTCCCCTACTCCACACGACCCAAACCCTCTGCCCCCCCTACTCCACACAACCCAAACCCTCTGTCCCCTACTCCACACGACCCAAACCCTCTGTCCCCTACTCCACACGACCCAAACCCTCTGCCCCCTACTCCACACGACCCAAACCCTCTGCCCCCTACTCCACACGACCCAAACCCTCTGCCCCCTACTCCACACGACCCAAACCCTCTGTCCCCTACTCCACACGACCCAAACCCTCTGTCCCCTACTCCACACAACCCAAACCCTCTGTCCCCTACTCCACACGACCCAAACCCTCTGTCCCCCCTACTCCACACGACCCAAACCCTCTGCCCCCTACTCCTCACAACCCAAACCCTCTGCCCCCCCTACTCCACACGACCCAAACCCTCTGTCCCCTACTCCACACGACCCAAACCCTCTGTCCCCTACTCCACACGACCCAAACCCTCTGCCCCCCCTACTCCACACAACCCAAACCCTCTGCCCCCTACCCCACACAACCCAAACCCTCTGCCCCCTACTCCTCACAACCCAAACCCTCTGCCCCCTACTCCACACGACCCAAACCTCTGCCCCCTACTCCACACGACCCAAACCCTCTGCCCCCTACTCCACACGACCCAAACCTCTGCCCCCTACTCCACACGACCCAAACCCTCTGCCCCCCCTACTCCACACAACCCAAACCCTCTGCCCCCTACTCCACACGACCCAAACCCTCTGCCCCCTACTCCTCACAACCCAAACCCTCTGCCCCCTACTCCACACGACCCAAACCCTCTGCCCCCCCTACTCCACACGACCCAAACCCTCTGCCCCCCTACTCCTCACAACCCAAACCCTCTGCCCCCTACTCCACACGACCCAAACCCTCTGCCCCCTACTCCACACGACCCAAACCCTCTGCCCCCTACTCCTCACACCCCAAACCCTCTGCCCCCTACTCCACACGACCCAAACCCTCTGCCCCCCTACTCCTCACGACCCAAACCCTCTGCCCCCTACTCCACACGACCCAAACCCTCTGTCCCCTACTCCTCACACCCCAAACCCTCTGCCCCCTACTCCACACGACCCAAACCCTCTGCCCCCTACTCCTCACAACCCAAACCCTCTGTCCCCTACTCCACACGACCCAAACCCTCTGCCCCCCCTACTCCACACGACCCAAACCCTCTGTCCCCCTACTCCTCACAACCCAAGCCCTCTGCCCCCCTACTCCTCACAACCCAAACCCTCTGTCCCCTACTCCACACGACCCAAACCCTCTGTCCCCCTACTCCTCACAACCCAAACCCTCTGCCCCCCTACTCCTCACAACCCAAACCCTCTGCCCCCTACTCCACACGACCCAAACCCTCTGCCCCCTACTCCACACGACCCAAACCTCTGCCCCCTACTCCACACAACCCAAACCCTCTGCCCCCTACTCCACACAACCCAAACCCTCTGCCCCCCCTACTCCACACAACCCAAACCCTCTGCCCCCTACTCCACACGACCCAAACCCTCTGCCCCCTACTCCTCACAACCCAAACCCTCTGCCCCCTACTCCTCACAACCCAAACCCTCTGCCCCCTACTCCACACGACCCAAACCCTCTGCCCCCTACTCCACACAACCCAAACCCTCTGCCCCCTACTCCACACAACCCAAACCCTCTGTCCCCTACTCCACACGACCCAAACCCTCTGCCCCCTACTCCACACGACCCAAACCCTCTGCCCCCTACTCCTCACAACCCAAACCCTCTGCCCCCTACTCCTCACACCCCAAACCCTCTGCCCCCTACTCCACACAACCCAAACCCTCTGCCCCCTACTCCTCACAACCCAAACCCTCTGCCCCCTACTCCACACAACCCAAACCCTCTGCCCCCTACTCCTCACAACCCAAACCCTCTGCCCCCTACTCCACACGACCCAAACCCTCTGCCCCCTACTCCACACGACCCAAACCCTCTGCCCCCTACTCCTCACAACCCAAACCCTCTGCCCCCTACTCCACACGACCCAAACCCTCTGCCCCCTACTCCTCACAACCCAAACCCTCTGCCCCCCCTACTCCACACGACCCAAACCCTCTGCCCCCCCTACTCCACACGACCCAAACCCTCTGCCCCCTACTCCACACAACCCAAACCCTCTGCCCCCTACTCCACACAACCCAAACCCTCTGCCCCCTACTCCACACGACCCAAACCCTCTGCCCCCCCTACTCCACACGACCCAAACCCTCTGCCCCCTACTCCTCACAACCCAAACCCTCTGCCCCCCCTACTCCACACAACCCAAACCCTCTGCCCCCCTACTCCACACGACCCAAACCCTCTGTCCCCTACTCCTCACAACCCAAACCCTCTGTCCCCTACTCCTCACAACCCAAACCCTCTGCCCCCTACTCCACACGACCCAAACCCTCTGTCCCCCCTACTCCTCACAACCCAAACCCTCTGCCCCCCCTACTCCTCACAACCCAAACCCTCTGTCCCCTACTCCACACGACCCAAACCCTCTGTCCCCCTACTCCTCACAACCCAAACCCTCTGCCCCCCCTACTCCTCACAACCCAAACCCTCTGCCCCCCTACTCCACACGACCCAAACCCTCTGCCCCCTACTCCACACAACCCAAACCCTCTGCCCCCCCTACTCCACACAACCCAAACCCTCTGCCCCCTACTCCACACGACCCAAACCCTCTGCCCCCTACTCCTCACAACCCAAACCCTCTGCCCCCTACTCCTCACAACCCAAACCCTCTGCCCCCTACTCCACACGACCCAAACCCTCTGCCCCCCCTACTCCACACGACCCAAACCCTCTGCCCCCCCTACTCCACACAACCCAAACCCTCTGCCCCCTACTCCACACGACCCAAACCCTCTGCCCCCTACTCCACACGACCCAAACCCTCTGCCCCCTACTCCACACGACCCAAACCCCCTACTCCTCACAACCCAAACCCTCTGCCCCCTACTCCACACGACCCAAACCCTCTGCCCCCTACTCCACACGACCCAAACCCTCTGCCCCCTACTCCTCACACCCCAAACCCTCTGCCCCCTACTCCACACGACCCAAACCCTCTGCCCCCCTACTCCTCACGACCCAAACCCTCTGCCCCCTACTCCACACGACCCAAACCCTCTGTCCCCTACTCCTCACACCCCAAACCCTCTGCCCCCTACTCCACACGACCCAAACCCTCTGCCCCCTACTCCTCACAACCCAAACCCTCTGTCCCCTACTCCACACGACCCAAACCCTCTGCCCCCCCTACTCCACACGACCCAAACCCTCTGTCCCCCTACTCCTCACAACCCAAACCCTCTGCCCCCCTACTCCTCACAACCCAAACCCTCTGTCCCCTACTCCACACGACCCAAACCCTCTGTCCCCCCTACTCCTCACAACCCAAACCCTCTGCCCCCCTACTCCTCACAACCCAAACCCTCTGCCCCCTACTCCACACGACCCAAACCCTCTGCCCCCTACTCCACACGACCCAAACCCTCTGCCCCCTACTCCACACGACCCAAACCCTCTGCCCCCTACTCCACACGACCCAAACCCTCTGCCCCCCCTACTCCACACAACCCAAACCCTCTGCCCCCCCTACTCCACACGACCCAAACCCTCTGCCCCCTACTCCTCACAACCCAAACCCTCTGCCCCCTACTCCTCACAACCCAAACCCTCTGCCCCCTACTCCACACGACCCAAACCCTCTGCCCCCTACTCCACACAACCCAAACCCTCTGCCCCCCTACTCCACACAACCCAAACCCTCTGTCCCCTACTCCACACGACCCAAACCCTCTGCCCCCTACTCCACACGACCCAAACCCTCTGCCCCCTACTCCTCACAACCCAAACCCTCTGCCCCCTACTCCTCACACCCCAAACCCTCTGCCCCCTACTCCACACAACCCAAACCCTCTGCCCCCTACTCCTCACAACCCAAACCCTCTGCCCCCTACTCCACACGACCCAAACCCTCTGCCCCCTACTCCTCACAACCCAAACCCTCTGCCCCCTACTCCACACGACCCAAACCCTCTGCCCCCTACTCCTCACAACCCAAACCCTCTGCCCCCCCTACTCCACACGACCCAAACCCTCTGCCCCCTACTCCACACAACCCAAACCCTCTGCCCCCTACTCCACACAACCCAAACCCTCTGCCCCCTACTCCACACGACCCAAACCCTCTGCCCCCCCTACTCCACACGACCCAAACCCTCTGCCCCCTACTCCTCACAACCCAAACCCTCTGCCCCCCCTACTCCACACAACCCAAACCCTCTGCCCCCCTACTCCACACGACCCAAACCCTCTGTCCCCTACTCCTCACAACCCAAACCCTCTGTCCCCTACTCCTCACAACCCAAACCCTCTGCCCCCTACTCCTCACGACCCAAACCCTCTGCCCCCCTACTCCACACGACCCAAACCCTCTGCCCCCCTACTCCACACAACCCAAACCCTCTGCCCCCTACTCCTCACAACCCAAACCCTCTTCCCCCTACTCCTCACGACCCAAACCCTCTGTCCCCCCTACTCCTCACAACCCAAACCCTCTGCCCCCCCTACTCCACACAACCCAAACCCTCTGCCCCCCTACTCCTCACGACCCAAACCCTCTGCCCCCTACTCCTCACAACCCAAACCCTCTGCCCCCCTACTCCACACGACCCAAACCCTCTGCCCCCCTACTCCTCACGACCCAAACCCTCTGCCCCCTACTCCTCACAACCCAAACCCTCTGCCCCCTACTCCTCACAACCCAAACCCTCTGCCCCCCCTACTCCACACGACCCAAACCCTCTGCCCCCTACTCCACACAACCCAAACCCTCTGCCCCCCTACTCCACACGACCCAAACCCTCTGCCCCCCTACTCCACACGACCCAAACCCTCTGCCCCCTACTCCTCACAACCCAAACCCTCTGCCCCCTACTCCACACGACCCAAACCCTCTGCCCCCCTACTCCACACGACCCAAACCCTCTGCCCCCTACTCCACACAACCCAAACCCTCTGTCCCCTACTCCACACGACCCAAACCCTCTGCCCCCCCACTCCACATAACCCAAACCCTCTGCCCCCCCACTCCACATAACCCAAACCCTCTGCCCCCCCCGCTAAGCCCATATCCCCCCCCCCCCCGACCCTAAGTCCCCTTCCTTAGGTCACAATCCAAACTCCTGCACTCCAATCCTGTGCCTCGGGTCACTATTGCCTCCTTCACCCAAACTCAGTGGCCCCCCCAAAAAAAGATTCCCCGTCCCTCCAATAAATAGACAATGGTGAAAGCTTTTGTGTTGGACATAATATTTTGCTTTATTTAAAAATGAAGCCTGGCCATTTTTAACACTCCTGCACCCCCAACACACCAACCCTGAGCCCCTCATGCACCCACCTCCCCAATCTCCTGCCATAAAATCCTACACCCCACACATACCCTAACCTTGTTCCCTGAGACAATCATACACCCAAACCCTCTGCCTTGATCCGCTCATGCCCCCCACATCCTCAGACTCCTGCACCCCCACATCCCCAACCTTGTGCTCTGAGCCCATCACATACCTGAACCCTCTGCCCTGAGCTCCTCATCCCCCCACATCTCCAGTCCCCTGCCATAAGACCCCACACATACCCCAACCCTGTGCCCTGAGCCCATTATATACCCAAACCCTCTGCTCTGAGCCCCTCAGACAGCTCAGCCCAGACTCCTGCAGCCCCACATCACCAGCCCCCTGCCATAACACTCTTGCACCCCCACACTCCCAATCTTGTGCTCTGAGCCAATCATACACCCGAATCCCTGAGCCCCTCATGCGCTCCAACCCAAATTCTTGCACTCCCACAACCCCAGCCCCATGCCATAAGATTGACAGAAGACAGCCTGAATGTGTGCATGGAGCTGGATTTGACCAATTATGTAAACGTCGAAGAAATGCGTGAAAAGATTCAGCAGCAGAAGTCCCGTTAAATAAATCTGTGAGAACGTTTCATCTATGCTATTATTAATTATTATGTCAATTATCAATAATATTTTCAGTCATGCAAATGGGCATTCTTATACAGCTCTTTGTTGACCACTTGTTCTGAACTGTAATGTAGTTTGGCTCTTTGGTTTGAAAAGGTTGCCAACCCCTGATCTAGACCATCCCTGACAGGTATTTGTCTAACCAGTCTTAAAAGAAAACCTTGTAGGAAACAAGTCGATGCTTTAAGCAGTTTAGTTATGAGATCTTCAAACAAGCTGTTGAGAAAGTTGTGCAATTTTCTGTGTGCTAGTGGGTCAGAAGTGAAATTATTCTATGGCTCTTATTAACAAAAGCAAGGGGCTTTTAGGCAAGGCTATTCTAACCCTCTTCTGTGCACTAGTATGAAATATGGATGGGTATGTCTACACTAGCCCCCTAGTTCAATCAAGGGAGGCTAATGAGGGTGACCGAAATTGCAAATGAAGCGCAGGATTTAAATATCCCGCGCTTCATTAGCATGTTCCCGGCCAGTCGCCCTTTTAGAAATTGACTAGCCCAAAGTAACTGCCCACATCTACACGCAACAGTGAAATGAGATTCCGAATTAAAGACCTAAATCTAATTAGCTGGTAAACCTCATTGCAGGAGGAATAACAGCTAATTCGATTTAGGGCTTTAATTCAGAATCCTGTTTCACTGCCGCATGTAGACACAGGCAGTTACTTCAGGCTAGTCAATTTCTAAAATGGCGACTGGCCGAGAACATGCCAATGAAGTGTGGGATATTTAAATCCCGCGCTTCATTTGCAATTTTGGTTGCTCTCATTAGCCTCCCTAGATCGAACTAGGGGGCTAGTGTAGACATACCCGATGATTCATTTCAAAGCACTAAGTATGGGTATGTCTACACTACCACCCTAGTTCGAACTAGGCTGGTAATGTAGGCAACCGGAGTTGCAAATGAAGTCCGGGATTTGAATTTCCCGGGCTTCATTTGCATAAAGCCGGGCACCACCATTTTTAAATGTCTGCTAGTGCGGACTCCGTGCCGCGCGGCTACACGCGGCACGGACTAGGTAGTTCGGACTAGGCATCCTAGTCCGAACTACCGTTACTCGAGGAGTAACGGTAGTTCGGAATAGGAAGCCTAGTCCGAACTCTACCTAGTCCGTGCCGCGTGTAGCCGCGCGGCACAGAGTCCGCACTAGTGGACATTTAAAAATGGCGGCGCCCGGCTTTATGCAAATGAAGCCCGGGAAATTCAAATCCCGGGCTTCATTTGCAACTCCGGTTGCCTACATTACCACCCTAGTTCGAATTAGGGTGGTACTGTAGACATACCCTATCAGACTAGCATAATCCTTTTACAGTGAAGTCACTTGTTTTCTCCTTGCTCCTTACATCCTATCAAGAAATCTTCCTTTCAAACCCCTTTTTAAGGGGATGGATGTGTGCAATGGTTGGCATTCACAAACACTGGGGCTACATCTACACTGGCATCTTCTTGCACAAGAACTCTTTTGCGGAAGAGTTCTTGTGCAAAAACTCTTCCAGAAGAGAGCGTCTACACTGGCATGTGCTTTTGCGCAAGAGCATCCGTGCCAGTGTAGACGTTCTCTTGCACAAGAAAGCTCTGATGGCCATTTTAACCATCGGGCTTTCTTGCACAAGAAATTCATGTTGCCTGTCTACACTGGCCTCTTGCACAAGAACAGCTGCGCAAAAGGGCTTACTCCTGAGTGGGAGCATCAGAGTTCTGGCGCAAGAAGCCCTGATTTCACACATTAGAACGTCAGCTTACTTGCGCAAGATCGCGCGGTGTAGACACAGCCTAGGATAATTTGGTTTCCCTGCTCAGCAGATGGGACTGGCACCCAGTTAGATTTCAGCTCCACCAAACTGAATCAGTGCTCCTGGGGCTCACAGCTATTCAGCATGACTGGAGTCTCCAAACATGGAGAAAGAATTTGTGAAATCCCAGGGAATTTAGCTGGACTTCAAATATGGGAACAGGAAAGTTAAGGCTCTGCTAATATCAGTATATGGAAAACATTAGAGGTAACAGCAACGGCACTAGGGCTGTGACCACTCTGTTGTTTGGACTGTAGCTAAATATGTTATTAAGCACTCCTGCTGAAGGACACGGGGTCAAACTGTGCAACTAGCATAATGCTACTGACTGCACCAGCCCAACTGCTGACTTACCCCAGTGTCACTAAGAGCAGCATTTGCCCAAATGGCCAGCCAAATGCCAAACACTGAAACTTGCTGTTGCCTGACAAAAATACAATGAAACCATGAATACTTCTCTCCACCTGCTTTAACAGGAACAGTGGGCTGTTTCTGAACCGGGCGTCTGGGACCAGGAACAAGCTGGGCTCAGGATACCATCTACATGTTTTTTTAGTCTTTAAAGTGCTACCGGACTATTTGTTGTTTTTAAGCCTAAACACTGTGACCCAGCACTGTTCCCAAGTAAATACTTTACCTGCCACGTTTCAGCCTGAAGCAAGCAGGGGCAGAGCCCACTGCTGAAGACAGAATGTAAATGCAGACAGCTATCGTTTATACTAGAGGATTGCCCCACCATTGCTTGGGTCCTTAACTCAAGTTATTTTTGTTTTTCTTCATTTCAATCATTGCTCTGGAATGAGGCTGGGGATGAGGGGCTCAGTGTGCAGGCTGCCCAGGGAAGAGAGGACTGTCCCAGCTCTCTCACCACACCGGCTTAGGGCCAGGTGAGAAACGCCTCTCCATGACCGCAGCAGTTCCAGAGGGCACAGCTGGGGGAGGGGTGCATGTCTGCCCCCTCTGCGATCCCCAACCAGAGCGAGCGAGGAATGGCACAAACTGTGCACTTTCCCCTCACTCCCTGACAAAGGGGACCAGCCAGCAATGTTCCCATATGAATGGGGGGGGGGGGGGGGGATAGGGACATTAAATTGAGTTTAATCAGCTAATCGAGTAGTCAATAAAAGTTCCCTCAACTACTTGATTAGTTGATAAAGAGGGAAACTGCAGAGCCACAATGGAGTTAGCTCCCAGCCCTGTGAGCTAACCCCTCTGTGGCTCTGCCTTTTAAATGTGTTAAGAACAGGCAGCTCTTAATATATTTAAAAGGCAGAGGAGCAGTGTCTGAGACCACCTGGCAGCTCTTAATACATTTAAAAGGCAGAGGTGCGGCGTCTGGGACCGGACAGGAGCTGGGAATCAGCTGATTCCTGGTTCCGGCCTGGTCCCCACACTATGCCTCTGGCTCCCCCACCCTCCTGCGGAGACAGTGCTGGGGAATACCGGCTTTTAAGTCAGCTCCCCCTAGTACTGGCTCCTGCTCCCCCTCCCCTGCTGCCTCTCTCTGATAGAGGCAGTGGGGGGGAGCAACTAGTTGAGTCACTCACTACTCCTATCCCTAGAGAGAGAGCTACAGCCCCCTGCTCTCCTTCCTAAAGAGCACCTGGTGGGTGGGAGGCTTGGGGCTAGGACAGTCCAAGGCAGGGGCAGAAGAGAAACCCCCCAGCCAGCCCCTTTCACCTACCTGATGATTCTGTTTATTTTCTGTACAGTGTTATGCATTCCTGTATGTATCAGGGCTGGGGAAGGGGGGAGCTTTCAGCCCTGCCTCCCCCATACAACAAAACCCAGACCTTGCTTTAAGTTATGATGTGAAAAAGCTGCATACCAAATTTGGTGGTTCTAGCTCTTATTCTTGAACAGATGGACAGACAGACAGACTTGCTGCTTCACAAACTCTCTCATATAGATAGAGAGAGAGAGAGAGTAGATATTTGCAGACACTGGTTGGCCCACTACTGTGAAACTTACAAGAGGCAATGTTGCCTAGTGGACAGATCAGTGGACTGGGACTTTATAGACTTGGGCTACAGTCCTGTTTTTGCTCCTGGGTGCTATTTGTTATTTTCCGTTTCACACAACACCAAAATCTGGGATCACCTGATGAAATGAATAGGCAGCAAACAAGAACAAACAAGAAGTGCTTCTTCACAAAAGGCACAATTAACCTGTGAAAATTGTTTCAACGGGATGTTGAGAGCCAAAAGTGAAACTGGATTTTAAAAAAGACCTAGGTAAGTTCATGGGAGATAGGTCCATCAATGGCTATTAGTCAAGATGGTCAGGGATGTAACCCTGTGCGTAGGGGGACCCTAAAACAACACCTGACAGCAGCTAGGAAGGGGAGATGTGGATAGCCCTCTTCAAAATTGCCCTGTTGTCTACATGCCCCCTGCAGTTCTAGTACTGGCTCCTTGACTAGATGTCCCATGGGTCTGACCCACAATGCTTGTTCTTATGTGTCCTTGTATAAATCACTTCACTTCTTTGTGCCTTTATTGCACCATGTGTATAGTGTGTGTCTGGGGATGAGGGAGAGTGATATTGGACATTTTCGTTAACTAACTGATTTATACAGGCTGGGTACTGCTATGATTTTCAACATGATCTGTTGGGAATAAATAGGAGAAAATGGAGCTTTTGGCTGAGTTTCTGCATTGCTATGAGTAAGCTTGTCTGAAATATACAAAAGGTACATTGACAGTGCAGGCAGGCTGGCTACCTAACAATGCTCACGAGCTGTTAAATTATTGTTTGTACTAGACTCCGACCAACATGCAGCACAGAAGCCGGATGCTAGAAAGTTAAACTCTGTTCTTGAAAGGCCCATAATTGATGGGCTGGCAAATTAGGTCAAAATTAAGTATGGTTCATTTCAAATGTAGTGAAATTGATTTTGGCTTTCACATAGTTAGATGGAATTTGCCATGCCAAGCAGATTTCTATACTCTTTCTCCAACCACATCACCATATCTCTTCTCTCCTCCTCTTCCCCCTCACAATTGGCTCCCTTCCCCAAAAAGTTTTGTACCCATAGCTGTGGGGTAAACAAATCAACAGAACTGATCTGGCAATCCTCAAATGTAATCAGGTTGAAAGCAAAACAGTTACTGGACTGAGCACAGGGTACCAGAATGGAATCAGTGTTCCCTGTAAGCTGAGCACTTATGCGGCCACTCAGGAGAGATTCAGATGCTGTCCCGCTGATTAGCAGAGCACCCACAGCTAGGTTTTGTGTTTCTAGTGGTGGTGCACATTCGCACATACCTTGCCACACATAACAAAAGTTATTCTGGATATGGATGGAAAAGATATGGGGGAAGATTGCTTGGGACTCTTAAAACTTAAACTCTGCACTGCAACATGGCCTCAGAAAATTATTTCACCTATTTCCACCCACCCTTGTAAAAACTAGGGATGTAAAATGTGCTGACACTGCATTTAACCATTTAACAGTTAAAAGGGGCGTGAGCAGGGGGGCACTCCAGTGGAGCTAGAGTGGCACCTCTGCCCATTGGGGTCAGGCGAGAGAGGCCCCCACTGCAGGCCCCCACCACTGTTCCAGCCCCTCTGCTCCCAGCCCCACCTTGGGTGCTACTGCTGCAGCTCCTAGCCCCCACATTTGGGCTGCCAGCTGGGCCGCAGGGAAGTAGCTGCTTCCAGGTATCAGTTAACTGTTGCCTGGTAAACATCGCTTGTTAAGGATGATGCTTACCAAGTAACCGTTTAATCAATGTGTTGCAGTAGGGCTCAGTGCATGGCGTTTCTATAAACTCCAGAAGAAATCGTTTCTGCCCCCAAAACACATGTCTTAAAAGGATGGGTCACTGAGAGGATGACAGGCCTAGTTTTAGTGATGTTTCTTTTGTTTAAATTAAATGCTAAAGGGCTTTGCAGATGCGTTTGAGGAAGATGCTCCACGCAGAACCCGGGAGTGGGAACAGTGATCAAATTGGACGGGAGGCTGGCATTGTTGGCAGGGTGAAGTTGTAGGGGCATTACAAAAAGGAATGTAGCAAAGTAGCTTTTAAGGGGCAGAATTAAACAGGGCGTTGACAGCCACAACAAACTTGATACAGCAGAGAAAGTCAGTGGCAGGTTTCAAAGGGGATTTAACATGGAATCAGTGAGCAAGACACTTTTTGCTGCTCTATTCTGTCTGAACCGGAGCAGGGAGGACAGCATGGGTGTCAGAAGTTATAAAAATTAGTCCAGGAGACAAAGGCCTGGATGAGAGGTCTCTGTGGCCAACGAGGGGTCAAATCATGACATATAGCTCCCTTGACTTTAAGAAGGAACAAGGCTGTCGAAATTGCAATCCTGAACATGTCTGTTTCCTTTGTTTCCATCAGAAATTGGGAAACAGCCACTGAGATCTCACTTATACTGGTTCTTCTTCCAAGAGGGATTAAGAGACTGAATTTCAAAGTGGTGGAGGAAGCTAGTCCAGAGAACAGGCAAGCAACTGAAGAATCTCTCTTCGCCCCTTCCCACTAGGGTTGTTAAATTGCAAGTAACTGGCTAGTCAACCGGGCCTCTCAGCCTTTTAAGGCGAAAGTGCCAGGTGGAGCCCAGGGTCAACTGGGGACTCCCACTGACCATGGGCTCCATCCAGCGCTACCGCTTGGAAACGTTGTGGAGTCTGGCGTCAAGCTTCTCCCGGCATTTCAAAGCAGCAATGCCGCTGCTGCTTTTAAGTGCCCACTTCTGCTTCCTCCTTCCCCCACCCCCTCGCTGCCTCTTTCTGATAGAGGGAGGCAACTAGTCCACAACCTTGTCCACTATCCAATAAGCATTTGCTTATCGGACAGTCAACTAGCTGACTAGTCCTTCACATCCCCACTCACCACCGCACACAGCAATGCACGCTCCGAATGGAATTCCCCTTACAGAACTGCACATCTCTCCCACCTGGGCTGTCCCAGGAAGTTTATACAGGTGGCTGCAATGTGCTCCAAACCCCAGCAGAGATCTGTGACAGCGGGCTGGTCTGACACTCCTGGGACTCTCTAGGCGTGTGAATGCTAGAGATGGAAGGAAGCAAGAAGTTCAAAGCGCGTGAACTGTTGGACTGGAGAGGAGCAGCTGCAGGCAAGTTAGCAACAACTGTCGTGAGTCCAATGGCTTGATGAGGCTTTCAACAGGAAGGTGCTGTCCACAGGCAACCTAAGTGCTCTGGCTGCAGGCTCCAGAACCACTGGCAGGCCTGCCCAGGCTGCACAGAGCTCTGAGTTGCACCCAAAGCTGCACTGTGTTGGCAGATGAATGATTCATCTCTACCGCCCCCAGGAACAAAACACTTATCTTGAAACTGAGTTTTCTAAATCTAGTTTGCAGCTTATGGGGCTGAAACACAGCGGCTGATGCCTTAGCACAAGCAAGAGAGAGATGGAGACTAGAGGGGGCAAAGGAAAGAAGTCTGACTTGGGGCACAGCACAAAGTCAAATACCGGTATGTTGTATGTCTCAAGTTCAGGGCCTGATTTTCAAAGGTGCTGAGCTCCTGCAGCTCCTATTGAGTAAAGCTCAAGTTAAGGTGCTCAAGGCTTTTGAAAATTGGCTATCGGAAACCATCCAGGGTACTATCGCTTAAGGCAGCGGGGGAGAAAAAGAATGGCGTGTCTCCTTAAGCCAAGGGACAACTGAGAACAAAAAGTTTCCCATTTTTACTGCCCTAATTTGGCAGCTCCCCCTCCTCTCCAAGTTTAGGTCTTTTCCTTCCTGTTTCTGACTCCCTGATGATCTGCAGATACACAACTAGGAGCCAGGCAGTCTACAACCAATTAATTGCAGGATTCCCTTTGAGGTAGAAAGTACTAACCCCTAGTTACTGATGAGGAAAATCAAAGGATTAGCAATTTGTCCAAGATTTTACAGAGCCAGGATCAGGTTTGCAAAGATCTCTCAAAAGCTGAACAGTGCTTAGTGTTGCATTTTTGTTTGGGTTCTCTACTTCCTGTTTGGAGAGGGATGGAGGAGAAGGGGGCTCAGAGCTGGATTTCTTATTGGAGAAACAATGGGCATATGAGAGCTGACATGACCACTAGCAAAGGCCCCAAGTCATGTGTCTGTCACATTGTGCCAGGAAAATCCATGTAACCCCCAAGAATCACACTGCCCATTTTGTTCAAGTCAAAGGAAAAGCAGGGGACTAGTAAACTCTGGATGGAGCCTGCATGAGAGTTTGCTAGATGTGCATTTCTCAGAGGGTATCATGAACAGAGGACAGAAACTGAACAGACTGCAGCAGTCTTGGACTGATCAGTCCAAAGTCACTCAACAGGAGTCTAAAGTTGACACTAACTCTTTTTAAAATTCCCCTTCTATCTGACTCTTTTCCCTGCCATTGTTACAAAAAAAATGTGACTGAGGGAGAAGTAGTAGACCGCTTAAGGTGCAACCAGTTCTACAGTTTCCCTGTTTAGGTACCTAACAGAGGACAGAACAACTTCATGTCATAGTTAAAATTGCAAGATTGTAGCAGGAACTTCTTTCTGAAATGAAGTTTCAAGCTGACATTCTCCCTCTGATACCTGGAACCTGGGCCTTAGATTTCTCATAGCTTGTTTTGCAGCAGTGGAAGGGTGAGAGGTTAAAACTCAAGCCTCAAATGGTGCATGAGGCTGTTAGTGAGAGTGACTCAGTTCTCCTGGGAAAGCACTCTTTGAAAACGAAAGCCAACAAGAAAAGGCCAAATAGAGTGGAACTTTGATGTTTAACTCCTACTGCTTTCTATTTGTCCAGGTCTGGTTGGTACTGGAATTACTGTGATCAGTTTCACTCAATGACTGATGTTGCAGACTGATGCAAAAACTTTCCACCTAAGCTGTTCAGGAGGGTTGAAAGAAAGCCACCAGAGACTGAGTGGGCACTGATAAACCGGTGGTACCAAAAGTGAAAGACAGTGTCAGGTTCTTCTAAAATGACCTCATTATGTATCTTAAATTCAGTGTCAGGGAAGCCAACAAGCAACACTTCAAAAGTGTAGGAATTGGCTCTCTTCAGAGCAACAAAACCTGACGACTCCTCCGTCATTTCTCCCTTACCCCAACCTGCTCTTCTCTTGCTTCTACATTAAAGCAGCTCTTACTGCACCAAAGCATCTACATCCCCTACTTCAAAACATCTGTAGGATGTGATGAGCGGAAATGGCATTACATGCTAGATTGTGGGGGGAAACTAGATATTTCTATTTGGCTAAACCCAAACAGAAGCATGAAGCAATGGCCAGTTACACTTCCCTTTAGCAGCAATTAGCTCACAGTGTTGAGAAGGGAGCCCAAGGAAAAGTCATCACTCAAATAATTTAACGTAGCGAGGCCTACACTTCTGTAAATTGGACCAATTGCTATGTTAGCTTCAGGACTGCCTCTCGCAGCCTGCATTGCAACACTCCTTTCCTGTCCCTGCTTAAAGTGACCTCTGCATTTCTCAACAAAGGGTTTCATCAGTCTGTGGCCAGTGCAGTGAAACTTGTTCAATATTAAAACTGGAGCAAGGAGACTACAGTAAAAACTTCTGTGCTCCTGTTCGGTCTCCACACCATTCGCTGTTCAGAAACAAGACACCTTTCTTTGACCCCCAGTAGCTGATGGAGGGCAGATCCCAGATCTGTCCCAAGAAGGCTTCTGAAAGACTGGTATAAAATGCAGCCTAGGGTGGGATTTCTTTTATGGCAGAAGGGTGGGATGATAAGTACTATGTGCAAATCACTCCTCCACATAATACAAAGTGCAGCTCAGATGTATGTTCAGTCTGAATAAAATGCCTCCAACCCATCAGGATGTGTATTGTAGTTCTATAGACAGATGCGCGATTTGCTATTGTAATCATCTCTTTTCCCTTAGTCCGGAGGTGAGAAACCTTTTTTGGGTTGAGGGCCACACACAAAAAACCCTCACTGATGTGGCGCCTGAATGAGAAGCAGAAAGACACTCCTCACATTCCCCTCACACATCAGCGCCTAGGGGGGCACAGCCTAGTAGATTTTGTGTGCTCCAGCCCCATAGTGAGGCTGCGAGGGGGCTGGAGCACCAGCACAGGCACCCCAATGTGGGGGGGGGCTGTGAACTTTGGGCGCTGCATCCAGGCAAGCTGGGGGTGCATCCAACTATCAGACCTGAGGTTCCCCACCCCTCCCTTAGTCGTTCCTAAAGAAACGACCTACCTTCTTCTAGGAAAATAATTCTGTAGAGGATTATATCCCGTTTTAGAGGGACACAGTATTGTGTATTCAGAATCGCTGGGCCCCGGCGTGAGGTGAGGGGGGAGGGCAGGCCCCATGCTGCAGTATGGGCGGGGCCTTGGGCAAAAGTGTCAGCGCTGGGACATCTAGCCCTCGGCACTGCCCAGACCATGCTGCAACCACCCCCACCCCCCACCAGCTCTTAGCACTGTCCGGAGCGTGCTGCACTGGGCTCTGGTGACCCCAAGGCTATGGCCAGCACCGTGGTGACCAGGAGTCCCAGGCCCTTCTGACTCACTGGACCCTGGGGCAACTGCTCCCTCCCCCCCCCCCCCACTCCCGTGGGCCTGTGTGTATTTATTTGATGCTAACATTTAGATAACTCAAGTCCAAAGGTTCCCTGCTGCTGCTCTATGTGACTAAAACAGTCTCTAGGCCAATGCCCGGGGAAGGAGTTGGAAGGTTGAAGTGTTGCGGGCTACAAACTGAAAGGGAAACATTATTTTGTGTCAAAAATCTGTGGTTAGTTCCTCAAAACTGTAATTTCGGGACACTTTCTAGGCTGAGTAACTTTCAGCACCCAAACTTTCAACCTATAACTCCCTGCACATGTCCTGACTACAGGAAAAAGGCCACCCAGCCTTTTTTGCTCAAAGCAAAAGGCAAATATTTCACATACAAAATGGGACTGGGCACAACTTTAGTGGGAGTGGAAGTTATTTGTACAGCAAGAAGTGTCAGAACAGAGCCCTGCACAGTTGATATTAAACTACTTATAATTGTCAGTCAAATTTGTTCTTTTCATTGTATTGCCCACTATGTCAACAAATGAATGTCAGATTGTCAGTACCACAAATCTACCCTGAATTTATGCACTAAAGCAGCAGGTTTAACAACACGGGTGTTTTTTTAAAGCTCAAGAGGAAGTCTGATTACTTGACAAGACATTCTGAGAAAGCCACCTACACTGCATAAGATTGTTTATAAGATAGCCTAAACTCTGTATTGCAGAGGACAATTTACCCCTTCCTGTTGCAGCACCTTGCTATCCAGAGAGACCCCCAAGTAAAATAGTTCCGACTTTCAATTTCAATTATTTGATAAGGGGGTGCCTGCACGGTGCTTTTAATATTAGTCAATTCTAAGCAGAACAGTGTTTACTCCCTTGTGCTGGAATGATGCAATGCTCTCTTCTGCTTTGTTTGCTTTTAGCTGCCAAATATTAAAATAAACACTTCTGAGCTCCCCAGCCAGGAAGCAATGCACCATGTCAGTTGGATCTAACAGGACCTGTGTCTTACCAGAGCTACTTTCCTGAAAAATGGGAGGAGAGCCGTGGTGCCTGTAAACTGGGTGCTTGGGTGACCACTCAGGGGAAATGCAAATGCTAACCAGCTGATTAGCAGAGCACCCACAGCCACCACCATAAGTTTCTATGGTGGTGCACATCCACACGTGCCTCGTGCACATAACAAAATTTCTTACATACAGGAATGGGAAAATTAGAAGTAACACTGAAGGAGAGCTCTGGGAACGGACATGGTGGGTCTCTCCCTCTTTGAGCTAGGAGAGTTGACAGCGGGTGCAAATTGAAGATGCTGCGGTCGCATTAAGAACGGGTGCGTGCCAAAGGAGCGGGAGGGAATGACTGCGCGCATTGCTTTCGCCACCCCCTCTATAAGGGGAGCGCTGCACAGAGCCACCCAACGGCTCCGTGTCCCTTTGCAACTGGAGGGGGATGTGATGCAAGGGGCGAGTGCCCGGGAGCTGCAAGGCGTGCACACCACTGCCCGCGCTGCTCCCTTTTGGCGGAGGGGGGAGGTTGTATGGCAAGGAAAGCCTCGGCCTGGGCAGGTTTGCAGCTGGGGAGTCGGAGGGGTTGCCAAGCTACTCACCTGTCCATACACCTTAATGGGCTCTTGCTGCTGCGCAGCGCTCCTCTTCCTCCGCGGCTGGAGCCTCTCGCCTGCCCTGCCCGTGCCTCTGTCACCCGGGCTCAGCGCTTCTCCCTGGAGCAGCACGAAGCCTCGGTCCTGAGGCCGGGGCGCAGCCCCCGCGTGCAGCAGCAGGGTCCTGGCGGCGGCCGGCGGAGAGGGGCTCCATGCAAGTAGCAGCAGGGCTGCCAGGCAGGGCAGGCTCAGCTCCCCACAGCTGCTCCCTGTCGCCATGTTCCTCTGCCGGGGGCTGGTGGGGCTGCTGCAAAGTGGGGCGCCGCCGCCAGGAGAGAATGTGCAATGGGAAGGGGAGGCGAGAAGGGGGGAGAGCAGCAACCGCGGCGGCTGCCTGAGCCCTGCTGCGCCCCAGCTGGCGCGCGCCGCTCCCGGGGTCCGCACGCGCTGCTCCGAGTGCGCTGCGCTCGTGTCCCTTTGCGCTGCGCGCCTGGCTGGGGGCGGGTGGAAGCGCCGCGGAGCCCAGAGCGCTGCAGCTTGGCTGCCGCTCGCTCGCTCGCTCGCACTGGCAGTGCGGGTGCAGGCAGCAGCAACTTGCAAGTCACGTGTATTAGCCACACTCTCTCTTTAAGCTTCTTTGCTTCCTCTCTTGACCCAGAAGAAGTAGGGCAGCCCCAGAAGCAAATGCTTTTCCCTCCCCCCGCCTCCGCCGCCACAGAAATGCTAGCTGCGATTCTTCGGGAAAGGGACTGGATAGTGTATTTGCTTAACAGGGCCGTGGGATTGCCGGGCTGCGTTTGGGGCGAGGATGCAACAGAGCATCCCATGTCTGTGCACTCCAAACTCTGGTGCGAAAGGGGTCTGGCTGCAGATGGTACATAACATCTGGGCCTTTCGTTTCGGACTTTATACTGCCACCTATCATTGCAGTAATGGAGTGCTGCTTCTCTGTTTGCACCAGTGCCAGCTTTTTGCATTGGTGATGAGGAGGTCATTATCTAAATATAGTTATTTTATATAGCCTCCAAAAGCCTGCAAGATGCTTTACCGAGCTAAAATAAGTAGTTTTTCTCCCCCTTATGTTATAGTCTCACGCCATCCTGGTTTAATTGAATGGTTTGAGAAGAACATAAGAATGGCCATGCTGGGTCATACAAAGGTCCATCTAGCAGTATCCTGTCTTCCAACAGTGGCCAATGCCAGATGCCCCTCCGGGAGTGAACGGGAAAAGTAATCATCACATGATCCCTCCCCTCTAACCCATTCCCAGGTTCTGACAAACTTGGATTTATGGATGCAGAGCATCTCTGATGATCATGTCCAATATATTATTTTTGCATGCTTTTGCTATCTCTAGTCAGAGACCACTCCAAAGTTGCTGTAGAGCTTTTCATGCATTCATTTTTCCCTGTCTATAAAATGGGGATAACATGCCTATCAAGCAGGGATTTTGTGAGGCTTTATTACAGAATGTTTGAAAAGCCCTTTGAGAACTAAATGTCTTATAAGTTGCAAGTGTTATTTGCACCAGCAAATGACTGATTATCCACGCGGAACACCAAGTGTTTTTAGACACCACCAAATTATCCATATCTAATATATTACCACATACTACAGTCATTTTGGACGGGAGGAAGGCAAATAATTTAATTTGAGTCAATGTTATATGAGCAAAGGTAGTGGCCATGTGACAGCTGAAGTTTGTTCATTACATCTATAAACCAAGACACGTAGCAACACGTCAGCTCCCTACCCCCATGATGGGGATGTTCCAAAGTACCATAAGGAATGCCTAGCTAGTCACACTGCTCCAGTGCAACAAAAATGATTAGGGGGTTGGCAGTCATGATTTACAAGGAGAGGCTGGGGGATTTAGGTGTATTTGGTCTACAGAAGAGAAGAGGGAGGGGGGATTTGATAGCAGCCTTCAACTTCCTGAAGAGGGGTTCCAAAGAGGATGGAGAGAGGCTGTTCTCAGTGGTGATGGATGGCAGAACAAGGAGCAATGGGCTCAAGTTACAGTGGGGGAGGTCTAGGTTGGACATTAGGAAAAACGATTTCACTGGAGAGTGGTGAAGCACTGGGATGGGTTACCTAGGGAGGTGGTGGAATCTCCATTGTTGCATAAATTTCTTTTACACATCACCATCCCTAGAGGTTTTTAAGTCCTGGCTTGACAAAGCCCTGGCTGGGATGATTTATTTGGATTTGATTCTGCTTTTAGTAGGGGGTTGGATTTGATGACCTCCTGAGGTTTATTCCAGCCCTATGAGTCTAAGGTATGTACAGCATAAAGGTGCTATGATAAATGTAAGTCATGAAGCTGACACTGGAAAGTTTATAGTGTTGGAACTTCGACTGGAGAGTCTTATAAGAAGGAGAATAGAAGGAGCTTGAGTTTGGATATATCTCGGGCTAAGGACCAGAATCACCGCTTTGGAAATATCTTTCTGTGGCAATATATTCCTAGAGCAATGCACGACTGAAGAAAGTGTGAGAAAAGAAGAAAGCAAGAATCCTTGACATTTGCCCCCAGAACAAATGCAGACTATAAGAAAATTGCTGCTTGTGTTATATTGTGTCCTACCTTTAATTTTTGTAAGGCACATGGGATCCAAAGACTCTCAAAGGCTATTCTGGCCAAATATACTGAGCTCCATCTCTGCCCACTTTGGAAAACATGGCCCTTACATCTTTAATGGCAAAATGATTTTTTTTAACCTTCAGGATGGTTCATTATGGCAGCAGATCTTAAAAAAAAAAGTTTGAGTGTGAGGATTTGAATGCTATTTTTTTTAAATTAATTTGCAGTTCAAACGTCTGGCTATATTTGGGATGGGGTTTGTATCAGTCTACTTCCAATTACAAACAAGTTTATGTTATCACCTTTCAACCTTGTCACACATATCACCCCAAACTTGGACTATGGATGTCTACAAGTGATGTGTGCAAAATCTCTGATGATTTTAAATAATCAAATACTTAATAAGAGCAGATCCCTCTCATCCCAATCACATTTGTCCTCTGTGTGTGTTCATTTGCATCTCCTGAGCAAAATAAATAGCTGAATAAATAAAGTGGTTTAATTTCATTTTACCAAAGTAGCTTCTTAAGTATAAGTAGTTAATGAAAAGACTCAGATTATATAAAATGCATAGCATATTCAATTATGGGCATATTTAAGGTCAAAACTGACTTCTGTTTAGGACCAGTCAATGTACAAACTTTAGCCCTGGTCTTATAAATATATCCTAAATTTTGCTCACACAACTAATGATAAGAATATGCACGAGCAATTGAAAGCCTAGGTTCATTCTCCATGTTGCCATTTATTTTGTATGTTGATGCTAGTCCAGACAAGATGTGTTTATTGTGCAGATTACCTTTTTTTCAATATAGGCTACATATATGCTACTCTACTCATATAGTCTTCTTCGAACAAATTCATCATACTGCAATTTTTTTGTTTAACTTGTTTTACCAAAGTTCAGTTAAGCTAGCCACAAATTTAACTCAATATTCCTTCTGGAATTTGAGTAGAAATTGTTAATGGGAGAACCCACTCATGGGAAAAATTCTCTTTACTCTAAACCAAATGCATAATAAATTATTGAAATAGCAAGATGTTTGAATCTCACCATCACTAAAGAGATCCTAGATAATGCATTTTCTCAGAAAAGCAAGGGAAAGCAGTGAGTTACAGGCTCTTTAGGGAACAGCACATCTGCTGTATATATGATGAAACTCAGTGGGCTAAATTAAAGTTGCAGTAATAATTTGAAATTTTCTGTCAGTTTTCAAGTCAGTCATATCATGTTATTTTTAGCATAGTTTACTTTATACAGGAATTTTCTTTGTCATTTTCGTGGGTGCGTGGTGGGCCAGAAAACATCCATGGGAGTGGATGAGTTAAAATAATTGTTAGAATGCACCTTGTTTCATAGAAAGGCTCTATGGCAAAGTAAAAGAGCTATCCGTGTTGATAATAGAAACAGGGCATACAAGTTTGCAAGCCTCATTCTGTTCTTAGATCTGGTCCATGCTTAAAAATTAGCTAGACCTGGCAGTGCTGCTCTAGGTTGTGAAAAAAATAATGCTCTGATCATTATATTTCGATCGACCTGTAGACATGGCTAAGTCAATGGAGAATTCTTCTCTTGACCTAGCTACCACCTTGTGGAAAGAAAGATTAGCTACATTGATGGAAACCCTCTGTGCTGCTCTAGATATGCCTCAGCCAAGTTGTTCTCAGCCAGGGCTTTGTAGAAGTCTTCTGGGGGAAGATCAATTCCTCTAGATATTTACCTAATTTTCCAACAGGCTACAGAAAAAGTTAGTACAAATTAATATGTCTTATTTATACTCCTCTCTATACTAGACACCAAAATGCAAGTATAATATTTATATTCAAATTAACGTATTTTTATAATTATATGGTAAAAATGAGAAAATAAGCAATTTGTCAGTAATACAGTGCTGTGACACTTGTCTTTTTATGCCTGATTTTTATAAGCAAGTAGTTTTAAGCAAGGTGAAACTTGAGGGTATGCAAGGCAAATCGGACTCCTGAAAGGGGTACAGATGGGGTATGTCTAGACTACAGGGTTTTGTCGACAGAAGTTTTGTCGACAGATACTGTTGACAAAGCTTCTGTCGACAAAGAGCATCTAGACTACATCCAGGTCTGTCGACAAAGCAAGCCACTCTGTCAATAAAAGGCGTTATTCCTCGTAGAATGAGGTTTACATACGTCAACAAAACTGCTGAGTTTTGTCAACATTATGTTGACATAACTCAAAGGCAGTGTGGACGCAGGTATAGTTTTGTCGACAAGTCCACTTTTGTCGACAAAACCCTGTAGTCTAGACACACTCATACAGTAGTCTGGAAAGGTTAAGAACCACTGCCTGAATCTTTCTAATGAATCTTCTGGGGAGAGTGCTGAGTATAGCTAAAGGAGACCAGAATAGCTAAAGGCGACCTACTCTAGGCACTAACCTATTATCACCAGATAATGCCATAGGAATCACTGAATGGCTGTCAGAGGATGAAAGCTTTTACAGCCAAAGCCTCTCTCTGCCCATGCATGGGGGGAAGGAACCCATTCTGCATCTCCAAACCGCAGAGCAGAAGATCCATCACGGATGGATCTGTCTCTGTGTGTGCTGCTCACCCACGTAGGCAAAAGGACTGCATGAGTTAAGGCTTTTTTTTGGTGTCCATTACTGATATATAATTTTGAAGGCTAGACCGTTTGTAGCAAAATAGAATTAGTCCAAGGCTGCCCAGCATAAATCAATGGGATTTCTGCTTTTGAGTCTTGCTAGCCTGCTGGACTGGCACAGATAGAGCCTTTCATCATAATTATTACTGGAGTGCCTCAGCTGAACAGTGAGAGGAAAAGGACGCTGCTGCTCTGGAAGAAATGGAAATGTAGAGGGTGTTGCTGTGCTGCTTGCAAGTGGAATGCTGTGATAGGAAAGTGTTGCTGTGAAGGCGGTAGGGCCTCATCCTTGAAGTTATTGAGGTATCTAACTCCCATTGATTTCGAGGGAGTTAGGACCCTAAATACATCTGAGGATCTGGGCTTACATCTGTCACTGCCCTCTGTTTGCTTTGTGGTGATTTTATTAAGGCAAAATTCCCCATTGAATTCCACGGGGGAGTTCTAGATACAGCCTTTTAGCATACCACTGCATTTAGCAGGTGTAAGGAGTAAAGGAACATATCCCATTCCCAAGGGAAAAGAAACAATCAATGTCTTTCCATGGGCTTCAGTGGGAGCTAGATCAGAACCCAAATGCAAATAAGACACATGATTGATGATAATGTAGGAGCAATTCCATCCTGGCGAAGAGATGTCTTTGGTGACCTAAGTGGTTTTTTCCATCCCTCGCTTGTTTGATTAATGGCTGGAGTGAGGTGTTCAAATTCTCCTCCTTTGTTAAGAGGAGGAGAATGTGATTAACTTGGTTGCATGTGCTATATTGATTAACTTTCCCCTTGCATACTATGAGGTTCTATTACTGAATATGAATGTCCATCACAATTTCTTTCCTCGTCTGACCATAATATCAGGTAGGAACAGTTGCTACATGGCTGCTGCTTAACGACCCATGAGAGAGAGTCCTTTAGCAGAGAGGTAAGATCATGAAGAAAAGCTACCTAGGAGTCCATGTCCCAGCAAGCACAGGCTGGACCTCCCTAGTCCAGCACCTTCTGGACCTGACTGGTCCTGAATGAGGGAATTGCTGGACCAGGGGAAGTCCCCTACCACTGGTGCCCCAGCCCGCTGCCCCTCAGTGCTCCTGGCCCTGCTACCACCCCCACCTCCAGCCTCACCTCCTGCTGGCCCCGGCTGGGCTGCCACCAACCACCAGTCCCAGTGGGGCTACTGGCTCTGCTGCTGCTGACTCACAACCCAGCCAGGCTGCTGGCCCCGCTACTGGTGGCCCCCGGCCCTGGGTCACGGGCTCTGACCCTGGCCCCACATTGTCCAGGATGCTGGGGGCTCAGGAACACCCATGGTACTGCTGGATCAGAGATGTTACCAGACCAGAGAGTGCTGGTTTGGGGAGGTGCAAGCTGTACAGGATATAATTTCTGGCTACAGAAGGGCTCAGATATTATGATACAGTTGATCTTAGCCAAGAGGCAGAGAGGAAATGAAAAAGGCTATTGCCCTTCACAATTAATCATCCTACTGCTACTTTTGTGTTGGCACAATATGCTCATGCATCAGAAAGCTAGCCTTTGCCTTCCAGCCTGGCTCATTTGTAAGGTCTATCTTTCATCTGAATTGTACCACTATCATCCCAGTGCGCTCTCCCTCCAATGCAGAGCCGTCCAGGAGGCAGTGTGCTGCCAGGCACTTACGCCACCACAAAAAACTGCATGTACTGTAGTAACATGATCCACACGGCCACTGAATTCATCCACCTGCCTTTCATTGGTTTAATATAGAAGCATGTTAGACAACGTTTCTTCCACGTGTCTTGGCTCAGCAGCAGCATCTTGCACAATCTTGGGGCATGAGGAGACCACAGCAACTCAATATAGCTCACATCCCAGCAGTGTCGTGTCCATGAGGGCTGGCTCTGAAATGTGCACTGCTCGTTTTCATTTATATTGGGAGTCTTGGGGGCAGGAGCTGGAATCTTCATTGCAGAATACAAGGAAGTGTTCTCCACACACGAGATTGTCACCCGCATGTTTAAAGGGAGACACAAGACTTAAATCGAGAGCTCTTTGTGACAGGGAGACGCTGTCTTTTTCTTTTGTCTTTGTACAATGCCTAGCATGATGGAGTCCTGGTCTATGCCTGGGACTCTTATGTGCTAGTGCAATGCAAATAATCAATGTTATAATAATAAGATGATTACATTATATTCAAATCACCACACTCAAACTGCTGCTTATCATCTTTTTAAGGATGTCTTAACCTAGTGAAACCAAGATAGAAAATTTGTATCCCATTTATTTTACCATTCCCCTCCCCACCCCCCCAGCAAGTGTTTTAATTTTCACCAACAGAGTTAAGCCCTGTTTCTGTAAGGGTATGTCTAGACTACATGGCTCATTCCACGAGGCATAACGGGGCGGTCGACAAGGGCTTCCCTTGTCGACCACAGGGCATCCAGACTACCGCACTGAGCCGCCAAACAGCTGATCGGCACAGCGCGGCAGCCATTTTGATGTAAATGAAGCGGCGATTATTTAAATCACCGCTTCATTATCCTATGTCTAGAAACCTAATCTACATGGCTCCGTCAATGGAGCCCTGTTGTCTAGACACACTCTAATTCCGTGGTCACCAACCGGTAGATCGCGATCTACCGGTCGATCTCAGGGGCTCTAAGAGTAGCTCTTGAGCCCTCTCTGAACTGCGCGCCTGCTCAGTACATTAACATTTGATTTCTTCATTTGAACAGCAGCTACTCACCGAGCAACAACACAGGTGAGTAGCTCCGGAATGGTGGGAGCTGGGAGGTCGGGAGGGCTGAAACACCCTGGCCAGCTGGCTGTGGCTTTCAGCAGAAAGAGGCTGCCCTGCGCTCCAGCTGATTGGGTGGCTTCTCCTCTGCGCAAGCCCACGTGGAGCATGGGGCACTTTGGCTGAGTGCCATGGCTGCCAGGCTACCTGGCCATGACGCTCAGCCAGGGTGTACCACGCTCCACATGGGAAGGCGCAGAGGGGAAGCCGCCCGATCAGCTGGAGCGCGGTTCAGCCTCCTCTGGGCTGAAAGCCACAGCCAGCTGGCCAGGCAGCTGCTTCTCTTCGCTCCAGCCCGGCTGCCCTGCGCTCAGCTCAGGGAGGCTGCACCTACCTCCAGCTGTGCTGGAGCAAGCTTCCCGGGCTGAGTGCAGGGCAGCTGGGCTGCAGCGAAGAGAGGCCGCTTCTCCTCACTCCAGCCCAGCTGCCCTGTGCTCAGCCCCCGCCCCTCTCGGGCTGGAGCGAAGAGAGGCCGCTTCTCCTCGCTCCAGCCCAGCTGCCCTGTGCTCAGCCCCCGCCCCTCTCGGGCTGGAGCGAAGAGAGGCCGCTTCTCCTCGCTCCAGCCCAGCTGCCCTGCGCCCAGCCCCCACCCCTCTCGGGCTGCAGTGAAGAGAGGCTGCTTCTCCTCGCTCCAGCCCAGCTGCCCTGTGCTCAGCCCCCACCCCTCTCGGGCTGGAGCGAAGAGAGGCCGCTTCTCCTCGCTCCAGCCCAGCTGCCCTGCGCCCAGCCCCCACCCCTCTCGGGCTGGAGCGAAGAGAGGCCGCTTCTCCTCGCTCCAGCCCAGCTGCCCTGCGCTCAGCCCCCGCCCCTCTCGGGCTGGAGCGAAGAGAGGCCGCTTCTCCTCGCTCCAGCCCAGCTGCCCTGCGCTCAGCCCCCGCCCCTCTCGGGCTGGAGCGAAGAGAGGCCGCTTCTCCTCGCTCCAGCCCAGCTGCCCTGCGCTCAGCCCCCGCCCCTCTCGGGCTGGAGCGAAGAGAGGCCGCTTCTCCTCGCTCCAGCCCAGCTGCCCTGCGCTCAGCCCCCGCCCCTCTCGGGCTGGAGCGAAGAGAGGCCACTTCTCCTCGCTCCAGCCCGGCTGCCCTGCGCCCAGCCCAGAGATGCTGCGCCTAGCTCCAACTGTGCTGGAGCAAGCTTCCCGGGCTCAGCGCAGGGCAGCCGGGCAGGAGCAAAGAGAAGCTGCTTCTCCTCGCTCCAGTCTGGCTGCCCTGCAGTCAGCCCGGAAGGAGCGCAGGACGGAAGCTTCCCTCCGTGGCTGGTGTAGGGGACTCCCTGCTCCCGAACATTGTTCCCTCTCTCCTGCCCCAAACCTGTCCCCCGCCCTCCTGGCCCCGTGTTCCCTCTCCCTTGGCCTCCCGCCCCGCTGCAGAAACCTTCCCCCCGGCATCCTGCCCGCCCCTGGAGAAACCAGTTCCCTCTGGCACTCTGTCCCCTATGGCAGAAACCTGTTCCCCTGCCTTCCCCACTATAGAAACCCGTCCCCCTGCTTCCCTCTGCAGAACCCTGTCCCACCCAGCACACTATCCCCTGTCCTTCTGCCCTCTCTCTCCTGCCCCCACTGACACCCTGTTCCCTGTCCCAGAACCCACTAGCACTCCTCCCCAGTACTGTGTCCCCTGCTCCCGAATGACTTTTCTATGGGTCAGAGACCCCTGACTCAAGGCAGGTTCCCTGCCATTCTCATAAATAAAGACAATGCAGAAACTTTTGTGTTTGACACAGTATTTTATTTAAAAATGAAGCCTGGCCAACAAACCCCCAGTTGGGGCCAAGCCCCCACCTGGCCACAACCACTCCTGAATTCCCCCTTCCCAGACCCTAGATCTGAGCCTATCAAACACTGGAACCCCCTGCCCTGAGCCCCTCACATACACCAACCCAAATTCTTGCACCCTCACATCCACAAGCCTGTGGCTTACTTAGTACCCCAACACTGCCCAGCCTGGAGCCCCCTCCCCAAACCAGCGGCCCCTTCTCCACCTCCTCCTGCATCCAGATTTCCTCCCAGAGTTTGCATCTCTCACCCCTTCCCACACCCAAATCCCTCATTCCCACCCCTCCTGTCTCACACATCCTGTCTCAACCCAGCGAGGGTACGGCTAGACGGCAGGAGTTTTTCAGGATTCCGGAGATATCCCAGAAAAACTCTTCTGCATCCAGGGATGCGTTTGTTCTTCCACTTTTTTTAGTGGAAGAGCAAACATGCTCTTTCGGTCACCCCGATATTCCTCTTTCCACGAGGAATAAGGGGGCTTCCAAAAGAAGGTTTTTTTCTAACATTTAGTCTAGTCTAGACAGGCCAAATGTTGGAAAAACCTCTTTCTACAGAAGATTTAAAAAAAAAAAAAGCAGCAGTATAAGGATTGGGGATAGCAAGTGACAGAGAGGAGGAGAATAGAGGGGCGGAGCTTCAAGGAAGGGGAGGGGCGGTAGATCTTGGCTTGGTCTGTCATTTAAAAAGTGATCTTGGGTGTAAAAAGGTTGGAGACCACTGCCCTAACTGGTGATAAAGGGAGAGATTTAAGGAACAAATGGGTATTAGGGCACCAACAGCCATTAACTTTCAATGTCATTTGAGCACCTAGCTAGTGCGAATGACACAATATAACATTTGTTACACATAGAGTACCAAACTGCAGCTGTTAGCTTCTTAGCACAATGCAAAAATAATGTAAAAAAAAGCCTTACTGTATGTGGGGTTTTCTTTTACAACTCTCATCTGTTTGGAATTAATTCTTAGCCTTGGCTTGGAACTTTAATGGTCACCTTTTACATTTTCCTTTTAGTACCTAATTGGAAACATCATTGTCATCTTCTCTCCAAGACACTTCTTTGGTCCCTGTAATCATAGGGCAGGTCTATCCTATACCAGAAGGTCAGTGTAAGACACACAACTCCAGCTATGTCAATAACGTAGCTGGAGTCAACATACCATGAACCAAATTTCTCTAGTGGACCGACATTGGGAGGTTGGCTTCCCTTACTCCTCGCAACTCCAAGGAGTTCCAAAGTGTTCCGGTGGTGCCCTCAACATTTAATTTAGCAGGTGCTTACTAGATCCGCTAAATTGAATGCCAGAAGATCGACCTCCATAGCGTCGATGCTCCATTTAGTATAGACCTGGCTATAATGTCTGAGCACCTCATCTTGTCCTAACCATAGTAGTTGAGCATAGCAATACAGTAAATTCAGGATTCACTGGTGTGGCATCCTGACAGGTCTCCTGCTCCGTCAGTGATGATAAACATTTGGTTGCATGTGTTTTTTTATGCTCCCTCAATATATTCTGCCAGCTCTGCGCAGGTAGCTAGCACAATAGACTTTACAAGAGGCCCCAAAGAGCACAGACTTAGATAAGATACAAAGGCACCCAAGTCAGGTTTATTGAAGGACATTAAGAGTCATCAGTAGTCAGATGGCCTCTGAGCCCCTATGCGTTTGTCCCCATGACAATGGACACGGCTCAATTAATAGTATGGATTTTACTATTGCTCCCAGGCCAGCCAAAGACTTAAGTGAGGTACTCCAACTTTTATAGACTGAAATGAACAGTCTACGATACACACTCTACATATCATCTTACACATTAATGATGCGTTTGGTACCTCCCCTTGTACTTTCCTCCAAATCATTCACTGCCCGTTGTTATGCTTTCACTCTTGTTGTTTCAAACTATTTTATCATGAACTCAGCTGTTGTCCTTGCACTGTCCTGATGGAATGTATTTACATATTTCATGTGCTTTTATCAGTGCTAGCAGGTCCAGTGCCGAGAGACACTGACTTGCAGGCAAACATTTGCTTTTGACAAGGCTTGTCTATTACTCATAGTATAACACTTGCTTACTTCACTTCAAGCACCAGGCCCACGCTTTAGGCTCTTTCTTTCTCCTACATTCATAACATCTTTGTGGGGGAGGGCAATCCCCATTTTATGTATGAGGAAGTGAGGCACAAAGGGTCTGTCTACACTACAAAGTTAATTCGAACTAACGGAGCGCTTAATTCGAACTAGGTAAACCTCATTCCACGAGGACTAACGCCTAGTTCGAATTAGCTACTTCGAATTAAGGGCTGTGTAGCAACTTAATTCGAACTAGTGGGAGGCTAGCACTCCCCAGCTTTCCCTGGTGGCCACTCTGGGCACCACCAGGGAAACTCGTCTGCCCCCCTCCCGGCCCCGGAGCCCTTAAAGGGGCACGGGCTGGCTACGGTGCCTGTGCCAGGTGCAAGCCTGTCAGCACCCAGCCAGCAGACCCTGCACCTGGCACGGCACGAACCAGCTACCCGCTGCCACCCAGCCCTCCGCCTCTTCCTGGGACCAGGCTGGCGGCTCCCGGGAGCCTGCCCAGGTCCGCAAGAGGCGGGCGCCCGCCTGGTCTAGTGCAGAGATCGTGGATCTCATCCACGACCTCCGCACTAGGCACAGGAAAGTGGCCGTCTAGGGCAGGATAGCTGCCAGCCTGGCCACCCAGGAGCAGGTTTGCATGAAAATCAAGGTGGTCCACTGAGACCCCCGACCCTGAGCCCTGAGTTTACAATGGCCGTACTGGGTCAGACCAAAGGTCCATCTAGCCCAGTAGCCTATCTGTCAACAGCGGCCAACACTAGGGACCCTGGAGGGGATGGTCCGAAGACAATGACCAAGCCATTTGTCTCGTGCCATCCATCTCCAGCCTTCCACAAACAGAGGCCAGGGACACCATTTCTACCCCCTGGCTAATAGCACTCCATGGACCCAACCTCCATGACTTTATCTCACTTCTCTTTAAACTCTGTGAGTATGTCTACACTACCCCGCTAGTTCGAACTAGCGGGGTAATGTAGGCATACCGCACTTGCAAATGAAGCCCGGGATTTGAATTTCCCGGGCTTCATTTGCATAAGCGGGGAGCTGCCATTTTTAAAACCCCGCTGGTTCGAACCCCGTGCAGCGCGGCTACACGGGGCACGAACTAGGTAGTTCGAACTAGGCTTCCTAGTTCGAACTACCGTTACTCCTTGTGAAATGAGGCGTAACGGTAGTTCGAACTAGGAAGGCTAGTTCGAACTACCTAGTTCATGCCCCGTGTAGCCGTGCTGCACGGAGTTCGAACCAGCGGGGTTTTAAAAATGGCGACTCCCCGCTTATGCAAATGAAGCCCGGGAAATTCAAATCCCGGGCTTCATTTGCAAGTGCGGTATGCCTACATTACCCTCCTAGTTCGAACTAGGAGGGTATTGTAGACATACCCTGTTATAGTTCTAGCCTTCACAGCCTCCTGCAGCAAGGAGTTCCACAGGTTGACTCTTTGCTTTGTGAAGAAGAACTTTCTCTTATTAGTTTGAAGCCTGCTACTCATTCATTTCATTTGGTGTCCTCTAGTCCCTCTATTATGGGAACTAATGAATAACTTTTCTTTATGCACCCTCTCCACACCACTCATGCTTTTATAGACCTCTATCATATCCCCCCTCAGTCTCCTCTTTTCTAAGCTGAAAAGTCCCAGTCTCTTTAGCCTCTCTTCATATGGGACCTGTTCCAAACCTCTGATCATTTTAGTTGCCCTCCCCTCTCCCACCCTCTCTCTTCCCCTCTCCCACCTCCTTTTCCCAGTCTCCCCCAGTTTTGTTCAATAAAGAGAGTTTCTATTTTTGAACACACGTGTCCTTTATTTTGTACATCAGGAGGGGGGGCTAGGGAAGGGTAAGTGGAAGGAGGTGTGGGAGGAATGAGATACGCACCCCCGATGGGGAGGACTGGGCTGGCTCTGCGGGCTTCTGGGGGTGGAAGCTCTCCTGCAGCCCCCCAATTGCCCCCCTCCCCAGATGGCAGCCTGCGGCAAGTGCAGCCGGGCTGATGGCCGAGTGCTGTGATGTGCCCAGTGTGGGCACTCAGGGCACTCCAAGCCAGGACTGCTTTGCAAGCGGGGAACCCCTGAGAACTGTCTGTCCGGGATGGGGGTCGGGTCCCTTTAAGCACAGCCCTCGGCTAGCCTGAGACAGCAGCTCCACGCTCTAAATCCTAATCTATGCCCTGCCGGCACTGCTTCCGGCCATCCTTAACCTCAGTTCAGGGTCCACTCTGTGTGGACATGCTAGTTTGAATTAGCAAAACGCTAATTCGTACTAATTTTTTAGTCTAGATGCACTAGTTTGAATTAGCTTAGTTCGAATTAACTAATTCGAATTAAGTTAGTTCGAATTAGCGCTGTAGTGTAGACAGACCCACAGAGATTAAGTGACTTCCTCAAGATCACTTAACAGGATGTTGGTGATGGAGTAGGGAACTTAGTCACAGGCTCTGGATCCCATCCTCTTTCTCCCATTTTCCTACTCACCATTTTTGGCTAAATGCTCCCATCAGCTTCCCTTACTCCTCGCAGAAGCAAGAGTATTTGCCGCTGATGGGAGTGCCCTCTGAGATCTATTTAGCGAGTCTTTATTAGACCCACTAAATTGAACTCTGGAAGATCGATCACGGCAGTGTTGATCTTCCCTAGGATTAAGACATGGCCTCAGTGCCCTCTTCTGGCTTTCAGTTTATCCATGCTCTGGAATAGGCAGTGCCTCAGGGCTCCTTCCTTTAAGGCAATGTCTTCACCCTCTCAGGGTCTTTCTGGCCCCTGCTTTTCAGCTGGGTCACTATAATTCAGCACCCCACACCAGGGTGCCTCACTGTTCAGGCCACTTCTGTCAATAGCTAATGAGGATTTGGTGGGGAACCAGGCCCACCCTCTATTCTGGGTCCCATGGAACCTATGGATAGCAGCTGTCTGCAGTGTCTGTTTAATAGCTGCATTGATGCTATAATTCCCTGGACACTTCCTCATGGCTCCAGAACACTCTTCACCCATATCTCAGTGCCTTGTCCCAGTGGAGTCACAGCAGCTAGCCTGGAGCTCCATCTGCTGTCCTTCCGTTCTAGCACGGAATTGCTCTTGCTCTGGCCTTGCAGCTCTTCTTAGAGAGCATCTAGATTTTCAGAAAAATGGCCATTTTTCAAAAAAACGTCACCTATGTCCACGCTGCAACCGTGTTCTGTCAAAAGAAAATTGAAAGAACTCAGGGGGTTTTCCAACATTGGTAAACCTCATTCTACGAGGAAAGAGCTCTTCCGGAAAAGGGCTTGTGTGGGTGTGGAAGAGGCAGTACCATCGAAAAAAGAGGCCTCCAGGAAAAAGCACAGGTACCCTGGTGACACTCCATCCACACTAATCACAGCTCTATAGTTCCTGTCTACAGCCAGGTCTTAAAGCTGAAGGCACCTGGGGCATGAAGCCGGCCTCAGAGCAGCACCCTGACTGCATGGCTCTCTCTGCCACACCAAGAACAAGCCATGGCACAGCCCCAAGTCCCCCAAGACTCCCCTGGCCCTTCCAGGGAGCAGCCCCAGGGATCAAAGGTCCCACCCAGGGGCACCAAACGCCGGGCACCATCCCGGTTGGGGACTGAGATCTGGAGCTCTGGAGCGAGGAGGAGTCCCTCCAGGAACTCCAGTTATGCCGCAGACACACAGACATTTATGGCAGGATGGCCAAGGCTCTCAGCTAGAGGACACCAGCCCCGCGCCCTTGAGCAAGTGAAGAGCAAGGTGAAGGAGATGCAGCAAGGCTACGCATGGGCCAGGCAGCGCAGCTCCCACTCCAGGGCAGGGCCCCACTCCTGCCCCTATTACAAAGAGCTCCACCGGGGTCTGGGTGGTGGGCAAGCCCTGTCTCCAGCCACTCTGGTGGACTCAGGCCTCAAGACGCCACTGGTCACCCAGCCAGAGTTCCTGGAGCAGGAAGACGAGGAGGAACATCAGCTTTGGGACAAGGAGGTCACCAGCAGCGTCGTTACCCTCAGCCTGGAACCGGTACCCCAGGCCCTGGACATCTGTCAGCCGACGGTCAGAGCAGTGTGTGCGCGTGTGTTACACCCAAGTCTTCAACTGCTGAGACACAAAGTCTCATTGCAGTGGGCAGCCTAGGAGGCTGGAGGGCGCCCCGAAAAATAGTTTAACGTCTGTGACTTTACTGCTAGGACCGGGGTCCCGTTGCAGAGGGCAGGCAACAGGCTCTCAGACGCCCCGAGTTTATAGGAAGAGCTTATTACACCTTAGATTTCAGCTGCTAGAATTCGTAATTCCTTCGCAGCGGGCAGCCTTGGGGAAAGACTGAAAGGTGCCCCAGTGGATTTTGCCACCTGGGTGTGACACAAATCCAAACGCCCAAGCTCTCCCTATATCTGTCCCTAATGACCGGCTGAAGTTCTTTTAAATTGTGCTTGGTTCTGTTACAGCAACTGAAGGAGTCAGGTTAAAGCTTAAACAGTTACTATTTTATTGTTACAGGGTAAACTTAGTTGTTAAATGCTACTGCTGTGGTACGGATAACACAGACACTACAAAGGACAGGACAGAAATTACACTAATAAGTCACTTACAGGTACCATGAAACCCTTTTGGTTCTCTGAGCTCTTATTAAATACATGCAAAATAGACACCTAGCAGGTATATATTCTCACCCCTAGTTCCAGACTTGGCGTGGCCAGCGTCTTTCTCTCAATCCCTCGGGAAGAAGTAGGGCGAGGTTGGGCATCCCACAGACCTCGGGAGACAATCAATACCTGCCAGCAGGTATAGATGATTGGAGCTCAAATGGGGTGGGCTGCTGAACCTCTTTTTATACCCCTTGGGTCATGTAGGCTTCTTCCTGGTCTCAAGTGGCCAATTAGGAAAAATGGCTTTGAACACCAAGTTTCCCACGAAGGGTGCAAAGCATAATTCACACCTGGGAAAATGCAGACAATGGGCACCTCTGGTATGTGATGGGCGAACATTCCTCTCCTGGGACAGTGCAGGCGTGTCAATTACTGGTACTAGCCATCAGGGCGACGGGAGGCCCCGGGTCGTCAGCTAGCCCATTTACTGTCTGGTTTCTGTTTATGGTAGAGTCAGGGACAGGCAGCACACCTGCGTTCCCAGGGCATCAAAGGCTGACTGCCTTTCTCTTGCTCTCTGGGGGCGGGGAACAAGATGGGGTTCGTGGAAAAACAAGATGGGGTTTGTGTCTGGCTACAACATCTCCCAGGCATCATCTGATGCCGGGCAGGGAACATCAGGTGAGTGCTGTCACATTGGCACACACGCAGGCTGGCTGTGTCTAGACTGGCACATTTTTCCACAAAATCATCTGCTTTTCCGGAAAAACTTGCCAGCTGTCTACACTGGCCGCTTGAATTCCTGGAAAAGCACTGACGATCTCATGTAAGATCGTCAGTGATTTTCCGGAAATACTATTCTGCTCCCATTTGGGCAAAAGTCTTTTTCCGAAAGACTTTTGCGCCAAAGGGCCAGTGTAGACAGCTGAGATTTGTTTTCCGCAAAAAAGCCCCGATCGTGAAAATGGCGATCGGGGCTTTTTTGCGCAAAAGCGCATCTAGATTGGCCACGGACGCTTTTCCACAAAAAGTGCTTTTGCGGAAAAGCATCGTGCCAATCTAGATGTGCTATTCCAAAAGTGCTTTTAATGGAAAACTTGTGTAGACGTAGCCACAGGGTAGGGGAGGCAGGAGCACAGGGGATAGGGCACGATCATCGTTGGACATGCTTGGAGCCAGTCCTGTTCACAGCCAGTACCCCAGGCCTTGGACATCTCCCACGCATCATCTGATGGTGAGGAGGAATCATCAGGTGCGTGCTGTCAGGTTGTCACACACATAGGGCCGGGGAGGAAGGAGCATAGGGGGTGGGGCGTTATCATTGCTCAACATGCAGTGGCAGTGTGCACCAGGTGGTCTCAGGAGCCAGCCCCGAAGCACACACAGGCTGCTGCTCACAGCCTGGGGGGCAGTCCCACACATGTATGGCCCCTGGGAGGGATGTCCTTCCCCCACCAGGCTGGGCACAAGGGCGCACACAACCCCACACAGACCGACAAGTGTCACACATAGCACATGGCCATGCCTACATTCACGAGGCACAGACAGTGCTACCAGGTGCGGGGGGCAAGAGGGCGGAAGGCCACTCCAGGCCCCTATCCCACCCATGGGAGCCCACTCTGGCCAGACACTTCTCTGGCCTGCTTGTACATGAGGAGGGGGAAACAAGCAGGATGGTCCCCTGGGCACCTCAGGGCCCTTGTGAGACTGGGCCTGCTGTGCCCCCTTGCTCTCGAGACATCACCATCCCCTGGTCCAAGGACAATTGATTGCCCCTCCACAGTTCAGGAATCCAAGGGCACCAAATCCAGCCACAACAGAGTCCAGGTCTCCGAGGTGGATGATCCTGCACAGCAGGACAGAGATAATGGCCCTCACCACCTGCAGAAGGAGACATAGAAACACACAAAACAGAGAATGAGAGGGGTGTCTAAGCCCTTGCGAGGTGCCCACCCGCCTCCCTTCCCCCACAAAGACACCAGGAGCCACCGCCTATGAGGGTTCCCCCCCAGCAGCATGGCTGTGTGAGGGCAGGACAGCATAACCTCCTGCCCCGGGAACAGGCCTTGCCCCTCCCCCACGCTCCCTCCCCTTTCCCAAGAGTCCCCCTTTTCCAGCCTTGCCCTGCCCCCTGCAGGGAGTGTATCCTGAGAGTGCCTTACCTCCATAAAGATGACCCTGATGACCTTCCCCATGCTGAACTGGTGTCCCACCGAGCAGTAGCTGTTGGGTGTGGTGAGCTTCCACATGGCAATTGCAACCCTCTTCTCCAGAGGGATGGCAGGTCACAGGTGCGTGTTGCATCTCAAGAGGGTAGGAGCGAGCCAGGCACACAGCTCCAAGAAGGTGGCCTTCCACATACAGAAGTTTTGGAGTCACTGCTGGTGGTCCCATCGCTCCATCACCAGGCTGTCCCACCAGTCAGAACTGATGTCCAGCCTCCAAAATCGCCTCTCGACCGCAATGTACTGGGGCAAGGGCATTGCTCCCGCATCCAGGCAGAGGGACTCACAGATGAGCTGGGAATCAGGCTGGGGCAGGACCATCAAGACAATCTGCTGAAATTGCTGCATAATTGCTCCATCGCCAAAAACAAAATCTTGCTGTGGCGTCCAGCCAAGCAGGGCAACCAGAGCGCACGCTGCGAAAGCTTTGCTGTACCTCAGAGAGGAAGGCAAGCAAGAAGCAGAACCTGAGAAACAGCTGTCCAAAGGGGGTCTCTTTAAGCACATGACTCAGATAGCCATAGACAACAGCACCCGGAAGTAACTGCTGACCTAGTGCCCTGGCTGAAGTGGTTCCAGGTGGCCTTTTATGTGAGAGAGCATCCAATGAGTGTGGACACTCTTTCAAAAAAGCAGATCGCTTTTTCGATCCACTTTTGAAGTGTGGACACTCTCTTTTGAAAGGAGATTTTTCAGAAGATCTCTTCAAAAAAAGCTTCTTTTGAAAGAAGCTTTCAGTCTAGATGTACCCTTATAGGCTATGTCTACAGTGTACACTTATTTTGGAATAATTCTGAAATAGCTTATTTTAAAATAACACTACAGGGGAGCCTCAAAATTAGTCCGAGGGCTATTTTGAAATAGCGGAAGTGGGGTGTCTACACATGCCTTGTTTTGAACTAGCTATTTCAGAACAGGCGTTATTCTTCATGTAATGAAGTTTACAGAAGTTGGAATAAGCAGTCCGTTATTTTGAAATTATTTCAAAATAACAGAATTGCTGTGTAGGTGCTCACATAGTTATTTTGGAATAGTGCCCAATGTCTGTGACACTGTAACGCTGAAATGCTGGCTGTTCCCTCTGGGCAGTGCTGTTGCCTGAGTCACATCCTTCGCCTCCCGCCGTGGTACTCGGCTGACTTCTGCACCGCTCAGCCGGGCCGCCACGGGGGAGCAAGTAGTGCAAGCGACTATTTGGGCTCCGTGGTCCCCATGGAGCACAGAGGTGCCACGGTGGGAGGCAAAGGAGGGTGGGGCAGTGATGTGCGGCATAACAGAGGCTCCAGGCCCTGCCCCCCGGCCGTGAACGTCACCGCCCCCCCCTTCGCCTCCTGCCATGGTGCTCGGCTGATGTCTGCGCTGCTCAGCCGGGCCGCTGCGTGGAAGCAAGTGGCACAAGCAACCGTTTGGGCTCCGCGCTCCCCCGAGTGAGAGGCAGAAGGGGGGGGAAAAGAGAAAGAGAGAATGAGAGGCAGGAGGGGGAGGAGAAGAGAAAGAGAGAGACAGAGAGAGAGGCAGGAGGGGGAGGAGAGCTGAGAGGTGGGAGGAATAGGAGGAGGAGAGAGAGAGAGAGAGAGAGAGAGAGACCAGAGGCTCAGGGGAGAAGACCGACGTGGAGGAGAGACCTGAAAATCCCGTCGTGACGGGCTAATTGGCTAGTTTTGGAACAGCCATTATCCTGAAATAACTTTGCCATGTAGACACACCCATACTGACCTGCTGACCTCTGATGGGCTGCTTTGCACACAGCCACTCTCGGTGGCTTGGAGGACCTTTCTGCTGCCCTTTTCTGGGAAAGGGTGTGTCAGAATCTCATAGCCTCCACTAGGGGTCCTCACAGCCTAGTTCATCCCATCATTATAAACCATGGATGTCTTGGAGGAATGACAGCTGCCCCGCTTGGAGAAGGTCCCAAATATTTCCTAGTCGTTGTTTTTCAGCTAAGAGATTGAAACCAGGATCCTAGATTTCTCTTCTTGCTTCTCATGCACTAGCTGCTGTTTTGGGATTTTCAACTGCTGAGAAATATATAAAAAGATTCAAACAGGCAGTCAATGTCTGAAAGTCTATAAATCCCATGAACAACCCCTGAGTCATTCAGTCCCTCCTATTTTCATTGATATTAACATCTGAAGGTTTGTCCAGATCTTTCCCTGGAGTACTTTTCTCCTAGAAGCATAGTGTATTTCACTTAGTGAGTTAATTCTATTGTAAGCCTTACTAATAAAGCTTTTAGCTATCCTGATTCAGTGTAAATGTCCCTCTGGAGATTAGAGGTCAGGATAGATAACGGTAGAGTCGACTGTCAAGCTTATAAGACTTTTATTGTGTAAGAATCCATAAAACTGATCCTTATCAAAAACAAATGTTCAGGACAGATAAGAGAAAGTGGGAGAAAACATGTCATTATTCGGAAACCACTGCTAGATTTTGATTCATTTCCATGAATTAACAAAAGCCCCCTTTTTAGAAGCAAATTTGGCAAAGTCATTATAGCAGTCCTCCCAACTTGGGCTGTAGTCAAGGTTTGAATCCAGACCCCACCAATCTAAAATCATGAAATTTTATAAGTTCAAATAGAAATTCCTTTAGATAAAGGTAACTCAGCTTCTTACATGGATCAGACATTATATGGGGACCAAGATCCATATTCTCTATATGCAGGCTGGATCAATTAAGCCTGTAGTAATGGCTTATTATGTATTTCAGCTGAAATGGTTAAAGTCTGGCAAAGGAATGTTTTAATGCATTCTAGCCACGGAGTGGTATGGTAAAACGCATCAGCCATTATTACGGAGTCTAGAAGAAGCTAAAGGATAAAGCTAATAAAGCAATTGAAACAGCAATCCATTGTGTGGCCGGCAGCCAAGAAATAGAGTAAAAAGTTATGCTGTCAATGGGGCAGTGAGGTGGAACGTGATTCCTTTCCCTGACACAAGCAGTCAGAGGCCAAAAATTCCTGGCATGCTAGAGGGAGATGGAATGTTTAGGGACCAACCACACTGAAATAAAACACCTGTGGCCTGGCCCCTGCCAGACTGGGTCCAGCATGATTTTTGTTAGCTGGATGCCCACTTATAATGAGGAGAAGAGAAAGAGGGGGTACATCTACACTACAGCGCTAGTTCGAACTAACTTAGTTCGAATTAGTTAATTCGAACTAAGCTAATTCGAACTAACGGATCTAGACTAAAAAACTAGTTCGAATTAGCGTTTTGCTAATTCGAACTAGCGCGTCCACACTGATTGGACGCAGGGGGGCACTTAAGGGCGGCTGAAACCGGTTCCAGCAGGGCATCAGGTCAGTAGTTGCTTTGTGTGGCTGCTGTCTGAGGCTATCTGAGGCTCGTGCTTAAAGGGACCCCCCTGGACAGCCGGTTCTCAGCTTTTCCTGCTTGCTTGCCAACCTCGCCGAGGGACAGCAAAGCGTCGGTCTCTATGCCCATCTGTGTCGGTGCTTCCCTTCGGGGGGGCCGCCGCAGGTGGCAACATGGAGCCACGGCTCGCCCTGCACCTTCTGGTGCACGTTCTGGACTTGCTGCTGCAAGCCTGCCAGCAATGGCTCGAGGCTGCCTGGCACCACCTGGGGAACGTCAGCCCCCTGCCTCTCCGCCTGGCCACCCTGGGGGCCATGGAGGAGCCGCGGCGGCGCCCCGGCACCGGCGTGCCCCGCCGCATCTGGCGTCTGGACACCAGCACCCACTGGTGGGACCACATCGTCCTGGAGCGCTGGGATGACCGACAGTGGACCCAGAACTTTAGGATGAGGAGGGACACCTTCCTGGAGCTCTGCGAGTGGCTCGCCCCTGCCCTGCAAAGAAGGGACACTCACATGAGGCCCGCCATCCCCCTCCAGAAGCGGGTGGCCATCGCCCTCTGGAAGCTCTCCACGCCGGACAGCTACCGATCCGTCGGGAACCAGTTCGGCGTGGGGAGATCCACCGTTGGAGCGGTGCTCATGCAGGTACGGCGCTCGTCGGCCACCGAGCCGGGGGGGAGGGGGGCTGCGAGGAGGGGATGGGCCGCCCCAGGGTATGTCTACACTACCCTCCTAGTTCGAACTAGGAGGGTAATGTATGCATACCGCACTTGCTAATGAAGCCCGGGATTTGAATTTCCCGGGCTTCATTAGCATAAGCGGGGAGCCGCCATTTTTAAATCCCCGCTGCTTCGAACCCCGTGTAGCGCGGAGTAACGGTAGTTCGGAATAGGCACCCTAGTCCGAACTACCTAGTTCGAGCCCCGTGTAGCCGCGCTACACGGGGTTCGAAGCAGCGGGGATTTAAAAATGGCGGCTCCCCGCTTATGCTAATGAAGCCCGGGAAATTCAAATCCCGGGCTTCATTAGCAAGTGCGGTATGCATACATTACCCCGCTAGTTCGAACTAGCGGGGTAGTGTAGACATACCCCCAGGGACAAAGGGGGGGGGCGGGAGGAGGCGAAAGCGCCCCGCACTGGAGGGGTCGGGCTGTCCCGGCCGTACTACACGCCGCCAGGGGGGTTGCTTCCAGGAGTGGGGCGCGGGGCACTGCCAGGGCACGCATGCTCCCAGCCACCCGGGCGCCCCACTGATTGGCGCTTTGCTGTGTCTCTCTCCGCAGGTGGTCAAGGCCATCAACCGGGTGCTGCTCCGCAGGGTGGTCCACCTCGCCGACCCGGACGCCGTCATCCGGGGATTCGGCGCCCTCGGCTTCCCCAACTGCGGGGGGGCCATCGACGGGACGCACATCCCCATCCATGCCCCGGAACACCAGGCGTCCCGGTACGTCAACAGAAAGGGATACTTCTCCGTGATCCTGCAGGCCGTGTGTGACCACCGGGGACAGTTCACGGACATTAATGTGGGCTGGTCCGGCAAAGCACACGACGCACGGGTGTACCGGAACTCCTCCGTGTGCCAGCGGCTGCAGGACGGGACCTTCTTCCCCGACCGCCACATCAGGGTCGGGGACATGGACATGCCCGTCTGCCTGGTGGGGGATGCCGCCTACCCACTGCAGCCGTGGCTCATGAAGCCCTACACGGGGCACCTCAATCCCTCCCGCCAGGCCTTCAATGCCAGGCTGACCAGGGCCCGCATCATGGTGGAGGGGGCCTTCGGGCGACTGAAAGCCCGCTTTCGATGCCTCCTCACCCGTCTGGACCTGGCCAAGCACAACATCCCTCCCGTGGTGGCGGCATGTTGTGTGCTCCACAATTTGTGTGAGCGGAAGGGGGAGGCTTTCCTGCCAGCCTGGATGGCTGAGGCTGACCGCATGGCTGGACACTACGGTCAGCCCCGCACCGCCGCCATCCGGGAAGCCCAGCGGGGGGCCATCCGGATCCGGGAAGCCCTGCGGGAGAGCTTCCAGGTGGAGGAGGAGGAGGACTGACCTCTCCCTGCATGCCCCACTGGGGCCTTCTTCCACCCTACTCCCCCCCCCTTCCCCTTTCCCCTCCCTACCTACTGTCAAATAAATACACCTGTTTTTCAAACAAAAACGTCTGTTTATTTCACAGAACTGGGGTGGGGGGAGGGAGGAATGAAGGTGGGAGAAGGGAGGGGGAAACCTGGGACGAGGGAGCTGGAAGGGGAGGGGAGGGAAGGGAGGAAGGGAAAGGAAAGCTCAGGGGTGGGAGTCTGGCTGCCTCTCCCGTCTCGCCACACTGCGGGTCCGGGGGCGTCGGTGGGGAATGGTTGTGGAGGGGGGGGCAGAGGGGACAGGGGGTGTGGAGGAAGCAGGAGCGGAAGCAGGAGTGGGAGCAGGGGGAGCAAGAGGGGGAGCAAGAGGGGGAGCAGGGGGAGGAGGAAATGGAAAGCGGTCCAGCAGGCTCTGGAGGTGGCCTCGCAGGGCACGGCCCTGCTCCTCCAGGGCCTCCAGACTCCTCTGGCGCAGCCTGAGGTCCTCCTGGACCCAGTGGTCCTGGAGACGGAGCTGTCGGTCCAGGAACCGGAGGTGCCGCCTCTGGTAGTCCTCCTGGTTCCTGGCTGTCCTGCTTGCCCGGGCGCGGGCGGCTGCTGCAGGCGGTGTGGTGCGCCCTGCAGGCCCAGGTGCTGCAGCTGTGGTGCAACAAGACCAGCGGTCAATTTCCCCAGGGGCCGAGGTGTGTGAAACCCAGCTCCCCTCTGCAAGGCCAGGGCCCCTGCAGGATCCCCAGCTGCTGCTCCGTGGTGGGCAAGGCCCAGGCGCACGGTCCCGGGGCTCCCTCTCGCCCCAGCCCCCCGTACACATAAGGGGAACACGAGGGTACTCACTGGTGGACGCCTCCCCGGCCTCTGACGATGCAGGCGAGCGGGTCTGTGGGGTGCCTCGGGGGTCCCGGGTCCTGGGCAGGCTGGCGGCAGGCTCCTGGCTCTCAGAGCCCTCTTCCTCCTCCTCCGTGTCCAGGAGCGGTCCCTCTGCCCCGGGGTCAATCACCTCAATGAGGTCCACGATCTCCGCACTTGACCAGGCGGGCGCCCGCCTTTTGCGCCCCCGGGCAGGCTCCTGGGAGCCGCCAGGCTGGTCCTGGGGAGCAGTGGAGGGCTGGGAGCCCTCGGATGGCTGGCTCATACTGTGGCAGGTGCAGGCTGTGCAGGCACGGGTGCTTGCAGCCTTGCAACTGGCACAAAGTGAGTAGCCAGCCCGTGGCCCTTTAAGGGCTCCAGGGCCGGGAGGGGGGCAATAGAGTTTCCCTGGTGTTGGCCAGAGTGGCCACCAGGGAAACCTGGGAAGCCTTAGCCTCCCACTAGTTCGAACTAAAGGGCTACACAGCCCTTAGTTCGAACTAGCTAGTTTGAACTAGGCGTTAGTCCTCGTAAAATGAGGTTTACCTAGTTCGAACTAAGCGCTCCGTTAGTTCGAATTAAGTTCGAACTAACGGAGGGCTAGTGTAGCGCCTAGGAAAGTTAGTTCGAACTAACGTCTGTTAGTTCGAACTAACTTTGTAGTGTAGACATACCCAGTGAGACAGAGAGAGACAGGAGGTGGAGGAGAGCTGAGACGGGGGAGGCAGCAGGAGGAGGAGCAGCCTCCACCTCAGCCTCCGCACCCTCCACCCCATCCCCCCGGGGATGCCGAGGCCCCCACCCTCGCCATACTGGGAGGTGGTTGGCCCGGCGAGACCTCCACCCTGATCCCTGAGCTTCCCCTCCCCCTTCTTCCCCTTGCTTCCCCCTTCCAGCTCCCTCCTCCCAATTTTCCCCCTCCCCTCTCCCACCCTCTCTCCTGCCCTCTCCCGCCTCCTTTCCCCCGTCTCCCCACACTTTCACTCCCCCTCCCCAGTTGTGTTGAATAAAGAGTGTTGTTATTTTTGAAAATACATGTCTTTTATTTGACATCAGGAAGGGGGAGCTAGGGAAGGGTAAGTGGAAGGACGAGAGGGGGGAATGGGGCACAAGTTCCCGGTGGGGCAGACTGGGGAGACTGTTAGCGCTCCTCAGAGTGGAAGCTCTCCCGCAGGGCCCCCTGGATCCAGACATCCCCTCGATAGACCTCCCGGATGGCAGCCTGCAGACAGTGCAGCCGGGCCGATGGCAACAACCCCACAAGACGCACCGGTGTGCCCAGGGACAGGTTTGGTTCCATGCTGCAGAGTGCCGGGGTGTCCCAAGTGAGGGCAAGCAGAGCACTCCGAGACACGAATGCTTTCCTGTCCCTTAGCAAGGTGGACCAGCAAGCAGAGAAACCTGAGAACTGTCTGTCTGGGATGGGGGGTCAGGTCCCTTTGAGCACAGCCCTCCGCTAGCCTGACGCAGCAGCCCCACACACTAAGTCCAACCCTGATGCCCTTTCAGCACTGGTTCCGGCCAGCCTTCCCTTCGATTCAGGGTCCACTCAATGTGAACGTGCTATTTTGAATTAGCAAAACACTAATTCAAATTAGTTTTTGGGACTAGATGTGTTATTTCAAATTAGCTTATTGCTAAATAAATTAGTTTGTATTAGCACTGTAGGGTAGACATATCCTGAGAGCCCTCCTAACATAATCCATACTACCTTAACTGGCTGGCAAGAATATTGCAGGATACCTATCAAAAGCTTTGCTAAAGTCAAGTTATATCATATCCACTGACTTTCCCATATCCACAGAAGATTTTCCCATATCCAGTTACCTCATCATAGAAGCTAATCAGTCTACGTCTAGACGGCTTTCTTCTGACAAAAGAAGATATGCAAATTCAGAGCACATTTGCATATCTTCTTCCGATTGCATTATCAGGAGAGGTTTTGTCAAAAAAGAAAGCAATTTAGACACAGATCTTTTGGGGGAAAAAAGCCTTTTTCGAAAGAACCCTGCACACCTCATTTTTTTTAGGAAGAAGGGTTCTTTCAAAAAAGGGTTGTTTTTTTTTTTCAAAAGAACCACATCTAAACTTCTTTCTCTTCGACAAAATCTCTTCCAATAATGCAATCAGAAGATGATATGCAAATTAGCTCTGAATTTGCATATCTTCTGTCAGTAGAAAAAAGCAGTCTATGTAGCCTCAGACTGGTCAGGCACGACTTGCCCTTCATGAATCCATGTTGACTATTACTGATCACTTTCCCCTCTTCCAAGTGCTTCAAAATGGATTCCTTGAGTATCCCCTTCATGATTTTTCCGGGGACTGAGATAAGGCTGACTGGTCTGTAGTTCCCTGGATCGTCCTTCTTCCCTTTTTTAAGGATGGGCACTACGTTTGCCTTTTTCCAGTCGTCCGGGACCTCTCCCAATCTCCACAAGTTTTCAAAGATAATGGCCAAAGGCTCTGCAATGACATTGGCCAACTCCCTCAGTACCCTCAGATGCATTAAATCCGGACCCATGTATTTGTGTATGTCTAGCTATTCTAAATAGTTCCTAACCTGTTCTTTACCCACCAAGGCTGTCCACCTCCTTCCCATACTGCATCGTCTAAAGCAGTAGCCTGGGAGCTGACCTCAACTGTGAAGACAGAGGCAAAGAAAGCGTTGAGTACTTCAGCTTTTCCCACATCATCTGTCACTAGGTTACCTCCCTCATCCAGTAAGGGCCCCACACCCTCTCTGATCACCCTCTTATTGCTAAAATGTCAGTAGAAACCTTTCTTGTTACTCTTCACATTCCTCTGCTGTCTAAACACACTGGGGGTACGTCTACACTACAGCGCTAGTTCGAACTAACTTAGTTCGAATTAGTTAATTCGAACTAAGCTAATTCGAACTAACGCGTCTAGAACTAAAAACTAGTTCGAATTAGCGTTTTGCTAATTCGAACTAGCAAGTCCACATTGAGTGGACTCTGAACAGGACTTAAGGATGGCCGGAAGCAGTGCCGGCAGGGCATCAGAGGAGGACTTAGAGCGTGGAGATGCTGTCTCAGGCTAGCCGAGGGCTGCGCTTAAAGGGTCCCGACCCCCACCCCGGACAGACAGTTCTCAGGGGTGCCCCGCTTGCAAAGCAGTCCTGGCTTGGAGTGCCCGGAGTACCCACACTGGGCACATCACACCACTCGGCCATCAGCCCGGCTGCACTTGCCGCAGGCTGCCATCTGGGGAGAGGGGGCAATTGGGGGGCTGCAGGAGAGCTTCCACCCCCAGAAGCCCGCAGAGACAGCCCAGTCCTCCCCATCGGGGGCTCGTATCCCATTCCTCCCTCACCTCCTTCCACTTACCCTTCCCTAGCCCCCCTTCTTATTGCTGTACAAAATAAAGATAACGTTTCTTCCAACATTGACTCTGTCTTTATTGAAAAAAACTGGGGGAGACTGGGAAAAGGAGGTGGGAGAGGGGAAGAGAAAGGCTGGGAGAAGGGAGGGCAACTAACATGATCAGGGGTTGGGAACAGGTCCCAGATGAAGAAAGGCTACAGAAACTGGGACTGTTCAGCTTAGAAAAGAGGAGATGGAGGGGGGACAGGATAGAGGTCTCTAAAAGCAGGGATTGGGTGGAGAGGGTGCATTCAGAAAAGTTCTTCCTGAGTTCCCATAAAGAAGGACTAGAGGACACCAAAGGAAAGGAATGGGTAGCAGGCTTCAAACTAGTAAGAGAAAGTTGTTCTTCACAAAGCAAATAGTTAACTTGCGGAACTCCTTGCTGCAGGAGGCTGTGAAGGCTACAACTAGAACAGAGTTTAAAGGGAAGTGAGATCAAGTCATGGAGGTTGGGTCCATGGAGTGCTATTAGCCAGGGGGTAGGAGTGGTGTCCCTGCCCAAGGTTTGTGGAAGGCTGGAGAGGGATGGCACGAGACAAATGGCTTGGTCACTGTCTTCGGTCCATCCCCTCCAGGGTCCCTAGGGTTGGCCGCTGTCGGCAGACAGGCTACTGGGCTAGATGGACCTTTGGTTTGGTCTGACCCAGGACGGCCATTGTAAGCTCAGGGCTCAGGGTCGGGGGTCTCAGTGGACCCCCTTGATTTTCATGCACACCTGCTCCTGGGTGGCCAGGCTGGCAGCTCTCCTGCCCTAGCCGGCCACTTTCCTGTGCCTAGTGCGGAGATCGTGGACGAGGTCCACGATGTCCGCACTAGCCCAGGAAGGTGCCCGCCTCTTGCGGTCCTGGGCAAGCTCCCGGGAGCCGCCAGCCTGGTCCCGGGAAGAGGGGGTGGGCTGGAGGGCATCGGGTGGGTGGCTCTGTGCCGTGCCAGGTGCAGGGTCTGCTGGTTGGATGCTGGCAGGCTTGCACCTGGCACGGGCACCGTAGCCAGCCCGTGCCCCTTTAAGGGGTCCGGGGCCGGGGGGGGGGGGCATAGAGTTTCCCTGGTGTTGGCCAGAGTGGCCACCAGGGAAACCTGGGGAGGGCTAGCTTCCCACTAGTTCGAATTAAGGGGCTACACACCCCTTAATTCGAACTAGCTAGTTCGAACTAGGCTTAATCCTCGTAAAATGAGGTTTACCTAGTTCGAACTAAGCGCTCCGCTAGTTCGATTCAAATTCGAACTAGCGGAGCGCTAGTGTAGCGCCTATTAAAGTTAGTTCGAACTAACGTCCGTTAGTTCAAACTAACTTTGTAGTGTAGACATACCCAGGGTGTGTTTCCATAGCAAGCCCTCAGCAGCAAGTGTCAGCCCAGTTCAACAGGTTTAGGCCGGTGGGCATTTGCACTAGCACACTAAAAATATCTGTGTACACATTGGCTGCGTCTAGATTGGCATGATTTTCCAGAAATGCTTTTAACAGAAAAGTTTTCCGTTAAAAGCAGTTTCGGAACAGAGTGTTTAGATTGGCACGGATGCTTTTCCGCAAAAGCACTTTTTGCGGAAAAGCGTCCGTGCCAATCTAGACGCGCTTTTCCGCAAAAAAGCCCCAATTGCCATTTTCGCGATCGGGGTTTTTTTGCGCAGAACAAATCTCAGCTGTCTACACTGGCCCTTTTGCACAAAAACTTTGCGCAAAAGGGACTTTTGCCTGAACGGGAGCAGAACAGTATTTCTGCAAGAAACACTGATTTCTTATAGTAGGAAGTCAGTGCTTTTGCGGAAATTCAAGCAGCCAGGCTGTGTCTATACTTGGCCACTTATTCCGGAAAATCAGCCGCTTTTCCGGAATAAACTGCGAGCTGTCTACACTGGCCCTTGAATTTCTGGAAAAGCAATGACGCTCTACAGTACAAAATCAGCCATTATTCCGGAAAAGCTACACTGCTCCCGCTCAGGCATAAGTCCTTATTCCGGAACACTGTTCCAGAAAAGGGCCAGTGTAGACAGCCCTGTAGTCTTTTCTGGAAAAAAGCCCCGATCGCGAAAATGACGATCGGGGCTCTTTTCCGGAAAAGCGCGTCTACATTGGCCACAGATGCTTTTCCGGAAAAAGGGCTTTTCCGGAAAAGCAGCCTGCCAATGTAGACGCTCCTTTTCCAGAAAAACTTAAAACAGAATAGTATTCCATTTTAAGCAGTTCCAGAAATTCATGCCAGTGTAGACACAGCCCGGCTACGTCTACACTGGCCCCTTTTCCGAAAGGGGCATGTTAAATTCAAAGTAGGAATAAGAGATCCTCCGGAAAAGGGCTTTTTTCCGGAGAATCGGGGCCAGTGTACACGCTCTTTTCCAGCTTTTCTAAAAGCCAGAAAAAAGCAGCAGACATTTTTATTTAAATGCCACGGGGGATATTTAAATCCCCTGCGGATTTCCCTATTACAACCTGTGAAATTAACATGCCCCTTTCAGAAAAGGGGCCAGTGTAGACAGCTGGCAAGTTTTTCCAGAAAAGCAGCTGATTTTCCAGAAAAGCTGGCCAGTCTAGACACAGCCCCACTGTAAACAGGTAGCAAGTTTTTGCTCAAGACCGTGCCAGTGTAGACACAGCCAAGGGAAAAGGGGCAGTTGGGCCAGTCTTACAGCTCACAACTGGCAGATGTGAAACAGGCTGACTCAAGCCCTTTAACTCTTCCCCCCAGCTCCATTCACTCAACTCTGGAAGGGGGAAGGCTTGTTCCTCGGAGACCTCTTACAATGATGGTGGTATCTCTCCTGCAAGCACTGGTGGCATGTTTTACAGTTCCCACATTTAGGGGTAGCATGATTTGTGACCCCCACAACAGCCCCAAATTATTTACAATACACCACTTTCCATTCCAACACGGATCCTCCATCAGCCCTGGCTGAATTGGATTTACATAGCCACACCTCGGATTCCCTCCCCCTCCTGGCATGAGCTCTATTTACATATCAACAGTTAACAGTTAATTATCTTGCAGAGCTAAACAATTGGGCTGTGTCTAGACTGGCCAGTTTTTCCGGAAAATCAGCTGCTTTTCCGGAAAAACTTGCCAGCTGTCTACACTGGCCGCTTAAATTTCTGCAAAAGCACTGACTTCCTACTGTAAGAAATCAGTGCTTCTTGCGGAAATACTATGCTGCTCCCGCTCGGGCAAAAGTCCTTTTGCGCAAAAGGGCCAGTGTAGACAGCTCAGATTTGTTTTGCGCAAAAAAAGCCCCGATTACAAAAATGACGATTGGGGCTTTTTTGCGGAAAAGCGCGTCTAGATTGGCCCGGACGCTTTTCCGCAAAAAGTGCTTTTGTGGAAAAGCGTCCATGCCAATTTAGATGCCCTTTTCCGAAAATGCTTTTAACGGAAAACTTTTCCGTTAAAAGGATTTCCGGAAAATCATGCCAGTCTAGACACAGCCTTGTAGTGGGCACACCCACGCCCAGGGCAGCTCTCTCCTTTTTGCTGGCTGATAGCAAGCAGCAGTTCAGCACCTGCTTACACCAACATTGGAAAAACCCCTCTGTTCTTTCGATTTACTTTAGAAAGAATGTGATTGCAGTGTGGACGTTCCACAGGTTTTGTCAGAAAAACGGCTGTTTTTCCAACAACACTCTGTAGTGTAGACATACGCACAGTGCATGGATTTTTGATCACTGTGTAGATGTACCGAGAGCATTTGGTTTATAAGGAAGTGAGATGCTTTGGTCTGGAGCACAAATTCTGTGAATCTGCGGCTTTCCCCCTTAAGAATGTGTTTGAAAGGCTAGCAAATGTAATTTTGGTGGGAATGTGATCTCACATAGGATTGCGACTATCTAGACACATAAACTAACACCTGAAACCTGCCTACGTCGTGTTTAGTTTGTCCTTTTATATTGTGTTTTACAAGGGTTTCCCATCTCCTGAGAAACTCATTGGCAGGTTCCTCTTCTGTTAGCACATTTCTGTGCAAGGATTTCTAGAGAATCCTACCAACAGCTGCAGTATAACAGTAATATTTCTGTAAGAAGCCTCCTGCCATGTTATATTCAATCTCATGTTTCCCACTGTTTTGACCTGCAGTGCAATCAGAGTTTGCCAGCTTTGCTGTGTAAAACCACTGCAGAGGAATAGATACTCTTGTGGCTGCCCATTTGACATTGTATCTAGTTTTATTGCTGTTTGGGGACCAATAAGGCATCTGCATGTGGTTTTTGTAATCTGCAGCATAGCTCTAGATGGAGAATCATTAATTTACAAAATAAATGTTCTGAAGGAGATAACTAAGAGTTCAAAAACCCTAACATATTAAAATGCAGCATAATGTCTTGGTGTTTGTGGCATTTTTACAAGCCACAAAATATCCCACCCCCTCATCTCCATCTTTAATAAAATGGCATGGCAGGGAGTAGACTGTCAGCTGCTGCTGTTTTGTTTTGAAACACTGAGGGTGTGTTTCTGCACTTTACAAGACAAAGATATTTCCTGCTCTGCGGAGCTTGCAGTCTAAAATCATGATCCGTGCTCTTGTTGTATAGTAACTTACTCCCAGGGCCAGGTGTACCGTGGTGGTTCCAAGCACCTGGAAGGGGAGGAGTCTCAAGTGGAAGGGGTGGGGCTGGGGGTAGCCATCTGGAGCACACCACTATTCACCACCCAGAGCTCTAGCAATGATTTAAAGGGCCTGGGACTCCAGCTGCTGCTGAAGTAGCAGTGGGAGCCCTGGGTCTTTTTAAATCACCAGGCCCCTGTGTCCTCCCCGGTCAGTGGCCCTGGTTACTCCTCAAGCAGTCTGAGATGCAGTGTGAGGCTTAACTATTGGTCCCAGAGTGCTTTGCGATCTTTAGATGGAAGTCACCATGGAAGCGAAAGGATTATCATTCTTATCAGTGGTTCATCTCTTTGAAGCCATGCACAGGGAGTTATTCATTCATTATTATGGCTGAAATTACCCAGATCCCTCAGCCATCTAGGTACATCTGGCAGAATCACGAGAGACAACTATATCATCTGATAGGAGAGGCCTGAGCTTTGAAAGCACAGATCCCAGTTATCAACCTGCTCCCACCTCTCACTACGGCGTATGCTTGGATTTGTTAGGTGAATGTGACACTGAGGCTTCAGAAAAAAAGAACGGCCAGACTGGGTCAGAACAAAAGTCCATCTAGCCCAGGGTCTTGTCTTCCAACAGTGGCCAATACCAGGTGCCCAAGAGGAAATGAACAGAACAGGGAATCATCCAGTGGTCCACCCCTTGCCATCCATTCCCAGCCCTGACAAACAGAGGTACGGTCACTGTCCCTGCCCATGCTGGCTAATAGCCATTGATGGACCTAACCTCCATGAATCTATCTAGCTCTTTTTTGAACCCTGATAAAGTCCTATCCTTCACCGCATCCTCTGGCAAGGAGTTCCGTAGGTTGACTGTGTGCTGAGTGAAGAAAAACTTCCTTCTGTTTGTTTTAAACTTGCTGCCTATTAATTTCATTTGGTGACCCCTAGTTCTTATATTGTGGGAATATGTAAATAACTTTTCCTTACTTACTTTCTCCACACCAGTCATGGCTTTATAGACCTCTATCATATCCCTTTCCCCCTTAGAGTATGTCTACACTAGCCCCCTACTTCGAACTAGGGAGGCTAATGAGGGCGACCGAAATTGCAAATGAAGTGTGGGATTTAAATATCCCATGCTTCATTAGCATGTTCCCGGGCAGTCGCCATTTTGGAAACTGACTAGCCCGGAATAACTGCCCGTGTCTACACGCAGCAGTGAAACGGGAGTTCGAAGTAAACCTCTTAGCTCGAATTAGCTGTTACTCCTCGCTTCATTTGCAATTTTGGTCGCCCTCATTAGCCTCCCTAGTTCGAAGTAGGGGGCTAGTGTAGACATACCCTTAGTCCTTTCGGGTATGTCTACACTGCCACCCTAGTTCGAACTAGGGTGGCTAATGTAGGCATTCGAAGTTGCAAATGAAGCCCGGGATTTAAATATCCCGGGCTTCATTTGCATCTTGTCAAGCGCCGCCATTTTTAAATCCCCCTTAGTGCGGACTCCGTGCCCGCGGCTACACGAACGAGGTATACCGGTAGTTCAAATTAGACAGCCTAATTCGAACTACTTACTCCGTGCGACTTATGTCGGATCCGCAGTTACGAACGGGGATTTTCTCTCCCCGGAGGACTGGAGCGGCGGGAAGCCTGGTCCCGCCGCCCGCCTCCTCTGGGGTGAGAAAAGCTGCTCCCCGTCTCCCTGGTCTGCTGGGGAAGCCAGCAGACCAGGGAGACGCGGAGCAAAGCGGTGGAGGACCCGGGGCCGGACTCGCGGCGCTTCCAGCTGATCTGGAAGCGCCGCGGTCCGGCCCGGGTCCTCCGCCGCTTTGCTCCGTGTTTCCCTGGTCTGCTGGAGGGGGACGCAGCTAGTGCCCCCCCCCCAGCAGACCAGGGAGACGTGGAGCAAAGCCCGGGGCCTGTGGTAGAGCAGGTGGGGCGCTGCCGGTTGGTCCCGCAGCACCACTCCTTGGCGCTACTGGACCAACCCGGCAGCACCCCAGCTGCTCTGCCCCAGGAGTCCTGATTCAGCCACTGCTGATCAGTTTCAGCAGTGGCTGAATCAGGACGCCTGGGACAGAGCAGCTGGGGTGCTGCTGGGTTGGTCCAGTAGCGCCAAGGAGCGGCTGCGCTACTGGACCAACCCCGCAGCACCCGAGCTGCTCTGCCCCAGGCGTCCCCAAGTCAGCCGCTGCTGAAACTGACCAGCGGCTGACTACAGGAAGCCCGAGGCAGAGTTGCTCTGCCCCGGGCTTCCAGGAATCAGCTGCTGATCAGTTTCAGCAGGAGCTGACTTGGGGATGCCTGGGGTTCTTAAGTTGAATCTGTATGTAAGTCAGAACTGGTGTCCAGATTCAGCTGCTGTTGAAACTGATCAGTTTCAGCAGTGGCTGAATCTAGATGCCAGTTCCGACTTACATACAGATTCAACTTAAGAACAAACCTACAGTCCCTATCTTGTACGGAACCTGGGGACTTCCTGTCTTTGAATAATAATTTCCATCTTTTTTTTTTTTTTTTTTTTTACTGGCTCCAAGGACAAGCCAAGTGATATCTTTGCTGGGAACTTGAATGCAAGGTTTAAAAGGTGTTTTTGAGTCACAACACTGTCTCAAGAACATGGACTGGGGTTTTTCCCTGCATTGTTAGTGTGTCAACATTCTGGAAGTTCTGTGAATGTACAGACATGATTTGTTTTTTAATTCCCACTCTGATTTGAGGTTGATTGAAGTTGTCTTGTTACTGAACCAATCCACTGGGCATTATAACAACTTCCCCAAGTCCTGAGATTTCCCTGATGAGTCCGACCTGTCTAACTTAGAATCATAGAACGCTAGGACTGGAAGGGACCTTGAGAGGTCATCGAGTCCAGTCCCCTGCCCTCATGGCAGGACAACTTGGGTTTCTTTAATTGTCAGGACCTTACAGGCCTAATCCAAACCTCATCCAAGACCAAATCTATGGGAGTTTTTCCAGGGACTTTGGATCAGGTGGGAATGAGATAAAATCACTGTAAAAATTGCAAGCCCTGCAAAGAATGGGCTCAATAGCAGTGGCGGTTACCAGGAACGCAAAGATATTATTGCAGCTTAAATATTTATCCCTATTGCATTTGGAAAACAACTTTACTTGGCCATGACTCAGGGCTTTCTGGGTTTCAGCCAAGGTCTTATAGTCTTCAGGGGCCCCTGGAAGTAAAAGAGTGGGAAGGAGATATCAGGCCAGGAGATTCCTTCACATTTGGCCACGCTGCTGCAGGGGATTGCGGGTGTGTGCTTCTCATCTTGCTCCACTGCAAATTTGGATCTCTCTTTGGGTTTGCCTCCCTTTGCTTCTTTTAAAACAGCCGGGTCCCCAGATGTCTGTCTGACTTCCTTATGCTTAAGGCTCCCTCAGGTGACAGTACTGGTCGTGGGCAGAGTGGGGCCAAATGCTTCCTGACCTCTGAGAAATGTTATACCCTGAGAACGTGCCTACATGTAGCAATCTGACCTCCATTCAGAGCAAACCTTGCTTAGTCCATGCCTCAGTGCTCTTGGGCCCAGACCCATTCTATCAGCAACATGCCTGGTGGGGGCAAGTGGACTGGCTTTTACTTGTACAAAACAGTGTTGCTCAAATTGTTAAGAGCGAATTGTTACAAAGGGAAACATCAGAGAAAGTGTTTCAGGATTTAGTGCTGCATTAACCCAGTACATATAGGTATTACAATCTATCTCTGAGGGAGCTTCTGCATTATCACATGTCCTCCTGACCTGCTCTGCTTTCTTGTTCACCGCTACATAAGCAGATCCGGGGCTTGGCTTTGGACCCTGGCAGAAATTCAACAGCCAAGGGCACCTACGTTGTGCCCAGACATTTTTCTTATTTTTATTTAATTGAAATAAAAGCACTTAGGAATCTCCACAAAAGGCTTGTGAGAAATCCTGCAGAATAGAGGGCAAAATATCTTTTACATAATCACATAGATAAAGCCATGGCAATTCATTGAGCTTAGTAAGCAGGATAAGTCACCGCCTCTTCTTTGGCTATTAACTAGCTGGAATGCAGAGGCACCAAGGCTAAGTCTACACTGTAGCGTTTTTGCGCAAAAACAGGCATTTTTGCACAAAAATATGCAGAGCGTCCACACTACAAGCGCATTCTTGTGCAAAAAAAAAAAGCACAGTAAATTATGAGAACACAGGGCTTTTGAGCAAGAGTTATTCCTCCACACGACCTCTTGTGCAAAAAGGCGTGTGGATGGGCAACGGGGGTTTCTTGCGCAATAAATCCCTCTGGCTAAAACGGCCATCAGAGCTTTCTTGTGCAAGACAGCGTCCACACCACCATGGATGCTCTTGCACAAAAGCACATGGCAGCGTGGACGTGCTCTTGCACAAGAACTTTTTGCGCAAGAATCCTGCAGTATAGACGTGGTGCAAGCGCTTGCATTGCTTTAATGTGAAGCTTTCAAAATTACACTAGAATGAACAGGGCTGGCCCAAATGTAAGGCGAATGAGGCAGTCTCTTGGGATGCCAAATTAGATGGAAGTGAATTTATTTTCTCTGTTTTAAAAATATTAATATGTTATCTCTTATAAATGAAAGTGTCAAATGCAGTACTCATCAAACAGTGTATCACTGCCATGTCAGAAGCTGAGCTATGTTATTTGTTTCACATTGCAGAGAATGGCTGTTGTCATTCTTCAGAGAGGGCCAGTCAGGATTTACTGCCGAGGTGTCCTCACAGGTCTCTGGCTCCGTTGGTGATGAGAACCAGAAGGCTGCTTGCGTGTGTGCTCAGTGATGTGTGCCGCGTTGACTTGTGGACTTAGTTTTCACAGCAGAACCCAAGAGAGCCCCCAAAGACCACAAACTAGATAAGGTTCAAAGGTGCCAGGCCAGGTTTATTGTAGAGCCAAGTACAGTAATAGTTGTCAGTAGACTCTACTGAACCTCTACACATATGTACTTGCCACAATGGAATGACTCCTACTGCCCCCTAGGTCATTCAAAGACTATTCCCCCAAGACACCACCTTATACACAGGTACAACAAATCACACCTCACTGCTGACATATCAGGTTCCCACCCTCTGACACTACTTAGATACCACCCATCACCCTGCACCTCGTGGTTTGATTAGATCGGGGTGGCTAACCCGAGGCTCGCGAGCCACATGCAGCTCTTCTCCCCCAAAAGTGTGGCTCGCAAAGCCGCTCCTGCGCCCCCCCAATGGCTCCTGCCCCCAGTTCCACCATGCTCACTAGGGATATCAGCTGTCGACGGGAGCCTGATATGGCCAAAAAGCCTAAGCTAGTTTCTTAAAGGGGCAGCCTCTCTCTTCCCCCCCCCCCCCCCTTAACAATTCTAGTGCAGCTCTTCACATTTTTTCCACCGCTGTTTCATCTCTCTTTGTAAAATAGGTTGGCCACCCCTGGATTAGATCATCTCTATCCATCATGCTGTAGACCCTTTCCTGAACCTGAGTCTATCTGTGAGGAACGGGTACCAAGGTCTTTTTTAATGAGCTATTGATGTTATGTGCTTTCCACTTATGACCAGTACCAATTAGTGTTCTGCACCTGGGCCTATTACCAATTAGTGTTTTGCACTTTCAGCCCTGTTTGTGCCAAGTTCTGTGAGCTGAGGCCTGCCTCTTGCTCACAGCTTAGTTTTGCTTTATGTTAGCCATGTTTTGTCCATTGTTAGCTAGGACTCAGGCCTGAAACCAGGCCTGTGCTGCATTGGCTTATGTTTTAGGCTTTCATCTTACTACTGCTGTGTATGTAAATACAGTTAAAATGTGTCTCAGCATAGCTTTAAAAGAGCACTGCCTGGGGGTGAAGCCTGGCAGTTCAGTCATTCTCAGTAGCCCAGTGTTGGTCAGTCGTATAGTCAGTTGTTGCTTGCCACTTAGAGAAGGCCTGTCATCAACCTACAACAGCTGTTCTGTCATGTTGTGGCTGTGATCCTGAAGATGTTGTGCCCACAAATAATTTGTGTTGTGTTGGACTTGAAAAATGTGGTAAGAGGTTTTAACAAGATTGTAAAAAGAGAGAATCACAAGTCCTTGTAAGATTGAGATTGTGTATTTAGTGTGGACTATTAATGTTAAAGTAACAGTAAAGTACTGGTTTTTGAGAACCTGAGTGCTAGTGTTAACATATACCACTTATCAAATACATTCCTTTCTGTTCTAATTGCAATAATGTTCGTAATGATATAAATTCTGGCCTTCTGTTTAATTTTTAAAATAGCTTTAAGTGAACATCAAAATGATCAAATTTACCAGATTTGTGTTACTATGATGTCCTCGCATGTGCAGTAACTTCATTTTTCTGTATTTTGAATGTGTGGGAGGGGCGCCAAAATTATAGCTCACCTAGGAAGCCAAAAACCCTTGGGCCCTGATTATGAGTCTAGGGTTTTGCGAGCAATTCCTACTCACCAGCCTACTCACATCTGTCTATAGTTAAAAGTCTGATAGAATTCACTGAGGTAAGGTTTGCAATAAAACTCTGAACCTGAAATCACCCAAACTTTGGGAAAGATCAAATCTGCCGCCAAATATTTACAGCCTGAGAGCTGCTGTTTCATTTCAGACATGTAGTCCACGATCAAAATAATGCACATAAAAGTGGCAGCATTTGTGTGCTTGGAAATGTATTTTTCCCTTTATGAGGGGGCCTTTTTCCAGGCAGACTTGTGCTTTTCAGAGTCTCTTAGATAAGTGAATACATACTGAAAACTATAGTAATCGTTCTATATAAAGCCATGGTACACCCACATCTTGAGTACTGCAGGCAGATGTGGCCACCTCCTCTCAAAAAAGATATATTAGCATTGGAAAAAGTGCAGAAAAGGGCAACAAAAATTATTAGGGGTTTGGGACAGGGGCTGCCATATGAGTAGAGATTAGTAAAACTGGGACTTTTCAGCTTAGAAAAGAGGAAACTAAGGAGGGTTATGATAGAAGTCTATAAAATCATGACTGGTGTGGAGAAAGTAAATAAGGAAAAGGTATTTACTTGTTCCCATAAGAACTAGGGATCACCACATGAAATTAACAGGTAGCAGGTTTAAAACAAACAAAAGGAAGTATTTCTTCACATAACACACAATCAACCTGTGGAACTCCTTGCCAGAGGATGTTGTGAAGACCAGGACTTTAACAGGGTACAAAAAAGAGCTAGATAAATTCATGGAGGATAGGTCCATGAAAGGCTGTTAGCCAGGATGGGTAGGAATGGTATTCCTAGCCTCTGTCTGTCAGAAGCTGGGAATGGGCATCAGGGGATGGATCACTTGATGATTCCCTGTTCTGTTCATTCCCACTGGGGCATCTGACATTGCTCACTGTCAGAGGACAGAACACTGGTCTAGGTGGACCTTTGGTCTGACCCAGTAGGGCCACTTTTATCATCCCCAAACTTCTGCTACTGCAAGAGAAAGTGATTGCTGCAGGAGGAACTTAAGCTAGCCCAACTATTAGCGTGTTTCTAAAAAACACCAGATAAGCCAATAAAACAGGAACCAGTTCTTGAAGGAATATAGTGTATTTAATCATGTAAACACCAGGGACAATTCATTTTCATCTGGTTTTAGAGAAGTCTCTTATATTCAGCACAGCAGGGATATTGTACCTGGAGGAGAAAGGATACTATATAAAATCAGCCATATGTTCTTGAAAGGATGAATTAAATATTCCCAGTGCAGATTGTCTGGAGTTATGTAAAATTTGAGGTGGATAAACTCCAATTTGCATCCCTCCAGTATCAGACGTTGGTGAATTGATAGAGAAGGAAGCAAGGTAGATAAGTGATTCTAATAAATCCTGGGAGCATCAGTGCTACATTCAATTTGTGTTCCTTTTCTTCCCATGAGCAAACAAATACCCTTCCCTCAAATATTCCAGTGTATCTCCTCTCCCTCCCAGCACACAGGCAGCTTGCTTGGTGCACAGGAGATCTGCACTCTGTGCATTGGCTGACCAGATTTATTGCTTAATGCTATGCAACAAAAGTGCCCTGACCAGACCATACTGTGTCTGGAGCTTGCTATTTTCAAGGAAGAAAAAGGCAAGGCAGCATTTGTACCTTATGGCACTTAGATTGAGGTGAGAATTTTTACATTTGGCTCTTAGAGAATCCCCATTTGTTTGATAAAACTGAGAAACCTGATCCAATAAAATCAGTGGAAAGACTTATTAGATCCAGCCCTGCATGTCTTGAGATCTCCCAAAGTATTACAGTGTGGGGAAATTTCTTCCCTTTCCCTGAGTTATTTTTAGTGCTCAGGCTTTGATTTATTTTTACCACTACTGTTTGGCAGGGCATATTTTTGCATCCCTTATTATCGTTACCACTTTGCGTCAGGCAGATAAATTTATCTCCATCCCATGCTTTCTATTGTTATGAAATGACAGAGTTAAACGCAACTTATTCACAGATTGCTTATTCAATGATTAGCACGTCACTTAGAATGGAGCATTAACATTGTGGGATTAGTTCGCTTTTGCTATTTATATAACGAGCCTTCAATTTTCTTCTGTTTAAAGGTGGGGAAATGTGCGTAATTTTTCTTTCCCATGAAATAAAACCATCTCCTAAAAATTGTCCTTGTTTTTTAAAATATTTCTGAAGATCCCTTTATTCTGAAAGTTGTGTGGAGGCTTTTTAGCTTGAGTTACTTAAAAACGAAACCAAGGAAAGCCCAGAAGAATATAGTGTAGAGAGGAATGTTACACTAGATCCTGATGGGATTAAACACGTGTGATCTATCGACACTAAAGGAAGAACCTATCATTCCTATTGGATAGTTGTTCAAATGATTCCATTGCTTTTGTTAATCCTGTACATCTCTCTCAGTATAAATGACTTGTTATGGTTGTAGACAGTTTTTAGCCTCATTGTTTGATTTCCTTAAGTGCAGGGTTAAGACTCATTGACACACAATCATGTTGTCCTTCTAAACATCTATTGCCTTCAAAGTACATCTTTGCTGAGTGAGGACTTTAGGGTCAGACCTATTAGTCTATTGCAGAGGTGGGCAATAATTTTGGAAAGGGGGCCACTTCACAAATTTCGGAAGTGGCCACGGGCTGACCTGGAAGGGGCGGGGCCTCGAGTGGAAGGGGCAAGCCTTCAGAAGGGCTGGGGTTGAGAACTACCCTGCTGGGGAAGTGACCTTATTTTCTGAACCAGCTGCAGCCAGTAAGATTTAAATTATGAAACAGGTTAAGTGTTTTAACTTTCTCATGTTAGTTTATCAAACTTCATTTTAAATAAAGTAAAATATTATGTCCAACACAAAAGGTTTCAATGTTTTCTTTATTTATGGAAGGGATGGGGAACCCTTTTTGTGTTGGGGGTCACTGACCCACAAGAAATCAGTTGGGGACCACACAAGTGAGAAGCAAAAAAACGCCTCCAAATCCCACCCCCCACGCTCACTGATGCAGCCCCAGCTAAGACACCTCACTACTCTAGTGCCACAACCTCACAGGGTGAGGGGAGGAAAAGGGAAGGGGAAAACTGATGTTCAGGACTTCCCATAGACCAGATTTACTTTTCTGGAGTTAGTGGATCTTTCAGATCTCCTTAGGCTCTGGGGTATGGACAAAACTGAGGAGTACAGTGCACGAGACAGAGCTCCCAGCAGTAGGATAGGGATGGGGTGCAGGATCTGGGAGGGAGCTAGGGTGCAGAAGAAGGCTGGGAGTAGGGTTTCGGGCCAGCTGGAAGGAGCAGGAACAAGGAAGGGTGCAGTGTGTGGCCAGGAGAGAGGGTATAAGCACCAGGGAGGGTGTCAGAGCAAGCTGGGGGTGCTGGGTCTTGGGGGGGGGAAGGACAGCATTCGGGTGAGGGGTCTGGGCATGAGAGGGAACCTTACCTGGCTCTGTGCTCCCTTGAAGCAACAGCTGAAGCCACGCTGTCCTAGCTGCCCCAGAGGGAAGCCCTGCTGCCACAGCCATGCAGTCCCGGAGACCGGAGACCCCGCTGCTGCGGCCACGTGATCCTCGACTGGCACTGAGGCCACAGGCCGCTCCGGAGGCACCACAGCCTGGGTCCGGCCCCAAAGGCACTACAACTGAGCCCATGCAGCGTGGGGCCACCCCAGCGGAGCCGTAGTTTGGGGCCGCCCCAGGGGCACCACAGCCACACAGCTTCAGGTCTCTCTGGAGGCACCGCCAGACCCGGAGCCAGACCCGGAGGCACCGCTACCACGGGCTCACAGCTTGGGACGGCCCTGTAGCTCCTCCCATCTCACTCCCTTCCCCTCACCCCTGGTCCTGTAATTAGGGGGCAGGGCCTATAATTGCCTCGGATTCGGCTGGCTCAGTGGCTTTTGCCCACCCCTGGTCTATAGCTTCAAAAGAGCCTAATGATTTTAGAGTCCTTCATTGTTGAAATGAGACACTCTAGGCCTGTGTTTCCAAAGCCAGTGCTTAGCCCTTTGTGACCAATAAGCCCATTTCAGTTCTCTTGGGTTGGGTACTCAAAAATTGCGATATTCATAATCACTAGCCCATAGTTTCTCTCTCTAGAAACTCAGATAGTCTCTATTGCCATAACATCTGAGCATTCATGTAGTAAGTTGAGGGTCGGTAACATAAAATCAGCAGGCCTAAACTCTAGTGAGCAAGACTTTGGCTCAGTAGAACTGCAGCAGGAAAGAGGCTTGGCTAAAGAGAAATGGTATAAGCCAGGTCCAGCATAAAGAATATGAAAAGGTACCAGGCACAGGGGACCTCAGAAGGGTCATAACAGAACGCCTTGCTGAGAAACATCTTGGCACCCCACAAATAAAATACATACCAACCTAGGTTCAGGACCAGGTCAAATTTGACAGCATGATGGATAGTAAATAAACCCCACTTCTGAGGAAAGGGGCATAACCAGGTGCATCCTGATACGTCAGGAATGACGTGTAACTTGTTGGTACCTGTGTATAAAAGTGCACCCCAAAGGGTGATTGCTGGCTGACCATAAGGGGGAACTGGAAATCCAAAGTGCTTAGTGGGTGCCATGGCTTACAGAAGGGGTAGTGGTGCAGCGGCAAGTCTGTTCACTGCCAGCTATTATTGTATGTCATTTGGCAATAAACCGCTTGGGTGATTTCGATCCGTATCTAATTTGTGGTCTCTGGGGGCTCTCTCGGAAGTCTGTTGTGCATGGTTAATTCACTAGACAGGGGCACAAATGCATGCATGCACGCAGCCGAAAGTTTATCATCACTGATGGAGTAGAGGACCTGTTGGGAACCCATTGGGATGAACTCTGAATCTTGACTGATGACAATTCAGATGTAGAGTGCCCTAAATTGAAACTAACAATTCACTTGCTTGTAGGTTAAACGCCAAAATAATTTTCTACTTTTGTCATGCTGAACCACTAGAATAATTCCAGTAAGCACTACAGTAAGATTGGACTAGGCTGCACAAGTGTTCGATGGCACAGTACCATCCAACTAAGCTTCCAGGCACTAGCCCTGTTCTTTTAAGTAAACAACAGATACTTTCAGGAGCTGCATCCAAGCCAGCCAAATACTGTGCAGTCTCAACTCTGATTTGATTTCAGAGGAGAATGACTGTACGTCTCATTTCACGTGATGGAGAACTTACTCTAGACAGACAAAAGAGTAGGTGGAGCCATATTTGCTGGGCTCTCATAACGCCCCACAGCTTTATAATTAGATGTTAGCCAGATGGTCCCTTCTAGTTCCAAAAAGACATAAAGCAAATCAGGCCAAATAACAAAGATGGGACAGCAGCAAAAAACTAGCAACCAGCAAGAGATGGATCCCTACAAGCTGCTAAGGACTAACTCACTGCATCAGCTGCTCTATGAAAAATGTCTGTGTGGCAAGTGGGCTCAGACAGTTCTAAACAGAGGTGAACACTAATCATATGTGTCCTGGGTAATGTCACACACATCAGCTGCACCCCTCTCAATGGCTGTGGAGGGGGGGGCAGGAGGGACAGGGGGTGTGGAGGAAGCAGGATTGGAAGCAGGAGCGGAAGCAGGAGCGGGAGCAGGAGGAGAAGGGGGAGCAGGGGGAGCAGGGGGAGGAGGAAATGGGAAGCAGTCGAGTAGGCTGTGGAGGTGGCCTCGCAGGGCACGGCCCTGCTCCTCCAGGGCCTCCAGACTCCTCCGGCGCAGCCTCAGGTCCTCCCGGACCCAGTGGTCCTGGGTGCGGAGCTGGTGGTCCATGAACCGGAGGTGCCGCCTTTGGTACTCCTCCTCGTTCCTGGCTCTCCTGCTTGCCCGGGCACGGGCAGCTGCTGCAGGCGGTGTGGTGCGTCCTGCAGGCCCAGGTGCTGCACCTGTGGTGCAACAAGACCAGCGGTCAATTACCCCAGGGGCCCAGGTGTGTGAAACCCAGCTCCCCTCTGCAAGGCCAGGGCCCCTGCAGGATCCCCAGCTGCTGCTCCTTGGTGGGCAAGGCCCAGGCGCACAGTCCCGGGGCTCCCTCTCGCCCCAGCCCCCCGTACACATAAGGGGAACACGATGGTACTCACAGGTGGACGCCTCCCCGGCCTCAGACGACGCAGGCGAGCGGGTCTGTGGGGTGCCTCAGGGGTCCCGGGTCCTGGGCAGGCTGGCGGCAGGCTCCTGGCTCTCAGAGCCCTCCTCCTCCTCCTCCGTCACCAGGAGCGGGCCCTCTGCCCCGGGGTCAATCACGTCCCGGGGGGCAGGGACGGCATGAGCCCCCAGGAGGCGGTCCAGGGCGTGGAAGTGGGGGCAGGCCTCCGGGTCGGCCCCTGGCTGGCAGGCCCGGGAGTAGGACTGCCGCAAGTCCTTAATTTTGCAGCGCACCTGCTCCCGGCTGCGCTGGTGGCCCCTGGTGGCCAGGCTGGCAGCCATGCGGCTGTAGACGGCCGCGTTCCTGTGGCTAGTGCGGAGATCGTGGACATTGGAGGCTTCCCGATCCGTGCCAGGTGCAGGGTCTGCCGGCTGGGTGCTGGCAGGCTTGCACCTGGCACGGGCACCGTAGCCAGCCCGTGCCCCTTTAAGGTGTCTGGGGCCGGGAGGGGGGCAGACGACTTTCCCTGGTGCTGGCCAGAGTGGCCACCAGGGCAAGCTGGGGAGGGCTAGCCTCCCACTAGTTCGAATTAAGGGTCTACACAGCCCTTAATTCGAACTAGTAAATTCGAACTAGGCTTAATCCTCGTGGAATGAGGATTACCTAGTTCGAACTAAGTGCTCCATTAGTTCGAATTAAATTCGAACTAACGGAGCGCTAGTGTAGCACCTATGAAAGTTAGTTTGAACTAACGGACATTAGTTCGAACTAACTTTGTAGTGTAGACATACCCATGGTGTGGCAGGTGCAGGCTGTGCTGGCACGGGTGCTTGCAGCCTTGCAACTGGCACAAACTGTGTAGCCAGCCCGTGGCCCTTTAAGGGCTCCGGGGCCGGGAGGGGGGCAATAGAGTTTCCCTGGTGTTGGCCAGAGTGGCCACCAGGGAAACCTGGGAAGCCTTAGCCTCCCACTAGTTCGAATTAAGGATCTACACAGCCCTTAATTCGAACTAGCTAGTTCGAACTAGGCTTAATCCTCGTAAAATGAGGTTTACCTAGTTCGAACTAAGCGCTCCGCTAGTTCGAATTAAGTTCAAACTAACGGAGCGCTAGTGTAGCGCCTATCAAAGTTAGTTTGAACTAACGTCCGTTAGTTCGAACTAACTTTGTAGTGTAGACATACCCACGGAAACTTGGTGGAATGAGGACAATCAATGGGACACAGTCATACCAGGATACAAAATATATCAGAAGGACAGAACAGGACATGCTGATGGGGGAGTGGCATAATACGTGAAAGAAAAGGTAGACTCAAATGAAGTAAAAATCTTAAATGAGCCAAAATGGTCCATAGAATTTCTATAGCTAGTAATTCCATGTTCCAATAATGAGAATATAGCAGTAGGGATTTATTACCGACCACCTGCTCAGGACAGTGATAGTTACTATGAAATACTAAGGGAGATTAGAGAGGCTATCAAATTCAAAAAACTTGATGATAGTAGTGGATTTCAACTCTTCCCATATTGACTGGGTACACGTCATCTCAGGATGGGATGCAGAGATAAAATGTATTGATACCCTAAAGGACTGCTTCTTGGAGCAGCTGGTTCTGGAACCCAGAATGGAAGAGGCAATTCTTGATTTAGTCCTAAGTGGAGCACAGGATAGGGTTCAAGAGGTAAATATAACTGGACTGCTTGGAAATAGTGACCATAATATAATAAAATTTAACATCCTGTGGTGGGAAAAACACCTCAGCAGCCCAGCACTGTGGCATTTAATTTCAGAAAGGGGAACTACACAAACATGAGGAAGTTAGTTAAACAGAATTAAAAGGTACAGTGACAAAAGTAACATCTCTGCAAGCTGCATAGAAACTTTTCAGACACCATAATAAAGGTCCAGCTTAAATGTATACCCCAATTTAAAAAACACAGTAAGTGAACCAAAAAAGTGCCACCGTGGCTTAACAACAATGTAAAAGAAGCAGAGACAGAAAAAAGATATCTTTTAAAAAGTGGAAGTCAAATCCTAGTAAGGAAAATAGAAAGGACCATAAACTTTGTCAAATTAAATGTAAAAATATAACAAGAAAAGCCAAAAAGGAGTTTGAAGAACAGCTAGCCAAAAACTCAAAGGCTGTGTCTAGACTGGCCAGTTTTTCCAGAAAATCAGCCACTTGAATTTCCGCAAAAGCACTGACTTCCTACTGTAAGAAATCAGTGCTTCTTGTGGAAATGCTGTGCTGCTCCCGTTCAGGCAAAAGTCCCTTTTGCGCAAAAGGGCCAGTGTAGACAGCTGAGATTTGTTTTGCGCATAAAAAGCCCCGATCGCGAAAATGGCCATCGGGGCTTTTTTGCGGAAAAGCGCGTCTAGATTGGCACAGATGCTTTGCGGAAAAGCATCCGTGCCAATCTAGACGCTCTGTTCCTAAAATGCTTTTAACAGAAAACTTTTCCGTTTAAAGCATTTCCGGAAAATCATGCCAGCGTAGACGCAGCCTTGTAGAGGGCACACCCACCCTTCCTTTTAGCTGGCTGATAGCAAGCAGCATCTCAGCCCCTGCTTACATCTGTTTAAAAGAGGTCAAAGATTCTCAGCATCTAGCCCTCCCCTTCATAAAATACGAAACTCCCTGTTAATAATTAAAGAGCTTTCCACATGCTTGGCGATGCAGACGTGCGGAGAGCCAGCCACAAATAACAACAGCAATGCTACACTGCAGCATTACCGAATCAGTACAGCCTATCAGCTCACGAGCGTGTTTCTTGGCCCCCATCCAGAGGCACTGCTGTTTAAATCTTGTGTTTGTAGACCTTGAATTGCTGGCTTCATTGTGCTGACCTTGCAGGAAATGAAAAGGACAACATGTGGGACCCTGAGGGAGTTGGACAATGCAATGGGGTCAGCAAGTGCTTACTCACGGGGTTATGGAATGAGGATTTCAACAGTTTTTTGGAAGGGTGGCTATCAGAGCATTCTCCTGCTTGGGATGGGGGTCAGAGGTGTAACAGAAAGAGGTACTGATGGCTGGGACCCCGGGGATCCATCCATCTGGGAGTGGCCAGCCCTGGCAGTGGTGCACAATTTGTGAGCATAAAGGCTCAGAAACAAAACAGCCCCAATTGGTTGAAAAATCATAGCTTTTGAAAAAATATGCTCTCAGGGTATGTCTACACTACCCCGCTAGTGCAAACTAGCGGGGTAATGTATGCATACCGAACGTGCAAATGAAGCCCGGGATTTGAATTTCCCAGGCTTTATTTGCATAAGCCGGCCGGCGCCATTTTTAAATGCCGGCTTGTTCGAACCCCATGCCGCGCGGCTACACGCGGCACGGGCTAGATAGTTCGGACTAGCAAGCCATTCCGAACTATCTGTACGCCTCGTTCGAACAAGCCGGCATTTAAAAATGGCGCCGGCCGGCTTATGCAAATAAAGCCCGGGAAATTCAAATCCTGGGCTTCATTTGCACATTCGGTATGCATACATTACCCCGCTAGTTCGCACTAGCGGGGTAGTGTAGACATACTTTCATTGTTTACGGGGAGCTTCAGGTTGGCACTACAGGTTAAACCTCTCTAGTCCGGTACTCTCCGGTTCAGCAACATCCGTCGTCTGGCATGATTTGAGTTAGCTGGATGTCCACTTACCGTGGGTGTGGCCAGGGTTTCCCCTGGACTCATAAAGTTTGTTTACTGCCACCAGTCCTGGCTGTCAGTGTTCTGTGCTGTTATTTAACTCGTTGGCTGTGTCTAGAGTGGCAAGTTTTTCCGCAAAAGCAGCTATTGCGGAAAAACTTGCCAGCTGTCTACACTGGCCGCTTGAATTTCTGCAAGAACACTGACGATCTCATGTAAGAAATCAGTGCTTCTTGCAGAAATACTATGCTGCTCCCGTTCGGGCAAAAGTCCTTTAGGCAGGTTGTCCTGACTTTCTAAGGAATCGTGTTGTTGTTGTTCTAAGGAATTTGTTGTTGTTGATTGTTATTTGTTAGGCACTGTCAAGGAATTGGTCAAGTCATGCTGTGTACTTGACCGTTTGGCAGCATAAGAATGCTTTAACATAATGGAGTTGTTCTAGCATTCAGTCTCTTGTGAGAACACCCACACCATGCAGGTTTGATCGCATGGCAGCTACAATTGTGAAAGGCAGCCATCTGGCAGCGTAGGAGGAAAGGGTTTTAAAATATTCCTGTCCACCCTCTCACAGATTTGGATTTGGGCTTACCTGACCCTTACTGGGGCAAAGGGAGACAAAAAAAAATGTGCCTGATGGTGAAACTAATTAACCTGACAAGCTACTTAAGAGCCCCATCTTTCAACCTTTGCTCATGTGAGTCATCCTCATTCATGCGAGTATCCAGAGCCATCATTCCCAGATGTAGAATACCCAGTTGCATAGGGCACCCACACACCTCTTCCTCTCCTTGGTCTGTGGCTCTGTTTCCTCCGGAGATGATCTAGTTAACTTAAAAGTGAAAAAGCCTGCCAGACCTATTACATAAGAACATAAGAACATAAGAACGGCCGTACTGGGTCAGACCAAAGGTTCATCTAGCCCAGTATCCTGTCTGCCGACAGTGGCCAGTACCAGGTGCCCCAGAGAGGGTGGACCGAAGACAATGATCAAGCGATTTGTCTCCTGCCATCTCTCTCCAGCCTCTGACAAACAGAGGCCAAGGACACCATTTTATCCCCTGGCTAATAGCCTTTATGGACCTAACCTCCATGAAATTATCTAGCTTCTCTTTAAACTCTATTATAGTCCTAGCCTTCACAGCCTCCTCTGGCAAGGAGTTCCACAGGTTGACTACACACTGTGTGAAGAAGAACTTTCTTTTATTCGTTTTAAACCTGCTACCCATAATGGCTACGTCTACACTGGCCCCTTTTCCGAAAGGGGCATGTTAATTTCACAGGTCATAAAGGGAAATCCGCGGGGGATTTAAATATCCCCCGCGGCATTTAAATAAAGATGTCCGCCGCTTTTTTCCGGCTTTTAGAAAAGCCGGAAAAGAGCATCTACACTGGCCCCAATCCTCTGGAAAAAAAGCCCTTTTCCGGAGGATCTTATTCCTACTTCAAAGTCCACTTCAAAGTAGGAATAAGATCCTCCGGAAAAGGGCTTTTTTTCCGGAGGATCAGGGCCAGTGTAGACGCTCTTTTCTGGCTTTTCTAAAAGCCGGAAAAAAGCGGCGGACATTTTTATTTAAATGCTGCGGGGGATATTTAAATTCCCCACGGATTTCCCTATTCCGACCTGTCAAATTAACATGCCCCTTTCGGAAAAGGGGCCAGTGTAGACGAGCCCTAAGAGTCTTTCAAGGTACAGGTTGAACCTCTCTAGCCTGGCACTCTCTGGTCCAGCAACATCCATGGTCCAGCTAAGGATGTAAAAGGCTAGTCGACTAATCGACTATCCAATAAGCATAACCTTATCCCATAGTCAACTAGACCCTAGTCGCTTCCCCCCCCCCGACCACGACACTCCCCCCCGCAACCACAGCAAGGTGGGGGGAGCAGGAGCAGGTGCCAGGGGAAGCTGGCTTAAAAGCTGATTCCCCCCAGCACTGTCTCCACAGGGGGCAGGGGAGGAAGAGCGGTAACAGGAACCAGGCGCGAATCACGAATCAGCTGATTCCCGGATCATGCCTAGTCTCAGATGCTGTGCCTCAGCTTTTTAAGTGTATTAAGATCCTGTTGGCTCTTAATATATTTAAAAAGCAGAAGTGCAGCGGGGATGGGGGGACCTGGCATGAGTCGGGAATAAGCTGTCCCAGCTTGTGCCGGGTCCCCAGCACTACTCGGCAGCTTTGTAAATGTATTAAGAGCTGGTAGGTTCTTAATACATTTAAAAAGTTGGTGCGCAGTGGGGGAGACCCTGCGCGAGTGGGGACAACTGGTTCCCAGCTTGCATCAGTCCCTTCCCCCCTCTCCACTTCTGCTTTTCAAATATACTAAGAGCCGGTGAGTTCTTAATACATTTAAAAGGCAGGTGCGCAGTGCGGGGACCAGCACAAGCCAGGAATCAGCTGCTCCGGGAGTTCGTAATACATTTAAAAGGCTGAAGCACAGCATGGGGGACCCAGTGTGAGACAGGACAGCTGATTCCCGGCTTGCATTGGGTCCCCTGCCCCCCACTGCACCTCTGCTTCTTAAATACATGAAGAACCTGCCAGCTTTTAATACATGTACAAAGTTGAAGCACAGCATGGGGGACCCGCAGGGAGCCGAGAATTCGCTGTCCTGGCTGGCACCAGCTCCCCAGCACTGAGCACCAGCCTTTTAAATGTATTTAAAAAAATACAACAGTTTGTATTAACTCAAAATGTTTGTATTTTTGGTATAATCAAAGAAACTGTGGAGGAGGGGGGCTGAGAACCTGGATGGAGGAGAGGGGCTCAGAGCTGGGGCTGGGAGTGCCACGTGGTGCAGCTCGAAATTCCTTCTTGGGTCCAGGGACCACAGCGACATCAGGGTTGGGGTGGCCAGGGACAACAGAGGGATAGGAAGCAGGGGGGCTGGAGTGGGGTCATGCATGGCAGGGGGAGGGGGCAGGGACAGGCATTTCAGGGGGGACAGGGACAGGAGCAGGGACAGGAGCCAGCTATGCCATCATCTCTCATATGGTGGCACACATGCTGTGGCCCTGCTGCACAGCTCGGTCCACATTTGGGTCCGCCATTAGGCGTCATCCCAGACCTTCTGAGCCAGGATCTGCTGCATGTCCCAGAGGATGACCGCATGCTCTCTCATGAGGTCCTCGTGGACCCTCCAGCGCTTGCGGCTCCCCCAGGGTCGGGCAGCTGACTTGCCGGCTGGTGATTGCCCGTCAGTCCTGGCTGCTCCGGCTGTGAAGAATAAAGAGAGAGAGGCGGTCAGACATCCACGCACACCCTGTTCCTGAGGCCGTGCTCTCCTCTGTGAGCTGCGAGCAACAGTCCTCGAGACATAGGACAGCGATGTCCTGGGAGCAAGGCCATGTGTGGTCTGGGATGCGCAGTGGGGGGACCAGCGCAAGCCAGGAATCAGCTGTCCCAGGAGCCTCAAAGGGGCCTAGAGGTGCCCAGGGGACCATACTCCCCACCCCTACCCCCATCCCATGGACAAGCAGGCAGGGGAAGTGTCTGTCCACAGTGGGATCCCATGGGCATGAGAGGGGCCTGGAGCAGCCTGGCCTTCCCTAGGGGCCACACACACCTGTGCCCGTCCGCGCTGTCCCAGGGAGTGGGCGGTGCCTCGAGCGGGCAGGCATGCACTCCTCAGTCTGAGTGTGGGTGTGCATGTGCCCTTGTCCCCAGCACCCTTCCAGTGGTGGCTGGTGGTGGGAGGGCGTCTCCCACAACGGTCAGACGTGTGTGTGGTCTCCCCAGAGCCTGTGAGCAGGAGCCTGGGGGTTCTCCGGGCTGCCTCATGGGGCTGCATGGAACAGACTTGCGCTGCACATGCATGGACTGCAGCATGAGGGTCAGGCTGAGCGACGATCGCATCCCAGTCCCTCAGCACCCGCCTCCCCTGCCCTGTGTGTGTGAAAAACTGCGAGCACTCACCTGATGATTCCTCCCCAGCCTCAGAGGATGCCTGGGAGACATCCGGCCCTGGGGTACTGGCTCCAGGGTCTGGTGACAGTGCTGGCTGTCTCTTCCTCCTCCTCCTCCTCATCATCATCAGCTGGGACCCCCAGGTGGGTGATGACTGGTGTCTCCAACCCCGAGACCACAACCAGGAGTGGGGAAGGGGCTGTCCCAGCCCCCAGGGTGTGGTGCATCTCATTGAAGCAGGGGCAGGAGTGTCTTTCTGCCCCAGAGCGAGAGCTGTCCTCCTTGGCCCTGGGGTAGTCCTGCCGCAGCTCCTTTCCCTTGCTGCGCACCTGAGGAAGACTCCTGGGGTGGGGGTCCCTCATGGCCAGGGTGTCGGCTAGCCAGCCATAGATGTTGGTGTTGCACCGTCTGGAGCAGAGATCCTGGAGGGTCTTCTCCTCGCCCCAGACCTCCGCCCCAGACCGTGACAGCGCAGGCCTTTTTGTTTCCCTGGCATGCTCCCTGGGAGAGCCAGTGGGCTCTCGGGGGCTTGAGGCTGGGACATGGGTCCGGAAAAGTGTGGTAGTGGCAGCCGCAGTGAGGTGCAGCTCCCTGGGCTGGCTTCCTGCCACAAGCCTTGTCCTGGGTGTCTGTGGCTTTAAGAGCTGCCAGGGGAACAGGAACTATAGAATTGTGATGAGTGTGGACAGAGCGGACAGCAGGGCACATCTGGAGGCCTCTTTTTTTGACAGAACTCCCTCTTCCACATCCACACACATGCCTTTTTCTGAAAAAGCTTTTTTGGAAAAGGCATTCCTCCTTGTAGAAAGAGGTTTACCACTGTTGGAAAAACCCCTCCATTCTTTCACATTTTTGTCCAAAGAATGCAATAGCAGTGTCGATGCAAGTATTGTTTTTCCAGAATAAAGCCCGTTATTCTGGAAAAACACTGCAGTGTAGACATGCCCTCCTTTGGCCTGCCCACCTACAACATGGCCAAGAGCAAATGCAGAAATTCCAGTAAAGGAACATCTGCTACAACCTGACTGCATAGCACCTTTAGAAACCTTGCAAGTGACCCTGTTCTTGTCAGATCCTTGTCAGGACCTATTTGCTGACATTACCATCCTGGGCTCTTTCCTTCCTTGCATTTTTGTAGATGATTCCTCTAGACAGGCCCTTTCATAATAAATCACTGATCTGTAGTCAATGGAGTAGCAGTAACTCCTGCCCCACAGGTATATGGATCTCTAGATATTGACCTCTGAACTATTATGCTCAATGTATCACATGCCCTGTTTGCACCTGCATTAGGCAACGCAAGGGTTCAACTGCTAATAGTTCTCCTCACCCAACCTGATGCAAAACAGACCTAGTCCTGAAATCGCCATTGGTAGATCTTACAGCAGAATTAATAGCCATTGATGTTGGATTAAAGCTAGATGAAAATTTGTGCATGAAATTTTTTCCTGTGTTTGAAAAAACAAAATGAAAAAAAAGAAACCCAGAAGACGGTCTGGAAAATCTGAGTGTTTCTCATCTACAATTTCAAAATGAAGCTCCTCCCTCTTTCATTTTTGGGTTAGGAATAGTGTTACACAATTTCCTTTAGTTTTATATTTTAAAATAAAAAATGTTTTAAAAGAACCTGAGAGAGAAAAAACTGCCCCCCCTCTCCCCAGTAAAATGTTTGGCCAGGCCGCTTTTGCTATAGTGGGCTGCAGTACTCCTCGGGAGAAACCGGCCACACCCTTCCTGCATACCATTGCCTTTAGAAAAAGCCTCAGACTCTCCCACCCGTCACCTTGGCGTGAGCACTGCCGGGCTTACCTGGTTGCATGAAACCTGCTCAGTTTCAGCCCAACCCCTGGGACACAGACCTCCCACTTGGTGACCATTGGGCCATATGTGGTAACATGCAAGCGCAGGAAAGCGATGTGCAGATTTGGGGATAAATACCCATGGCACAGTTTGCTCGAGGAGGCCTTCGCAACACACGTACCACCGTGAGTGTGCCGTATACTCCAAAGCGCTGCCGGCCTGATCAACCGACCAGCCACCTCCCCCGACTCTCGGGCATAACCAAGACCTTCGCAACCGAACCGATATCTTTGAAATGTTCCGTGTGCTGTGTAAGTTGGTATGTAGGATTTGATTTTCTTCGTTGTATAAGCTTAGTGTTGTAGTTGTTTTGGGTAGTACATAGAGTTTGTAGTTATCACTGTTATTTAATTAGTGTAGCTGGATATTGTTAGAATAGAGACTATTCCCCTTGCCATTCCCATCCTTATCTCTGACACGTTTCACTAGAAATCGTAGAATAAATATAATAAATTCATTATTAACATGGTCTATTAAAAATCTTAGAATAAATACTATAAATTCATCACTGTCGTAAATAAATATCCTTTATTTGCTAAAACGGTCCCCCTGGTTCTGTCCTTCCCCCCTTGGGGGGACCTTCCCCATCATCGGACCTGTGATTCTCGCAACAGAACCAAACACAAAATGTTAGGTTTACTAGATCCTTTTTTTTTATTTCCTGAAAATTTCTAAAAGAAAAAATTGGGTTTTGGTACTATTGGATCTGATTTTTTTTCTTTCAGTTTTTTGGAGCTCTGTGAACCAAAAAATTCCTTCTTCATCTTTCACTTCTGCTTTTATTGCCGTATGTAGGGCAAAAATTTCTGAGGCAGGCTATGATATTCTGTTAAGAACCCCTATTCTAAATTTCAAGTCTGGAACTGGCACACAGACACAGTACCACCACCACTCCTCTCCTCCCTCCCCCACCTAGCCCATTATAGGTCATTATAGAACTAACATTCCAGACAACGGTTGAGAGACAGGATATAACACATTCAATGGTGCTAGGAACAAATGCTTACTGACTCTGCTTTAATCCCCAGATGCATCACCAATGGATCACATCCATGCAGAGATACCTTCCTCAAGCTGACAGACACATCACCACATCACATAATTGATAATTGATGTCTGCTTTATTTAAAATGCAGAACTATGTAGCACTTTAAAGACTAACAAGATGGTTTATCAGATGATGAGCTTTCGTGGGCCAGACCCACTTCCTCAGATCAATCCCCCTCCCTCCCCAGAGAGCGAACAAAGACCCCAACTACCTTACCCATTACAAAGATAGCTTCCCCAATTATCACCTCTAATACCATTAGCTCACAGACATCTACCCTTCCCCACCTCTAATATCATTAACTCACAGGCATTCACCTTCCTCCCCCCCCCGCCCCCCCCCGCCCGCATCTCCCTTCTGTTCTGAAATGTGATTTGTCCTTTTCATATGTGTTCATTTTTTTTAATTGTATCCTTTGGTATAAATGGTTGCAAATATTTTCTTCCACTATCTGATCTGAGGAAGTGGGTCTGGCCCATGAAAGCTCATCACCTAATAAACCGTCTTGTTAGTCTTTAAAGTGCTACATAGTCCTGCATTTTGCTTCAGCTACACCAGACTAACACGGCTACATTTCTATTGCTTTGTTTAAATTCTTGTTTAACTAGATATAAGGTATTCTGTAAGCTATGGGCAGAAAACACTATGGGTATGTCTACACTACAAAGTTAGTTCGAACTAACGGACGTTAGTTCGAACTAACTTTCATAGGCGCTACACTAGCGCTCCGCTAGTTCGAATTTAATTCGAACTAGCGGAGCGCTTAGTTCAAACTAGGAAAACCTCATTTTACGAGGATTAAGCCTAGTTCGAACTAGCTAGTTCGAATTAAGGGGTGTGTAGCCCCTTAATTCGAACTAGTGGGAGGCTAGCCCTCCCCAGCTTGCCCTGGTGGCCACTCTGGCCAACACCAGGGAAACTCTATGCCCCCCTCCCGGCCCCGGATCCCTTAAAGGGGCACGGGCTGGCTACGGTGCCCGTGCCAGGTGCAAGCCTGCCAGCACCCAGCCAGCAGACCCTGCACCTGGCACGGATCGAGCCACCCACCTGATGCCCCCCAGCCCTTCCCCTCTTCCCGAGACCAGGCTGGCGGCTCCCGGGAGCTTGCCTGGGACCGCAAGAGGCGGGCACCCACCTGGGCTAGTGCGGACATCGTGGACCTCATCCACGACCTCCACACTAGGCACAGGAAAGTGGCCGTCTAGGGCAGGAGAGCTGCCAGCCTGGCCACCCAGGAGCAGGTGTGCAAGAGAATCAAGGGGGTCCACTGAGACCCCCGACCCTGAGCCCTGAGCTTACAATGGCCATCCTGGGTCAGACCAAAGGTCCATCTAGCCCAGTAGCCTGTCTGCCGACAGCGGCCAACCCTAGGGACCCTGGAGGGGATGGACCGAAGACAGTGACCAAGCCATTTGTCTCGTGCCATCCATCTCCAGCCTTCCACAAACCTTGGGCAGGGACACCATTTCTACTCCCTGGCTAATACCACTCCATGGACCCAACCTCCATGACTTGATCTCACTTCCCTTTAAACTCTGTTCTAGTTGTAGCCTTCACAGCCTCCTGCAGCAAGGAGTTCCACAGGTTGACTCTTTGCTTTGTGAAGAACAACTTTCTGTTACTAGTTTGAAGCCTGCTACCCATTCCTTTCCTTTGGTGTCCTCTAGTCCTTCTTTATGGGAACTAATGAAGAACTTTTCTTGATGCACCCTCTCCACCCAACTCCTGCTTTTAGAAACCTCTATCCTGTCCCCCCTCCGTCTCCTCTTTTCTAAGCTGAAAAGTCCCAGTCTCTTTAGCCTCTCTTCATATGGGACCTGTTCCAAACCCCTCATCATTTTAGTTGCCCTTCCCTCTCCCACCCTCTCTCTTCCCCTCTCCCACCTCCTTTTCCCAGTCTCCCCCAGTTTTGATCAATAAAGACAGATTCCATTTTTGAACACAATTGTCCTTTATTTTGTACATCAAGAAGAGGGGCTAGGGAAGGGTAAGTGGAAGGAGGTGAGGGAGGAATGGGGTACGCGCCCCCGATGGGGAGGACTGGGCTGGCTCTGCGGGCTTCTGCGGGTGGAAGCTCTCCTGCAGCCCCCCAATTCCCCCTCTCCCCAGATGGCAGCCTGCGGCAAGTGCAGCCGGTCTGATGGCCGAGTGGTGTGATGTGCCCAGTGTGGGTACTCCAGGCAATCCAAGCCAGGACTGCTTTGCAAGCGGGGAACCCCTGAGAACTGTCTGTCCGGGGTGGGGGTCGGGTCCCTTTAAGCACAGCCCTCGGCTAGCCTGAGACAGCATCTCCACGCTCTAAGTCCTAATCTGATGCCCTGCCGGCACTGCTTCTGGCCAGCCTTAAGCCTGGTTCAGGGTCCACTTAATGTGGACATGCTAGTTCGAATTAGCAAAACACTAATTCAAACTAGTTTTTTATTCTGGATCCGTTAGTTCAAATTAACTAATTTGAACTAAGTTAGTTCGAATTAACGTTGTAGTTTAGACGTACCCCATGTAACCTTTAGATTATTGCTTTCTTTTTTCCTTATGACTAGCACCTATACAGGGGTCTGGGATTTCCCTCCCCGCCCCACCATGCCCCATCACTTCATCTGCCAATTAAGCATCCTATATAATTAGTTGTAAGCTATCGTCTGGCAGTGTTCACCAAGCCTAACAAGCAAAGTGACACTCCACCAGTGCTGTGTGTTAATAAACTCTTCTGCTTGCTTCATACACGGCTTCCAGAATCTGTTCCAACACCGTGTTTGATGGCTTTTTGCATATGTAATTTATTTGCATTCAAAAGCGAGGAGTTAGGTGCATGGTGCTGCATGGTAATGAACTGAAATAAATCATTATAGCATCACTATAATCAGGGCTCGACAAATACACTTGCCCACTCGCCAATGGCGAGTAGATTTTACCAGCTGGTGAGTGCTCTCCCTCTTCCCTACAACCCTCTGGCTCTGCGCCACCCTTGCACCCCGCACCCTGCTTCCCCCCATCCTTGCCCCCCCAGCTCTGTGCTGCCTGTTCCCTGCATTGCCCCTAGACCCTGATCTCTCTGCCCCTCCCATTCCCTGCATCCTATTCACCATGCCTCCACTGCACCCTGCTCCCCCCGATCCCTGCCCCCCCAGCTCTGTGCCTCCAGTTCCCCACGCCACCGCCGTACCTCCCCACTGCTCCCTGCACCCCTCTGGCTCTGTGCTGTTCCTGTTCCCCCTGTGGGTTGGGAATGAGGGGTGCTTGTCCACAGGGAGGGGCTGGACGGGGCAGGGAAAAGGCTGCTGTGACCCAGCAGCAGTGAAAGGGAGAGTTCACTTGAAGCACCTTTGCCTTTATGGAAATAAATGAATGAAAATGCTATTTGCTATTGATAGGGCTAAAATGCCGGCACAAAAATGAAAACAATAAAAAAAAACAGTGCAAAATGCAAACGTGTAAAAGACAACAAAAAAAAGGGGGGGGCAGCCAAAAATGTTTTGCTTGGGGCAGCAAAAAACCTAGAGCTGGACCTGGGGGAGGGGAAGGGGCTGGGCTGGGCTGGGCTGTGGGGAGGAGTGGGGAGGGGAGGGGAGGGGAGAAGGTCAGGAGAAGAAGAAAAGGGAAGGCACCAAGGGACAGGGGTGCAGAAGAGACAAATGCCAGGGGGCCAAGTGCAAACAATGAGGGGAAGGGCAGGAGGGGAGGTGTCAGTGGGAGGGGGGACAGGGTGATGCTGGGAGAGGAGAGGGTAAGGGCACTGAAGATTAGAGGGGGGAAGGGGAGGTGCTGGGAGAAGGGGTGGGCATGAGGAACGTGGGGATGGAGAAAGGCATCTGTGAGGGCACAGGGGCATGAAGGGAACGGGGACAGAGGGTGGTGAGGGGGTGGGTATCAGGGAAAAAAAGGGCAAAGGGGGCAGGGGCAGTGAGGGAAGGGGGAAGCACCAGGAGGGTGCAGGTGCCAAGGGATTCTGGGGGTGAAGCAGAAGGGCAGACACCTGCAGGGGAGGGACCAGCACCAGAGGAGAGAGGCAGGGCAGGTGTGTAGAGGGAGGTGTTAGGAGAAGGGATGAGGAGGGGTAGCTCACATGATCAGAGTGGGGCTACTGGAGGAGTGGGCACGGGGGAGAGAAGGGCTGGTGGAGGGGGGCAGGTCTCAGGAAGGCTGAGGGCAGTGAGAAGGGCAGGAGTCAGGACAGCAGAGGAGGGTGAGAGGTTGGGGGGCAGCAGGCACCAGGGGAGCTGATGGAGCAAGGGGAGGAGACATGAAAACAGAAGGAAAAGGTAGAGGTTTATAAGATATTTATTAATAACTTATTAGTAATTACTGTTCTTATTCTTATTAGGAATTTATGCCATTAAAAAAAACACTTTTTGTGGGGGAGGGTGGTGAGTCCCTTTTTTGTCTGCCGGGTAGGGTTTTCCATAGTTTGTCGACCCCTGACTAATTTAGTTCAGTCTCCCTCATAGTAGACATGCCTGCTGCAAGGCCTAGAGTTACACACAAACAAGACCTGGGAACAGGAATATTTGCTACATGGTAGGGTTCTGTGCTCTTGAGACGACCCATTCTGCTATGAGACTTCCTAGGAAAAAAGCATGGCCCATGTAGGCTCCCTGCAGGGTGGGGAAGTCTAGGAAAACAGTTGCTTTATTCACAGCACATCTCCTCTCTATGGTAGGTCAAAGAGCATCTTAAGCTCTGTCTCCATACCTTGTCCTTAAGCATTTCCCCTGACGGGGGAACGTCCCCAATGGTGCTGGCCATGCTGCATAGGCTAGGACAGGTTCTGGGAGGAGAGTTCACTTGAGATTCCTCCCAGATCTCCACTGTCTTTTTGCTATGGAGTGCCCTGGTCCCCAGCCGTTCGGAAAGACCCTCCCCCTATCCAGAAAAGGGATGATGTGGCAGGAGACCAGATTAGAGGATCAGTGCGCTTTTGGCCCTAAAACCTATGACTCGATTAATCTTGTAGCTCCCTGCACGTAAAGGGTGTGTTTCCTTTCTCCATATGGCAGCGTAAGGGGAAATATGTAGATGAAAGGGAGGAAAGGTGGTTTGATGGCAATGGTGCTAACTGGGGGCTCTGAGGCCTGGGGGGAGCAAGCACCGGTACTTCCAAGGGTTTTGCACTAGTTCCGAGTTCCATAGGTGCAGTACCAAGGAGCTGTGGCCTAGCTGCTTTTAAGAGATGGCCTCTCACTAAATCAGTTCAGCTAATACCACAGCATCACTCTGGCGGTGGCAGTCACAATGCCACTGCATTAACCACCCAGGCCAGATTTCAGGCAGTGGTGTTGCAACCTAGGGCACACACTGAAATGTGGCCCACCCGCCTCACTGTCTGGAGGGAAGGACTGAGATAAATGCTGTGACCTGGCCCATAGGGAGTCAGTCCTGTATGGCGGAGGCTGCCAAGAACCAGACTCCTGGCAACCCTGGCTCATGTGCTATGTGGAAGCAGGGGCGGATATAGGGCAGGGTGAATGGGGCGGCCGCCCCAGGCCCCGCGCTTCAGAAAGCCCCGCGCATGCGCCGTGGCAAAGGGGGGGCCCCGTGGAATTATGCTACCCGGGGCCCCGCAGAACGGTCATCTGCCCCTGTGTGGAAGAGAGGTTGGGAGGGCGTCAGTAGCAGGAATTGGACAAGGGGGAACCCGAATTTGCCCACCCCTGCCAAGAAATACTTGAATTAGCACAATTTTCTGATGACTTGGACCCTGGACTGGGTTTTGAAAAGCTGAGTGGTAATTCCCAGCTCTGCCGCAGACTCCCTGCAGGGCCTTGGGCAAGTCCTATCATCTCTTTACAGCTCCCCAACTACAGCAGGGATAATGCCTCCAGGTCTGTTGTGAAGCGTTCAGATAGAGAGAAGGGAAGGATATAAAAATGGATAGAAAAGGTCACACACACACATAAAGGCTCATCGGCTGCTAGTATTTTGTGCTCTTGGAACATGCTATTCCATCTTCCTACACCCTCCTCAGAGTGCTCTGAGAATATGTCTACACAATTATTTTGAAATAACAAGGCAAGAGTCCACACTACCAAGCCTGGTATTTTGAAATAATAACTCCTGCTTATTTTGAAATACTTATTTTGGGAGTTATTTAGAAATAACTTGTTTTGAAATACCCTGGGGGTGCATCTACACTGGCATGATTTTGCGCAAAATCTTGCCACCTGTCTATACTGGCGGTGAGTATTTGCACAAGAATACTGACTTTATAATGTACAAAATCAGTGGTTCTTGTGCAAATACTCCGACGCTCCCGCTCAGGGATAAACCCTCTTGCACAAGTATTCTTGCGCAAAAGGGCCAGTGTAGACAGCCATGTTAATTTCTTGCACAAGAAAGCCCGATGGCTAAAATGGCCATCGGAACTTTCTTGTGCAAGAGAGCGTCTGCACTGGCACGGATGCTTTTGCGCAAAAGTAAATCTTTTGTGCAAAGGCACATGCCAGTATAGACGCTCTCTTGCACAAATACTTTTAACAGAAAAACTTTTCCATTAAAAGTATTTGTGCAAAATCATGCCCGTCTAGATGCAATCTAGTGTAGACAGAGCCTGTGTGACTTGCTGGGGTCTAGATTTCAAGGGGCAGGGGCAGGGGCAGCCTGTCTGCTCTCGGTCCTTGGAGAAAGTGGCTTTTTAGTTATTCTGGTCTTCTAGGGATATGGTGCTGGGGAATTATTAACTGTACCACCAAGCAGGGTTGCTACCTCAAAGTCCTGCCCTCTGAACACTGTCTGCATATTGTGTCTCGTGTTATTTCCGAGAGCTGGATGGAAAGGTCTGCCAGGCAATTACCATTCAGAGGGACTATAGGAAGCAAAGGTGATATTAGCCCTGTGCCCTGAAGGTTTCTCTCGGGCCAGAAAAACATGTCTTCATTTGACTATTAGCGTAGCTTGTTCTGTTCTCAGAGCCAGCCAGGACTATGTTTCTTCAGGCATGAATTATTGTTTAAAGTACTCATAAGATACTTAATAGGAAACAGTAATTGAAATACATACTACATATACTGTCTGTCTAGCTATCTAGCTATGGCTATTTGTAGTATAGGTTGAACCTTTCTAGGCCAGCACCCTCAGAACCTGACCAGTGCCAAACCAGAGAATTTGTAAGACCACGGGAGGACAATATCGTCTAGCAGCATTCCCAACACTTTCATTGCTCATTGGGTTTGTAGAAGACATTTTGGGGTAAATTAGAGCTAAATAACAGCACAGAACACTGAGAACCAGCGCTGGTGGCTGTAAACAAACTTTATGGGACTGTGGGAAACTTGGCCACACTCATGCTAAATGGACATCGGGCTAACTGGAATCATACCGGACCAGGGATGTTGCCAGACCAGAGCGTGCTGGATTAGAGAGGTTCAGCCTGTATCTTTGAAGCACAGACCATCCTTTTGTTATATGTATGTACAGCTCCCAGCTTCTGCACCTCTAGAAGTTTCTATAATAACAATATTTGAACCATCTATATATTTGCACAATATTATAACAGAGTTTACAAAATAGCTAGATACATTCATGGAGGGTAGGTCCATCAATGGCTATTAGCCAGGATGGGTAGGAATAGTGTCTCTAGCCTCTATTAGCCAGAAGCTAGGAATGGGTGACAGGGGAGGGATCATTTGATGATTCCCTGTTCTGTTCATTCTGTCTGGGGCATCTGGCATTGGCCACTGTTGGAAGCCAGAATACTGGGCTAGATGGACCTTTGGTCTGACCCAGTGTGACTATCTTCACTGGAATGTGTGAGATGAGAATGGATTTGGTTAGTGTAGATAAACAGACACACACTTCTTAGGACTGTTCAGTCCAAACAGCTCAAAGCTCTATATAATTATTAACAAATTTAGTCTCACAAACCCCTACATGTATCTTTACTTCATTTTTAGAGATGAGACACAGAGAAATGAAGTGATTTGCCAAAGGACACACAATAAGGCAGTGACGAGGGGAGATTAGAACAGCACATCTTATCTCTGTTGAGACTTCCAATAAGGGGATTGATTAGTGTTGTTTTAAAACAAGTCTTCAGAAAATATCCCCAGAAGATCACCATGTATATAGCCATAGTATCTTAGATAATGTATTTTGGATATATTATATAATATTTTGCATTATACAAGTACACTGTATAAGTATTTTGCTCCTAAGCTAACTTGTAGCAGCACAGACAACTCAGATGGAAAAGGGGAATTTTAATACAGCATGTATGAACAGCTTGAATCATCTGCGCTTGATGGATAGTAGTTGAATCATTTTGTCTTTAAAAAAAAAGAAAGCTGAATTAGCTATGATGTCTGTCCTGACAGGTGATTACAAAAATACTGATTAGCCCCGTCCGATTAAACAGTAAGTGGGGCATGTGCTAAATAGATACAATGATTTGCTTCAGTTAATTTTTCTGATCTTGCTTGGAAGCCAGTGAACACCTGGCTTTAATGCAGGGAGGATAATTTGTTTAACAATATGCCAGGGGATAGTGAGTTATTTTCCTTTTAGTTTCGCTATCCTTCATCTGTAGCTGTCACTATAAAGACAAGAAGGCCAAATTCAGACCTTGTCATTTATTTCACTGAAGCTAACCCATTCACCTTCTCATTTTATTGTAATCTACCACCAAATCTGATAACCAGTTAAAGGAATGGCAGGCTATATGTTTCAGAGTTGACTGTGGAGTAATATAAAATAAAGTAGGTCGCCCGTTAACCTTTAAGGCCCTAGACATACAGGCTACATCTAGACTGGCATGATTTTTTGCAAATGCTTTAAACGGAAAAGTTTTCCGTTAAAAGCATTTTCGGAAAAGCGCGTCTAGATTGGAAGGACGCTTTTCTGCAAAAGCACTTTTTGCAGAAAAGCATCCTTGGCCAATCTAGACGTGCTTCTCTGCAAAAAAGCCCCGATCGCCATTTTCACGATCGGGGCTTTTTTGCGGAAAACAGTACTGTGCTGTTTACACCGGCCCTCTTGCACAAATGATTTGCCCAACAGGGCTTTTGCCCGAACGGGAGCAGCACAGTATTTCCGCAAGAACACTGACGATCTTACATGAGATCGTCAGTGTTCTTGCGGAAATTCAAGTGGCCAGTGTAGACAGCTGGCAAGTTTTTCTGCAAAAGCAGATGATTAAACACAGAGTGTCTCTCTGCTCCCACCTTCTCCCTATGGACTGCTTGTTCTTCTCTCCCCATGCTACTTCCCTAGTCTCGTTTGTAAATTACAATTTATCATGATGACCTTCATCTCTGGAACTGCATCTCTCTTCCTATGTCCTTCCATACGTCTGTTCTAGGCACTAGCATGTTCTCCCCAACCACGTCCCATCTTCAATGTATGTGTCACAAGACCCTAGTGAAACATGACAGGGCTTTAATCCCCATTGTACAGACAGGCAAAAAGAGGTTCCAAGGTTTACTCAAAGTAATAGGGAGCCCTGGTCCCCCAAGTTTGTGGCTCTGCCCTAACCACTAGTTATCCCCCTCTCCTGTGAATCTCCCATTTAAAAGCTTTCTTTGAAAATTATGCAATGATCCATCATAGCTCCCAGGCTTCCAAGTGTCAGATATCCAGTGGAACAGCCCTGAAAATCCCACGTTTGGCTGAGCTGCAGGCAGGACTTTCTTTAGGAGAGGGTTTCCCTGTATTCAAAATAAATACAGTGATTCTGCCCACAAAGATCATCTGTTTCACAGGGGTTCTGAGTGGTTCTAGATGTCTTTGGCTGGGGCTAAATTCTGGAATGCAGGGTCAAAATTTGTAAATATGTATTTGAATGTTTCAAATATTTCTTAGAATTTTATTAGCTCAAAAATTCATGGCAATTTTTTTTACATGCAAATTACTCACAGAAAGTAAAATTATTATCTGTTATTTAGATTGGGTAGCACTAGATGTTTCAGTGATAGACTAGGGTCCTATTGAGTTTTTTTTTCTTTTTAAATAAAACCTGTTTGCGTGCTTTTTATTTGCCTTTTGGTTTTGGAGCTTTTAATGTTTTCCAGATTGTCTGCAGCCATAAAATTCAGTAATTATTTGTTGTTTGATGGATCTGAGGGAATAATTAAATAAATCATGAAACATATTTCATCTCTTTTTCCTTTGGAGAGATGTCTGCAGTAGGCAGTGATTTGTGCACATTTTTAAGTGTTTGTAATTGTTCAGTGAAATGTCACAAACTATATTAAACCAATAGCTTGCAGAACCATTGCACCAGTAGTTCAAAATCCATAATTCAAGCTGTGCTGCTGAGCTGTGATCAGTCACATGGTATTGTTTCTGCTCCCTGGACGAAGTCATGAAACTCTGGAACAAATGCCCACGAGAGGAAAATATAACATTTCACTTAGGTTTTGAGCAGTTCTCTCTCTTTGTTCTGATGGGATTTATACAGCCTCAGGCTGACTTGAGAAGTGTTGCATTTTTCATTCACATGATCTTATATAATGAATACACACACAACACTTAAACCACAGGAGTGCTAATAAATCAGTGGTGGGCAACTCACAGCCCAAGAGCCACATGGAGCCTATCAGGGTTCTATGTGTGGCCCATGAGACATTTTGTTTGCAGCTGCCCACTTGCAGGGTTGCCAGATTCTGCTGGGTTTGTCTGTTTTGTTTTTTCCCTGACAATATTACTAAAGTGACACACATGTAAGACCAGGACATGTGAAGTGAGATGCATGCTGATTGCACATGGCATTTCCTGAGAGCTGCGTGCTCCCTCTGCATCTAATCAAAGCACTGCAATGGTTCAACTGGCACATCCCACAAATTCTAGGTACACAAGCACAATTAGCAGAACTACCCTATCCTTCTTAGACCATCTTGCTGTGCGTCTAGACTGCATCCCTCTTTCAACAGAGGGACGTAAATTAGGCACTTTGAAATTGCAAATGAAGCTGGGATTTGAATTTCCCGTGCTTCATTTGCATAATCACGTAATGGCACTCTTTTGAAAAATCGCTATTTCGAAAGTAAAACCACGGTCTAGATGCGATTCTTTCGAAAAGGAAAGGCTTTTTTGAAAGATCCTGTAAACCTCATTTTTTTGAAAGAACCGCATCTAGACTGCTGTTTCAATTTCAAAATAGCGCTTTTTCGAAAGAGCGCCGTTACGTGATTATGCAAATGAAGCACTCGAAATTCAAATCCTGGCTTCAGTTGCAATTTCGAAATACCTAATTTACATCCCTCTGTCGAAAGAGGGATGTAGCTAGACGTACCCTTGGTTACAATAGTCTTGCAGCCCACTGAGATGAAGGCGGACACTCATGCAGCCCAGTAACTAGCCTAGGTTGCCATTGCTGTTATCGATAGTTGGAAGAGTTAAAATGGGATAGGTGATAACTATGGCAGAATGCAGAAAGCAACAGCTCCATCTAGTGGTGAAACCATCTCAACATTCAGCTACACCAGTCATGTCAAACATGCGGCCTGATTGATTTTTTTGCGGCCCATAACTACATCTTCATAAATTATCTAAGTGAGGCCTGCCCGGTTACATTGTTTATAACAGGGTGGCCCAGCTCTTTGATTAAGGAAATGCAGCTCCTGCTGGTTCTGAGCCTCGTGCCAAGACTGCTCACGGCCGGCCGCTCTGTGCATACACCCCAGCACCTGGAGGGAGAAGCGTGTGACGGGGGCGGTTCTGGGACCCTGCCATTAGGTTAGAGCAGGGCTGGGGGTGGCTCCTGGGGAGGGACTGGAGGGGAGGATGGTTGGGTTAGAGCGGGGCTGGGAGTGCCTGGCTCTGAGGGAGAGGAGGACATTGGCTTAGAGCAGGGAGGCGGGAGGTGCCTGGCTCTGCGGGAGGGAAAGGGCATTGGGTTTTAGAGCAGGGTGGGCTGAAGCACCTTAAACTTTTGAGTTTGGTCTTCATGGATGTAACTAATAATTTTACACATCAAATTATTGTATTCTACTCATTCGGGGGGAGGGAGAGCTCAGTGGTTTGAGCAGTGACCTGCTTAAACCAAGGGTTGTGAGTTCAATTCTTGATCTGGTGTAAATCTCTCAGGGATGGTACTTGGTCCTGCCATGAGGGCAGGGGACTGGACTCAATGACCTCTCAAGGTCCCTTCCAGTTCTAGGAGATAGGTATAGCTCCATATAATAAACAAGACCTGGAAAAATATTATAAAATATACCTAAAACAATCTATAATAATAAAAAATGACAAGGAGTCCTGTGGCACCGTATAGACTAACTGAAGTGTAGGAGCATAAGCTTTCGTGGGCAAAGACCCATTTTATCAGATGCATCTGACGAAGTGAGTCTTTGCCCACGAAAGCTTATGCTCCTACACTTCAGTTAGTCTATACGGTGCCACAGGACTCCTCGCCGCTTTTGCAGATTCAGACTAACATGGCTCCCCCTCTGATATATAATAATAAATAATCACAACTTTCCAAAAGAAGCACATTTTCTTTGGTGGCCCTGAAAGCTATCAGTTTTCGTTTGTGCGGCCCTCAGTAGGCTTCAAGTTTGACATGCCTGAGCTACACCATTAACTTCCCTTACTGAAATGCTACCATGAGGCTGGGAACCCAACTGGAATGTGTCAAACACTTTCTGTGTCTGTTATCTGAGCACTGTATACCTACCCTGCGATAGATGCACCAATAATTTTACTCTTTGGGTCCATTAACTCATCTAATAAACGAATTTCTATCACTGTGATGGCTACATAGGGTCTACAGCTACAATCAGGACTGACCATGCACAGGTATGCAAGAGACCTTCTTAGCACCGGGGAAATACCAGGATGCAAAGTCTCAGGGGTTCTCTTCTGGGCTCTGACACTTGCTCTACTCAAGTAAATTTCACTGCTTCTTGATTCAAGTTCCTTATTGGTGCACTAGAGATGACACTTTATGTATCTTCCCTTCAAGGGGCGTTATAAGATGTCTATGAATTTGATTGCCCACTATCCAATACAGTACAGCGCACTGTGGCTTTTTTTATTGCTGGATTTGTTGCTGTAGCCCTTGCATTGTTTCAAACCTGAGCTTCCACACATGGTTTACAAGTATCTATAAATATGTACATAAGACCATAAGACCAGCCTTACAATTCTTCTCCCCTTTTAGTGCTCGCATGTTTTGCAGACGTGGATCATTTTCACAGTGTTTGGCCTTTGATAGCACTTGCTGCTGAACATTGGCTCCCAGACTTATCAGTCTTACTGAAGACCAATTAAATAGACCTGCAGCTTTCATCTTTGTGCCCATCCATTGAGGTGTGGATATAGACAGTATGATGCAAACTTAGTCATAGAATCCTAGGGTTGGAAGAGACCTCAGGAGGTCATCGATTCCAATCCCCTGCTAAAAGCAGGATCAACCCAACTAAATCATCCCAGCCAGGGCTTTGTCAAGCTGGGATTTAAAGCCCTTAGGGATGGAGGTTCCTCCCTACGTAATCCATCCCAGTGCTTCACCACCTTCCTAGTAAAATAGTTTTCCCTACTATCCAATCTAGACTCCCTCCACTGCAACTTGAGACCATTGCTCCTCATTCTGTCATATGCCACCACTAAAAACAGCCTCTCTCTCTCTCTTTGGAACCCCGCTTCAGGTAGTTGAAGGCTGCTATCAAATGCCCCTTCACTCTTCTCTTCTGTAGACTAAATAAGTTTCAATCTTCTCTTCTGTAGACTTGACAGCCCTGGATAAATGAAATCTGAGGTTAGGAATTATTTGCTCTGTGAATGTGATTTACATCAGATTCACTTTCAAGCCATATTTCCTGAGTTACCTTGACAGTGCTTGATGACTGTGACTTTGTCCATTGTTGCAACTCATGACATACCATAATCAAATACATGTAATAAATAATACCTCAAATAATTATTTTTCCAACAGAGCTTCAAGTTGACACCAGCTCACCCTTAGTGATTGCATAGCAGAACTTCATCAGCCATTACCTTCAACATTCCAGGTGCATTAACTTGATCTATGTTTCTTTAACCACTTGCCCATTCAAGATAGCTATACATTATATGCAGGTGATAACAGACAGACAGCCTTTCCAGAGGCATTGGCAAAACATCTCTGCAGTGCTATCTTCTGCATCACTTCTCAATTCCAGAGAAGCTTTTGAGATCTGCAGCATTTACAGGTGACAATATCTGTTTGTTTTTCTCACCTAGTGATTCAATTATACTGTTGCTTATTTAAAATGCCATCCAGTTTTTGCTATTATGTGTCCCTCTCTGCAGCTGACTTTCTACCAGCATCATTTTTTACTTCTAAATGCATCTCCCTGCATTTGGGACCCTCACTGATGCTATTTCTATCTTGAGAGCATTTTTCCTGCAAATCAACTCAACAGCTTGAATTCATGGCCAATGAATCAGGAAACACCCCCTTCTTGATAGGAGGCAAAGCAAAATCAATCGCATTTCCATCCTTATTCAAATAAAAAGTGATGCACACATCTCAGTCCAATTGCAATAGAGTTGGTAGGAGCTAGGCCCTTCCTTTCAATCCCTGTAAAATGCTCTTGAATAGTGTAAATCAGACCAGGATTTAGTCTATTAAGCCTCAGACCCAGAAATGTTTTACTGGCCTCCAGCCCATTTCAGAAATTCATACATAGTCTTCTCCTCGAGGCTCCCTCAAAACACTCCAAACTTCCTTCAGTCTAGAGACCCTCCTTTCTGATCTTCAACTGCTTGAGTCTCTTTTGTCCTTGCTCTGTACAGGAAGTCCTGGGTAGTCCCATTCTATCTCAAGGGACTGAAACACAACTCCAGCCTCCACACATAACTTGTTCTCTTTGCCTTCCATGTCTAGGTTCTGCTGTGTTACCAGATTTGCCCATTACTTTGAAGTATGATGATTTATTAGCATAATTTTTCCTTGGGAGGTGTTGTTAATTCTAACAATGCACTACTCGTGTTCTCATACGGGCCTCTTCTTCTCCCTTCTGCAAGTTTCCTTCCAATGAAGCTATTCTGCAAGACCTAGTTTCCCCAAGGCTGGGTTCTTCCCACCCTAGAATGAGATGAACATGCCCACATACTTTTACAGAGCACATTGGAGAGGGTTGGGTTAATCAGCACTCCCAGTATGCTCTGGGAACCGCACCAGAATAGAGGAGTACACCTGAGCAGGCTGGATTGAACAGCATTTCCAAGTTGCCACCCTCATATGGCCCAGGTTCAGCACTTCCCTATCTCCCCTTTCACATTACAATTTTTCCGGCAGTAACCCTCTCAATGAGCAAACACCCCAGAATATTTGAGCACTGCAGGGATCTTTCACTTGGGTGCAAGAAGTGTTGCTGTAGAGTGAATAGGGAAGCCAAGTATTCCCATGAGAAAAAGGGGGCGGGGGAGCATCAGCTTAACCATGAAAGTTATTTGTTCCGAGGTAGTAATCCTACAAGGGGAGCCAAACCAACCAATGATAATATTAAATCTCACTTAAATTGGATTACAAATGTCAGGTTTAGCAAACTACAACTGATCACACCAGTCAGGCTCAGAAGGCTATTCCTAGAAAGAGTGCGGGAGATGGTGCTCATCATTCTGTGAAGCTTGAATCGATCTGGGTTCTGAGGCTGCCGTGATAGCTGGGGGTCTGAGGTGCTGGAGACAGGCTCAGCCCCTAGCATGATCAGTCAGGAGAAGATGAAGTCCTAATGGAACTGATGCAGATCTTGAATCCGGGCATCAGAGTACTTACTTGAGTGCAGATAGGAGCTTATAGTAGGGAAAGAGCACTGGTTCAAGAGAGAACACTAGATTTGTTTATGATTAAATAGATGATTCAAGAACTATGCTAAAGTTGTTTTGTTTAGGTTAGACAATAGAAACTGATCATTGCTGGCTGTGGCCAGTGTTTCTTTGAGATGCAATTAGCAGCTCTGGGTATGTCTACACTTGCAGCCTAATTCGAAATAGGGCTGCAAAAGTAGGCATTCAAAATTGCAAATCAAGCCCGGGATCTAAATATCCCACGCTTGATTTGCATGTTCCTGGATAGGAGCCATTTTTTTTTTAAATTGACAAGCCCGGAATAATTGCCCGCATCTACACGCGGCAGTTAAACGGGCGTTCGAAATAAAGCCCTACTTCGAAATACCTGTAATTCCTCCTGCAATGAGGTTTAACAGGTATTTCAAACTAGGGCTTTATTTCGAACGCCCATTTCACTGCCGCGTGTAGACGCAGGCAGTTATTCCGGGCTTGTCAATTGGTGCCCAGCCAGGAACATGCAAATCAAGTGCGGGATATTTAGATCCCGGGCTTGATTTGCAATTTCAAATGCCTACACTTGCAGCCCTATTTCAAATTAGGCTGCAAGTGTAGATATACCCTCTGGTATTTTGGATACCAGTATTTATTCCTTGAATTGATAACTACTGAACTGGGTGTGTGCAGTTAAGTTTAACCGGTTAATGGAGAAAATGGGATCCCACCGGCAGGAGGCTAGCTCCGCCGGGGCTGTCAGACCCTGGCTTCACCAGCCAGGTGGGGCTGCCAGCTCTGCCCGCCCCACCCCACAGCAAGGTGGGCCTGTGGCAGGAGCAGCCCTCTGTCTGTGGTGGACTGTGGGTGAGGGGCTGCTCCCTGGCACTAGTTAACTGGTTACAAGTAGGCATCACCCAGTAAGGGTGATACTTACTGTGTAACCAGTTAACCAATTACCCATTCACAACCCTTGTGCAGGCATGGGTTCATTAGCATCTGGAGCAGATATTACCCATCATGCAATGCTTCCCCTGCTTTTCTCGACTCACAGTACAGAGCGGTTCTTGCCTTGGAATCTCTGTTTTCTAGTCTGTATGCTCCCTGTCCTATCTTGGATGCAAATGCGGCAATCAGGTTTCCTTAACCCTGTCTCCCTGGCCCAGAAGGAATTAGGTGTGCTGTCCCCGGCCTTTTCATGGCTTTTGGTAGGTCTTCCTTCTGATCAGCTTTGGCTCAAGCAGAGGCTGGGAGGGGCAGGTCTTTCATGAGTCAGATGGGCTAGATCCTGTGCCCTGGTTCCCCAAGAGCACAGAGCTGATAGGAAACACCTGTGATGGCTGATGCTTTCTCTAAGGCCTTGTCTATATGAGTGATTTGCCATAATTCCAGCAATGGGTCCCCGTGTACTAAAGCAATCCCTTTCCATAGACAGGCAAAGCCAGGGGGAGAGACACGGGAGCAAATCATGGGCAATAGCTGTTTATTGTGTCTGCACTAGGGGACACAGATGCACTGAATGTCGACTGAAACGGAGGCAAATCCGTTTAACATAATATTTTATTTAAAAATGAAGCCTGGCCAACAAGCCCCCAATTGGGGCCAACTCTTCATCTGGCCACAGCATCATAACACTCCTGTACCCCCCACCCTGACTCCAAATCTGAGCCTATCATATACTGGAACCCCCGTCCTGAGCCTCTTACATCCCCAAACTCCTGCACCCCCACATCCTCAGTCTTCTGCCACAACACTCTTGCACCATTCTCACACTGCAAATCTGTGTCCTGAGCCCATCATACTCCTAGCCTCTCTGCCCCTCACCCCTCACACACCCCAACCCAAACTCCTGCACCCTCACATCCACAAGCCTGTGGCTTGCTCAGCACCCCAACCCTCCACCTGAGCCCGACACTCCCCAGCCTGGAGCCCCCTCCCTGAACCAGCATCCCCTTCTCCACCTCCTCCTGCATCCAAATTCCCTCCCAGAGTTTGCACCTCTCACTCTTTCCCACCCTAAATCCCTCATTCCCACCCTAGAGCCCGCACCTCCTGTCTCCACCCAGTGAGGGTACGGCTAGACTGCAGGAGTTTTTCAGCAAACATGCTCTTTTGGCAGCCCCTGTATTCCTCATTCCATAAGGAATGTGGGGGCTTCCAAAAGAAGGGGGTTTCCAACATTTGGCCCAGTCTAGATGGGCCAAATGTCGGAAAAATTTATTTGCTTTTCTTCTCTGCCGAAAAAAAGCAGCAGTGTAGCTGTATCCTGAGCGCATAAAGGCCGGGGATAGCAAGTGATGGAGAGAAGGGGAACAGAGAGACGGGGCCTCAAGGAAGGGGTGGGGTTTTGGGGGAGGGATGGGATAGACCTTGGATTGTCCTGACATTTAAAAAGTGATCCTGGGTGTAAAAAGGTTGGAGATCACTGTGCTAGACAATATTGACCCCCCTGTGGTTCGGCAAATTCTCTGGTTTAGCACTGGTCAGGTACCAAGGGTGCTGGATTAGAGAGGTTCAAACTGTAGTGTTGTCGGGGGGGACCTTAGATCCTGATCCTTAGATCCTAGGCATATGCTGTGGGGTGCCATGTGGCTAGACGGGTGAGTTTGTCTAGGATCAGGGTCCATAGCAATGAGTACCTAGAAACTTGCTCATCCAGTACTGCTTTTTTATATTTTTTAAATTTTATAATTTGCAAGAGGTCCCTGGCCTGTGAAGGGCATTCCAGCCTGGCTCCTGCATCCTCAGCAAGTTTGTGGGGAAAGAAAATAAATACTGAGCCTAAAGCTGCAATTTTCAATAATACAGTAATTACTGACATTAAGTCTGACTGAACGTTCCCCCGCGTTCTTTTTTACACACGCATTAATGGCCTTGGATTTTTGAGTGAGTACGGAAGTGATTAATGTGTGCATTTCATTTGATTGGATTCTAAGTCTACCTCCTCAGCTTCTTACTGAAGAGTGATTGTTGAAGAGAGGGATTCTGAAGTGCAGTAATAAAATTGTATCAACCCGTTTGTAACTACTGCTAACGATTTAACCACTCAGTGAAAAGAAGTCTGTTTTTCTTTCTGCCATCTAAGTCGCAAGTGGGTAGGAGTGACCTCATTTTAACATTGTGTCTTGAGAAAATCTCTCTCGTTTTTCAAATTCACCTTTGAAATGTAAAGTGGTGTACAAATAATGAGGAGTCCTGTGGCACCTTAAAGCTAACAGATGTATTTGGGTATAAGGTTTTGTGGGCAAAGACCTGCATCTGATGAAGTGCGTCTTTGCCCATAAAAGCTTTGGCCAAATAAATCTGTTAGGGTATGTCTACACTACAAAGTTAGTTCGAACTAATGTCCGTTAGTTCGAACTAACTTTCCTAGGCGCTACACTAGCGCTCCGCTAGTTCGAACTTAATTCGAACTAACGGAGCGCTTAGTTCGAACTAGGTAATCCTCATTCCACGAGGATTAAGCCTAGTTCAAACTTACTAGTTCGAATTAAGGGCTGTGTAGACCCTTAATTCGAACTAGTGGGAGGCTAGCCCTCCCCAGGTTTCCCTGGTGGCCACTCTGGCCAACACCAGGGAAACTCGTCTGCCCCCCTCCCAGCCCCCCTCCGAACTATCTGTGGAACGAGGCGTACAGATAGTTCGGAATGGCTTGCTAGTCCGAACTATCTAGCTACACGCGGCACGGGGTTCGAACAAGCCGGCATTTAAAAATGGCGCCAGCCGGCTTATGCAAATGAAGCCCGGGAAATTCAAATCCCGGGCTTCATTTGCACGTTCGGTATGCATACATTACCCCGCTAGTTCGAACTAGCGGGGTAGTGTAGACATACCCATGGTTACTCTTCTCAAAGCCATCCAATCTACAGGATGAATTGGGGTGGCCGCCCTAGGCCCTACATTTTTCGGGCCCCCATAGTGGCTACCTCAACCACCCTATGGATATGCAGGCCTGGTGTGGGAGCAAGGATCACACACACCCCATCATACAGCAGTTTCTTCATAGCAGTAGGAAGCAGAGCACTCCACTCCAAGGCACTCCAGTTCCCACCTGGGGTGCAGGCTCTGGTCTTGGATTAAGGGATTTGGAGTGAGAGAGGGGCTCTGAGCTGATCCTGGGGCAGGCTGGTGGGGTACTTTACGCCTCGGTCTAAACAGAGTCATTAATTATCTTACCCATTACAAAGATAGCTTCCCCAATTATCACCTCTAATATCATTCGCTCACAGATATTTACCTCTCCCCCCCTCATTCCCCTTCTGTTCTGAAATGTGATTTGTCCTTTTCATATGTGTTCATTTGTTTTGATTGTATCCTTTGGTATAAATGGTTGTGCCAATTTTCTTCCACTATTTGATCTGAGGAAGTGGGTCTGGCCCACGAAAGCTCATCACCTAATAAACCATCTTGTTAGCCTTTAAAGTGCTGCATAGTCCTGTTTTTTATCCCAGTCATGAATCCCTTCCAGTACCCGAAGCCCCCGCCCTAGCCCCAAGCACCCATCCAAACATCATCCCAGAGCCTGCACCTAGAATCCCCTCTGGTACCCCACCAGCCTGCCCCAGGCCCAGCTCAGAGCCCCTCTCTCACTCCAAATCTCTTAATCCAAGACCAGAGTCTGCACCCCAACCCTCTGCCCCAGCCTGGAGAAAGTGAGTGAGAATGGGCAAGAGAGGGAGGATGGAGTGAGCAGGGGCGGGGCCTTGGAGAAGGGGTGGGAAGGAGGTGGGGCAAGGGTATTTATATATGAGGTAGATCTTGGATTGCCCTTAAACTCAAAAAGTGATCTCTTGCTGAAAAAGGTTGTAGACCACTGCTCTAACCACTGCAGTCAGTGCTATTCTGTTCTCCCTCCTATCTGTTTAGGCCTTTATTCCTTTTGTGAGTCTCCCATTTCCCCTGAATTTCTTTGGCTCTGCTTTTAAGATCCAGCGCTAGCACCTGATTTTTGTTCTGTTATGGGGACATGCCACTCCTTCCAACCCTAGCCCCCTGCAAAGAAGCTGGAGAAAAGTGGTACTCTTAGCTTTAGCCAGCCCGTTGTCCTAAGGTGCTCCCATTTGAATGGGCTGTCACCCAGGTTTAAGAACCTGACATTGTCGCTGGTTTGGAGAATATGTGACACAGCCCTGGTAGCAGCAGATGGTGCATTCCATGAGCACAGAGACATCCAATTATACAATTTCATAAAATCCAGTAGCCTTCATAAGCTGCACATACAGAGATTCTGGAAATTGTCAGGCTGTCCTGCTGCTGTTCTTATTTGTTGTTAATTTATTTTCCCATAGCACCTAGCAGCCTCAGTCATGGACCAAGATCCTATCCTGCTATGCTCTGTACAAACAAGAACACAGCCCTTTTAATAGAGAATTATATTTCCATGCCAGTCTTCTTGAAGATGATGCACACATTTTATAGAAAAGACCTCACTGTCTGTTTACAGTCTATAGCTTTTTTTAGAATAATGTCGACAGAACCCTATTAAAGGTTCATTGAACCTTGTTTGTTTCATCGGGTATGTCTACACTACCACCCTAGTTCGAACTAGGGTGGTTAATGTAGTCAATCGAAGTTGCAAATGAAGCTCGGGATTTAAATATCCCGGGCTTCATTTGCATCTTGCCGGGCACTGCCATTTTTAAATCCCCGGTAGTTCGGACTCCATGCCTGCGGCTACACACGGCACAGAGTAGGTAGTTCGAATTAGGCTTTCTAATTCGAACTACCGTTACTCCTCGTGGAATGAGGTGTAATGGTAGTTCGAATTAGAAAGCCTAATTTGAACTACCTACTCCGTGCCGCGTGTAGCCGCGGGCACGGAGTCCGAACTACCGGGGATTTAAAAATGGCGGTGCCCGGCAAGATGCAAATGAAGCCCGGGATATTTAAATCCCGGGCTTCATTTGCAACTTCGATTGACTACATTAACCACCCTAGTTCGAACTAGGGTGGTAGTGTAGACATATCCATCTTTATAGAATTCTGTAGGGTTTTTCCATCAGTTATTTTATGTTATTTTGATTTGTTTAAAATCTGATCCAAAGTTTTGATGCATTAGGCCAACCCAGAGGAAATGTCACTAAGTGTAAATTTAATAGAAATTGCTCTGGATTTTTCAAGACACAGGGAGAATTACATTTCATAGAAGCTGCAGCTTCTAAATTAAGATATATGGCAGGCTGCGTATTAACCCATTTGACAGAACATAAAATGCAAAGCAGTTTGGTAAGATGATAATAGAAAAAGAACTTTTAAAAATTATCAGAGTACTCAAAATGTATTTGTTTATTGTGCATAAAAATAATATTAAGCAGCCATGATAGATGGAAATTTTCCACTGAGATAACATTGTGAATATTTTTCAATTCTGCAAAAGACCTTTTTTTAAACATACAAGAAAGGAAATAGGAGGAGTTCACTGCTTATGTAAACAAAGAAAAGTTGTACCTAATACAAAATAGATTCGGATTTTAAGGCCAAAAGAGGGACAGTTTGGTAATCTAGCAAGTCAGTGGCAAAGGTGAAAATTCAGCCCATGTCTGGCAGCCCAAAAGTGGGCTAGGCAGGGGCGGGACACCTCAGGCCCGGGGGCCAGATGCAGCCCTGGCTTGCCTGGATCCAGTCCCCATGGCTCAGGGCCTCCCCCCAGCAATGGGGAGCCTGTGCTTGTGCTCCAGCCCCCCCGCTATCTGCCATGGGGCTGGTGCACACAAAATCTACTAGGCTGGGCCCCCCTAGGCTCCGATGTGTGAGGGGAATAGACTCATAGACTTTAAGGTCAGAAGGGACCATTATGATCATCTAGGCTGACCCCCTGCATAGTGCAGGCCACAAAATCTCACCCACCTCTCCTAGAATAATCCTCTCACCTATATCTCAGATATTGAAGCCTTCAAATACTTTGAAGACCCCAAGATGCAGAGAATCCTCCAGCTGTGATCTGTACCCTATGTTACAGAGGAAGGTGAAAACCCTCCAGGGCCTCTGCCAATCTACCCTGGAGGAAAATTCCTTCCCGACTCCAAATATGGCGATCAGCTAAACCCTGAGCATGTGGGCAAGACTCATCAGCCAGACACCCAGAAAGTTCTCTATAGTAACTCCTATCATCCCTCCATTGACCTATTTCCCACTGATAATGAATGGTCAATTAGCTACCAAGATCATGTTATCTCATCAAACCATCCCCTTCATAAACCCATCTAGTTTAATCTTGAAACCAGATAGATCTTTTGCCCCTACTACTTCCCTTGGAAGGCCGTTCCAGAACCTCACTCCTCTAATGGTTAGAAACCTTCGTCTAATCTCAAGTCTAAACTTCCTACTAGCCAGCTTATATCCATTTGTTCTTGTGTCCGCATTGGTATTAAACTTAAATAATTCCTCTCCCTTCCTAGTATTTATCCCTCTAATATATTAAAAAAGTGCAATCATGTCCCCCCCTCAGCCTTCTTTTGGTTAAAGTAAACAAGCCAAGCTCCTTGAGTCTCCTTTCATAAGACAGGTTTTCCATTCCTCGGATCATCCTAGTGGCCCTTCTTTGTACCTGTTCCAGTTTGAATTCATCCTTCTTAAACATGGGAGACTAGAACTGCACACAGTGTTCCAAATGGGGTCTCACCAATGCCTTGTATAATGGCACTAACACCTCCTTATCCCTACTGGAAATACCTCGCCTAATGCATCCCAAAACTGTATTAGCCTTTTTCACGGCCATGTCACAATGGCGGCTCATAGTCATCCTATAATCAACCAGGACTCCGAGGTCCTTCTCCTCCTCCATTACTTCTAACTGATGTGTCCCCAGCTTATAACTAAAATTCTTGTTATTAATCCCTAAATGCATAACCTTACACTTCTCACTATTAAATTTCATCCTATTGCTATCTCTCCAATTTACAAGATCATCCAGATCTTCCTGTATGATATCCCGATCCTTTTCTGAATTGGCAATGCCTCCCAACTTTGTGTCATCCACAAATTTTATTAGGACACTTCCACTTTTGGTGCCAAGATCAGCAATAAAAAGATTAACTAAAATTGGCCCCAAAACTGATCCCTGAGGAACTCCGCTAGTAACCTTCCTCCAACCCGACAGTTCACCTTTCAGTATGACCCGCTGTAGTCTCCCCTTTAACCAGTTGCTTATCCACCTCTCAACTTTCATATTAATCCCTATCTTTTCCAATTTAACCAATAATTCCCCATGTGGTACTGTATCAAATGCCTTACTAAAGTCGAGGTAGATTAGATCCACTGCATTTCCTTTATCTAAAAAATCTGTTACTTTCTCAAAAAAGGATATAAGGTTGGTTTGGCACAATCTACCTTTTGTAAAACCATGTTGTAATTTGTCCCAATTGCCATTAGCCTCAATGTCTCTAACTGCTTTCTCCTTCAAAATTTTTTCCAGGATCTTACATACTACAGATGTCAAACTAACAGGCCTATAGTTACCCGGGTCGCTTTTTTTCCCTTTCTTAAAAATTGGAACTATATTAGCAATTCTCCAGTCAAATGGTACAACCCCTGGCTACGTCTACATTGGCCCCTTTTCCGGAAGGGGCATGCTAATTTTTCAGATCGTAATAGGGAAATCCGCGGGGGATTTAAATATCCCCCCGCGGCATTTAAATAAAAATGTCCGCCGCTTTTTTCCGGCTTTTAGAAAAGCCGGAAAAAAGCGTCTACACTGGCCCCGATCCGGCCCGATCCTCCAGAAAAAAGCCCTTTTCCGGAGGATCTCTTATTCCTACTTTGAAGTAGGAATAAGAGATCCTCCGGAAAAGGGCTTTTTTCCGGAGGATCGGGGCCAGTGTAGACGCTCTTTTCCGGCTTTTCTAAAAGCCGGAAAAAAGCAGCGGACATTTTTATTTAAATGCCGCGGGGGATATTTAAATCCCCCGCGGATTTCCCTATTACGATCTGAAAAATTAGCATGCCCCTTCCGGAAAAGGGGCCAATGTAGACGTAGCCCCTGAGTTTAGAGATTTATTAAAAAATTTTGCTAATGGATTTGCAAGTTCATGTGCCAGTTCCTTTAATATTCTTGGATGAAGATTATCTGGGCCCCCCGATTTATTCCCATTAAGCTGTTCAAGTTTGGCTTTTACCTCGGATATGGTAATATCTACCTCCATATCTTTAGTCCCATTTGTTAACTTACCATTATCCCTAAGCTCTTCATTAGCCTCATTAAAGACTGAAGCAAAGTATTTGTTCAAATATTGGGCCATTCCTAGATTATCCTTAACCTCCATTCCATCCTTAGTAATTAGCGGTCCTACTTCTTTTTTTGTTTTTTTCCTATTTATATGGCTATAAAACCTTTTACTATTGGTTTTAATTCCCTTTGCAAGGTCCAACTCTACCTGACTTTTAGCCTTTCTCACTTTATCCCTACATGCTCTAACCTCAATAAGGTAGCTTTCTTTACTGATCCCTCCCATTTTCCACTCCTTACATGCTTTCTGCTTTTTCTTAATCGCCTCTCTGAGATGCTTGCTCATCCAGCTTGGTCTAAAATACCTGCCTATACATTTTTCCCTTTTCTAGGGATACAGGCTTCTGACAGCTTCTGCAACTTTAACTTAAAATAATTCCAGGCCTCCTCCACTTTAAGATCTATAATTTCTTTAGTCCAATCAACTTCCCTAACTAATTTCCTTAATTTACTAAAGTTAACCCTTTTGAAATCAAAAACCCTAGTCTCAGATTTATTTTTGTTTATTCTTCCATTTAATTTAAACTGAATTAGCTCATGATCACTCGAGCCAAGGTTGTCTCCTACAACCATTTCATCTATGAGGTCCTCGCTACTCACCAAAACCAAATCTAAAATAGCATCCCCCCTTGTTGGTTCAGCAACTACTTGATGAAGGAATTCATCAGCTATCACATCTAGGAAAATCTGAGCCCTATTATTATTACTAGCACTTGTTCTCCAGTCTATATCTGGAAAGTTGAAATCTCCCATGATTACACAGTTTCCATGAGTATTTATTTCATTAAAAACATTAAAGAGGTCTCTATCCATATCCAAATTGGATCCTGGTGGTCTATAACACACCCCAAGCACTATCCCAGGGGAGGATCTGTTAGTTTTCTTCCCCAATGTGATTTTTGTCCAAACGGACTCTGTCTTCTCCATTCCATCACTTTTTATTTCTTTACAATCTACCTCATCTTTGATATACAATGTGACTCCACCACCTTTACCCTTATTTCTGTCTTTCCTAAACAGCACATACCCTTCAATGCCTGTACTCCAGTCATGCCTAGTATTCCACCATGTTTCTGTTATTCCTATAATAACTGGTTTCACTTCCTGGACCAATAGCTCTAGTTCCTCCTTTTTGTTACCTAGGCTCCTCGCATTGGTGTACAAACATCTGAATTTTTGCTGTTTGGCCTCATTCACATTCTTTACCGAATTTGGCACGGACGTTATACCTCCAAAATGACCTATTAGACTAGTATCCACCCCACCCTTCCTCATGTTCATTCTCCCACCCCCAGCTATATCCTTTCTTACTTCGTTTTCCTCCCTCTCAGTGTTAAAATCTGGCGTAGAGATTACCTGGGCATCTCCCAACCGTCTCTCCCAAATTCCTAGTTTAAAGCTCTCTTAATAAGTTGAGCCAGCCTCCATCCTAGAAGTCTATTTCCCTCCCTACTTAGGTGAAGTCCATCTCTAGAGAACAGTCCTCTGTCCATAAATGCCTCCCAGTGACCATACATCCCAAAGCCCTCCTTATAGCACCACTGCCTAAGCCATCTATTGATCATCATAATCCTGTCACATCTTAGTTGTCCTTCTCTAGGAACAGGCAGAATCCCACTAAAGATCACCTGAGCCTCAATTTCCTTAAGCATCCTCCCCAGCCTAGCATAGTCTCCCTTAATTCGTTCCAGCGAGAATCTAGCCGTATCATTTGTTCCTACATGAAGGATGATCAGTGGATTCCTTCCTGCTCCCTTAATTATTCTCTTCAACCTCAGTTCCACATCTCGTATCTTAGCACCTGGCAGACAGCACACCCTTCTATTCTCTGGATCAGCTCTGGTTACAGGCCTATCTATTCTTCTCAATAAGGAGTCCCCAATCACATAGACCTGCCTTTTCCTAGTGATAGTGCGATTCACTGGTCTATCTCTAGCTTCCTCTGGCTGCAAGTCCTTGCCATTCCTATTTTCCCTTGTAATCCTAATTGGTGTAGTCTCCATTAAGTCTTCCCCTTTATCTATGGGACTAGCCACTCTTCTCTTCTTCCTCACCCTTCCATCTTCATTATCTACCTGGTGTACCCCTTCTTCATTTTCCAGCTCCACATACCTGTTCTTGAGCTCTATTTTTCCTTCACTGACCCATCTTTTCCTCTGCCTGGTTCTCTGAGTCACATGCTTCCACTGTCCATTTTCTTCGCCCAGCAGTCCCCCCTCTGAGGCCCTTGGTCCTGCTTCCATCTGCATATCTAAGCTTTCCCCTTCAGCCACGTCATGCCTTTGCCCCATCATCTGCTCAAATCCCCTTCTAAACTCGACCAGCGTTTCCACCTGCATCTCCAGTCCTCGGATCTTTTCTTCCATCAGCTCTATCAGGCGGCACTTCATGCAAACAAAACTCCTTTCAGGTACCCCCTCCAGAATCATGTACATACCGCAGCTACCACATCCAATCATCCTCCTGTTGTTCTCTACTACTTGGGCCATGGCCACTAATGCCTCTGTGTTTTATCTACTTTCTCACCAAAATCCTATTAGTCCGGTGAACACAAAAACAAACCAAAACACCCTCTCCACAGCAAAAACAAACTCCAAACAAGTCCCACAATCCAAACTCCCTTTACAAACTCCCACTCAAACTCCCCTGTTTACAGCTCTGTTTGCTTGGCTCCTGTGCCACTGCAGCTATCTGAAATGTGGAGATCAAAACAGACAATGGGTTGGGTTGTTTGTTTACAGCATTTGTAGAGTACTCCCTCCCCATAGTGCCCAAGACTCTCCCCGATATTCATGAATGGAGCTTCCCTGCACCTCAGCAATTCAGGAAAATTCTGTTCTCCCCATGGAGAATTGGAACACAGAAAGGTTAAATGGCTTTCCCTAGGTCAGAAAGTCCCCAGAAAGTCTGTAGCACAATCAGGAATCATACCTACATCTTTCAAAGTCTAGCTGGCCATCTTAACAACAAGATGGTTCCTCTTCTGGTCCAGGCAGCAGCCGAGCTACAGATGGGTCTGAGCTGCCATGTTTTGGTTCTGAACTTTCTCTGGGGGCTTTGGTTCAGCCCATTAGCAAAACAGGAGCCAGTTATAATTTGAAGAACCAGATCCAAGCTTTCCTAAAATCTACAGAAGTTCCAATCTGCTATTTCAACTGGGACCATCTTTTAGTGACGTCGGTGCAGCTGCTGCTAGGGAGGAAGGACGGCCAGCAGTCTGAAACCTAGCAAAGCAGGGGTTTTGTTGGCTGATTTGCCACAGACTTCCTGTGAGAATTTGGGAAAGTCACTTTGAGCTTGTCTACATAAACATTTAGCACAAAGCAGGACGGAGCAAGTTACAGTTACAGCCCAGCTTGCTGTGAGCTAACTGTGGACTCTGCTGTAGGGTGCTAAGGATTCTCTAATGTGCTTTGATCTGCTCTGCCTTGAAATAGAACATCAGTGCAGGGCAGTAGAGCCCACATGGCCAGTCAGGGCTTGTCTTCACTTATCCAGAGATCGATGTTATGACAATTGATCGGCAAGGGTTTGAGTTAGTGGGTCTATTAAGGACCCGCTAAATCAACTGCGGATGGTGCCCCCATTGACCCCAGAACTCCACCAAGTCACAAGAAGTAAGGAAAGTTGATGGGAAAGTTTTTCCTGTCAACCTCCCATGGTGGTCACGCTAAGGTATGTTGACTCCAGCTACGCTATTCACATAGCTGGAATTGCATATTATAGGTTGATTTTTCCCATAGGATAGCCCAACTTGCTGTGATCTCTGAGCTGCTTTGTGCCTCAGTTCCCCATTTGTGACATAGGGATAACTACCACAAAGGAGGGTGTTATGAGGATAAATACATTTAAAATTGTGACTTGTTGAAGTCCTGTGGTGATGAGGGATCCAGATAAGGACCAGTGGTAGGTGAGATAGCCAAAGAGATAATCAATCCAAAGACAAACTAATTTTTCTTGTCATTGAGAGGCTAGCGCTGTGAATAACCAACCTGTTTGTTTGGCTTTTTTCAAAGGCTTTAATTTCTGTAATCCTGAATGATCTTTTATTTTGTCCGACCTTTGCCGTTGCTATTGATTCAAGTTAATCTTTCAACGAATGTCCAATGCCAGGCACACGCTTGCAGAGAACAATTAACAGCACTGGAGCAAAACAAAGACAGGCAGCCATAAAGAGATGAGGTCAACGCAGGGGCATGGTAAATAAGAGGTTGCTGGCTATTCGATGGTTTCCTAGGCAGCAAATGACTATGCTGCTGCCATGCAGCCCATCTGGATGTTGTTTTTTTGAAATAGAGAAAATAGTAGGCCGGGACATAGTAAATATCAATTGTTGTTTTGTAATAGCTACTCCAGTCGCTGGAAAGATTTTTCTAAAGGTGATTGGACTCGTTTGATGCAAGAAATCTTTAGCCCCATGCAGCGGTTCTATACAATAAAATGTACTCTCAACTCTTCAAGGCTTCAGGTTAAAACACTCAGGGGTCCTAGGATGTCACTAGTGAAAAAGAGGGTTTCTATAACAAAATCTCAGCTTGACGGAGATTTCTGTTGTTGTGTATGACATCTGGATTCTACTCCTGGTTCTGCCATTGACTCATTATGTGTCCTTAGCCAGTTAGGCACAGCTTTTCAGATGTGGCTTCTACGACTGGAATTACAGTCTTTGGCTATTCAGAGTAAGGGTGTTAAGGGCTTATTGGATAGTTGACATCCAATAAGCCCTTAACACTCCCCCACCTTGCTGCCTCTATCAGATAGAGGCAGCAAAGGGGGGGGGTAAGAGGGAGTACTTTAAAGTGGCAGTGCCGCATGGAGCCCGGGGTCACAAGCTCTGTATGGCGCTGCCACTTTGAAATGCTGCCACAGCGTTTCAAAGTGGCAGTGCCACAAGGAGCCCAGGGTCAGCTGGGGAGTCCCCAGCTGATCCCGGGCTCCATGTGGTGCTGCCCCTTTGAAATGCCATGGGAATGTTTCAAATGGTCAGCACCTCCCTATTGACTAATCAAATAGTCGATGCAAAAATGCATCGACTATTCCATTAGTGAATTATACTATACTTAACATCCTTAGCTCGGAGTTAGACACATGGGGTTTATTGAAATAAATTAATTAATCACCCTGACATCTGTTGGGAAACCAATATGGCAGTACACAGGCAATCCAGAAAGTTTTTGGAGAATGTTGGGGATAACTTCTTGATACAAGTGCTGAACGATCCGACCAGGGGCCGTGCGCAGCTTGACCTTCTGCTCACAAACAGGGAGGAACTAATAGGGGAAGTGGAGGTGGGTGACAAGCTGGGAAGCAGTGATCATGAGATGGTAGATTTCAGGATCCTGACCAAAGGAAGAAAAGAGAGTAGTAAAATACACACTTTGGACTTCAGAAAAGCAGATTTTGACTCCCACAGGGTATGTCTACACTACCCCGCTAGTTCGAACTAGCGGGGTAATGTATGCATACCGCACTTGCTAATGAAGCCCGGGATTTGAATTTCCCGGGCTTCATTAGCATAAGCGGGGAGCCGCCATTTTTAAATCCCCGCTGCTTCGAACCCCGTGTAGCGCGGCTACACGGGGCTCGAACTAGGTAGTTCGGACTAGGGTCCTATTCCGAACTACCGTTACTCCTCGTGAAACGAGGAGTACCGGTAGTTCGGAATAGGACCCTAGTCCGAACTACCTAGTTCGAGCCCCGTGTAGCCGCGCTACACGGGGTTCGAAGCAGCGGGGATTTAAAAATGGCGGCTCCCCGCTTATGCTAATGAAGCCCGGGAAATTCAAATCCCGGGCTTCATTAGCAAGTGCGGTATGCATACATTACCCTCCTAGTTCGAACTAGGAGGGTAGTGTAGACATACCCTCAGAGATCTGATGGGCAGAATCCCCTGGGATGCTAACATGAAGGGGAAAGGAGTATAGGACAGCCGGCAGTATTTTAAAGAAACCTTATTGAAGACACAGAAAGAAACCATCCCGACGTGTAGCAAGAGAGGCAAACGTGGTAGGAGACCGGATTGGCTTACAGGGGAAATCCTTGGTGAACTTAAGCACAAAAAGGAAGCTTACAAAATGTGGAAACTTGGACAAATGACCAGGGAGGGGTTTAAATGTCTAGCTCAAGAATGCCGGGGGGTTATCAGGAAGGTGAAAGCGCAAATGGAATTGCGACTGGCTAAGGATGTGAAGGATAACAAGAAAGGTTTCTACAGGCATGTTAACAAGAAGAAGGTGATCAGAGAGGGTGTGCGGCAACTAATGGATGAAGGAGGTAACCTAGTGACAGATGATGTGGGGAAAGCTGAAGTACTCAATGCTTTCTTTGCCTCTGTCTTCACGGACAAGGTCGTCTCCTGGACTTCTGCGCTAAGTGACGTAAGATGGGATGAAGATGGACAGCCCGTGGTGGGTAAAGAACAGGTTAGGAACTATTTAGAAAAGCTAAACGTACACAAATCCATGGGTCCGGACTTAAAGCATCCGAGAGTACTGAGGGAGTTGGCAAATGTCATTGAGGAGCCTTTGGCCATTATCTTTGAAAAGTCAGGGAGATAGGGAGAAATCCCGGATGACTGGAAAAAGGCAAATGTAGTGCCCATCTTCAAAAAAGGGAAGAAGGATGATATAGGCCGGTCAGTCTTACCTCGGTTTCTGGAAAAATCATGGAAGGGATCCTTAAGGAATCCATTTTGAGGCACTTGGAAGAGAGGAAAGTGATTAGGAACAGTCAGCATGGATTCACAAAGGGGAAGTGGTGCCTGACCAATCTGATTAGCTTCTTTGATGAGGTAACTGGCTCGGTGGACATGGGGAAGTCAGTGGATGTGATATACCTTGACTTTAGCAAGGCTTTTGATATGGTCTCCCACAATATTCTTGCCAGCAAGTTAAGGGAATGTGGATTGGATAAATGGACGGTAAGATGGATAGAAAGATGGCTAGAAGGCCGGGCCCAGCGGGTAGTGATCAAGGGCTCGATGTCAGGATGGCAGTCGGTTTCTAGCAGAGTGCCCCAGGGTTCGGTTCTAGGACCAGCTTTGTTTAATATCTTTATTAATGATCTGGATGAGGGGATGGATTGCACCCTCAGCAAGTTTGCGGATGACGCTAAGCTAGGGGGAGAGGTAGATACGCTTGAGGGCAGAGATTGGGTCCAGAGTGACTTAGACAAATTGGAGGACTGGGCCACAAGAAATCTGATGAGGTTCAACAAGGACAAGTGCAGAGTCCTGCACTTGGGACAGAAGAATCCCAAGTATTGTTACAAGCTGGGGACCAACCAGTTAAGTAGTAGTTCTGCAGAAAAGGACCTGGGGGTTACAGTGGATGAGAAGCTGGATATGAGTCAACAGTGTGCCCTTGTAGCCAAGAAGGCTAATGGCATATTAGGTTGCATTAAGAGGAGCATTTCCAGCAGATCCAGAGATGTCATTATTCCCCTTTATTCGGCTTTAGTGAGGCCACATCTGGAGTATTGTGTCCAGTTCTGGGCCCCCCGCTACAAAAAGGATGTGGACACATTAGAGAGGGTCCAGCAGAAGGCAACCAAAATGATTAGGGGGCTGGAGCATATGACTTATGAGGAGAGGCTGAGGGAGTTGGGTCTGTTTAGTCTGCAGAAGAGAAGAGTGAGGGGGGATTTGAGAGCAGCCTTCAACTTCCTGAAGGGAGGTTCCAAAGAGGCTGAAGAATGGCTGTTCTTAGTAGTGACAAATGGCAGAACAAGGAGCAATGGTCTCAAGTTGTGGTGGGAGAGGTCCAGGTTGGATATTAGGAAAAACTATTTCACTAGGAGAGTAGTGAAGCACTGGAATGGGCTACCTAGGGAAGTAGTGGAGTCTCCATCCCTAGCGGTGTTTAAGTCTCAGCTTGACAAAGCCCTGGCCGGGTTGATTTAGTTGGAATTGGTCCTGCCTAGAGCTGGACTTGATGACCTTCTGAGGTCTCTGCCAGTTCTATGGTTCTATGATTCTATCATTGAAATCAATGGCAATTTTGCTATTGGTTTCAGCATCACTAAGGTTTCATCCAAAGAGCATGATTTTTCAAAGATGTTGCACAGCCACTACTCCAGCTGTTGTCTAGGGCAGATGCTGCTATTCAATACCTCTGAAAATCAGGCCTTATGTACAGCTCTTTGAAATAGATGGGTGAACTGTCTGTGTGCTAAGTACTGTTATTTATGTGCTACATATTTGTGGGATGTGAGATACTGTACTTATTGCGATACTGAATTGGTACATCGAGGCTGATGAAAGAGAATTTGTGAACATGTGGACATGATTAATTTTAGTACCACATGAGTGATTTGAATCTCCATAACATTACACATAATGAGATTTTTACTAGGACATTAAGAGAACATATTAAATACTTAATATGCATTCGTGTTAGCCGGCATCTTGAGGAAGCTTATGAAAGATAAGCATAAGCACCACTTAGTGTCAGAACAGTAAACAAGTGAGAGCTAATTATCTTGTTACTAAATAGTAATTTTAGCCAAATTTAATACATTTAACACTGTTATTTCTCATGTCATTTGAACTTAATTGCATGGCAATTAAACTGACCATTTACAAATTTAATCTGTAAGCTAATATAAAGTTACAGAAAAAAACATATACCATCTCTATATAAAAGGAGAGGTGTACATCATGTTTGTCACAGAAAACATTTAAGAAGACTTGAGAATTTCCAGGGGGAGGCAGGCCCCCAGCCCCACCCCCTCTGCTGAGGCCCCTCCCCCACCATGGGGAGGGGAGCAGGAGGAGCAGCATGCCGAGTGTGTGTGCCCCGCCCCCCCACACACACACATGACAGGGAGGGGAAGAGCACACGCATGCCCCAGCATCCCTGGAGTGAAGAGGACACATGGCCCAACCCCCTTGGTCCTGGGAGCAGCGGGGAGGGAAGAGGCCACGTGTACATCTACCATCACAATGGGACAGGTGATGCTAGTAATAGTAATTCTAAAAGACAATGTGCTGGTGGAAGGTGCTGGATTGATCACACTGGAAGACCTAGGGCCTCTATTAGGCCACAAAACAGATGCAGAATGGCCAGTGACAGGACAAGTGTCCATCCTGTTCCCTTGGTAATATTACTCCATTCTGAAGGTTCTGGCTCTGGGAAGTCTCCATGGTCCCCCCAGGAGGAGGGATGGCCCAACGGTTGAGGTGCTGGGCTGAGACTCTAGAGATGCAGTTTCAATTTACTACAGACTTCCTGTAAGACCGAGGTCCAGTCCCTTCTCTCTATACATAATTTCCTATTGACAGAGGTGTGGAGAATACACCCCTACAGTGACAGAATATACCCATGTTCACTCTATTGTAATCATTTCTGAAGAAGGCATGCCTTTTCATCATATGAAAACTATAATTTCTTGGTCAATGTAGTCCTGATAAAATAGGTGTGGCAACATAGTAGGTGTAATTATACAATTTGCCTGTATGATATTGCACATGTTTCAAACCCCACAGCCCGCCCAAGTAGAAGTTGGCAAACAGATCTGTCCTAAACAAAGGAATCTGTGCTTGCCTTAATTATCAGTTAAGCAGTAAACAGAATAATCTGGAAGGGAAAACAAAGAAGGATCATATATAGAGTAGCCCAATGTCTGTGACTCTGTAACGCTGAAACACTGGCTGTTCCCTCTGGGCGACGCTGTTGGCTCCCGCCATGGCACACGGCTGACTTCTGCGCCACTCAGGAGCAAGCAGCGCAAGAGGCCATTTGGGGTTTCCACTCCCCATGCAGCACGGGGGTGAGAGGCAGGAGGGGGAGAAGAGAAAGAGAGCGACTGAGAGAGAGGCAGAAGGCAGAGGAGAGCTGAGAGGGGGGGAGGCAGTAGGAGGAGGAGAGAGAGAGAGAGATGGAGAAAAGACCGATGTGGAGGAGAGACCTGAAAATCCTGTCTTATGGTGGGCTAATTGGCTAGTCATATATATAGTAGCCCATTGTCTGTGCGTCTGTAACACTGACGTACATGGCCATGACCCCCTTCCCCTCTCTCTGTGGTGTACGTCAGGGCCCCGCCCCCCTTCCCCTCTCTCTGTGGTGGCTCGGCCGAGCGCTGTGCCGCTCAGCTGGGCCCTGGCGGGGGAGCAAGCGGCAGCAAGCGGCCATTAGGGGTCCGCGCTCCCCATCCATGGCGAGCCAGCTGGGCCCTGGCGGGAGCACTGCTCATCTGGGCCCCAGGCGACAAGTGGCCGTTTGAGGTCTGCGCTCCCCACACATGGGGAGTACGGACCCCAAATGACTGCTTGCCTCCGCTTGCTCCCCCGTCGGGGCCCAGCTGAGTGCTCCCCGCTGAGCGTGCCATGGAAGGAGGGGAAGGGGGGGCGGGAAGCAGAGCTGGGGGGAGGATCGGGGGCTGTGGGGCTGGAGGGGAGGATGGGGGGGCCTGGAGGAACGGGGGCGGGAAGCAGCACTGACGGGGGTGTCCGGGCTGTGGGGCTGGCCAGCAGGAAGAGGGGGCGTGAAGCAGAGCTGGGGGGCATATCGGGGGCCGTGGGGCTGAACGGGAGGAGGGGGGACAGAGGAAGGGGGTCAGGAAGCAGATCTGGCGGGGAGGGGGTGCAGCCACTGGCCGCAGCCAGAGTCCTTCCGGCCACAACCCCGGCAGGCGCTCCCTTTACTTGCAAGCAGAAGCCTGGCGGGGGTGGGGATGGGAGCCACTCTCCCCGCCTGGCTTCTGCTTACAACCAGAGGCTCCCAGCTGGGAGATGGGCCACAATTGGCACTGGGAGCCTCTGGTCGCATGCAAAAGCCGGGCGGGGGGGGTGTCTGGGAGTCCCGGCCCCTGCCCCACCCGGCTTTTGCACGCGACCACAGGGCTCCCAAAGCCAATTGTGCTCTGCCTCCCAGTCGCTCCCCCGCCCCCGCCAGGCGTCCCTCCCGGCGGGAGCACCACTCAGCTGGGCCCTGGGTGGCAAGTGGCCATTTGGGGTCTGTGCTCACCATGAATGGGGAACGCGGACCCCAAATGGCCGCTTGCCGCTGCTTGCTCCCCCGCCGCCGCCCAGCTGAGCCCTGGTGGGACGGGAAGGGGGGTGGGGCAGTGACGTACACGGCCAGGGGGCGGGGCCGTGTACGTCACCGCCCACCCTTCCTCCTCCCGCCGTGGCACTTAGTGGTGCGCCCCTCAGCCGGGCCACCGTGGGAGAGGGGAAGGAGGGGTGATGACATAGACAGCCCCGCCCCCTGGCCATGTACGTCATCACCCCGCCCCCCTACCTCGTGGCAGCCCAGCTGAGTGGCGCAGAAGTCAGTCGAGCGCCTCGGTGGAAGGCAACAGCGCCCCCTAGAGGCAACTCGTAATGCTACAGTGTTACAGAGTCACAGACATTGGGATACTATATATATGATAGGCATCACAGAAAGTTGGTGGAATGAGATCAATGGAAAACAGTCATACAAGGGTACAAAATATATTGCAAGGACAGAACAGGTCATGCTGGTGGGGGAATGGCACCTTGCATGAAAGAAAATGTAGAATCAAATGAAGTAAAAATCTTATATGACCCAAAATGTTCCATAGCATCTCCATGCTCTAATAATAAGAGTATGCAGTAGCAATATATTACCAGCCACCTGACCAGGATCGTGATAGTGACTATGAAATGCTAAGGGAAATTAGTGAGGCCTGACAGGCGTAGGGAAGGTGTGAGCCCTTTAAATAGAAGCAGTTAAAAGGGCTCACGAGGCTCCAGCTCCCAGGCAACACACCAGAGGCGGGAGCCTGGAACAGCCATGTGGGCTGGATCAAAGCCCTCAGTGGATTCGGCCCATTGAGAGGCTTTTGCCCACCCCTGTCCTAGATAGAAAGTTTCTCCTAGTATCGAATCTAAATCTCCCCTGCTGCAGACCAAGCTGATTAACCTCTTGTCCTTCTTGTGGTGCACATGCAAAATAATCGACCCCACCCTCTTTATGACAGCCTTTCACATATTTTAGGGCCCCCGCTCAGCCTTCTCTTCTGTAGACTAAACATTTCCAATTCTTTCAACCTATCTTCAGATGTTCTATTTTCTAACCTCTCCTCGTTTGTTTGGCTCGCCTCTGGAATCCCTCCAGCTAGGTTCACAACTTCTTTTAAGTGTGGTGCCCCAAACTGGACCCAGTATTCCAGCTGGGATCTCACCAGTGCCAGGCCGAAGGAAATAGGTATCTGCAACACTCCTGTTGATATGCCCCAGAATGACATTTTCCTTTCCCACATCACGCTGTTTATAATTCACTATAACCCAGGCATCCTCATGGGCTTGGGCAACCATGCGTCTGAATTGTGCCCACCATGCAGTAAAGATTCAACCAACATCCATTAAAATAAGTGGAAAGATTGCCATTTATTTCAGTGGGCTTTGGATCAGGACCTAATTACACTGGCTGCCAATAAACTGGCAGATTTATATCAAAGATGGTGTTGTTCATTAGTCCATATATGTTGAAGCTAGTGCAATGAAATGACAGGTAATTAAACAATTAACATGTGCATACCCTAAATATACACATTCATGCCTTTACCATCAAATCCCTCCCTCTGACCTTCAGGGCTATTTTCTGGGTCCCTTTCTATTTCTTATGCCTCTGTTGGAACCCCTCCAAAGCACTTTGAATTGGAAACATCATCCTTTGTTATCATGTTGTACTGTACAGTGTAGCAGTATTTCAAACTAGGAGATTTACTGGGTGTTGTTTGGGTCCTTAACTCAATTAAGTTTTCTGTACTTGATTTGGTGATTGTTTGGTTTGGCTTCGATTGTTTCTGTTTGGTTTTATGAGAAGCCAATCCTATTCTAGGCACATCTCATTTTTCTGGCACTTATATTGCTTTAAGTTATGATAAGAACAAGCTTTATCTCCAGTTTGTTGTCCTAGCTCTTAACATTTAATACAGAGGAGGGAAATAATTTTGGAAAGGGGGCCACTTCACACATTTTGGAAGTGACCGTGGGCTGACCCAGAAGGGGTGGGGCATCGGGTAGAAGGGGTGGGGCCTTGAAAGGAGCAGGCTTGAGAGCTACCCTGCTGGGTACAGTGACCTTATTTTCTGAACCAGCTGCAGCTAGTAAGAACAGTTTAATTTAAATGAATTTAAATTATGAAACAGATTAAATGTTTTAACTTCCTCATGATAGTTTACCAAACTTCATTTTAACTGAAGTAAAATATTATGTCCAACACAAAAGGTTTCAATGTTTTCTTTATTTATGGGAGGGGTGGGGAATCATTTTTGGGTCACTGACCCACAGAGAAATAATCATTGGGTCATCATGGGGGTCACTGACCCATAAAAAATCAGTTGGCAGTAAATGGTGATGTTTGCCTTGTCCAAAGTGTGGATTTCTGGCTGGTCTCAAGTCAGTTGTAACAAATAGTGCAGGCAAGGCCCGAGAGTCAGGAAATATTTTGCATAACAATGCAGATTAAGCCTGGTCTGGGAGACCATGTCAAGAACACAGGACAAGCAGCCTTGTACTGTACTTGTTTCTGATACGTGGCCAGGAGAGAGGGTACAAGAACAAGGGAGGGTGTCAGAGCAAGCTGGGGGTTCTGGGTCTTGGAGTGGGAGTGACGGGACTGGGGTGGAGGGTCTGCACATGAAAGGGAACCTTACCTGGCTTTGTGCTGCAGCCACACTGTCCCGGCCACCCCAGAGGGAGGCCCCATGCAGTCCCAGAGACTGGAGACCCCACTGCTGTGGCCACACGATCCGGGGCTAGTCCCGAGGCACTGCAGCCACAGGACACCCCAGAGGCGCCGCTTCTGCAGCCATGCAGCCAGACCCAAGGCACTGCGGCCACGGGAGGCACTTGAGACTAGCCCTGGAGGTGCCATTACCACGGCTACATAGCTTGGAGCAGGCCCCAGAGGTGCACAGCTACAGGCTGCCCTGGAGGCACCACTGGTATGGCTACACAGCTTGGGGATGCCCGGAGGCACCTCAGCCACGCAGCCACAGGCCACTCCGGAGACACCACAGCCCAGGGCCAGCCCCAAAGTTGCTGTGGCTTGGGGCTGCTCCGGAGGTGCTATAGCCACACGGCTTGGAGCCACCCCAAAGACGCCACAGCCACGCAGCCCCAGGCCACTCTGGAGGTGCCACAGCTCAGGGCTGGCCCCAGAGTCACCGCTACCGTGCCCACGTGGCTTGGGGCCACCCGGGAGGTGCTGTAGCCACGTAGCCTGGGGCCGCCCCAGAGGTGCCACAGCCACGCAGCCCTAGGCTGCTCCAGAGGTGCCATGGCCCAAGGTGGCTCCAACCTCTGGGGCTGGCTCCAGACCATGTGGCCATGGTAGCGGCACCTCCAGGGCAGCCCTGTTGAGGAGCCTGAGCCCTAGCGCAGCCTCCTCTCCAGTGGCAGCATGGGGCATGGAGTGGCTGAGCTCCTCCCCTCTTCCTCTGGCTCCCACCCCAGTCCTGTAATATAATTGCCTCGTGGGTCAGATCAAAGCCCAAGGCTGGCCGGATTCAGCCCGCTAAGAGGCTTTTGCCCACCCCTGGTTTAAGAGGAATTCTTGATCAAACAGACAAACTCTCTAACATATCTACATGTTGAACCTAGTCCAATCTCCTCAGGCCCTGATGGGTGTCAAACCCAGAGAATGCACCAAACACTGGAGGTCAAATTGTCTAGCAGCTTTACCAACACTTCCTCTGCTTACTAAGCTCTTAGAAGACTTTTGGCAGGGCCGGCCCACAACATTTTGGCACCTGAGGCGGGGAGCTCAAATGACACCCCCATGCCTCCTCGCTTGGGCCAAAACTTTGAAAGGTCTCAATTCTGCCTCCTTCCTGTTCTTTGTGCCCTCCTTCCTCCAGCACAGCACCCCCCATCTCTGCGCATCTAGAGCAGAGAGAATACAGATGCACCAGCAGCAGACACAATTTTCAACACTCTGGGTCCTACTGGTGCCCCCCCCCCCCCCCAGTCTGGCACCTAAGGCCAGCCTCAGAGGTTGGATCCTCAGTTTGCCTCATGGTATGGCCAGCCCTGACTTTTGGGGTAAATTAGAGCTAAATAACAGCACAGAAAACCGAGAGCCAGGATAGGTGGCTATAAACAAACTTTATGGGACTGTGGGAAACTTGGCCACACCCATGCTAAGTGGACATCTGGCTAACTGAAATCATCCTGGAAGAGGGATACTGTCAGACCAGAAAGTGCCAGACTAGAGAGGTTCAGCCTATAGTAGATACTGCTCCTCAGGGAGGGAGAGAGGTTAGACACAAAAGAGATTTTGAGGCTAATCCTAAAGCTGCGATTATTTTTCAAACCAACCTCCCTCCAGCCTATTCTAAGCACCAGTTAATATGTGACTTATAGTAGCCAGACAGGAACCCCCCTGTAACATTCATTTTTGCTTGCCTGGAGCATACAGGGCACACAGAGCAGAAGGCCCAGGCTGTGTGACCATGAATAGCTGTAAACAGAGATATGCCAATTGCTGACCAAGAGGCTGCCAAGGAGTGCCCTTGACTCAAACCCATATTGATACAAACACACAGCCGTCCGCGGGGGGAGGAATCTCTCGCCCAGTAAAAAAATGTCTAGTATGCACAATTTAGTTATCTCTCTTGCAAGTGTAAATTAACTTGAAACTTGCTTGTAAGAACTGGCGCCACAAAACGGACCAGTACAATTTGGCATCTTAAGATAAGAAAGAGGATACGGGCCCACAGGGTATAAAGATGGGTCCAGCAGCACATTTACTCTGAGCGTCAATCTACCATCTATCTGCTGGTCGGGTTAGGTGTTTGATCTCCCGAGGTTCCAAGGGGACGCCCACCTCGTATTTGTCTTTCCTAGGAATTGAGAGACCGGCCCTGGCCTGACACGCTGGAGTTGAGAGGCACAGAAAGGGGTAAAAATTGTACCTGGATGTGGTCCTTTGTCTTAAGTGTACACATAGACTTAGAGCTCTTTAAAGATTAAGCTGTCACTTGGTACCATTATTTCTATTTTCTATCTTTATTTTCTTTGTAACTATTTTTAAAATCTGTATTTGCTAACAGTTAAGAAAGAGAGTAATAGCCATTGTAACCATATGCTTTTATAAGTCTTTTTAATAAACCTGTAACTGTTTAAGTTTTTAACCTGACTCCTTCAGTTGCTGTAATAGAACCAAGCACATTTTAAAAGAACTTCAGCCAGTCATAAGGGACAGGTATAGGAAGAGCTTAGGCGTTTGGATCTGTGTCACTCCCAGGTGACAGGTCCGTTGCGGCACCTCTCAGTCTTTCCCTAAGGCTGCCCACTGCGAAGGAATCTTGCATTCTAGCAGCTAAAATCTGAGGTGTAATAAGCTCTTCCTATAAAGGGGTGTCGGTTGGCCTACTGGCTACCCTCTGCGACGGGACCCCGGTCCTAGCAGTAAAGACACGGACGTTAAACCTTTTCTCGGAAACACACACACACACACGCTGCCTTGACCGTCGGCTGACAGCTTATGAAAAGGATGTAATCTCAAAGTGTGTAGGAAGTAGAACAGCAAAATAAAAGTGTTCTGGAGGAGAGAGCAAATGCCTGTGATACAGGGTATAACAAAGTGAAGAAAACCCATGACTTGTAATTCCCTAAAGCCTCAGCATGTACAAAAAACAGAACTTTAAAGACGTATGTTTAATTATGAAAGAGAAAGGGAATTGTAGCCTGTGCAGCTCTAGATATATAGGATAAGCTTAAAAATTAACGTGATTGATGCATTGACCTTTTCCACGTTTTGCTAGTTACAGGTGTATTGCCTAGTTTCAGAGTATCCGGGCCAGGCATAAGGCTCTTGCGCAAAATGGGGTTTTTGTGCAAAACAGAAGCAGCTACACTGCTTCTTTTTGTGCAAAAACCCTTTATTCAAAAAGAAATGGCAGAAAATATGCTAATGATGTCACGACTCATGCTAATTAGCATATTAGCTTTAGCATATTTTCTGCCACAAAGTGTATAGTGTAGACAAAGCCCTAGTGTTTCTCAGAGTAAGTCTAGACTACATGGTTTTTTTTCCGGAAAAACAGCCATTTTTCCAAAAAAAACCTTCACCTACCTCCACACTGCAATTGCGGTCTTTCGAAAGAAAATTGAAAGAACAGAGGGGTTTTTCCAACATTGGTAAACCTCATTCTATGAGAGAGAAGGCCTTTTCCAAAAGAGCTCTTTCACATAAAGGCGTATGTGGACACGGAAGAGGGAGTTCTTTCGAAAGAAGAGGCCTCCAGGAAATAACAGGTGCCCTGGTGGACACGCCGCCCACAGTAATCACAGCTCTACAGTTCCTGGCTCCTGACCTCTCCTAAAGCTGCAGGCACCCGGGACAAGCCTTGTGGCAGGAATCCGGCCTTGCAGCAGGACCTTGACCACGCAGCTCTGACTGCAACAGGCCTGCTGACAGATGGCAGAGCCACAGGCCCTCCGAGACTCTCCTGGCTCTTCCAGAGAGCAGCCCCAGGACTCACCCAGGGGCACCAAATGCCGGGCAACTTCTTAGACCGGAACAGAGATTCTGTCCCTCCTGGAGCAGTGGGGGGAGGAGGAGGCCCTGAAGGATGTGGCCTCCAAGCGCCGCAATGTGGACATTGATGGGCACATGGCCAAAGGGGACACCACCCCCACCGCCTTGACCAAGTCCGGAGCAAAGTCAAGGAGCTCCAGCAAGGGTACGCCCAGGCTAGGGAGCGCAGCTCTCACTCCTGCCCATACTATACTTCACCAGATACTGTGTGGTGGGCAAGCCCTTTCCCCACACATACTAGTGGACTCTGATTTGGAACACAGGTGGTCGCCCGGCCAGAGCTCCTGGAGGAGGACGACAATGAGGACAATGGACATCAGCTGCAAGAGGAGGAGGACACGAGCAGCGTTGTCACCCTCGCTCTAGAGCCGGTACCCCAGGCCTTGGACAACTCCAAGGCATCATCTGACACCAGAGAGGGATCATCAGGTGAGTGCTGTCAGGCTGTCACACATACAGGGTGGGGATGGGGCACAGTCATCGCTCAACATGCTCGGCCTGGACAACGTGCCGCTCACACATGTCTAATGCCTGGGAGGGACGTTCTTCCCCCACCAGCCACCACTGGAAGCAGGCAGGGTACAAGGGCACAGGCACAACCCCACACAGACCGCAGAGTGTCACACATAGCACATGGCCATGCCTGCATGCGCAAGGCACCAACTGCTCCCGCAGGCAGTGCTACCAGGTACAGCAGGGTATGTGGGGGGCCTTCAGGGACGGCCAGGCCGCTCCAGGCCCCTGTCCTGCCCATGGGATCCTACTGTGGCTGGACACTTCCCTCGCCTGCTTGTCCATGAGGAGGGAGAAACAAGCAGGATGGTCCCATGGGCACCTCAGGGCCCCTGTGAAGCTGGGCCTGCTGTGCAGGCCACACGTGGCCTTACTCTCAAGACATCACCATCCCCTGTTCCAGGGACAGTTCACTGCTCACAGAGGAGGGCGCGTCCTCAGGGATAGTGTCTGCATGGATGACTGACCGCCTCTCCCTCTGGTCCTCCACAGCCGGACCAGCCGTCCCTGAGGGGCAACTCACAGCAGCCCAGACAGAGTTGATGGCCCTCACCACTTGCAGAAGGAGACAGAGAAACACACAAAACAGAGAATGGGAGGGGTGCTTGAGCACCAGGAGCCACTCCCATGGAGTCCAACCCCCTCCCTCCCAGAAGCAGGGAGGAACAGCACAACCCTCCCAGGGATGGCCCTTCCCGCCACCCCCTCTTTACCCCGCACTCTCCATCCCCTTTCCCGAGGGTCCCCCTTTTCCAGCCTCCCCCCGCAGGGAGTGCACCCCAAGAGTGCCTTACCTCCGTAAAGAGGGCCTCACCAGTACTTTCCCATGTCGATCTGGTGGCCCACTGGTGTGGTAGCTGTCTGGGGTGGCGAGCTTCCACACGGCAATTGTGACCTGCTCCTCAAGGGGGATGGCAGGCCGCAGGTGGATGTCACAGCTCCAGAAGGCAGGGGCGAGCCAGGCACACAGCTCCAAGAAGGTGGCCTTCTGTATGCAGAAGTTGTTGAGCCACTGCTGGTCATTCCACCGCTCCATTATCAGGAGCTCCCACCAGTCGGAACTGGTGTCCAGCCTCCAAAATCCCCTCTGGACCGGGAAGTACAGGGGGAAGGGCATTGCTCCCGCATCCAGGAAGAGGGACTGAGCTGAGAGTCAAGCTGGGCAGGACTGTCAAGACAGTCTGCTGAAACTGCTGCATAACCTGCAGCATGCCAGTGTGGGGCCATCGCATGCCCGGGGCAGCTCCGGCTCCATCGCCAAAAACAAAATAATGCTGTGGCCTCTAACAAAGCTGGGCTTGTGTGCTTGGCTCTGGGGGGTGCATTGGGGGTATTTATATTTTTTCTTTTAAAAAGGTACTTTATAAAAAAAGGAACAACTTAAAAAACAGTTGTCTAGAAGCTCTTTAAAGACTAACAAAACATGTAGATGATATCATGAGCTTTCCTGGGCAAAATCCACTTCCGCCCATGAAACCATCCACATGTTTTGCTTGGGTATGTCTACACTAGCCCCTTCGATCTAGAGAGGCTAATGAGGGCGACCGGAATTGCAAATCAAGCCCGGGATTTAAATATCCTACACTTGATTTGCATGTTCCCGGCCGGTCGCCATTTTAGTAATTGACTAGCCCGAAGTAACTGCCCGCGTCTACACGCGGCAGTGAAACGAGATTCCGGAATAAAGCCCTAAATCGAATTAGGTGGTATTCCTCATGGAATGAGGTTTACCACCTAATTCCAGAATCCCGTTTCACTGCTGCGTGTAGACACGGGCAGTTACTTAGAACATAAGAACGGCCGTACTGGGTCAGACCAAAGGTTCATCTAGCCCAGTATCCTGTCTACCGACAGTAGCCAGCACCAGGTGCCCCAGAGAGGGTGGACCGAAGACAATGATCAAGCGATTTGACTCCTGCCATCCCTCTCCAGCCTCTGACAGACAGAGGCAAAGGACACCATTTTATCCCCTGGCTAATAGCCTTTTATGGACCTAACCTTAATGAAATTATCTAGCTTCTCTTTAAACTCTATTATAGTCCTAGCCTTCACAGCCTCCTCTGGCAAGGAATTCCACAGGTTGACTACACACTGTGTGAAGAAGAACTTTCTTGTATTAGTTTTAAACCCGCTCCCCATTAATTTCATTTGGTGTCCTCTAGTTCTTCTATTTAGGGAACTAATAAATAACTTTTCTTTATCGGCCCTCTCCACACCACTCATGATTTTATAGACCTCTATCATATCCCCCCTCAGTCTCCTCTTTTCTAAACTGAAAAGTCCCAGTCGCTTTAACCTCTCCTCATATGGGACCCGTTCCAAACCCCTAATCATTTTAGTTGCCCTTTTCTGAACCCTTTCCAAGGCCAAAATATCTTTTTTGAGGTAAGGAGACCACATCTGTACACAGTATTCAAGATGTGGGCGTACCATAGTTTTATACAGGGGCAGTAAGATATTCTGGGTCCTATTTTCTATCCCTTTCCTAATAATTCCTAGCATCCTATTTGCCTTTTTGACCGCCGCTGTACACTGCGTGGAAGTTTTCAGAGAACTATCTACGATAACTCCAAGATCTCTTTCCTGATTTGTCGTAGCCAAATTAGCCCCCATCATACTATACGTATAGTTGGGGTTATTTCTCCCAATGTGCATTACTTTACACTTATCCACATTCAATTTCATTTGCTATTTTGTTGCCCAATCACTCAGTTTGGTGAGATCTTCTTGGAGTCCCTCACAGTCTGCTTCTGTCTTGACTATCCTAAACAGTTTGGTATCATCTGCAAACTTTACTACCTCACTGCTTACCCCTTTCTCCAGATCATTTATGAATAAGTTGAAAAGGATTGGTCCCAGGACTGACCCTTGGGGGACACCACTAGTTACCCCTCTCCACTCTGAAAATGTACCATTTATTCCTACCCTTTGTTTCCTGTCTTTTAACCAGTTCTCAATCCAAGAAAGGACCTTCCCTCTTATCCCATTGCCATGTAATTTACACAAGAGTCTTTGGTGAGGGACCTTGTCAAAGGCTTTCTGAAAATCTAAGTATACTATATCTACTGGATCCCCCTTGTCCGCATGGTTGTTAGCCCCTCCAAAGAACTCTAATGGATTAGTAAGACAGGATTTCCCTTTACAGAAACCATGTTGACTTTTGTCCAACAAATTATGTTCTTCCACATGCCTCACAATTTTATTCTTTACTATTGTTTCGACTAATTTGCCCGGTACTGAAGTTAGACTTACCGGTCTGTAATTGCCAGGATCGCCTCTAGAGCCCTTTTTAAATATTGGTGTCACGTTGGCTACCTTCCAGTCATTACTTCGGGCTAGTCAATTTCTAAAATGGCAACCGACCGGGAACATGCAAATCAAGCGCGGGATATTTAAATCCCAGGCTTGATTTGCAATTCCGGTCGCCCTCATTAGCCTCCCTAGATTGATCTAGGGGGCTAGTGTAGACATACCCTTAGTCTTTAAAATATTATTAGACTGTTTTGTTGTTTTTTAAGTTTTTCCTGTTACAGACAAACTCGGCTCCCCCTCTGAAGCTTAAAAAAAAAGATGAGAAACACTGCACTACACTGTGCTATTCCTTTTGGCCTCCCTGTTTCCTTTCTCCTTTGGCGAGTTGGGCAGGCAGGAGTTTTGGTAAAAATATATCAGACAAGTGCACACGGTGGCCGCTCTACCTCAGCTGGTGCTGGATAAACAGAGCCTCAGTTCTAAAGGAGTTGACATTACTGAGGGGATAGATCCCCCCACGTTTTGATGTGGATGTTCCATCTCTCAGTCATAGCAGACACTTTGACTACAGGCAGTCCCCGGGTTACATGGATCCGACTTACATCGGATCCCTACTTACAAACGGGGTGAGGCAACCCCGCACTAGCTGCTTCCCCCCAGCAGACCAGGGAGACGCAAAGCTAGCACCCCCCCAGCAGACCAGGGAGACGCGGAGCGGCTTTTCTCAGCAGACACCTCAGCTTGAGAATAAAGGACTGAGGGAAGTGAGGTGTGGGAGAATAAAACTGAGCTCTGGAGAAATGTTTGGCTAGAGTTTCCCCGACAATATGTACCAGTTCCGACTTACATACAAATTCAACTTAAGAACAAACCTACAGTCCCTATCTTGTACGTAACCCGGGGACTGCCTGTATTGCTTTCTCAACTAAAAGTCTTATACGCGTTCGGATGTTGTGATTGGAGTGGCAGTCTGCTCAAGGCAAAGTTGGCCTTGAATCTCGATATCTATGGCTTCATTTGAATTATTTGTGTGAAATTTGGAAGAGCAGCTCAGAGAGAGAGAGACCTCTCTCCTTTACTTTAGGATAGAATCTCACGACAGTCTGAAGGAAAAAGTCCTTGTGGCAGACAGAAAGCCATGCTTGTGAGGGTGATTCTCGTGTTGTGTTAGTTTTATTTAAAAGTTTTTCTGAGTGTTATTTTAACAAGTAAGTTAAACTCTTACATTTATAACTCTCATGTAGTTTATTGCTGTGTGATAGTATGAAAAACAATTAAATTAACTAGGTAAGTAACTAGGCAGTTAGGAAGCATTACAGATTGCTTACAATAAATTTGATATGCTCAAAATCTTCTTTACCTTTTATTCATTAAAGCAATGAGTTACTCATTTGCTGTAACAGTGGTTTTAAATGCTTGATTGCAATATAGTAATTAATTTCATATTTAGGTTGTAAAACATTTATTTCTCTTGTGTTTTATAAAACTTACATATTTTAAGAATTTGACATATTTTATGTAAAAGTCATGAACCTAATGAGAACGGGATATGAGCAAATTAAAGAGAAAAAAGTATTTAACAGAATGTAAACCACAAAACTTTATAATTGATATTTGTCTGTAGTTAGTAAAATAAGTAATTCATTAAACAATAACTATCCTAAGAGGTGGATTATTTACAGTGGTGTAGTGAGGAGGGCACAAGGGGAAGTTGTCACTGGGTGCCACGCTAGCAGGGTGCCAATATAGCCCCCCTCGACTCCCCGTCATCCCTCTGCTCACCTGCTCCTCCGCTGCCCACCATCACCGGCTGGAGCCACTTCCTCCCCACCTCTCTGCCCCTCGCCCGACCCCCCTCCACCTCTGCTCGAGGGTTAATGCGTGCGGGGCCCAGTCCCAAACTGGAGGGGGTCGGGTAAGATGCAGTACAACTCCTCCCCCCCCCAGGGTCAGGCTCAGCCATGTGGCGGTGGGGAGTGGGGGGACGCCAATTTTGCCTTCGCTCCTGAGCGCATAACACCCTCACTATGCCTCTGGCTGGTCTGCAAAGGGAGCCAGTTTTAAAACGAGCATCCTTCATGGACCGGCTGCCTGTCACCCCACGCTGCTGCCTCTGACACAGAAGCAGCAGCGCAGGGTGGCAGCAGCCCCTGTCCAGGGGAGAGGGGCTGAGTTCCTAGATCTGGCGTGAGCCAGAAAGAAGCCGGGCTGCCTGCCCACCCACCTGGCTCCTAATACACTTTAAATGCAGAGCTGCAATGCGGGTAGGTCCCAGACCCAGCATGAGCCATGACTGAGCCGGGCTGCTAGCCAGCCTGCTAAAAAAATGTACTGGAAAGGGGGTGGGGAATACACGCAGTTTATAGCATTGACCTTTTCATTTTTTCTTATCAGTAAATTGACTACAATATTACATCCCTAGTTTCATTCTTGAATGGTTCTTTCACAGGGTCAGTGTTCTGGAAGGCTTCTTCACTTTTAAGTTAACTAGCTCTTCTCAGGAGGAAGCAGAGCCACAGGACAGGACTGGGAAGAGGTGGGACAATAAGACCCCGGGGTGCCCCAAATTTTCGGGGTCCCTATGTGACCCAGTACAGCAGCAGTGGCATGAGCTTTTCCCACACATTGCACCAATGTGCTTCACCTCTAGAAATAAAGGGATTCATTCTCTCTCACCCAGTCATTTCTTGATGCCTGTGCTAAGATTGGCAGCTTGAGTAGTCTGGGAATTGGACGACTACTTCCCTTCAACTATATATATCACTTAACCCAGAGGCTCCCAACTTGAGGGTGGGTGGGTTTCAAACACATGTCAAGGGGTCAGCACCACCCTGCCATTCCAATCTTGTTTCTGGAGAGAGAAGTGCCAGCTAGATAAGAGGAGGGATATTCCTCCCCCTCCGCCCTCTAGTCCCCAATGCCCTTCCCCTCTCCTCTCCTGTCCTCTCTTCTCCTCTCTCAGCATCACCCTGTCCCCGCTCCCACTGACACCTCCCCTCCTGCCCTTTTCCTCACTTGGCCACCTGGCATTTGTCTCTCCTCTACCCTGTCCCTTGGTACCTTCCCTTTTCCTCTCCTGACCTGCCCCCTCCCCTCAGCAAAAGCCCCTTCCTCTCCCACCCCTTTCCCCTATTTTTTCCCCTCCCCACCCTCCCCATCCCCTCCCCTCCCCTCCCCATCTTCTTCCTTCCAGTTTGCAGCGCTGGAGTCTGTGATCGGGCCCCAGCTGCTTCCAGGGCTCCAGACCACTTGCCGGGCCTGGAGCTGGGCCGCACGGTTTTAAAGTCCCGGGCCGTGACGTCACGTCACACCCAGGCATCTCCCTTCTCAGCTGTTGCGCAGCGTTTCATCACGCTGCACATGCGCAGCTTTCATTCTGGTAGGGATGCTCTGGGGGCGGCGGGGGGGGGGGGGGGCCAGGGCCCGCTCTAGGCAGGGTCAGGGGAGAGACCCAGGTCCAAATATTGGTGGAGCCAGGGCTGGACCGAGCCATTCCAACACCCCGGGCAGACAGTTTAATTGCGCCCCGGGTTGGGGGAAGGCGCATGTGCGGCCTCGCCCCCGCCTGGCATGTGGGGGAGGGCGCGTGGAGCTGGCAGCGGCAGGACGCATGTGGCCGGCCCAGCCCAGCCCAGCCCGGCTACCGCCACTGGCGTGCAGCCCAGGGCGGGTTGAGCCTGGCCGTGCAGGGCCCAGTGGCCACGGAGGGGAGGGTGCTCCTGGCCAGCACTTGGGGGGTTAATGCGGCCCCCACCCCAGGTAGCTGCTGCAGGGTGGCTGCTGGGAGCTGCTGCAGCCCGCGATCCGGGAGCTGGGCACACGGCGCCTGATGGCAGCTATAAGGGGCGCTGTGTACCCTTACAGCTGCAGTCAGGCGCCCTCCATCGGTTGGCACCCTGGGCAACTGCCCGGCTAGCCCATGCCTTAATCTGGCCCTGGGTGGAGCAGGGCCCCCCGGCTCTGAATATTCCTGGTGCATAGGCACCACGAGCCCATATAACTGGCCGCCTATGGACAGGATAATCTACTAGCCACTTCCCCCACCCTCTTGCTGCCCCTATCAAATAGAGGCAGCAAGCCGGGGGAGAACCCAGGCTCCATGCGCTGCTGCTGCATTGAAACGGCCATGGGATCAGCTGTGTGGTGCTGCCCCTTTGAAATGCCACCATATCGACTAATCAAATAGTCGATACAAAAATTCACTGACTACTCTAATAGCTAGATGCACGGTAAATGGGTGTCAGAAACAAAGGCTGATGAACCTGTGTGATAGGATAGAGGCCTAAGTTTTAATCTTCTGTTTAGAGCGGGAACAGGTGTCCAAGTGGGCGACTGGGCAACCTGAGACTAAGCAATGCTGAAAAGTAATGAAAACAAGACCAGCCTCTCTCCTCACGAGGTGGCATTTGCCATGCAAGCGAGAGGCATGTTGATGTGGCTGGTTGTCATTGCCTATGTAGTCCCACTTGTTTGGATAGCCCTGGAGATTGCAACTGTCTCTATAGACCACGTCTACACTGGCAGCTTCTTGCGCAAGAACTCTTCCAGAAGAGAGCGTCTGCACTGGCATGTGCTTTTGCGCAAGAGCATCCAAGCCAGTGTAGACGTTCTCTTGCGCAAGAAAGCTCTGATGGCCATTTTAACCATAAGGCTTTCTTGAGCAAGAAATTCATGTTGCCTGTCTACACTGGCCTCTTGCACAAGAACAGTTGCACAAGAACAGTTGCACAAGAGGGCTTATTCCTGAGCGGGAGCATCAGAGGTCTTGCACAAAAGGCCCTTGAAAACGTGAGGGTCCAACCAGGGCCTGCAGCTATGGGCAGGTACGGGTGGAGGGAGCACAAATGCGGAAGGACGATGAAGCAAAAATAGTGGTCACCGTTAAGGTGCAAGGGGTGGAGACTACAGCATTGGTGGACACGGGCTGTGGGCAGACCCTGATAGAGGAAGGTCTTGTTGTCAAGCCTGAGCAGTGGGGGCTGCCCATGCAAGTACAGTGTATTCATGGGGATGTGAGAACGTACCCCATGGCCCAGATGAAGCTAGCTATCGGATCACATGAAGAGAAGTGTTAGGTGGTGGTGGCCGTGGTGTTGGAACATGATTGGCCCTATTTTTCTGACCGCCTGTGGAACAGAAGCCAAAGCGACCCCCAAAGCAAGGGCCCTGGGCAAACCCGAGCGACGTTGGCAGGGCAGCGGCTAGAGGAAGACGCCGAGGAAGGGAGCTCCGGGCTGCCAAAGCGGGGAGCCCAGCGGCCACAAGAAAACGCCCCTCTGATGGATCCCCAACAAACAGGCATTGACCTGGAAGGAGACTTCCTGGAAGAACAGAGGAACAACCCAACCCTCAGCTGAGCCTGGGAGCAAGCGGGAGTGCTGGGGCAGGGAGATTCGCAGGCCCAAGGGAGACCACAGGGCCTGCAGTTCGAGCTACAGAGTGATCTCCTATACCACCTGACCTAGGATCCTCAAACCTGGGCCGAGATCTGCCAGCTGCTCGTACCCCAATGCTTTCAGCTGGCAGTGTTGCGGTTGGCCCACGACGTGCCCTGGGCGGGGCATCTGAGCCAGGAAAAAACACTATACAGACTAGCCCAACGGTTATTTTGTCCAGGGATACACCAGTCGTGGGGACACCATTTGAACGGGTAGGACTAGACCTGGTAGGGCCACTGGAATGGAGTGCCAGTGGGAGTAAATATATTTTAGTCATCGTGGACTATTCCACCCAATATCCAGAGGCGATTCCCCTACAGGTCATGATTGCCTGAGCCATCGCCGATGAACTCATAAAGGTATTCGCCAGGGTGGGCATCCCGAAAGCGATCCTAACAGACCAGGGAATTAATGTAACGTCAAAACTGATAACGGAATTGTCGGTTGTTGAATATTCGCTCCCTAAGAACATCTGTGTACCACCCTAGACAGATGGGCTGGTGGAGCGGTTCAACAGAACACTGAAGTCTATACTGTGCAAATTCGTCGAGGACAACCTCTGGCAGTGGGATAAGTGGCTACCAGTTCTTCTCTTCATGGTACGGGAGGTCACCCAAGCCTCCACTGGGTTCTCCCTGTTCGAATTATTATACGGGCGCCAACTGCGGGGAATTTTGGACCTAGTGAGAGAGACTTGAGAGAGGCAAGAAGACACACCCAGGGGTCTGTCCACTACGTCCTACAACCGAGAGAGCGACTTGAAGAGTTGGGCCAGCTAGCTCAGGAGAACTTACAGAAGGCACAGGAAGCTCAGGCTTCACTACAACCAGAAGGCGAAGGTGCAGACCTTTTGACCCAGGGACCGGGTGCTGCTCTTGTTGCCCTCCACCGAGTCCAAGTTACTAGCAAAATGGCAACGGCCGTTTGAAATCATTCGGAAGGTGGGTTCAGTGGACCCCACCTCATAAGGTGCAGTTACCGGGATGGCGGAAAGAATTACGGATATACCACGTAAACCTCCTAAAGGCCTGGAAGGAGCAGGAGGTAATGATAATCAGCCCATTTCCACCTGAGGAAGAGTTGGGGCCACAAGTGGGAGCCTCGCCAGAATGCCCACAGGTGGATCTCCGGCAAGACCTCCGGCGACAGCTTCAGGACCTCATCACACGGTTCCCACATCTACTGTCAGACAAACCTGGGAGAACCCCATTGATCAGTCATCATATCATCACTTTACCAGGCCAGAAAGTATGGGACAATCACCGACCCATGCCACAGAAAATGTAGGACATGGTACGCAAGGAACTGAAAGAAATGCTGGCCCTAGGGATAGTGGAGGAGTCTAGGAGTGAATGGGGAGCCCCATTGTGCTGGTCCCCAAGCTGAATGGCTCGGTGAGGTTTTGTGCTGACTTCCACAACGTGAATGCCATCTCCCGGTTTGATGCGTACCCCATGCCCCGGGTAGAAGTGCTACTTGAACGTCTAGGGAGGGCCAAGTACATCTTGACACTGGATCTCACAAAGGGATGCTGGCAGATCCCATTGACACCAACAGCCAAGGCAAAAACGGCGTTCCTGACTCCTTTCAGGCTATACCAATTCACAATGATGCTTTTCGGACTACATGGGGCCACGTTCCAGCGACTTATGAATCAGGTCTTGGCACCTCATGAAGAGTATGCTGCCGCATACATCGATGACATTATCATGTATAGCGAAGGTTGGGAGGACCATCTAACCCACTTAGAAAAGGTACTAAGGGCCCTGGGGGAGGCCAGACTGATGGTGAATCTGACCAAATGTCACTTAAGGAAAAAAGAGGTAACCTACTAAGGATACACGGTGGGGAAGGGACAGGTGAAACCCTTGATTGACAAAGTACAGGCCCTCCGAGAATATCCCACCCCTACCACAGTAGAGGCAATTCTTGGGGTTGGTGGGATATTACCGGCGATTTGTTCCTAACTTTTCTACTATAGCCACCTCCCTGACGGACCTGACCAAAAACCAGCATCCACGGAAGGTGGAATGGTCAACAGCATGTGAGAGGGCGTTTCAGACTTTACGAGACCAACTAACTCGAGAACCGGTATTAGCCCAGCTGGATTTTTCCAAGCCATTCAACCTATAGACAGACGCCTCCAAGGTAGGCCTCGGAGCCATGTTAGCTCAGGAGGTAGATGGAGCAGAACACCCTATTCTGTACCTTAGCCACAAGCTGTACCCGCGAGAAACCAAATATTCCACCATAGAGAGGGAGGCGCTGGCAGTGAAGTGGGCTGTGGAGGCCCTTAAGTACTATTTGCTGGGTGGCTCCTTTTCGATAGTGACTGATCATGCCCCACTAAGATGGCTTCTACAGGTGGGCTCTCCGCCAGCTAGGGGACTGGGGTAGGAAGCAACCGAAGGCGGGGAGCAGGAAAACCCTGGCAGGCTCAGCATGTTTCAGGGAGAACTCCCTGCCGAGCCAGTAGTGGGAACCACCCACCACTGATAGGGCCCTGGGTTGGGGCCCGGTGGAGAGGGCGGGCCCGGGCCCCCCTACCCTTTCTTCCCAGATCCTGGACTAGGAGCGGATCATGCAAGAGACTAGGCCTGAGGGCCTGTGCATGAGAGACTAGGCCTCCGGGCCTGTTTGAGAAAGACTAGGCCTCCGGGCCTGTGGGTGGAGGTCTCGACCCCAGGGTTGAATGGTATAGCACTAGGTACCCCACCACAGAGGGGTTTAGGGAAAGAGGGCAGAGCAGGGACAGGAAGAAGTGGGGTGGAGGAGGAGCAGATACTGGGCTTGGGAGAAGGGTACAGACGTTCCCACCCTCCCCAGGAGCCACAGGGACTCATAGGCTAGATTGTGGAACTGCTTGCTCTATAGCGAGCCCCAGGCCATGAGCTTGAGACCCCTGCTTTGATTGTAGAGAACATGGGAAATGAGTAACAAAACCATTATACATTTCATTAAAAAGGAGACTTTTATTACTTGTTCAGAGAACATTCGCATTAAAGACCAACACAGACTGGTCTGCACCAACTCCTTTCAACACGACCTTCATTCACTATTTACACAACATCCTGTGACCGCTCTGCTCCATGGCTCGTTTTCAGGAGGGTAAAGATCTGTGCAAACCACTTCACTTGTGTACAAGAGGGGCCATAGACATTGCTGGAAAACTGCTGGGCATGCATCTCATTTTACTGTGGCACTGGGAAGGACTGGCAAATAGGAGCACACTTACTTCAGACATTTGAAGTTGAAAATGGTTGACCAAGCTGGGCCCACTCCAGGGCTGAGCAATAATTTTTAAAAGGCGGCCACTGCATACATTTCTGAAGTGACCCTGGGCCCCTCTGGAAGAGGCAGGGCCTTGGGGGAAGGGGTGCGCCCAAGATACTTCTCATGCTCCCCCACCAACAAGCCTGATTGGCCTGGGTGTGGAGGAGCACATGAAGTCTCCCACAATCCCGAAAGAATTGCCAGCGGTTGTTTTAAAACAGCTCCCTGTTCCCTCTAAGGCACCACAGCAGGAGGAGACTTTGTGCACGGCTCCTGCCCCCTGGCCAGTCAGGGCCTGGGGGAGCATACAAAGTTCCTCGCCCCCTGCCCCTGCCCTACCAGCTAGAGAGAGCTGCCGATGGTCCCCTCGAAAAGTGTAACCGAGTACACAGTTAACCGGTGAGCCCGGGTTCATCAGTTAATGTGCATGATCACATGCAAGTCCCCCGCCCCCTGCCCCCTCCCTTCCCGGGCTGCTACCTCTGTATCAGAGGCAGCAGCATGGGGGGAGGGAGGCAGGAGCTGGTGCTTGCGGAGAGTCAGCTTAAAAGCCAGCTCCCCACATTCATCAGTTGCCGGGGAGCGGACTGCCTCCCCACCCCCACATGTAATTGCGGAAAATTTCAGCAGTTACATGTTTATTTGAATAAACACATTTTAACATTCCTCATTCCCAGCAGCTGGTAGCCAAGAGTCCCCCGTCCCTGCTTTACTGTGGGGCTTCTGAGCTCCAGATGTCTTTCTGTCAGGTAAACTGCATGTGCTTCAACTCCCCGTGCAGTTTGGACACCTTCCGCTCATCTTGGCAGGAAGCTACCCCAGAGATGAACAGCAAACTAGGTCGTGTTGCCCAAAGAGATTAGGAACCGGTGTGCTAAAGATTTCTCCCTTCCTTGCTGTTAACAGGAGTCACCTAGAGAGGAACGCCCACTTATCTATGCCAAGCTGCTCTTACCATCTCAACTTACTGCTTCCCACTGCTCTGAAAGGGTTTAGTTGGTTGGCATAGTGAATTTATGGAGAATACACTGTCATAACACTACAGCCAACAAAGCACAGCATTCAGTGAACAAGCGCATGCCATCAGAACAGCCTTCTCAGAAGGAAGGCCACTTTTTCCACTCTGACTATCCATTTATTCTAATTGCCAATTTCTAACTGCACCGTGTGCACCAGCATCTAACTCATTCAACTCAGCAAGGCAGGTTTAGGTTGGACGTTAGGAAAAAGTTCCTAACTGTCAGGGTGGTCAAACACTGGAATGAATTGCCCAGGGAGGTTGTGGAATCTCCATCTGTGGAGATATTTAAGAGGAGGTTAGATAAATCTATCAGGGATGGTCTAGACCAGTGGTCCCAACGCTGCGCCCACGGGGGCATTTATGTGCGCCCGCCTAGTGACCAGGGCCGGCCCGAGCCATTCGTGCACCCCGGGCGCCTGGCGCATGCACGGCCCCCACCCCGGGCGCGCAGTACATGCGCAGCCCCACCCCCTGGAGCCCCAAGAGGTTGGGGACCACTGATCTAGACAGTACTGGGTCCTGCCATGAAGGCAGGGGACTGGACTCGATGACCTCTCGAGGTCCCTTCCAGTCCTAGTATTCTATGATTCTATAACTCAGAGCAGCTAATGCCCACAAAAGAAGATACCAATAGGATCTGTGGACTGACTCTGCAGGAAGGGAAAAGGAAAGGAGATGGTTTCTTCATGATCAGACTTCGATTTTACTTCTCAGACAACTCTCTCTAAGCCCCCTCCTGTCAAGTGATCTCTGTCTGCACCTCACAACTCCAGCTGTCAGCTCCTTACAGTGAGTTGTACACCCAAGACCAGACTAAGCCTTCTCCACCCCATGATTTCATGTATTTAATACATGTCACAAACCTAACTCCACATGCTTTCCAATTCTCCCAGGAACCAATGTGTTCCTAGGTAGAGTGGCAGTGATGGGAGCAACTGCGTGGGTGTGTGCCTGCAACCCAGCCATGTGCAGGTCAGCCAAAGTCCCATTGAGTAAGCAGCAGGCTTCTGACACACTCCACTGAAACTGCCTGCCTAAGAATTCAGGGCACAGCCACTGTGCTATTTCTGTCTCCCAGAGCAGCATAAATCAAAGTCTAGTATGCAGTTCCTCATAATAAGAACGGCCAGACTGGGTCATATCAAAAGTCCATCTAGCCCAGTATCTTGTCTGCCAACAGTGGCCAATGCCAGGTGCCCGAGAAGGAGAGAACAGATCAAGTAATCCCTCTCCCATCATCCACTCCCAGCCTGTGACAGAGGCTAATAGCCACTGATGGACTTAACTTCCAAGTTATCTAGTTCTTTCTTGAACCCTGTTTAAAGTCCTGGTCTTCACCACCTCCTCTAGCAAAGAGTTCCACAGGCTGAGCATGCACTGTGTGAAGAAAAACTTCCTTTTGTTTTAAACCTGCCACCTCCGGGGTGGGCAAGATAGTCTCTGTGGTTTGTATCCAACCCACCAAGCTAGTGGATCTGGCTTGCAGCCACCTTGCCACTCTCCCACCCCCAGGCTAATTGAGACCTGAGGATGGGTGAGTGCACAAAGTCTCCTTCCCCTGCCAGGGGCATGCTGCAGCAGAGAGATCCACCAGCTGCTCTGAAACAGCAGGAAGTTCTCTCTAGCTGTCACGCACTCCTGGCAGGGCAGGGGAAGAGGGTAAAGGACTTCGCATGCTATCCCCTGAATGGCCTGCTGGCGATTTCTCTCTAGGCGGAGGGGATGAGCAAAGACTTCACGCATGCCCCCACCCCCACGCTAATCAGGGACTGTAGGCAGGGGAGCACAAGAAGTCTCCTGGTCCCACCCTTTCCACCCAAGGCCCTTCCCCCTCCGAAGCAGCCTGGGGCACTTCAGAAATTTTAAATTATTTTAAATTAAAAACAATTAATTGCCCACGCCCGTGCTATCAATTTAATTTGGTGGCCCCTACTTCTTATGTTATGGAAACAAGTACATAACACTTCATTATTCACTTTTTCCACACAGAGGTTTTATAGACCTCTATCATATCCCCTCTGTCAGCCAACGGTCAGGGCAGTGTGTGTGGGTATGTCTCCTACGTCTTCAACTGCTAAGACACGAAGTCTCGTCGCAGCGGGCAGCCCAGAAGGCTGAAAGGAGCCCCGAGTGTTTTTAACGTCCGTGACTTTACTGCTAGGACCACAGTCCCTTCACAGAGGGTAGCCAAACAGGCTAACAGACGCCCCAGTGTGTAGGAAGAGCTTATTACACCTTAGATTTTAACTGCTAGAACACAAAGTTCCTTCTCAGCGGGCAGCCTGGGAAAGGCTGGAAAGGTGCCCCAACGGATCTTGTCACTTGGGAGTGACACAGATCCAAACGCCCAAGCTCTCCCTATGTCTGTCCCTTTATGACCGGCTGAAGTTCTTTTAAATTGTGCTTGGTTCTATTACAGCAACTGAAGGAGTCAGGTTAAAACTTAAACAGTTACAGGTTTATTAAAGGAACTTATAAATCATATAGTTACAATGGCTATCGCTCTATTTCTTAAATACTAGTAAAATATAGATAGATCTTAAAAAGTGGTTACAGGAAAAAGGTAAAGATAGAAAATAGAAATAATGGTACCAAGTGACAGCTTAATCTTTAAAGAGCTCTAACACTATGTATATATACTTAAACAAAGGACCACATCCAGGTACAATTTTTACCCCCTTCTGTGCCTCTCGACTCTAGCGTGTCAGGCCAGGGCCGGTCTCTCAATTCCTCAGAAAGACAAATACGAGGTGCGCGTCCCCTCTGGAACCTCGGGAGGTCAAACACCAAACCCGACCAGCAGATAGGTGGTAGATTGACACACAAAGCAAGTGTGCTGCTGGACTCATCTTTATACCCCTGGGGGCCCGTATTCTCTTTCTTATCTTAAGAGGCCAAATTGTACTGGTCCGTTTTGTGGTGCCAGTTCTTACAAGCAGGTTACAAGTTAATTTACACTTGTAAGAGAGGAAGATAGCTAAATTAGGACTGCCGGATGTTCTTGTTGGGCGGGAGATTCCTTCCCCCGTGGACGGGTATGTGTTCGTATCAATATGGGTTAAGTCAAGGGCACGATGTACAGCCTCTTGGTCAACAATTAGTTTGACCACCCTCCTATCTCTGCTTACAGTTGGTCACGGTCACTGAGCCAGCATATCTAAACCTCCTGCTCCAAGGTTTTCAAAGAATATGCTGTTTTCCTGCTCCTATGTGCCCTGCATGGTTTCAAGCAGACAAAGATGGATGTTAAAATGGGGGTTCACGTCTGGCTACACCCTCTTAGTCTCCTCTTTTCTAAAATGAAAAATCCCAGTCTTTTTAATCTCTCTTCATATGGGACCCATTCCAAATCTCTAATAATTTTTGTTGCCCTTTACTAAACCTTTTCTAATGCCAACATATCTTTTTTGAGATGAGGCAACCACATCTACATGCAGTATTCAAGATGTGGGTGTAACATGGTTTTATATAGAGGCAATAAGATGTTCTCTGACTTATTCTCTATCCCTTTTTAATGATACCTAGCCTTCTATTTGTTTTTTTGACTGCCGCTGCACACGGAGTGGATGTTTTCAGAGAACTATCCACAATGACTCCACGATCTCTCTCTTGAGTAGTTGAAGCTAAATTAATCTCCATCATATTGTATGTATAGTTGGGATTATTTTTTCCAATGTGCATTACTTTACATTTATCAACATTAAATTTCATTTGCCATTTTGTTGCCCAATCACTTAGTTTGGTGAGATCTTTTTGAAGCTCTTCACAGCCTGCTTTGGTCTTAACTATCTTGAGCAGTTTGGTATGATCTGCAAATTTTGCCATCTTAATATTTAGTCCTTTTTCCAGATCACTTATAATTAATTGAACAGGATTGATCTAAGTACAGACCTTTGGGGGACACCACTAGTTACTTCTCTCAGTTATGAAAATTGACCATTTATTTCTACCCTTTGTTTTCCGTCTTTTAACCAGTTATCAATCCATGAGAGGATCTTCTCTATTATCCCATGACAACTAACTTTACTTAAGAGCCAGACAGTGAAGGGATCAGCCCAGTTGGACTGGTAATCATGCTGCAGATGGGCTGGGAAAGTGGAGAGAACCTCGTGGGGCTGAAACCTCTACCGACTGGTTGCTCTCTTCCATTCTTAACCCCCACACAAGGGGAGGAAGCTGCTCTTCTACACTGGTACACTTTTTATTATGCAAAGGGGAAAGATAAGACTGCAAGTTTCATAGTGTTTCCCTACTCTTACAAAATGTTGGATATGAGGCAGCTACACAGCTGTTCTGCCATTACGACTTTTCATTGACTCCCCATTCTGTTTCACTATGGCTACGTCTACACTGGCATGATTTTCCGAAAATGCTTTTAACGGCAACCCACCTCTCTGAAAACAGGGACCAAAACTGAAAGTGTTCCTTCCAAAGGTACAGAATTACTGTAGGATTTCTACCCTCCAGCTAATCTCCACAGGAATTATAAATACACTTGTTGAAAGACTTTACATAAACTCAACCGTAAATAATTTTTTCACAAGGACAGAGTTCCTGATGCTATAAATCTAAAGCTAGAGGAATGACCCTGTTTGTAAAACACAGAAGGCTTCCTGGAAATATAGCACTCTGTAGGTTCCTATGTTTACTTTGTGAAATATCATTCTGCATGATTTCATTGAGAAAATTAAAGTAAATGCTAAGAAATCTACAACATGCAAATTTAGTTACACTGTGGTCATGTTGTTCAAAGATATTCTATTTAACGATTAGAGATATTAGAAATGGATGCTCATTCTTTCCAATTCATTAAACCTAAATATAAGACAATATAAATTTTGTCAGCTCAAAAAAATCTATATTCTAGTTATTTAAATAATAGCATTGCTTGATCACTAAGGCTACATTTACACTGCTTCCCTCTCGCGGAAAAGGAAATGCAAATGGAACGTATGTCACACACATTTGCATATCCTCTTCTGATCCTTTTCGTGGAAGAGGTTTTTGCACAAAAAAATGCAGTGTAGATGGGGTCATTTTGCACAAAAAAAAAACCCTTTTGCGCAAGAACCCTGTAAATCTCCTTTTTTGAGGGATAAGGGTTCTTGAAAAAAAACCTTTTTGCGCACAAAATGGCCCCATCTACATTGGTTTTTGCTCAAAAACCTCTTCTGCAAAAAGGATCGGAAGAGGATATGCAAATGAGAGCGCGACATATGCTAATGCACGCTCTATTTGCATTTCCTCTTCTGCAAGAGGGAAGCAGTGTAGACGTAGCCTAAATGTTGAATTATTTGAATTTTATTTATGAACAGCATAAGATTTTATTTAGAAAATAGTAGGTCTGGTGGATCTTCCTATTTTAAAATATAAAATGTTTCTATTGGCATAACATTAGCTCAGTTTTGATTCAAATGCAAAGCGAATCCTTAAAAAGCTAGATGGGTAAGTAATTTTTTGGAAAATGTGTGTGCCTTCTTTTGTTAAACTCCAGGTAGGTATATGCAGAAAAGTGTACTAGAACATATTCTACATGCAAAGCATTAATCTATATCGACTACAGTGTCTCTTCTTTTTATTCAATCATCAATTTTCCTTTTAAGTACAAGCCAGTATTGCAGCAATACTGTATTATCTGTATAGTGCTGCCAGTAGCATCCTGGCTCAATTAGCACAATCCCCAGCAAGCGATTCACTGTGCAGAGAGAACCTGTATCTGGCTCTTTCAGGAGAAAGCTTTTGAGTCTACCGAAAAGATATTTTGTTACTGCCGTTATGGCAGAATTTACATGCTGACTGAGGCTTGTATGTATTATCCTAGAAAAGGCACTCACAATTTCAATGCACTGACATTGCATGAAGTGCCAGGAACAATATTTTCCTTATTGCATCAACATTAGACATTACATAGGTCCTATGCATTTTACCCTCACCACACACAGTCTCCATTATGGGACTGTATTATGATTCTTAATGACATAACTCCACCATAATTACCCTACTAAGCACTTACAATGCTTGCATCCCAAGAATGATATAAAACAGGGAAAGGGCTTTCTTTATAAGTAGGTTTTTTCATTTAAAAAAAGTCAAGGCCTTTTTGCAATCATCTTGGGGAGATCTATTTATCTTTTAGACTGTCTCCATTCACGTGGCTATTTTTAATATTGGCCAATTCTCCGCTTTTTAACATTTTCAAATAATCACGTGGCCCTTTCCCTTCAAAGGATGAGGGACTTTTGTAGGATCCCCCAATTTTATCCCAGAAAGTAAAATACTGACCGTAGTTGTAATCAAAATACAAATGATGATCGGTGTGATGGGCAGAGCCATTGATAATGTGTTTCAAGAAATTTGGGACGCGGTAATCGCCATCATGAATAGAGATTGTCCAGACATTGACAGCGACGTAGAGACCCAAATAGGTCACCTTGTGCAAAGGGAAGAGGAAAGGATAGATATGATAGGGAATACTCTGCAGGAAGCCATCCAGAGGGTGAAAGGCGTGACTTGCAAATGGCGTAGCAACCTTCCAGCGGTGATGGGGCTTGTGCAGACGCTACAGAAGAACAGAACAGAGTTAGTGTCTAGATTTTGAAATGGCAAAAAAAAGTCTGGGTTTCAATCTGGCACCTCCTACCTCTACTCTTCCTTCCATATGTCTTGGAATATGTCTAACTGCATTTTACTGTAGCTCTATTTCTTCCTTGTCCCTCCCTCTTCTTGCGAACTGACACACATAGCTTATAGTGGTAGATGGTCACATGAAAATAGCAGGATGGCCACAGAGGCATAGATGGCAATTTGGGCTAGTGTCCCAAGTCTGTACCTAGGAGATCGGACAGGCTACATGAATCTGTGGCCACACCACTGTTTTTAGCATGCTAGTTTGAGCAGAGTCCAGTGGCTGTGCAGACATACCTCATCTGTAAACAAGCAACATCTGGAATCAAGTCCATACGGCAACCCTGCCATTTGCCGTATTGAAATCACTACTTCCAAGATCAATGTCTGACTGAAAATTACACTTTGCATCTAGAGTTTGCTTTCAAGATTTGAACATAGTTAATGAGTCAGATAGGCTAACTCTAATCACTCTACTTGGAAGCTGAAGCAAAATGCAGGACAATGTAGCACCTTAAAGACTAACAAGATGGTTTATTAGATGATGAGCTTTCGTGGGCCAGACCCACTTCCTCAGATCAAATCAAGTGGGTCTGGCCCACGAAAGCTCATCATCTAATAAACCATCTTGTTAGTCTTTAAAGTGTTACATTGTCCAGCATTTTGCTTCAGATACCCCAGACTAACACGGCTACATTTCTATCACTATTCTACTTGGAAGGACACTACTAAGAGGACACTACTAAGTGGAATCTTTCCCCTGAGGTTAGTGGCCTTCAGATCTGGCCCTAAAAGCATAACATAGGAATATATATTTTTTAATTTTAAGCTAACATAAGCGTGGCCCTGGTAATAGCATTATAGAATACTAGGACTAGAAGGGACCTCGAGAGGTTATCAAGTCCAGTCCTCTGCCATCTAGACAGTACTGGGTCCTGCCATGAAATAGAGCTACAGTAAAATGCAGTTAGACATATTCCAAGACATATAGAAGGAAGAGTAGAGGTAGGAAGTGCCAGATTGAAACCCAGATTTTCTTGCCATTTCAAAATATGTATCTTATGTTAGCTTAAAATTTAAAAAATATATACTCCTATGTTATGCATTTAGGGCCAGATCTGAAGGCCACTGACCTCAAGGGAAAGATTCCATTTTACTTCAATGGAGTGTATCAGTGACACTGTACTCTTCATCCACAATCTCAGTACAAGCAATCCTAACCAGTTCACTGTGGGTTAAGTTATGATTGCAGTTTATCAACATGGAAACTGAGGCAGAAAGGGGGGTGTGATTTATGCTAGGACATAGGGACATTTTTGGAACTGGATTCAAGCATAAGAGCTCCTGGTGCCTATACACACGCTCAGACCATGAGCAGAAACCTAAAAGGCTCCCTTACATTATATCACCATTGGGCTATAAAGAATTAAGTATGTGAACAGCCCTAGTTAATCTCCTGGGATTACTCATGTGCATGAATTGAGACCTATAACTTTTATTTTTCTATTGACAAGTATGACAGTGTGTTTCAAGATTGACATACTTGACTATAAAGTATTCAACCAAACCACACAGAGGTGTGTGAAGGGAAGCAGAGCAGCCTAAAAGAGCTGGTCCAGCCTCTTTGGACTCCCATTGCAAAGTCCAGCACAGGAAAAGGGATGGGAAAGATGTGTTCAAGGAAGGCTGTAGCACATAGCAGCACTGCCAGAAAGAGGGTAGCAAGGACAGGCTCCCATGCCTTAGATACATCTTCGTGGCTTCTATCCTCAGAGCAGCCCAGGATCAGGTAGGCAAAAGGTGATTAAAGCCACTTAGCCCCCCTATCTCTAGGCTGCAAATTCTGTGTTACACATCAGAGAATCTAAGGACATGTCTCCACCTCTGGGAAGATTGATACTGTGGCGCTCAATCTTCTGGCATTCAATTTAGTGGGTCTAGTAAAGACCCACTAAATTGAATGCTGAGGGCACCCTCATTAACTTTGGAACTCCTCACAGTTGCAAGGAGTAAGGGAAGCCAGCAGGAGTTTCTCCCATCAACTTTGTGCTTTGCAGTTGCCCCAGAAAATCGATGCAATGTCCTGTGACTCCAGCTATGTAATTAATGTAGCTGGAATTTCATATCTTGCATCCATTTTCTCTGCCAGAAAAAACCTGGCTTTAGTATTCAGAGTAAAATCAAGCACCCAGCAAAATGCCATTAAATTAAAGATAGTCTTGCTAAACTGCCATTGAAGTATACTAAACCAGACACAATCTACTTTTCTGTCCTATCTAACGATGATAGATAACGAAAAACAGTATTTTACTCAGACCCTCCTGGCAACTGCCTGCCTCTAGTTTTACAAAGTTGTTTTGAAGTCTAGCACGCTTTATATCTGTATCTAGAGCTTTATCATACCTTGTACACAAGTTTATGATGAAGGAACCTGTGAATCCAGTAAATGCACATGTCAGTGAAGAAAAGGAAAGAGAGCATGCTAAGGATTACGCCAAACCATCCTAGGAAAAATAAGAAACTTAATTAGGATTTTAAGAGATTACAAACAAGTGTCAAGATTGTGAGAAATATGTCTCTAAGATGGTACAAGGAAAATATGTCAAATCTTTTTGCAAAATGTCTTTAGTTATCCTGAGGCTAAATCATTTAGGTTATATAGAGCAAACTCAACCAAATGGGATTTGCATTGTACTTGTATAGCAATTCTTGCTGGCGAAAAGTTCTATGATTTCTTTTAGGCTTTAAAGTGCTGAACTGAACCTAATGGTGAAAATTTCAGTGGTTTCTCTCATCCACAAAGTGAAATGATCTCATCACCATCCTCCTAAAAACACATTAGTACTTAAAGGACACTGTCAAGTACATAAAATTATACCTGCATTCTCTCTCTCTCTATCACACCTCCCACCCACCCACCAGCACATAGAAACACAGATTAAAAAGACAGGATGTTTTCCCAAAACGTGAAGACAGAAAGCACTGAAAGACAATATGTTTTGTTTTCACTTTGGAAACAGTACACAGACTAGAGAAAGGCAGCTAAGCGACAGTCTCCTAGTGTATAGATGTTTGATGATTATTTAATGATAAACAAATGCCCTTATACCACTAACACCTTCAAAGTGATAACTATAACTATTTTCTTTGTTGCTAGTTTACATTTTGTATTTGTCACCTGGCTAATGAAACATCAGCTTTGTCTACCCCTCTAAGATTCAAATGCTGTTGCGGCAACAGTTTAATGTGGGAGTGTGGTCACAACAAGAGCACTAGGAGATAGGTAAACCAGTAGATCAACCACCTCCACAAAGGAAGCCTGCTTCCATTAGCACTTTACAGAGTTGTTACTTGCTGCGCTTGGAGAAGGGGTGTTATTGTCATACCAGTGAGCAAGAAAGTTACAGTGCTGTGTAGACAAGCCCCTAGTGAAGTCTGTTTCCTTGTGTTCTCTTATCTCTCTGCTGTATCCATCTCACGTCTCTTATGTTATGCTTACATTGAAAGCTTTTGGGGATGGAACCAGATGTGTGAAAGTACTAGGGATGTGAAATGTCAACCAGTTACCATTACCAACGGGGGCTGGAGCAGCCCCACAGGCAGGGCCGGCCTTAGGCTGATTCGATCGAATCAGGCCCCGCGCCTAAGGGGGCCCCGCGCCCCTGAACCCAGAAGTGCCGGCGAGTTACAGAGCTGGGTCTCTCCCCAGCTCTGCCCGGAGCAGGAGCAGGCCTCGCCGCCTACTGCTGCCCATGTGCAGCGTTGCACATGGGCGGGGAGGACGCCCGGGTGTGACGTGACGTCACAGCCTGGGATTTTAAAAGTCCTGGGAGGCACGTTTCCGGACCTCGCTGGCTCCAGGTTCCGCCTCCGGGGCCTGAGCACAGGGCCCCACAATGTGGAAGGCAGAAGGGAGGGAACAGGCTTGTGCAGCGGCGGCAGCAGCAGGGAGGGGGGAAGGGAAGAGGCTTAGGGTTAGGCAGGGAGGGATGGGAGGAGAGGAGGCAGCGGCAGCAGAGGGGCTTGGGCGGGGGGCAGAGGGGCTTGGGTAGCAGGGGAGGGGCGGAGGTGGTGGACAGGGGAAGGGGCTTGGGCGGGGGGAGGAGAAGGCACTAAGGGTCTGTCTACACTACAGCACTAATTCGAACTAACTTAATTCGAATTAATTAATTCGAACTAAGCTAATTCAAACTAGTGCATCTAGACCTAAAAACTAGTTTGAATTAGCATTTTGCTAATTCGAACTAGCATATCCACATTAAGTGGACCCTGAACCGGGGTTAAGGCTGGCCGGAAGCAGTGCCGGCAGGGCATCAGATTAGGACTTAGAGCGTGGAGATGCTGTCTCAGGCTAGCCGAGGGCTGTGGTTAAAGGGACCCGACCCCCACCCCGGACAGACAGTTTTCAGGGGTTCCCCGCTTGCAACGCAGTCCTGGCTTGGAGTGCCCTGAGTGCCCACACTCGGCACATCACAGCACTCGGCCATCAGACCGGCTGCACTTGCCGCAGGCTGCCATCCGGGGGCTGCAGGAGAGCTTCCACACCGAGGAGCCCGCAGAGCCACCCCCGTGCTCCCCATCAGGGGCTCATACACCATTCCTCCCTCACCTCCTTCCACTTGCCCCTCCCTAGCCCCCCTTCCTGATGTACAAAATAAAGGACACGTGTGTTCAAAAATAGAAACTCTATTTAACAAAACTCGGGAAGACTGGGAAAAGGAGGTGGGAGAAGGGAAGACAGAAGGTGGGAGGGGGGAGGGCAACTAAAATGATCAGGGGTTTGGAACAGGTCCCATATGAAGAGAGGCTAAAGAGACTGGGACTTTTCAGCTTAGAAAAGAGGAGACTGAGGGGGGATATGATAGAGGTCTATAAAAGCAAGAGTGGTGTGGAGAGGGTGCATAAAGAAAAGTTCTTCATTAGTTCCCATAATGGAAGGACTAGAGGACACCAAATGAAATGAATGGGTAGCAGGTTTCAAACTAATAAAAGAAAGTTCTTCACAAAGCAAATAGTCAACCTGTGGAATTCCTTGCTGCAGGAGGCTGTGAAGGCTACAACTAGAACAGAGTTTAAAGAGAAGTGAGATCAAGTCATGGAGGTTGGGTCATGGAGTGCTATTAGCCAGGGGGTAGAAATGGTGACCCTGGCCTCGGTTTGTGGAAGGCTGAGATGGATGGCACGAGACAAATGGCTTGGTCAGTGTCTACAGTCCATCCTCTCCGGGGTACCTGGTGTTGGCCGCTGTCGGCAGACAAGCTACTGGGCTAGATGGACCTTTGGTCTGACCCAGTACGGCCGCTCTTATGTTTTTATGTTTTAAGCTCAGGGTTGGGGATCTCACTGGACCACCTTGATTTTCACGCAAATCTGCTCCTGAGTGGCCAGGCTGGCAGCTATCCTGCCCTAGACGGCCACTTTCCTGTGCCTAGTGCGGAGGTCGTGGACGTTGGAGGCTTCCCCCCAAACCTGGATGAGGTCCATGATCTCCGCACTAGACCAGACGGGCACCCGCCTCTTGCAGCCCCAGGCAGGCTCCTGTGAGCCGCCAGCCTGGTCCCGGGAAGAGGCAGAGGGCTGGGTGGCAACAGGTGACTGGCTCGTGCCGTACCAGGTGCAGGGTCTGTTGGATGGGTGCTGGCAGGCTTGCACCTGGCACGGGCACCGTAGCCAGCCCGTGCCCCTTTAAGGGCTCCGGGGCCAGGAGCGGGGCAGACGAGTTTCCCTGGTGGTGCCCAGAGTGGTCACCAGGGAAAGCTGGGGTAGGCTAGCCTCCCACTATTTCGAATTAAGTGGCCACACAGCCCTTAATTGGAACTAGGCATTACTCCTCGTAGAACGAGGTTTACCTAGTTCGAATTAAGCACTCCGCTAGTTCGAATTAAGTTCCAACTAGCGGTTTGTATGTGTAGCGCCTATGAAAGTTAATTCGAACTAACATCTGTTAGTTCGAATTAATTTTGTAGTGTAGACATGCCCCAAGAGACAGGGGTGCAGGAGAGACAAATGCCAGGGGGCCAAGTGGAGACAATGAGGGAAAGGGCAGGAGGGGAGGTGTCAGTGGAAGGGGGACAGGGTGATGCTGGGAGAGGAGAGGAGAGTGGAAGGGCAGGGTATTGGGGGCTAGAGGGGGGGAGGGGGAAGTGCTGGGAGAAGGCTTGAAAGAAGGGGTGGGCTTGCGAAAGGTGGGGATGGAGTAAGGCATGTGTAAGGGCACAGGGGCATGAGGGGATGGGGTGAAGCAGAAGGGCAGACACCTGCAGGGGAGGGACCAGCACCAGAGGAGAGAGGCAGGGCAGGTGTTTAGAGGGAGGTGTTAGAAGAGGGGGAGCTCACATGATCAGAGTGGGGCTACTGGAGGAGTGGGCACAGGGGGGAGAGAAGGGCTGGTGGAGGGGGGCAGGTTGCAGGAATGCTGAGGGCAGTGAGAAGGGCAGCAGAGAAGGGTGAGGAGTTGGGAGGCAGCAGGCACCAGGGGAGATGATAGAGCAAGGAGAGGAGACATGGCAGCGGAGAGAAAAGCTAAAGGTTTATAAAATATTTATTAACTTGATATGCTGCCCATGGTCAGTTTGTTTGTGACCCGCGGTGCAGTTTGGTTTATGTGCGGATCAACACATGGCCAGCGAGTGGGAGCCGGAACAAAAAAGTAGTCAGTGTAATGATCTTCTGTTGATATGTGTTTTAGTAGTTAAACTCCTGGACTGTCATTGCTCATGAAAAGTGCTGTCACATGGGTAGAAATCAGGTAAATATTGCATTTTATTAATATCAGCAGAACTGACTTAAATGGGGCCTGTGTGTTGTGTAGTCTTGCCTTAATCTTTGTGTTCGTGCCTGCCAGTGTGAGAGAAGCTATTTGTATCTATTTGCTTGCATATGCAACCACGCTTGAGGCCCTCAGCATGTTCTGTAAGTATCAGTGTGGCCCCTGGGGCTTCCAAAGTTGAATTGCCCTAGCTCATCCCTGACATGTGTCTATCTAACCTGGTCTTAAATATCGCCAGTGATGGAGATTCCGCAATCTCACTAGGCAATTTATTCCAGTGTTTAACCACCTTGACAGGAAGGAATTTTTTCCTCATGTCCAACCTAAACCTCCCTTGCTGCAATTTAAGCCCATTGCTTCTCATCCTAACCTCAGAGGCCAAGCAGAACAGTTTTTCTTCCTCTTCTTTACAATACTCTTTTAGATACTTGAAAGCTGCTCTCGTGTCCCTTTTCGGTCTTCTCTTTTCCAAGGTAAACAAGGCCAATTTCTTCAGCCTTGCCTCATATCTCATGTTCTCTAGACCTTTCATCATTTGTGTTGATCTTCTCTGGACTTTCTCCAATTTCTCCACATTTCCTGAAATGTGGCACCCAGAACTGGACACGATACTCCAGCTGGGGCCTAATGTAGATGGCTCAGTCCCTGCCTTAGGGGACGTGAGACTGGGCAGGTTAATTTCCAATCCTCCTGTTTATTCTTTTCCTAAGCACTGAGGGCCCGGTAGTTCTGATGGGGGCTCTATAGGAAGGCAGCCCGCACTGCCCCATGCCTGAAACCTTGTGCAGGTTTTAAACAGCTGTCCAGCCCACCCTAGAGGTGACTGCATTTCAGTGTGCCTGAAGCAATGGACAGGAGAATGGCTCCCGGGCATGGCTTGCTCATGACTGCTTCAGTCCCGTTGATGGGCCTCAGCCTCTTCCCTTCCGCTCCCCCGCTTTGCAATGGGGCTGTAGACTCTGGGGGAGAGGGGTGGAGGCAGGCAAAGGTGTCTCCCTGCAGCAGATATACACGTCTCTGTATTTACCATTCTCTCATTGAAGTTTTTAGCTTTGTAGTGAGTCCTTCTACATGGAAACTTTGTATTACGTCTCGGTAGAATAGTCCCTTCGGATCGCTACCCCTTCCTGCTTCTCCACGTGGGAACTAATGATACGGCCAAGATTGACCTTGAGCGGGTTACTGCAGATTATGTAGTGCTGGGAAGAAGGATCCAAGAATTCGGAGCGCAAGTGGTGTTCTCGTCCATCCTCCTTGTTGAAGGGAAAGGACTGGGCAGGGATCGTCGAATTGAGGACATAAATGCGTGGTTGCGCAGGTGGTGTTGCACCGAGGGCTTTGGTTTCTTCGACCATGGGACGCTGTTCTGGGCACAAGGATTATCAGGAAGAGATGGGATCCACCTAATGAAGAGAGGAAGGAGCATCTTCGCAGGCAGGCTTGTGAACCTAGTGAGGAGGGCTTTAAACTAGGTTCGTCGGGGGACGGTGACCAAAACCCAGAGAGGAGTCGGAAAGTCAGATACCGGGAAAAAATGCAGAGAGGAATGAGCAAGAAAGGAGGACCCCTGTCTCGAATGGAGAAGATAGGGCGATCAACTGGTTACCTGAGGTGTTTGTACACTAATGCGAGAAGCCTGGGCAACAAACAGGAAGAACTGGAGGCCCTGGCCTAGTCCAAGAAATATGATTTAATTGGGATAACAGAGACTTGGTGGGATGACTCGCATGACTGGAGCGCTGTCATGGAAGGGTATAGACTGTACAGGAAGAACAGGCAGGGGAGAAGAGGAGGAGGAGTTGCACTATATGTAAGAGAGCACTACGATTGCTCTGAACTCCAGTATAAAGAGGGAGAAAAACCTGTTGAGAGTCTATGGGTTAAGTTTAAAGGAGCAAACAACAGCAGTGATGTTGTGGTTGGTGTCTGCTACAAGCCACCGAATCAAGTGGATGAGGTAGATGAGGCTTTCTTCGGACAACTGAGCAAAGCTTCCAGATCACAGGTCCTGGTTCTCGTGGGGGACTTTAATGACCCTGACATCTGTTGGGAAACCAATATGGCAGTACACAGGCAATCCAGGAAGTTTTTGGAGAATGTTGGGGATAACTTCTTGACACAAGTGCTGAAGGATCCGACCAGGGGCCATGCACAGCTTGACCTTCTGCTCACAAACAGGGAGGAACTAAGAGGGGAAGTGGAGGTGGGTGACAACCTGGGAAGCAGTGATCATGAGATGGTAGATTTCAGGATCCTGACCAAGGGAAGAAAAGAGAGTAGTAAAATACACACCTTGGACTTCACAAAAGCAGATTTTGACTCCCTCCGAGCTCTGATGGGCAGAATCCCCTGGGATGCTAACATGAAGGGGAAAGGAGTCCAGGACAGCTGGCAGTATTTTAAAGAAGCCTTATTGAAGGCACAGAAAGAAACCATCCCGACGTATAGCAAGAGAGGCAAACATGGTAGGAGACCGGATTGATTTACAGGGAAAATCCTTGATGAACTTAATCACAAAAAGGAAGCTTACAAAAAGTGGAAACTTGGACAAATGACCAGGGAGGGGTTTAAATGTACAGCTCGAGAATGCCGGGGGATTATCAGGAAGGCGAAAGCCAGTCGCAATTCCATTTGCGCTAAGGATGTGAAGGATAACAAGAAAGGTTTCTACAGGCATGTTAACAAGAAGAAGGTGATCAGAGAGGGTGTGTGGCCCCTAATAGATGAAGGAAGTAACCTAGTGACAGATGATGTGGGGAAAGCTGAAGTACTCAATGCTTTCTTTGCCTCTGTATTCACTGACAAGGTCGGCTCCTGGACTTCTGCGCTAAGTGACGCAAGATGGGATGAAGGTGGACAGCCCGTGGTGGGTAAAGAACAGGTTAGGAACTATTTAGAAAAGCTAAACGTACATAAATCCATGGTCCGGACTTAAAGCATCCGAGGGTACTGAGGGAGTTGGCAAATGTCATTGAGGAACCTTTGGCCATTATCTTTGAAAAGTCGTGGAGATCAGGAGAAATCCCGGATGATTGGAAAAAGAAAAATGTAGTGCCCATCTTCAAAAAAGGGAAGGACGATTGAGGGAACTATAGGCCGGTCAGTCTTACCTCAGTTCCTGGAAAAATCATGGAAGGGATCCTTAAGGAATACATTTTGAGGCACTTGGAAGAGAGGAAAGTGATTAGGAACAGTCAGCATGGATTCACAAAGGGGAAGTGGTGCCTGACCAATCTGATTAGCTTCTATGATGAGGTAACTGGCTCAGTGGACATGGGAAAGTCAGTGGATGCGATATACCTTGACTTTAGCAAGGCTTTTGATACGGTCTCCCACAATATTCTTGCCAGCAAGTTAAGGGAATGTGGATTGGATAAATGGATGGTAAGATGGATAGAAAGATGGCGAGAAGGCCAGGCCCAGCAGGTAGTGATCAATGGCATGATGTCAGGATAGTGGTCAGTTTCTAGCGGAGTGCCCCAAGGTTCGGTTCTAGGACCAGTTTTGTTCAATATCTTTATTAATGACCTCGATGAGGGGATGGATTGCACCCTCAGCAAGTTTGCAGATGACACTAAGCTAGGGGGAGAGGTAGATACGCTTGAGGGCGGAGACAGGGTCCAGAGTGACTTAGACAAATTGGAGGATTGGGCCACAATAAATCTGATGAGGTTCAACAAGGACAAGTGCAGAGTCCTTCACTTGGGACGGAAGAATCCCAAGCATAGATACAAGCTGGGGACCAACCATTTAAGTAGCAGTTCTGCAGAAAAGGACCTGTGGGTTATAGTGGATGAGAAGCTGGATAAGAGTCAACAGTGTGCCCTTGTAGTCAAGAAGGCTAATGGCGTATTAGGTTGCATTAAGAGGAGCATTAGCAGCAGATCCAGAGATGTCATTATTCCCCTTTATTCGGCTTTGGTGAGGCCACATCTGGAGTATTGTGTCCAGTTCTGGGCTCCCCACTACAAAAAGGATGTGGACGCATTGGAGAGGGTCCAGCGGAGGGCAACCAAAATGATTAGGGGGCTGGAGCATATGACCTATGAGGAGAGGCTGAGGGAGTTGGGTCTGTTTAGTCTTCAGAAGCAGAGTGAGGGGGGATATGATAGCAGCCTTCAATTTCCTGAAGGGAGGTTCCAAAGAGGATGGAGAGAGGCTGGTCTCAGTAGTGACAGATGGCAGAACAAGGAGCAATGGTCTCAAGTTGTGGTGGGAGAGGTCCAGGTTGGATATTAGGAAAAACTATTTCACTAGGAGGGTGGTGAAGCACTGGGATGGGTTAACTAGGGAAGTAGTGGAGTCTCCATCCTTAGAGGTGTTTAAGTCTCGGCTTGACAAAGCCCTGGCCGGGTTGATTTAGTTGGGATTGGTCCTGCCTAGAGCAGGGGGCTGGACTTGATGACCTTCTGAGGTCTCTTCCAGCACTATGGTTCTATGATTCAAAGGGTATGTCTACACTACCCCGCTAGTTCGAACTAGCGGGGTAATGTATGCATACCGCACTTGCTAATGAAGCCCGGGATTTGAATTTCCCGGGCTTTATTTGCATAAGCCGGCCGGCGCCATTTTTAAATGCCGGCTTGTTCGAACCCCGTGCCGCGCGGCTACACGCAGCACGGGCTAGATAGTTCGGAATGGCTAGCTAGTTCGAACTATCTGTACGCCTAGTTTGGAATGGCTAGCTAGTTCGAACTATCTAGCCCGTGCTGCGTGTAGCCGCGCGGCATGGGGTTCGAACAAGCTGGCATTTAAAAATGGCGCCGGCCGGCTTATGCAAATAAAGCCCGGGAAATTCAAATCCCGGGCTTCATTTGCACGTTTGGTATGCATACATTACCCCGCTAGTTCGAACTAGCGGGGTAGTGTAGACATACCCTAAGTGAGGCAGAGACTGCCCTGTGGGTGAATGAGGTGGGAATGGAGAAGGCGGAAGGTGAGCACCTCTGGGTAGTTGCAAAGGTTGGAGAGGGGATGGAAGCCAGATCCAAGATCAATGAGCCCTGGGAAGTGGGCCCATTGAAAGGAGACTGGACCTGTGGATGCCTTGGGGGTCTGCAGCAAGGGCCTGCTTTGGGAAGCCCCCTCTTTGGAGGTGAATGTGGCAGCATTGAGACACCACCCAGAAGCAGGCGCAACAGACACTAACTGCAGAGTCGTGGGACGGCTGTCACAGATCTTGCACATGCATAAGATGATAGATCTGCAGGAGGGGGGGCAGTGGCATAGTGAGGGGGCCAGAGGGGTCAGTGTCCCCTGGGAGAAAAATAATATAAAATGTAGTTAAAAATAGATGTCACATGTTTTTAAAAGGAATCCCAGATCTCCTGTCTTTTGTCTATTTTTGTCTCTTTAGGCCCCCAGTTAAAATTTTCAAAAGCACTTAAGTGACTAAAGTCATTTTTGAAAACTGGACTTGGAAATCTAAGCTCAGATTTTCAAAGGTAATTAAGCTCCTAAAGAGACAGTTGCCAACTTGGATCTCCAAAAGATATCTATCTGATCTTTACACACCTTTGAAAATCTGGTCGTAAGTGTCCTAGTCAGTTCTGAACGTGAGATGTAGGAGCCCAGTCCTAATTCCTTCAGCTTTTTTTTTTTTTTTTAATTTGAACATTTATCTATACTAATTCCCCTCCTTTCTCTTTCACTAGCCAATAAATGCATGGATCAAAATTATGGGTGCTTTGTTAATATGCTGACTTGAGACTGGAAAGATTTCATATTGTCACATATGATTCCTGGTAACCCATCTCAAATATGAAAAACCACTTGATGGTAGCAGCTACCCCCCAAAATCTGTGTATTTGCATTTCTGGGGAAAGTTTTTGTAACCAGTGCCTGTAGTGGCAAGGTATATTTAAAGTCTTTGTGGGTCCCCACCTTCTGCACTTGGAGTGCCAGAGAAGGGGACTGCCCTGACAGAGACGAAGATAGGATGAGCCCCTAGAAAGCAGGCCTGAGATGCCTTTTATTTTTCATAGAATTGTTTAGGCCATCAGCTTCATTAAAATAGTACAGGTCCTTAAGTTTTAGCTCTTGGATGTGCAAATAAGAGGAATAAGGAATATAAACAGCAAAGAGCAACCATTCGAGCCAGAACATCTTGTGTCCGTATGTAAAAGAATCAATGCCAGCTGCTCTTTAGGTGAGGTTTTAAGAGGGCCTGATTCTCCTCTCGTGGACAGTGGTATAAATCAGGAATAACTGCACTGAAGTCAAAGAGGTTACACAGGAATCATCAGGGCTGTAGTCCTACGGGTACCTCTATGTCTACACAGCAAATCAAAGTGTGATTGCAGCATGACTACACATACCAATTTTCAGGGCCATGGGTGAGTAGATTACAGCCCGGCATAGCGCCGCAGTGCAGTCAGTGCATGCGCAGAGCAGTTTGCACATGCACAGCATGCTGAACCGCACAGCTGGCGAGCGGGGCTCGCCACAGCTTGGCGAACCCTGCCCATTGTAGCTGCAAATATCAGAGGTGTTGCGAGAGTGTTATGCACCCAGGGGCAAAGGAAAAATCTGCCCCCCTGCCGCCACCATGCAGCGGGGCCCCGAACCTGGCACACAGCTGAGCCCAATCCTGGGGGTGGGGAGAAAGCTTGTACCACGTCTTGCCCCACTCCCTCCAGTTTGGGGCCAGGCCCACGCATGCACTAACCTGCCGGCAGAGATGGAGGAGGGTCGGGCTGGGGTTGGAGAGGTGAGGAGTAGGCTCCAGCTGCCACCAGTGGGCAGAGGAGCAGGTGAGCTGAGGGATGACAGAGGAAGCGCCCTAAATTGGCGCCCCCCTGAGCATGGCACCTGGGGACAACTGTTCCCCCCCCTTCGCTACACCACTGGCAAACCAGCCTGTCCCCAGCCATAATACACTGAGTCTTTGAGCTAAATCATTTGCATTCCTGGTGAATAAGGAAGTTTAAGTGGCTCTGGAGCTGCTAGCCCCCAAGCCTGCACTCTCCCTATTATGGTGCTACTCAAGATTAAGGCCCCAATCTGGTCTGGAGCAAAATGTGCCTGGAAACCCCACTAAGATCACAGGCTGGGAGCTCTATGTAAGCAACACCTGAGAATTGGTGTGTAAAGGACGAGGATGGTGACGTATAGAGATTTTCCTCTCCAGGATGGCAGTTCAAACCCACACATCTGCCACTGAGCTAATATCACACTAAACAGCGGTGGATTTGGCATAGTTCCTACTTCACTACAATTACCACAGACACACTTGGTTGGCTGTCTCCACACAGAAACCAAGGAACGATCAGGTATGGAGTCACAGTTCCTGCTAAGGTGTGCGCCTGCATGCACAAAAAATTCTTCCCCCACCCACCCCTTCTGGAGAGCCACGCGGGGCCAGTGACGGCATGATAAGGGAACCACTGGGGGCAACTGAGGCCATCTGGCAGGGGGCCGGGATCTGCCACAGCCGCATGATGGAAGCCTGCTCCGGTGGCCAGGGCTGCTGTGGAGTGCGGGGGTACAGCCTGTTCTGGCAGCTAGGGACAGGAATGGGACCTACTGCATGGTGGGGAGGGCAGGGTCTGCTCCAGCAGTCCTGTTCCCGACATGTCCCACGGGGGGAGTCCTATTACAGCAGGAGACAGAGACAGACACAGAGACAGAGAGACAGAGTGTGTGTGTGGTGCCACAGTGGTACCCACCAGAACAAGCACAAAGCACAAGACAAAAACTCACTCTGCTCATAGTTGGAAAATCTTAGCGGGAACACTGTATGTGGTCAGAACTTTCCCTGTGACTCCTAGCGATGGCTGAGGCATATCAACAGGTTGGTATGAGAAGGGGAATTTGCACTGCTACTATATTTGTTCTGTGGCTAAAAGACTCCAGCTCACATGGCCATCCAGGTGGCAACTTGCACTAAATTCACACAAAAGCTTCTTAAAAATCAACAACAACCACCCCCAAGCATCAGTTCTAATCTCAGCTGACTGGTAAAATCTCTTATTTTGCTAGCTGCAACTGCAGGAGGAAAGCAATGCCTTTTCAAACATGCACAAGCCTCCTAGGACATGAGTACCCTTCCTCTGGGAGTGAGCTTCCCAGCCCATGGGAAAGGAACTCTGGCTCTGCATCCTTGAAGGGAAATAGGGTGGAGAGGCAGGACTTTAAGACCCTGAGTCTCAAAACCTTTCCAGCTATTTTTAGAGCACAAGCATGAGCTCTGCTACCCTAAGCAAACATCGCTAAATTGTATCCATTAAGCTATAAACAATTTAAGAAGCCTTTCAATTTCCATAGCATTTCCTACCCTTAGGCACGTTCTCTCTCACTAAAAGCTTAGCCAATAAATAGGGCAGGGCATAGTTAAAGGAAGAGAGAAGAGACCTTGGTGAGGAGGAAGTAGGTTGTAGAGAAGAAAATAGGTGAGAAAGAGGGCAATCAGTGGGAGATTAATCTGTACTGGCCCGTTAGCTTGGAATACAGTATGTAGCTAGAAGGAAAGGGGTGAAAGAATGAAATAAGTGAGCAACTGAAATGATGTAGCTAGGATGCCACGTATTATTATCTGTGTTATTGTAGGGCCTAGGAGCCCTAGTCATGGACTTAGTACCCTATGACGGTTTCCCCCTCCCCATGCTTTATTAAATTGTCCAAAGCATCTTCATTGTCCATAAGAAGAAATATTTCATGTAACCTATCAATTTTAATGTCTGAATCTGCTGGGTCTGTATATCTTATTTTGGTATATACATATAGTACATGTATCACTTTTGTATGTAAATACAGGACTATGTAGCACTTTAAAGACTAACAAGACGGTTTATTAGATGATGAGCTTTCGTGGGCCAGACCCACTTCCTCAGATCAAATAGTGGAAGAAAATAGTCACAACCATATATACCAAAGGATACAATTTAAAAAAATGAACACATATGAAAAGGACAAATCACATTTCAGAACAGGAGGATGATGCGGGGGTGGGGGAAAAGGTAAATGTCTGTGAGTTAATGGTATTAGAGGTGATAATTAGGGAAGCTATCTTTGTAATGGGTAAGATAGCTAGAGTCTTTGTTGAGACCCCCGCGTAGAGTGTCGAATTTTAGCATGAATGACAGTTCAGAGGATTCCCTTTCAAGTGTAGATTTAAAAGGCTTCTGAAGCAGGATGCAGGTAATTAAGTTGTTGAGACAGTGTCCTTTTGTTTCAGCTACCCCAGACTAACACGGCTACATTTCTATCACTCTTGTATGTAAAGTTAGACATATGGGGTATGAAATGCTTTAAAATATGCAAATGAAACCATTCAGGGTGTTTCCAATGCTGAGATACCTTAATGACTGGGTGATCAACTTAACGACTTGAACAGCTTTCTTAGTCCATTAAGTCTAAGCATGGATTGGTTTTAGGAAGACATGTGACCACCCCAGGTCTCACCAAATAATTTTCTATGGAAGGTGGGAGAGAGAACAACTGGTTCCTGCCCAAAGCGGAATACATAAAACAATGGGAAGCTATCTGTCCCCTTGTCTTTGGCTGGCATGACACTCAAGAGAATAGCTGGGGACCTCGGGGAGGAAAAAAGATTTTCCCTGGCTTAAAGATTTGCCCCTTATTAAGAATAGCTTTAGGATAAGTTTGCAATAAGCTTTAGTGTTATTTATGTTAGAACTAGCTATGCATTTTCTTTTATTTTAAATTTGTAATTTCCTTTGCTCTGTCCATTTTCACTTGTAACCACTTAAAACCTACTGTTTGTACTTAATAAAAATTACTTTTATTTATCATCAAGCTCAGTGTAAATAATTGTTATTAGGGGGCAATTAGTGCATACATCAGAGGTGGGCAATAATTTTGGCAGTGGGGCCATTTATTTAATTTTGGTACATGGTCACTCCAAAATGAGATGAAAGAATTATCCATGAAATGATGTTTCCTGCCAACTTTGGGCACAAAATAAACCCAACTCTCAAACATGCCACAATAAAAATTATTGTAGTCTACATACCGATGTCCCGAGCTTGACAAACGGCAGCCAAAGCTGCTCGCCAGCCCCGCACTGTGCATGCGCAAGAGCTGCATTGCGCATGCGCATGCCGCCAGTAAACGGGGCACGTGGCTGAAATCTACTCGCCACGGGCAAGTAGATGCTATAGTTTGTCGAGCCGCACCGATGTCCACTGCTGAAGACAAAGAAGTGGAAAGGTTCTATGAAGAACTTGATAGCATTGAAGTTGCTAAGCCCCACCGTATATGTTGTTTTAGTCTGAAGAATCCTAAGGTGGGTATTGGGGGGGGGGAGGAGGGGAAATCAAGAAAACTACACCAGACAATATGGTTCAATATGAGAAATGAAAGAAGTCAAAGGCTGGCTGACTATGCAGAAGCCTCACATCTTGAATACCTTCTTCAAGAAGAGGGTTGGAAGGCAATGGACTTGGCAAGCACCAAATGATGTAATAAGAAATGAAACTGATTATGTCCTGGTCGACAAGAGGCGACTGGTTACAGATATAACAGTCATTCTGGAATTGGCCGTCTGTAGACACAGTCAGATCATCAACTGGTTAGAGTGAGACCCAAAATAATCATCATATGGGAAGAAAGGAGAAGAGTGAGAGTTAGGCAATGCATGTGGATACAACAGTTCCACTCAGATCTGTTTAAGGATGCTGTTGACTCTGAGTTGTGGGAAATGGATGAGCCCGAAGATACTGATTCCGACTGCTATCACTTTTTAGCGAAGTTCATCAAATGTAAAACTGCTGCTATTGTAAAGAAGCCTAAGGAGCCCAGAAACTCTCTTCCCGGCAAACACTTGGTGTTCTTGCTAAACGGAGAGAGATGACAGCCAAGGGCAATACTAGCCTGGAATATAAGCTCGTCTGCAAAATGTTGAGGAGAAAGATGACAGAAGATTATGAGCAGTATCGCCTTGCAAAACAGTAAACGGCAGTTGAAGAGAAAACAAGTCTGCAAAGAGCTCGGCGTGAAATCCAGTTACGCCAAACTCTTCCAAGTGCATTTGTTAACGAAGAAGGTGGAAGAATGACAAACAGACATGAAATGGAGCAGATATGCCGGTATGGTGGCAGCAGCCCCTCAGAAGATGAAGTTGGGAAGAGCGGCAGTTTTAGACCAAGTACACATAGAAGAACTTCGTGCGGGAGGTGATATACTCTTAAAAGCCCTTCGTGAAAGATTCTCAAGGTACATTAAAAAGGGCAGAATCCCAAAGGATTGGAAGAGATTGCAAACTGTTCTTCTGCTGAAAAAAAGGCAATCGAGAAGACATTCACAACTATCGACCCATTTGCCTGTTTCCTCATCTTTATAAGGTCTTTATGAGACTTATCCTTCCCCTACTGAAGGATCAGAGACATGAGACGGGAACAGGCAGGTTTTCGTAGGGGACTCTCGACAACGGACCACATTTTTGTAGTCGCATAGATGACCAAAAGGTGTAGAGAGTACAAGATCCCACTATACTTGTTATTCATTGACTTTAAAAAAGCCTTTGACTCAGGATTAGGCTTTGTACAAACAGAAAAGACGACAGTCCCTGATCCAGAGGGCTCACAATTTAATTAATTTCCTTACCATAAGGAGAGTCTTCAATGTTGTCATAAAGTCTGCTGTAACCTCTGACCTCTGCAAAGAAGAGTGCTACAGTGGGGATACTCATCCAGGGCAGTGATTGGACAGCATATTTTATCTCGAGCTGCACCTGATTCTAAATATAAAAGCAGACAGGTTTAATTTTACAAGCAAAAACTATAAAATTAGTATGAGCCTTCATGAAAATGCCAGCGTCTTCCACAGAACAGGAAGAGCACATGTACTAGCCACTTAATGCCTGCTTCTGCACCAATTAAACTACTCACAATACCTTCCCTACTGTCCACAACACTAGAGTACCACCCTTCTAATGAGAATCAATCATGCTCTGTCATGAGAGAGCAATTCATTATCCACCATCAGTTCAGTCGTGCTGATAGTTGTCTTTTGCTGTGTCACAAAGTTTCTCATCAAGGAAGTGACACTCTCTGTCCTTTACTATCTCTGCTCCTCTCCCTGCCTTTAAATACACAAGGCTTCCATCCTAATGTATTTTTGGCAGAAGTACTGTTGGCCTCATAGAAATGCTGGTCTGGAAGTGGCCTCAAAAGAAAAGTTAATTTATAATCATCCCTCTGTCTCTTTCCACTCATCATCATTTGTGTTCCTAAGGTGAAGTTTCATGTTTGCATAATTTAATGTAGCATTCAAGGGTGCTTTTTGTGTATTTTTGATTATTTGATAGCCAGTAGGCGTTGGAGAAAATGATCACAAGGTTATGAAGTGGCCAGCCCTGAGTTCTAATTTGGGTTTATTCACTGACTTAATATTTAGTTTTGGGGCACTTAAATTCTGCATCAATTTCCCCAGCTATCCTATGGTGACAACTACCTCTCCCAGGGATTTTGTACAGTATGTTATGAACATCTCAGGGGACTGAAGGGAGGTTATTTGTAACTTTGAACAAAAAATTACAGCTGAATTGGCTTAATTCAGCTTTGAAATTTTACTATGCAGGAAAAAATGCTGCTTTCAATCACCTTTTAAACACAGAAGCAGTTTCCTTATCAATTTTTTCTTTAGACTGCCCTCCCCCTTTTAGAGGTTTATGTTTAACAAGGTAACTTTTGTGTTTCCTTTCAGAAGGGGAAGGAGGAGGGCAGGTCTTTACTACTGTTTGATTGCATATTTCTGGTTCCATATGAGATGTGTAGTTGCTTGACTCTTTCATACCTTTGAGGTTCTACTGTAGCATACGTGCTGTTGTTTTAAAGCACAATGGAAATTGTTACTTAAGGCCCTAGTCCTCTTTTAGGATGGACTGCATGGATCTCACAAACAAAAGAAGGCAGACTCCATGTGGAGCCTCTAAATAGTTATCACCATATCCAAATAGTTGAAGTGCTAAGCATAGCTAGCCTTTACTCATCCAGGAATAGGAATTCTGAAGAGGTAAATTCAATCTGCCACAAAACTGGCAAGTTGTTAAACTAGGCAATAGATGAAATTCTGCTCACCTCTAGAAACTGGGGGTGTTGCTCCAGAGTGTGATCAAAAACCAAGTAGTAACTCAAAGTTCCAAACAGCAAATAAAGCACGAGTGCACCAACATTTGTTACAATAAGGAGACTGATGATCTGTCGAAAGGGTTCGTCCTCTGGCCACGTGGCTGGATACACATATGGTGTAAAAAAGTTGTAATCTACATAGTTCAGGACTAGATCCATTGTTATATCTAAACAACATAAAAAGCGTATTAATAATCTGCATCACAGTTACATGTTAATAGCATAAAACAAAACAATTCTACCTGTTCCAAACCCAGGATAAATGTGTGTCTTTAATCTGTATGTACTTGGATAATCAAAAACCAATGCCATGTGTCTGTTGTAAACAGTAGCATATTTGAATTCTACAGTGTTTCAAGTATATCCCTTATAAATAACACACAACATATTCCATGCTTGTGAGAAGGCAGCGTGACAGTTGTAGAGGAATCAGAAGCTCTGTTTATCTTCACAAAACAGGTACAGACAGAGGCTGTCTAGACTGCAGGCTTCTTTCAGAAGCAGCTTTTCCGGAAGAGATCTTCTGGAAAAGCTTATTTTGAAATAGAGTGTCCACATGCAAAAAGTGCAACGAAGTAGTGATGTGCTTTTTCGAAAGATAGCGTCCAGTAAGTGTGGACACGCTCTCGCATGTAAGGCTGCCTGGAACCAGTCCAGGCAGTTGCTTCTGGGTGCTGTTGCCTAAGGCTAGCTGAGACACTTGCTTAAAAGGACCCCCTAGGACGCCATTTTTCTGCTTCTGCTGTGTGCTCGCTACCTCTCCGAGGGACAGCAAAGCTTTAGCAATGCACACTCTGGTTGCCCTGCTTCGGGACACCAGAGCACGCTTCTTGCCATGGAACTGGGGCTGCCTCTAGGCATGCAATGGCCCCACACTAACATGCTGCAGCTTCTGCAGCACATTGTGCAGACTGCCTTCGTGGTCCTGCCTGAGCTCACGTCAGAGCTCATCAGCGAGACCCTCTGCCAGGATGCAGGAGCAATACCCCAGCAACCGCACCCTACGGTAGAGTGCGTTTGGAGCCTAGACACCAGTTCCCACTGGTGGGACCGACGGGTGATAGAGCATTGGGATGATCAGCAGTGGCACAACCAGCAGTGGCCCTAAAACTTCCACATGAGGAAGGCCACCTGGCTGGCTCACCCCTGCCTCCAACGACAGGACACCCGGATGCAGGAGGAGGTGGAGAAGGAAATGCTGGTTCAGGGGAGGGGGCTCCAGGCCGGGCAGTGTTGGGGTCAGATGGAGGGTTAGGGTACTAAGCAAGCCACAGACTTCTGGATGTGAGGGTTCAGGAATTTGGGCTGGGGTATGTGAGGGGCTCAGGGCAGGGGGTTCCAGTGTATGACAGACTCAGATGTAGGGTCTGGGGGAAAGGGGAGCGCAGGCGTGTTATGATGCTGTGGCCAGGTGGGGGCTTGGCCCCAATTGGGGGTTTGTTGGCCAGGCTTCATTTTCAAATAAAATACTGTGTCAAACACAAAACATTTCTACGTTGTCTTTATTTCTGAGAAGGGCAGGGAACCTTTTTGAGTCAAGAGTCACTGACCCACAGAAAAGTCAGTTGGGGCCACACAAGTGAGATGCAAAAAAATCCTCCTCCAATCCCCCCCCCAAGCTCCACTAATGTGGCCCCAACTGTGTTGGTGGGAGCAGGGGACACAGTACTGGGGAAGGGTGCTACGGCAGGGTGCCAGTGGGGACCGGTTTCTGAGGCTGGGGAGTGGGGAACAAGGGTGTGGGGAGTGGGGAACAGGGGGGCACCCGCCTCCTCCCAGGATTCTCCCCACCCCCCCGGGAAGCCGGCACATGCCTCCCGCGGCCAGCCAAACCCCCGCAGGCACCTGCCCCGGGGCCAACCCCCCACTCCCGGGGCACAGCCAAACCCCCGCAGGCACCTGCCCCGGGGCCAACCCCCCACTCCCGGGGCACAGCCAAACCCCCGCGGGCACCTGCCCTGGGGTCAACCCCCCCCTCCGGCATCGCACCCGGCACGCCACAGAGCTGTGGGAGAGGAGCAGTCAGTGCACTTCTGGAACCCCCAGAAGTGGCACGAAGCTGCAGGCAGGACTTCCGTCCACCCCAGGAAAACCCTACCAAATTTGCAGAGGAATTTTTGCTAGTGTGCAATGCCTATGAACCCTCTGAAGCAGACCTCCTGCAACTGTGTAAGCTACTTATAACCCCTAGCAAGCAAAAAAAAAGAAAAAGAATGGCTCCTGATAGCAAATTGGCCCACCACTGAGCATCCTTCTGATTTGCCAGACACTGGTCCTGACGCTGCCTACTGGAACAAATGTAAGAATCAAGCTAAGTGCCTGCATGAGGCCATTCCCCAAGTATGAACTCCAAAAACCAACTGGACGGCCATACATTGCTGTAAACAGCAACAGAGAAAAAACCCAGGCAACTATCACACAGACTGACTGATGGGTTTGTTTGTTTGGTTGGTTTTTTGGGGGTTTTTTTTGGGGGGGGGGGGGTTTGCAACATTCTGGTATACAGCAACCAGGTGAAAATGGACAGGGCGCCCTGGCGCATGCGTTTGTTAATGGCTTCCTACCTGCTATTAGCAGTATGTTAAAGCAAATAAGTGTTGGATGGGAGGTCAAGACCATGGACAAATTGCAAGCAGTGGCAGAGCATTGCCACCGCACTCTAAAAAGAAAGAGGAGCAGTCCTCACAAAAGTTAATGGCTCTGCAAATACAGCATTATTCAGGGCAGGGCAGACAGTACCGGGAACGGGGAGGGTACCAAGAACGGGGATGAGGTCGGAGAAGGGGTCATGGCACTGGGTTTTTGGGATTTAAAGGTTTCAGCTCCGCTCATATCCACCCTGTGGGAACAAGGCATTATTGTCCCCTGTTCCAGCCCCTGTAACACCCCTATCCTCCCAGTTCGAAAAGGTTGATGGGAAATCATGGCTGTTTGTTCAGGATCTTTGAGCCATTAACTGCATTGTTGTTCCCACCTTTCCTGTAATCCCTAACCCAGCAACTATTCTGGCTTCCATCATGCCAGACGCAACTCATTTTACTGTTGTTGATCTGTGTTCTGCTTTCTTTCTGTCCCAGGTAACACAGGTCCAATATGTAAATGATCTGCTCCTCTGTTCTCCTTCATTATCGGCCTCAGAAACTGACTCTTTAGTGCTTCTCACTGCCCCCCACCTTAGGGTTACCTAACTACTGTAAACCTTTTACTCTTTTCTGCCACGAGCAATCTGGTTGTGCACTTGGGGCTCTTACTCAGGAGCATGGTGGAAAAAAAATCGTCCAGTGGCTTATTTCTCTGCCACCTTGGAACCCCGTTGCCCAGGGTTTACCGCTCCCACCCCCCCCCCCCCAGCCTGCGTGCTGTGGCTGCTGCGGCACGCCTAGTGAGTCCCTTGTCCTCTGCTCTCCTCTTTCTCTCATGATCCCCCGCTCCATAGAAACTCTCCTGCTACAATGTAATACAGCTCACCTTTCCTCCGCCCGCCTCACTAGGTATGCAGTTGAACCCTGCCGCTCTCCTTCCTCTGTCCGATGACAGTGAACCCCACGACTGCCTTGCAGCTGTCTCTGCTGTCACCGTCCCACGCCCCGACCTTTCTGATGTTCCTCTCTCAACTCCGACCTTGCGTTATTCACTGACGGTTCCTGCTTTCGAGAGAGACACGGTCGTCTCCTTGCAGGATACGCTGGGGTATCGCTCTCTGAAGCCCTAGAAGCTGCGCCGTTACCTTCTGTGACAGCGCAAGTCGCTGAACTAGTTGCCCTAACCCGCACTTGCTTTCTGGCTGAGGGGCGCTCCGCCACCATTTCTACTGATTCTTGTTACGCTTTTGGGGTTGTACATTGCTGCTCTCCTGTATGCAGTTTTACTCCCATCTGCATTAGCTATTAAGTGCCCTGGCCACTCCACAGCAGATACTGATGTTGCTAAGGGTAATACTGCCATAGAACCTTCCCCAGGTGCATTTCTCGGTTCCCTTTCTGTTTCTGTACCACCGCCGTCCCTTTCTGCCCTCACCCTGCTCCAAGACCCTGCCCCAGAAGCAGAAAAAGACTCCTGGGTCACTCAGGGTTGCTCTCTACACCCCGATTCCCGTCGGTGCTCGCCTACTGGTACCTTTGTGGCCCCCTTTTCACTCTACCCCTCTCTGGCCACCCTGCTTCACGATGTTTCGCATGTCGGAAAGGAGGGGATGGTCTCTGCTGTAACTAAGGCAGGATGGTGAGCCCCACATTTCAGCTGTTTTGCAGCCCGCCACTGTACCGCCTATACCACTTGCCAAAACTACAATGTTGGCAAACCTGTAAAGGTAGCTCACGGGTTCTGGGGCCTGCCCCAAGCACTGTTCTTGCATTGGCAACTTGATTTTGTACAAATGCCTAAGTGTCAACGATATGAATTTATTCTGGTTATGGTATGCTTATTTTCGGGTTGGATTGAAGCCTTTCCTTGTCGCAAAGCTGATTCACTGTCTGTTGCCAAATGTTTGTTAAATCATATTATGCCTGCCAAAGGAACTCCTGCCACTCTGTCCAGTGACCGGGGTACACATTTTACTGGACAACTTGTTCAGCACCTGGATCGTGTGTTACATGTCACACACCTGCTGCACTGTCCCTACCATCCCAAAGACATAGATTAAGTCCTTTTGAAATTGTTTATGTGAACAATGGCTACCATTAATCCAGTCCCAGACTTGAACTTGACTCACAGTACACTCCTTCAGTACTGCAAGTCACTTCCATTCACAGGTTCAAGCTGCCTGGCCGACGGAACCCAACTCTGATGCCGGCCATGCTCTCGAGACAGATGATTGGCTCTACGTATAACACCACCAACAAAAACACGCCCTGGAACCCCGGTGGAAGGGCCCGCATCAGGTGCTGCTCACTGCCCAGACGGCTGTTAAGCTATCCGGCATCACAGCATGGATACAGGCTTCGCAGTGTAAGAAGGCACCACCCCCAACGGACCAATCATCGCCTCAGGACCATGCAGAGTCAATTTTGACTCCAGAAGAAGACGTAGAGGAACAGCCTGCAATACCTTACAACCTACGTTCACGTAAGGGTTGCCTGAAGCAGACGAGGACCAAAAGGAAGGCCCAAGAAGAAGCAGTAGTGAGCCTAGCGCCTGCTGCCTGGTGGACATAAAACCGTGACTGCGGTTCCCTCAGCTGAGGTTGCCAGAACCAAAAGGGTCTTGCCTCCAACATGTGCCTCTGGTGGGGCCTGTTCCTTGGCCACTGGTGTCTTAAGGTTTGTGGAATCCACAATGACAATTCTTTTATCCACCAGCAAGTATGGATCGCTCAGACCCTTAATATCTCTAATTGCTGGGTCTGCAGCCACATCCCAGCCCACTCACAAGCTGGTTCCTGTCTTGGCAATCCCACTTAATTCCCCAGGCCTCACCCGTTAAACAAGACATGGAACAGTAATGACACTTGGGAAGCAGTGGGAATAAATGTATCTAGATGGATAAGTGTGGAGGAGGAAAAAGGTCACTGGTGTTTGGTGGGTAATGGGACAGGGCTGAATCTGGGGAGGAGCAGATGTCTCCAGCATATTGTAACAACAGTACAATCTTTCAATGCCATGCAAATAACACCACTCCCTGTAAGGAGAATCACCGTGTGCCCTTCGGGGGATATTACTCCACCTTTTTAGAAACCTATATGGCAAAGGGGTGCAACCGACCCTTCCCAGCTTTGATAGGGCATCAGTGGGTCTGCGGGACAAAAGCCTATACCAGGTTACCAGTTAACTGGTCAGGTATCTGTTATCCCGCCCAACTTTTCCCACAATTCCGAGTGTTAGAGTCCTTCCCACGAGAACACCTCCGTAATTTTAGGCGAAAAAGGAGGGACCTGTGCTCTCATTGGCAAAGAATGTTGTGTATATATACACACACCTGACAACACCAATGATGTAATAGATTGCGCTAGCCACTTGGAACAGATTGCATACCTTCCCCACGAAGAGCCAAGCTCCCTGTGGAAATGGCTAAGTAACTTGTCCAATTTCTCTGGCATAGGAAACTGGTTGTTTCAGGGAGCCCTGACTATCCTATTTAGGATCTTAATGATTTTTGTATGTTTTCTGTTAATCTCCTGTTGTATCAAAAAATGTGCAAGTCATGTCACAGACATGTCCCCTCACCAGAGTGCTAATCTGATGATTTTAAATAGCATTGATTAACAGATAGACAAAGAACAGTTAATGCAAGGAACCCAGTAATTGTTGGTCATAGGCGTGGCTTGACCAAAAGAAGGGATTGTGAAAGTAGAAAGAATTATACTATAAGAGAAAAATGAATTATGCTGTAATAATTGAATAAGTTGAAGGAATAGTGTTTGTCTCTGAACAGGAAGAAGAAAAGTATGTTAATGTTGTTTGTAGGAATGCAGATTACAAAGTGCTAGCCAGAGTTAATAGGAAAAGGAACATTAGGTGTTAGGGAAAAAATTGAGATAACCAAGCAATTGGACAGGAGATTGCTGTGTGCTTGATGTGGAAATGAAAATACTTGAGTAGCCTCACACTAATTATGTGAAGTTTTGCCCCTCTTTTAATCCTGTTACTTTTGGCTTTCTTTTGACTGTATAAATCAAGGGGTTTGAACCTTGTAGGGCGCTCACATTTTCTGAATGCATTTTAGCAGAGCTTTGCTGAATAAACAGAGCGGTCTGACAAATCTGAGTCCTGTCTGACTTTGACAATTTGGAGGTTCCACCGAGATGGCAACCATCTTCGCTGAGGCTGTGTGATCAGACCTGATCTTTGTTCAGACCCCAGCTACCTTACCCATTACAAAGATAGCTTCCCCAATTATCACCTCTAATACCATTAGCTCACCTTTCCCCACCTCTAATATTAACTCACAGGCATTCACCTTCCTTACCCCCCCCCTCGCATCTGCCTTCTGTTCTGAAATGTGATTTGTCCTTTTCACATGTGTTCATTTTTCTAAATTGTATCCTTTGGTATATATGGTTGTGACTATTTTCTTCCACTATTTGATCTGAGGAAGTGGGTCTGGCCCACGAAAGCTCATCATCTAATAAACCATCTTGTTAGTCTTTAAAGTGCTACATAGTCCTGTATTTTGTTTCCAGATTACTGTACCTCTTTCAGGAGTCTAATCTGCCTCACATATACCAAATTTCACTTTATTTAAGCTGCTTAGTTACAAAATTAGACATAAAACCACAAAATATCACAGCACCCTGCTACTGGAAAAAAAGTTTTTTGTCTATGAAATTTGTTTGTGTGCTTTTTACAGTTTCTTGTAAATCAAGGCAAATATCTAGATGAGTTCATTTACTCCCTGGAAGACCCACCAAGGGCATATATACCTCTGGTTGAAAACCACTGCTGGACAAGATCACAAAAAAAAATTGGCATTGTGGCTTTAAACTATAAGTTGCATTATATTAATAAATTAGTTTAAATAATTGTTTGTGTAAGATTGCAGCTTGAACTTCCTTCCTTCCCAGTCAGTGTGTCTCACAAACTTCCCCTGATAGTTCATTTTAAAGGGACCTAACATCCATAAGCCCCTTTTGAAGTTGCAGCCCCAAATATATGCCATGAAGAACTTTCCTCTCTTTTACCAAAATTATGATTCACTAGGACACACACAAAATTTTAAACTATGGCCTGGAGTGGCTCATGATGTCCCTGGCTTCTCTGCTGAGGCTGCTAGTTGTAAACAGCAGATCCAAAATTTGTTAAAGTTCAAAATTTGTTTTTGAACACACAAAATTTTCACCTATTTTTGACCAGCTCTTATAATAAATGCTCCTAATTACTGGAGAGCTGGACATTTTAATCTATTGATAGGAAAGTGCTATTTAAGAACTATGCAACTTAGCTGCAGCTGTAACAATCCCAAAATATTAGAAGAGACAAGGTGGGTAAAAAAATGGGCATTATTATTATTTTTATTAGTGGTGTTGGATAGCCTGGTCAAGGATCCCTCTGTGCTAAATGCAATATAAACACAGAAGAAAAGAGCTTACAATCTAAATAAGAATTGAGTAAAATCACCAAGTCATTTCACAGTAGGGATGTAAGTGACTAGTCCGCTTCCCCACACCTTGGTGCCTCTATCAGAGACAGGCAGCGAGGGGGGGAAGCTGACTTAAAAGCTAGTTCCTCCCAGTACCATATGGGGGAGAGAGACAGGTAAGGCAGGTGGGGGGACCAGACATGGCACCTCTGCTTTTTAAATGTATTAAGAGCTGCTAGACTCTTAATACACTTGAAAAGCGGGGGGGGGGGGGGAGCCAAGAATCAGCTGTCCTAGCTTCCTCCAAGTCCCCTCTGCTGCGCCTCTGCTTTTTAAATGTATTAAGAGGTAGCACAGAGACACAGCAGGGTTAGCTCACAAGCCAGTTGGGAGCTACAGTTTTTCCCCCCTTACCCAACTAATTGAGTAGTCGGTGGAAATGCCATCAACTACTTGATTAGCTGATTACCCATAATTTAACATCCCTATTTCACAGAACAAATGAAACCAAGTAGAAAGGGCCAGCTGTTTACTCTTCAGCACTGATCCATCAAATCCAAAGGCACTGCAGGCGTGAGTAACTCTCACCAGTCAGGTGTTTGCAGTCTCACGGAGGGAAGCTGATTTTTCTCAAGAATGACCCTGGCCAGATTAGACGAATGACGGTTTAGACATTTAAAACAAGAAACAAGAAACAATGTTTCCCTCTTGTGACAAGATCCTGCGGGACTCGCTCCAGAGCAGAGGGCGCGTTACCTGCAAGTGTCCCTCGCCATCTGCAAAGGACTAAGTACAAGTCAGAGAGGATGCGCACAGCAGCCCCCAGCCCCCTCCTGCGCTGTCCCCCGAATGGGAGAGGGAGGTAGGAGGAGCTGGGGGGATGGACAATCTCTACCCAGCTCACTAATGCACATGCTGGGGGGGTGCACCCCCCTCAACTTCGCCCCTCCCCCTCTGCACCCCGCCCGCTTCCTACCTGCAGCGCGCGCCCCAGGGAGCAGCTGGCCCGAGCTCGCTGCGAAGGGCTCTGGGCAGGGATGGGCGTGGCCACTCCAGCTGCGCTCAGCCCCACCTGGCCAGGCAGGGAGGCGGGGCTTCGCTGTAGCCCGATGAAGCGTCAGCGCAGCGCCCGGCTCGCGCGAGGCTGACGAGTGGCGTGACGCAGGAGGCGCGCGGTCGAGTGGCCGCAGCGCTCCGGGATAGGTGAGCGCTGGCCCCGCCCCAGCTCGCGCCCACGTGGGTGTGCCAGGCTTTAGCGGCCCCTGGCGCGCTGTAGGTCTTGCCGCCTGCGCGCGCCCCCTCTGCTCAGCCAAAGCGCCCTCCTGGCGCGGGGGCCTGCGCGCAATTTTTAGACTTGTTATAGGTGCATGGGGGCGCTCGGCACCTGTATGCGGCTTAAAATGCATGCAAAGCCGGCAGCCCCAGACGCAGGAACCAGAGCAGTAAAATATCCCCTTTTCTGGCATTGCATTTCATGCTCTCACCTCACAATGTGCACACCCTGAGATCACTAACAACATTACACAATCTCGGAGAGTAGTTAGTCTGTATCTTCAAAAATAATTTGTGGATAACCGTTAGTCTACTTTGGTAGATGCATAGCATATTGAAAAAGGAAGTGTGCCTGCAGCTTACCGTAAGGAGATATTTGATCCGCAAATATAGGACCAGTCTAGCTGCCCCAGCTGGGTCTGTCCAAGTAAACCTAGACCTTGCCTGACAGAAGTTTGTGTAACCTGTGGTTAAAAACCTTCTTTGATAGAGATTGCACAACTTCCCTTGGGTTGGAAACCTATTACAAAGTTTTATTACCCAGACAGTTATAAAGGACTGAGATCAGTTAATTAGGACTTTATGTCTGGGAATATTTGGTACCAAGTGGCGTTTCTAAGCACTAAAAGGGAGGAAAACAAGTTTTTTTTAAAAAGAAACCAAAGACCTAGTCAGGGTAGTTCTTACACATGCATACTGGAGAACAACCCAAGATGAATACAATGTGGCCTGGAGGAGGGGAGGGAAGGAGAAGAGATTCTGGTCATCTGGGAAATATTGCCTCCAGACTTTCAGAAAGGGAAGTTAAACACTCCTAAACATGGACCGTTAACTTGTTAAATGCTGTATGCTAAGTATAAATTTTACTTATTATTGGCTCTGTGCCACAATATCCTGTTTTCATTTTGAATAGCTCGCCTGCCCTTTGCCAAAATATATTACTGTGTGTTCTAGTTTGATTTTACCTCATAGACTCACAGACTTGAAGGTCAGAAGGGACCATTATGATCATCTAGTCTAACTCCCTGCACAATGCAGGCCACAGAATCTCACCCACCAACTCCTAGAATAATCCTCTCACCTATGTCTCAGATATTGAAGCCTTCAAATACTTTGAAGGCCCCAAGATGCAGAGAACCCTCCAGCTGTGATCTGTACCCCATGTAAGAGAGGAAGGCGAAAAAATTCCAGGGCCTCTGCCAATGTACCCTGGAGGAAAATTCCTTCCTGACCCCAAATATGGTGATCAGCTAAACCCTGATCATGTGGGCAAGACTCACCAGCCAGACACCCAGAAAGTTCTCTATAGTAACTCCTATCATCCCTCCATTGACCTATTTCCTTTGAAGTAGGAATAAGAGATCCTCCGGAAAAGCGCTTTTTTCCGGAGGATCTGGCCAGTGTAGATGCACTTTTCCTGCTTTTCTAAAAGCCGGAAAAAAGCGGCGGACATTTTTATTTAAATGCCGCGGGGGATATTTAAATCCCCCGTGGATTTCCCTATTACGATCTCAAAAATTACCATGCCCCTTCCGGAAAAGGGGCCAGTGTAGACGTAGCCAGGAATTGTAGCAGAGCAGATCAGTGATCTGTTTATGGTGTTATTCTAGGATGGCCCATATCCATCGTTCTGGAAGGAAGGTGTGGAAGTGCCTATAGCAGACAACTGAGTAACCTGACCACAGGGGATGTTTCTTTCTAATTGCTGTATATCTCCTAAATCTCCCAAATGATTTCTTTTCAAGCATCCAAATATGTACTAGGCATCTCTCAATGGAAATAAAGCTACATTACTATTCACAAATGCCCCTATACTGAACCATTAAAGTCAATGGGAGTTTTACCATTGACTTCAATGGGTGCTGAGCTAGTCCCAAAGAAAATAATGCCTAAACTCAACATGACCCAGTAACTGCCGGTCACAAATGTACCATAATAAATGGTACCATTTGGCATTTCTAAGCTATAGAAGGGAGGAAAATAAGTCTGTTGAAAAGAAACCAAAGACCTAATCTTATAGGTGTATCCTGGAGAAAAACCCAAGATCAATACAATGAAGCCCTTTAAAAATGATCTCATTAATAAAACAGGCCTGGGAACAACTGGTAGGTGTTTCTGTTTTTCTCTCCAAATGTGTAAATGGCTTTGAAATGTTAGTTGGTATCATTTAGGAAGGATTAAAACTCTTGCAACTTAATGCTTGAAAAGTCCATGCTTTGGAAATCTGAATTTAAATCAACTGACAGCAGGTACCAAGATTGTTCCTATAGGCTACATCTACAGTGGTGCGTTCTTATGCAAAAACTCTTTTGCAAAAGTGTTCTTGTGCAAAAACTCTTCCAGAAGAGAGCATCTACACTGGCATGTGCTTTTGCGCAAGAGCATCCATGCCAGTGTAGATGCTCTCTTGTGCAAGAAAGCTCTGATGGCCATTTTAGCCATCGGGCTTTCTTGCGTAAGAAATTCATGTTGCCTGTCTATACTGGCCTCTTCTGGAAGAGCTCTTGTGCAAGAGGGCTTATTCCTGAGTGGGAGTGTCAAAGTTCTTGGGCAAGAAGCCCTGATTTTATACATTAGAACGTCAGTGTGGACAGGCAGCAAGTTTTTGCGCAAGAGTGGCCACTTTTGCACGAGATCGCGCCAGTGTAGACACAGCCATAGTGTTTAAATGTTTTGTGTGTTCTAAAAATATAGCATTTAATATAAGAAATAAAAAATTTTTATATCTATCCATAAAGTAAAAATATGTTACACTTTTGAAGGACTTGAAAGCTATGACGTTTATTAAGAGAAAATCTGGTATACTGTGTACTTTGAGAGAGGTAGCAATTGATGCTGTTAAAACTGCGAACACCACAAGCTCAGGGTCTGAGTTGTTTCCAGATTTTGAACCCTAATTCTGTTTTCTCTCTGCTGGCAGTTTTTATAGACTTCAGGATGTTTGTAGATTTACTAATATTTGTTATTGTTTCTAACCTAGTAACCTTCACAATGTGCACTAACTAGGGTAGACCACCTCATTTTAAAGTCAGTTCTACGCTCAGGTTGGGTTGTGGGTTTTTTTCTCCAATGTTTAAAAATGTGATGAACTTCAGGGTTTTTTTCCTGTTTCATGGCACATGTACAGATGACTTTTTATTCCCTCCTGTAAAAACAGTCGGATCTTGTTATAAAGATCCATCTTCACATACGACGGTGTGTAGAGCACATGTCCAACCAGTACAGGTATAAATAGCAGTGTACCTTGTGAGGTGCAGCTTAGGAAAGTAGAGTGCCCTACACTCTTTGGCCCCCTACTTGACATGATCTCTTTGCATCCAAGCAGTGCCTTGTACTACACTGCTGCTTTTTGCAGCGTAATGTCCTGCTGCTGCCCACTTGCTAGTCTTTTCTTATCACAGTGAAAGGGTTTGGCATTAGGAAACTTCTGAGTTCCCCACTGGCTCTTCCCTCTAGCTGCGAGCAGAAACTGGGTGGAAGCTGGGTAGGGGCTCGGAGCCACTCCCCCCGCCCGGCTTCTGCACACAACCAGAGGTTCCCAGCTGGGAGGTGGGGCCACGTGCAGAAGCCAGGCTGGCGGAGTGGCTGGGAGCTCCCAGCACCAATTGTGGCCTCCCCCTCCCAGTGGCTCCCCCGCCCCCGCCAGGCTTACATCCGGCGCCCAGCCGGGAATTCAGAAAATACCGGACATTGCACCTGTCCGGTATTTTCTGAATTTTTCGACTGGACAGACAGTGCAAATACTGGACTATCCAGTAGAAAACCGGACACCTGGCAACCCTAGGCCTACCCCTGCCCTGGCCGTGGACCACTTCCTAAAGCAGCCAGCAAACTCCATCCCAAGTCCTGTCGTGCCCCATCTCTGCTCTGTGGAGAAAGGATACAGAGTGGGGGGGGGGCACCTTAACATCAGCACGTCTGCTCTCCCTCCCCTGCCCTGCGCAGAGAGCAGGAGGCTCCCCAGTGGGAGGGGCAGCTCCAAAGCAAAGGGCAGGAGATGTGCAGCAGTGGGGAGAGGGGCAGCGGAAGTGCTGGCTTGAAGCCTCTCAGCCAAACCAGTCAGGATGGTCTGTCAGAGCAGGGGCCTCCCAACGCTACACACAACACCCACGGTTATTAGAACTGTAAGAAATTAGTTGGAAAAAATATTCTATTTTCCCAATGTATGTGCAGAGTGCATTTGCCAGCAATTTGTACAGTTCGGTTCCTCTATATAGTCAGCCTGTTTTATTCCCACAATAAACAACAGAGAAGAAAATTTTTTTTAAAAAAAGTAAGTATTACTGCACAAGAATTTTAGAAAAAAACATGGCTATATCAAATTGCAGATTTTTTTTAAGAACTACATAGTCAAATGAAAGGATTCCAGAATTCTTTAAGAATTCTTTAGCCAAAAGTATACATTTAATAGCTTCCATTGACATCCAAGATCAATAAATGTGTTTCCCTTAAAATACCCCGATAGTTAAATAAACAGTTTCCTGCAGTGTTTGTACCTTGAACACTGCAGCAGGAGGAACCAGAAACTAAACTTGACTAGTGAAACATGTCACTGGTTGTTTTTGTTTATGCTGAGAAACATAAGCACACAGCAACAAATAAACAGAGATAAGTCAAGGGAATGATTAAAAGTCTTAGCATAGCATAATTATCAATCAGATATAAAAGTAATAAGGAGTACAGGATCTTTCGAAAAAGCCTGTCATTTTTTAAAGAACTGCGTCTAGACCGTGGTTTTATTTGCAAAATGGTACTTTTTCGAAAGAGCACCATTATGTGATTATGCAAATGAAGCATAATATTTAAATCCCTGCTTCATTTGCAATTTCAAAGTGTCTAATTTACATCCCTCTGTCGAAAGAGGAATGTAGTCTAGACACAGCCACAGTGTGTGTGTCTATCATTCTCACAAACACGCACTGTCCTTCCCTCTCATCTCCTGACCCAACACATAGTGGGGGGTGGTTGTTACTTCTTTTACTGCTTGCAAAGTGGATTATTTTTGGTTTTTGACTGGTCTGTACATTTCATAATTTTCATTTTAATTTTCATTTCTCTCTTACACTTAAATTTAATTCTTTGAGTAGTGAGTTCTAAAACACCTCACCATGGTGGCTGGAGTAATTATCCCTGTGGTAACTGCTGCTGCTGGAAGGGGCTGGCATGTCTCTGCAGCCCCTGAGAAAGGCAGAACAGGAGTTCTCCACACGCCGTCCTTGCCTGCAGACACGACTCCTGCGGCTCCCATTGATCGGTAACAGGGAGCTGTAGCCAGTAGAGGCTGTAGGCTCAGTGCCCATAGATGAGGGGCAGCACATGGCGCCATAGAGCCATTCCTGTACATGCCAGCTGCTTTGAGGAGTGGTGCAGGGCCAGAGCAGGAGTAAGCCTGCCTTAACCCCACTGCTCCACCACCCAGAAGCCATCTCAGTTAAACAGCCCAGCCAGAGCCTGTTTCCTAAACCCCTGTTCCAACCCTGGACCTCCTCCTGGACCCAGACATGAGTCCCCCTGCACCCAAACTCCTTCCAGAGTTTGCACCCTGAAAACCTCCTGGACCCCAATTCCCCACCCTGGGCTAAGCCCGGAGCCCGTCCCACACTAAACCCCTTGGCCCAAGACCACAGCCTGCACCCCAGCCCCAGTCTGGTGAAAGTGAATGAGGTTTGAACAAGAAGGGGGATAGGATGAGGCCTCAGAGAAAGAGTGGAGCAGGGGCAGGACCTCAGAAAAGGGGCGGGAAGAAAGTGGGCCAAGGGATTTGGGTTGGAGGTAGATCTTACATTGCACTGAAATTGAAGACGTGCTCTTGTGGTTATAAAGGCTGGAGTCCCCTGGTTACATCCCTAGTCAGTAGCCAGGGGAAGGGAAGGAAGGACAGTTTTGCCAGCCATATATAGAAAAACTAGGTTCAATTCTCAGCTCCAAACACAAAATCTCCGTTACACTTCCTCTTTCTGCCTTAGTTTCCCCATTACCAAAATAAGGATCATTGCTCCATATCCCAGTGAGGGAGGCTTCAGGGATAATTCAGTAATAGCAGGGATGGGGAACCGCAGGCCCGGAGGTCGGATGTGGCCCCCAGCTTGTCTTGATCCGGCCCTCGAGGCTCAGCCCCTTTACCCTGCCCCTCCCCCATCTACTGCGCAGTTGGGAGCACACAAAATCTACTAGCCAGTGTCCCTCTAGGCCTTGGTGTGTGAGGATTATGTGGGAGCATCTTTCGTCTCTGTTGGAGGGCACAGCAGTGAGGGTTTGGGGGGGTTGTTTGCTTTTCACTTATGTGCAGCCCCCAAATGATTTTTATGTGCAGACCCGTAAAAGGTTCCCCTCCCTGATATACAAGATGAACCCTGAAACAGCTGTAATGAACACAATGGAAAACCAGACACCTTTGTCTCCCACCCCCGCTTCTGCCCCAGCCGGGGCCTTTCCTGCACTGCCTCCGTGACACCCCTCCCACTTGGCGAGCTGAGTGTCCGCTTGCTTCCCTCAGGAGCCGGGGTTTGGCTCTCCCCGGAGGTCTGGGTGGGAAAGGGGGATGTAAAATCCTGTTAAGTTAGTTAACTGTAAGTGCTGGGCTGGAGTGATTCCCCTGCAAGAGCCCCTCACCAGTTAACCAGTCGAATTTCCACATCCCTAGACTGGGAAATGTATTGGAGGTACTTTGCTTTCTTTTCAGTGTCTCACTTTGTGGGGGTGAATAAGTATGTCATGGTCTTTTTTTCTCCAGGAAAAGCTTCCACTTACTTAGTCACAAGTGTGTTGGGTTTTTCTTTTCAGGGGGATAAGCTTGAAGTGCAGCTTCCAACCAGCTGCAATGTGGAGCCAGTTCTTCCTCCTGGCTCATGAGATTGAGCGGAAATATTTGGAACTTGTTTTAATATGTTCAGTCCCACTTGCATTCTGCTTTTGCAGTGTGTACAGGAAATGTACAGGTCAGTTCTGTACACCTGCTGATGATCCTGCTGCAATACAAGCATGCCGAGATGCCAAGTATCTCTGACAATGCAAGCCCAGCTGCTTTGCCTTCCAATATAGCTAGGAGGGGGAAATGACCAGTCTTAAGGCTGCAGTCAGCCCTAACGTCTATATGGTAATTCCTGCCAAATAACATGGCCTAGATGCAAAGAAATAGTGATTATTGTTTCAGCTTAGGGTTGCCAGGTATCTGGTTTTGAACCGAACAGTCCAGTATTTGAGCTTTCTGTTTGGGAAACAAGTTGAGAAAATATAAATGTCTGGTATTTTCTAAATAAGATGGAATGTAGATTGTGATGGAATGTCAAGTGTGTCCAGGATTTTTGTTGAAACCATCGGCCACCCTATTTCAGCTGGAGCCTTTGTGGAGTACAGAAATCTGCTAAGAGACTTTCAGGGGAACAAGGCACCTTATAAAGGGCAGAATGGCCCCAGGTTGCCCAAAAACTGATTGTTTCAGGTACAGACAGCTCCTTGTGTCCCAGGCCTTGAATTAGAAATATGGGCCATGTTTGGGGTTTGCTTTGATGCTGGGGCTATCGCTATGATGACCATATGGCCTGGAAAATCCTGGACAGTCCTGAATTTTAATGTCCTGTCCTAGGAGCCCCGCATAGCTCTGATATGTCCCGGAAAAAGTCCCTAGGCTCCACGCACAGCAAGAAGCGGCTGTGCAGCTGACTCTCCTTTTCCACTCGCTGGGGGAGGAGTCAGGGATACTTCCCAGGCTTTCCCTGCGGCTGAGGATCCATGTGGAACACAAGTGGCTGGGCTGGGCTAGGGGCTGGGGCAGACAAGCAGGGCGGGGGATGAAAAGCAGCCGGCGGCCCATGCGGGGGAGGTGGTGGCGTGGCGAAGATCAGCCCCCCCTCCTGCGGCTGGCCCGGGTGGGAGTGTTGAAGAGCGACCTGCAGCTGGGCTAGGGGCAGTGAAAAGCAGCCTGGCTGGCCCAGGCAGGACAGGGTGGACCAAAGAGCAGCCAGGCAGGGCAGGGATGCCGAAGAATGTCTGGGGTGGGGGTGGGGGTGGGGGAAGGGAAAGAGTGTCCCACAGTCCATCTGGGGTTTGGGTAAAAGGGAGTGCCAGAAAGCCCAGTATGGTGGGCATCAGCAGGGAGCCTGAAATAACCTCCCCTTATTCGGAAAAATCCCTAATTTGGGACCAGTCAAGTCCAGAGGGTGCTGGACCAGAGACTTCCAACCCCTACCCGTTCAGTCCACTCCTGCACCCTTCCTCCTGGCCAGACACCTACCCCCAGTCCGCTCCTGCACACTCCCCCTTGGCCAGGCACCCTCCCTTCTGGCCAGGCACCCTACCCCCAGTCCGCCCTGGCATCCACTGTTGCTCCTGCACCCTCCCTCCTTTCCCTCCTGGTCACACAGTGCACCCTTCTTTGCTCTTGCTTCCTCTCCCTAGCCAGACACTGTATTCCCAGCCTGCTCCTGCACCCAGATCTCTCCTTCTGCCCCCCCACCTCCCTCCCAGATCCTGCACCCCATCCCTATCCCATTCTCTGGAAGTCTTGTCCCTCATTTTTGTCCCCATCCCAGAACCTAAGGGGGCTCCATAAAATCTACCAGAAAAGTAAATCTGACCTATGGGAAGATCTGAACCTCATAGACTCATAGACTTTAAGGTCAGAAGGGACCATTATGATCATCTAGTCTGACCCCCTGCACAGTGCAGGCCACAGAATCTCACCCACCCCTCTTAGAATAATCCTCTCACCTATGTCTCAGATATTGAAGCCTTCCAATACCTTGAAGGCCCCAACATGCAGAGAGTCCTTCAGCTGTGATCTGTGCCCAATGCTACAGAGGAAGGCGAAAAACCTCCAGGGCCTCTGCCAATCTACCCTGGAGGAAAATTCCTTCCTGACCCCAAATATGGCGATCAGCTAAACCCTGATCATGTGGGCAAGACTCACCAGCCAGACACCCAGAAAGTTCCCTATAGCAACTCCTATCATCCCTCCATTGACCTATTTCCAACTGGAAATGAATGGTCAATTAGTTACCAAGATCATGTTATTTCATCCAACCATCCCCTTATCATAGAATCAGAACTGGAAGAGACCTCAGAAGGTCGTCAAGTCCAGCCCTCCGCTCTAGGCAGGACCAATCCCATCTAAATCAACCCGGCCAGGGCTTTGTCAAGCCGAGACTTAAACACCTCTAGGGATGGAGACTCCACTACTTCCCTAGGTAACCCATTCCAATGCTTCACTACCCTCCTAGTAAAATAGTTTTTCCTAATATCCAATCTGGACCTCTCCCACCACAACTTGAGACCATTGCTCCTTGTTCTGCCATCTGTCACTACTGAGAACAGCCTCTCTCCATCCTCTTTGGAACCTCCCTTCAGGAAGTTGAAGGCTGCTATCAAGTCCCCCCTCACTCTTCGCTTCTGCAGACTTGGGGCTGGAATGCCAGAGGAGTGAGGTGTCTCAGTTAGGGGCCACCTAGGTGAGGATGGGGGGGGGGGGGGGGGTTGGAAGTTCTTTTGCTTCTCACTTGTGCGGTCCCCAACTGATTTTTCTGTGGATCAATGGCCCCTGACGCACCCCTGCCATAAATAAACATTGAAGCCTTTTGTGTTGGACATTAATTAATATTTTATTTTATTTAAAATTAAATTTGATAAACTAACATGAGAAAGTTAAAACACTTAATGGCTGTGTCTACACTGCACCCCTTTTCCGGAAAAGGGATGCAGATGAGACAAGTCGGAATTGCAAATGAAGCGGGGGATTTAAATCTCCCCCGCTTCATTTGTATAAACATGGCTGCCGCTTTTTTCCAGCTCGGGGCTTTGCCAGAGAAAAGCGCCAGTCTAGACGGGATCTTGCGGAAAATAAAGCCTTTTCCGAAAGGTCCCTCATTCCTCTTAAAATCAGGAATAAGGGACCTTTCGGAAAAGACTTTATTTTCCGAAAGATCCCGTCTAGACTGGCGCTTTTCTCCGGCAAAGCTCCGAGCTGGAAAAAAGCGGCAGCCATGTTTATACAAATGAAGTGGAGGAGATTTAAATCCCCCGCTTCATTTGCAATTCCGACTTGTCTCATCTGCATCCCTTTTCCGGAAAAGGGGTGCAGTGTAGACACAGCCAATCTGTTTAATAATTTAAATTAAACCGTTCTCCCTAGGAGCAGCACTAGAAAAATGGCTCAGGTGTAATTATGTAATTAATGGTGAGTTTCCATTAGCAACTGGTTGTCTATGGAAAGGTTTACATTGAGCCAGAGGGTCCACAAGCCAACAAGGTTGAGAATCACTGCCCTGGCCTCTTTCCCGAGAGACCTCACCAGGCTTCCTGTTGCTCCAGAAGAGCCCACAGAGAGATTGGGTCTGTGACCACTGTGGTTGAAATCACCGTGTCACTCTGGTGTGGATGATGGACAGACTATTTGTGAGTTTTTCTTCCTCCAAGCAGTTGATGATTTAAATAATGTGTTAAGACACCACATGAAAACACTTGGGCTACAGCTACACTGTAGCCTTCTTGCGGAAAAGCTTATGCAAATGAAGCACGGTGTGGAATATCACCGTGCTTCATTTCCATAATTAATGAGCATCCCCTTTTGCGCAAGAGGATTTTGCACAAAAAGGATCTGTGTTGATGGCTCCTTTTTGCACAAAAACCACCTGTTGTGCAACAGCCGTTCTTCCTCAAACCCTCTTCTTGCGGCTCATTAATTATGAAATGAAGTGATATTTCACACTGCACTTCATTTGCATAAGCTTTTCCACAAGACGGCTACAGTGTAGCCATAGCCTTGGTGCATCAAGGGAGAGGCAGGATGTATCTTTTCTCTCCAGAGAGGGTTGTGTCATGGTAAACAAGCCCTTTGTGAGCCCTGTGAAGAAGTGAGATGGTTTGACTTCCAGCTTCAAGGGATTTGTTCTTCTGTCTTTGGGCTGCACATTGCCTAGACTCTGATGGAGTTGGCATTGACAATGCATTCCTGAGTTATTCTGACACAAAGTGAAACCTGTGCTAACGACCCCACATCCAATGAGAGAAAGAACTGCTGTCAGAAGAAGTAAATTCAAAGTTTCCCCAAATTTCTTCAAAGATCACCTCTACCAGGCAGTGGAGCTTTGACTAATTGGTCCCTTATAATTTTGAAGGATGATTAAATATTAACCGGCTTTTCTTAGGTAATATCAATAGATTGCGTTGGGCCCAGTCCTAGCTCAAAATTAAATTGGATCAGGCACTTTGTAAGCAGGTTGGGAGGTGGTCCCATCTGGCAATTATTATTAGGTATTATTTACATAATATAGGCATTGTCATCATGGTATTGACATATACATTTCTCAGTAGCTTTACATATAAAATAGCCCAGTCTCACTGAGCTCCAAGAGCAATGTACCTGTCAAGCAGTGGTGGGGAGGGTTAGTGGCATGGTCTTCTCCCTCCTGTAATTGTCATGGTTAGTTCTGTGTTGTCATTCTGGCTTGTGGAAATGGAGGACACTTGATAGTTGTGCAGTAACTTCAAAACATGCAGTCGCAGTCCATCTCATTAGGGATGCAAATTCCCATTCATTAGTTAGCCGGTTAATATTAGGTCACACTGGGGCTGCCACTGGCTCCCAACCCCCTCCGGAGCAGCCTGTCTACAGCAAGCTGGATTCCCCACGGAGCGTTCCCCAGAGACAGGCGCTGACCTGGACAAGAGCAACCCCTGTCTACAGCAGGCCCTCTGTGGGGCTAGAGCAGCCCCCCTTCCTGAAGCAGGTGGGGAGCTGTTCCAGCCCCCTCTGATTGGAACCAGTAAGAATCATCCATTAAGAGGACTATGGAAGTTGTCCCATGAAATTATGGGATAGTTTTGGATGATTCCCAGGCTCTGAGTCAAATGGGGCTGCATTTACACGGCAAAGTAATAGGTCTTAGATCCTGGCTCTCATCTTGAATTGCGATTGGACCCCTAGCACTGCAATGTCATGGGACCCTAGGTCTGGACCCTGGGTAATACAATTGGGCTGCGTCTAGACTGGCATGATTTTCCGGAAATGCTTTAAACGGAAAAGTTTTCCGTTAAAAGCATTTTCGGAAAAGAGCGTCTAGATTGGCACTTTTTGCGGAAAAGCATCCGTGTCAATCTAGACGCGCTTTTCCGCAAAAAAGCCCCGATGGCCATTTTCACGATTGGGGCTTTTTTGCGCAAAACAAATCTCAGCTTTCTACACTGGCCCTTTTGTACAAAAGCTTTGCGCAAAAGGGACTTTTGTCGTACCAAACCAACCTGATCTCCTTTTTTGAGAAAGTAACAGATTTTTTAGATAAAGGAAATGCAGTGGATCTGATCTATAAAAGTTGAGAGGTGGATAAGCAACTGGTTAAAGGGGAGACTACAGCAGGTCATATTGAAAGGTGAACTGTCAGGTTGGAGGAAAGTTACTAGCAGAGTTCCTCAGGGATCAGTTTTGGGGCCAATTTTATTTAATCTTTTTATTGCTGATCTTGGCATCAAAAGTAGAAGTGTTCTAATAAAATTTGCGGATGACACAAAGTTGGGAGCAATTGCCAATTCAGAAAAGGATCGGGATATCATACAGAAAGATCTGGATGATCTTGTAAATTGGAGTGATAGCAATAGGATGAAATTTAATAGTGAGAAGTGTAAGGTTATGCATTTAGGGATTCATAACAAGAATTTTAGTTATAAGCTGGGGACACATCAGTTGGAAGTAACGGAAGAGGAGAAGGACCTCGGAGTCCTGGTTGATTATAGGATGACTATGAGCCGCCATTGTGACATGGCCGTGAAAAAGGCTAATACGATCTTGGGATGTATTAGGCGAGGTATTTCCAGTAGGGACAAGGAGGTGTTAGTGCCATTATACAAGGCATTGGTGAGACCCCATTTGGAATACTGTGTGCAGTTCTAGTCTCCCATGTTTAAGAAGGATGAATTCAAACTGGAACAGGTACAAAGAAGGGCCACTAGGATGATCTGAGGAATGGAAAACCTGTCTTATGAAAGGAGACTCAAGGAGCTTGGCTTGTTTACTTTAACCAAAAGGCGAGGGGGGACATGATTGCACTTTTTAAATATATTAGAGGGATAAATACCAGGGAGGGAGAGGAATTATTTAAGCTTAATACCAATGCGGACACAAGAACAAATGGATATAAGCTGGCTAGTAGGAAGTTTAGACTTCAGATTAGACGAAGGTTTCTAACCATTAGAGGAGTGAGGTTCTGGAACGGCCTTCCAAGGGAAGTAGTGGGGGCAAAAGATCTATCTGGCTTCAAGATTAAACTATATGGGTTTATGAAGGGGATGGTTTGAGATAACATGATCTTGGTAACTAATTGACCATTCATTATCAGTGGGAAATAGGTCAATGGAGGGATGATAGGAGTTACTATAGAGAACTTTCTGGGTGTCTGGCTGGTGAGTCTTGCCCACATGCTCAGGGTTTAGCTGATCGCCATATTTGGGGTCAGGAAGGAATTTTCCTCCAGGGTAGATTGGCAGGGGCCCTGGAGGTTTTTCGCCTTTCTCTGTAGCATGGGGTACAGATCACAGCTGGAGGATTCTCTGCATCTTGGGGTCTTCAAAGTATTTGAAGGCTTCAATATCTGAGATATAGGTGAGAGGATTATTCTAGGAGGGGTGGGTGAGATTTTGTGGCCTGCACTGTGCAGGGGATCAGACTAGATGATCATAATGGTCCCTTCTGACCTTAAAGTCTATGAATCTATGAGTCTATGAGCATAGTATTTCCGCAAGAAGCACTGATTTTTTACAGTAGGAAGTCAGTGCTTTTGCGGAAATTCAGGCGGACAGTGTAGACAGCTGGCAAGTTTTTCCAGAAAAGCGGCTGATTTTCTGGGAAAACTAGACAGTCTAGACACAGCCTTGCAGTATAGTTGCGTGGAGGGCTTCTATGGAGCCCAAACCCATCCCTATTGGTAGAAGATGGTGGGAGGAGTTCTTAGAGGGGGTCACATGACACCAGAAGTACTACCCCAGAAGTGGGACTTCCTATGGCAGGCGGGCAGGGCCTAAGGGGTTAAGGGTATGGCTTGTGTTTCAGGGGGTGTGGCTAAGGTGTCCCTATTTTGGTTCAGAAAATATGGTCACCATAGCTATGGCATCAATAAGGCAATGCTGATCCTGAGTTTGCAGCTGGATCTATGAGGGATTGAGACTACATGGAGGGAGGGTGGAAAATCTCAGGAGTCCTTCACACAAAGTTCAGTTTCACCTTTTTCAGTCTTAATTGCAAAAGGAGTGCATAAGTTTTCCAAACTTTCTTCTGACACTTGGGAACAAAGATACTTCATGATCGTTCTGGAGTTTCCTTGGTACAGGCTTTCAAGAGTGATACTATGCTCTGAATTTGCACATCGCAACGGCCCAGTGCTGCAGACAGATCAAAAGTTGTGTTTTTCTGTAACATGCTTCTCCAAATCAACCCCCACTTCGATCTGTGGATAGAGAGCTGGGTTCATCGTCCAGGCCTGTAAATCTCACCCCTTTATCAGAAGACAAAATACTGGCCATACAGGGTCAGACCAATGGTCCATCTTGCTCAATATCCAGTCTTCGGACAGTGGCTAATGCCAGATGCTTCAGAAGGAAAGAAAAGAACAGAGTGGTTAGTGAGTTATCCACTCTGTCAGCTGCTACAGGCTTCAGGAAGGCAGGATCATTGGCATGCAAATGCATACATCTATGGGAGTATTATAATCTTGCTAAAAGACAAAACCTGTGTCACAGGGCCTCATATCAAGTATGTCTACACTGTAATCAAACACCCACAGCTGGCCCATGCTGTCAACAGACAGAGCAAAGCAATCTGTCAGCAGCCCCCGGTGCAATGTTGTGGGAAGCAGAACTGATCCCTGCACTTCCTGGGATTTCCTCATAGCTCTGTTTGATCTGAGGAAGTGGGTCTGGCCCACGAAAGCTCATCACCTAATAAGCCATCTTGTGAGCTTTTAAAGTGCTACATAGTCCTGTCTTTTGTTTCTCATACCTCTGTGAGCTTTCCGTGCTGAGGAGTGTCAAAGCAGCACAGCAGTCTCTCCAGCCCCCTCACTGCAGCACCAGTCTGCATGCTCCTGTGTTCCTAGCAGGGCAAATCAGAAGCATTCTAATGATTTGCTCTTTGTTCTCCAAATAGAGCACCTCACATACTTCCCTGAGCATTGAAAGGAGGATATCAAGGACATAGGGGCTGGAACTGAGTGTGCAGGGAGTGCTGCAATACCCACCAAAAAGAACCATTAAAAGGAGTGACACAAAGGCTCATGAGATGGGCGGCGGGGGTGGGTCAAGCTCAAAACACAGTGCTAATAGCACTTCTGAGCACTTTCAAGTGTAGGTACTTGGCTCTGGTGCTTTACGGAACCTGCCTGGGGAACATGCGCACTCTTGCTGTGTCTAGACTGGCAAGTTTTTCCGCAAAAGCAGCTTCTTTTGTGGAAAAACTTGCCAGCTGTCTACACTGGCCGCTTGAATTTCCGCAAGAACACTGACTTCCTACTGTCTGAAATCAGTGCTTCTTGCGGAAATGCTGTGCTGCTCCCGTTCGGGCAAAAGTCCTTTTGCGCAAAAGGGCCAGTGTAGACAGCTCAGATTTGTTTTGGGCAAAAAAGCCCTGATCGCGAAAATGGCGATCGGGGCTTTTTTGCGCAAAAGCGCATTTAGATTGGCATGGACGCTTTTCCACAAAAAGTGCTTTTGTGGAAAAGCGTCCGTGCCAATCTAGACGCTCTTTTCCACAAATGCTTTTAATGGAAAACTTTTCCGTTAAAAGCATTTGCAGAAAATCATGCCAGTCTAGACGTGGCCTCTTTCTAACAAGAATATTTGATTAGACTGACTGTGCAGGGAAATAAGACTGACTGGCTACGTCTACACTGGCATGATTTTCCGGAAATGCTTTTAACGGAAAAGTTTTCCGTTAAAAGCATTTTCGAAAAAGCGCATCTAGATTGGCAGGACGCTTTTCCGCAAAAGCACTTTTTGCGGAAAAGCGTCCGTGGCCAATCTAGACGCGTTTTTCTGCAAAAAATCCCTGATTGCCATTTTCGTGATCGGGGCTTTTTTGCAGAAAACAAATCTCTGCTGTCTACCCTGGCCCTTTTGCGCAAAAGTTTTTCGGAAAAAGACTTTTGCCCAAACGGGAGCAGCATAGTATTTCCACAAAAGCACTGACAATCTTACATGAGATCGTCAGTGCTTTTGCGGAAATTCAAGTGGCCAGTGTAGACAGCCGGCAAGTTTTTCCGCAAAAGCAGATGATTTTGCGGAAAAACTTGCCAGTCTAGACACAGCCACTGAGAGGGAAATCCCAGAGGTGGGTGATGTTGACTGGGCAGACACAGCAGAGAGGGAAAATCACTGAGGTGTCTCATGCTCATTGGGCAGGTGGGACTCGGTGGGAGAAAAAGGAGGTGAGTTTTGCTGACTGGACAGAAGGTGCTAGAGATGAAGTGTGCTGCCTGGCAGGTGGCTTTAGGTGGGAAAACAACTGAGGCAACTCATGCTGATGAAGCAGGAGTGGCTCAGTGAGTGAACCTGGAAGTGCATCCACCTGACAAGTCAGTGGGTGGGAAAGCCCAGAGCTGGGCTGTACAGACAGGGCAGCAGGGGTGGGGTATGAGGACCCAGGAGGTAGTTGGTCTGACAGGGCAGGAGGTGCTTGGTGTGAGGACACAAGAGTCACTTGGTATGAGGAGCCAGGAGGTAGCTGGCACTGACCGAGCAGGAGATACTGGCTATGAGGAGCCAGTAGGTGGCTGGGCTGATGGGACAGGAGGGGCTGGATATGAGGAGCCGGGAGGCAGTTGGAACTGACAGGGCAGGAGGGCCCAAAGCAAATGTTTGCCTGCGAGTCAGTGTCTCTCATCACTAGAACTGCTAGCACCAATAAAAGCACATGAAATATGCAACTGCATTCCATCAGGACAGCACAAGGACAACCATCTAAGTACTATGATAACATAATTTGAAACAAAAGTGAAAGCTTAACAATATGTAGTGAATGCTTTGAAGGAAAGTACAAGGGGAGGTACCAAATGTATCATAGAGCACTAGGACTGGAAGGGACCTCGAGAGGTCATCGAGTCCAGTGCCTGCCCTCACGGCAGGACCAGGCACTACTCTAGACCATCCCTGATAGGTGTCTATCTAACCTGCTCTTGAATATCTCTAGAGATGGGGATTCCACAACCTCCCTAGGCAACTTATTCCAGTGTTTCACCACCCTGACAGTTAGGAAGTTTTTCCTAAACCTCTCTTGCTTCAGTTTAAGCCCATTGCTTCTTGTCCTAACATCAGAGGCCGAGGAGAACAATTTTTCTCCCTCTTCCTTGTGACACCCTTTTAGATACCTGAAAATGGCTATCATGTCTCCTCTCAGTCTTTTCCTTTCCAAACTAAACAAGCCCAATTCTTTCACTCTTCTTTCATAGGTCATGTTCTCTAGACCTTTAATTATTCTTGTTGCTCTTCTCGGGACCATCTCCAATTTCTCTACATCTTTCTTGAAATGCGGTGCCCAGATCTGGACACAATACTCCAATTGAAGCCTAATCAGTGCAGAGTAGAGCAAAAGAATACCTTCTTGTGTCTTGCTCACAACACTCCTGTTAATGCAGCCCAGAATCATGTTTGCTTTTTTTGCAACAGCGTCACACTGTTGACTCATACTTAGCTTGTGGTCTACTATGACCCCTAGATCCCTTTCTGCAGTATTCCATCCTAGACAGTTGCTTCCCATTCTGTATGCGTTAAACTGATTGCTCCTTCCTAAGTGGAGCACTTTGCATTTGTCCCTATTAAATTTCATCCTATTTACTTCAGACCATTTGTCCAGTTTGTCCAGATCATTTTGAATTTTGACCCTGTCCTCCAAAGCACTTGCAACCCCTCCCAGCTTGGTATCATTTGCAAACTTAATAAGCGTCCTCTCTATGGCTTAGAGTCTATGCCATCATCTAAATCATTGATGAAGATATTGAACAGAATCTGTCCCAAAACAAACCCCTTTGGAACCCCACGTTATGCCTTTCCAGCAGGATTGTGAACTGTTAATAACTACTCTCTGAGAATGGTTATCCAGACAGTTATGCACCCACCTTATAGTAGCCTCATCTAAGTTGTATTTGACTAGTTTATTGATAAGAAGACCGAGACCATATCAAACGCCTTACTAAAGTCTAGGGATACCACATTCACTGCTTCTCCCTTATCCAAAAGTTTTGTTATCCTGTCAAAGAAAGCTATCAGATTGGTTTGACATGATTTGTTCTTTACAAATCCATGCTAGCTGTTACCTGTCACCTTCATTTCTGTCTATAAATATTGGACAGTATATTGGCCTAGCGGGTGATTGTGAAATCCATACTATTGCTGTCATTAAGTCTATTATGCTAGCTACTTGCACAGAGCTGGCATGATATATTGAGGTGTAGCCTTGTAATTTCGTAGGTAATAAGTTAGTTAGTTATAATGAATGTATGTTATAGATTAAGGTTTTGATTAACCTTAAACACAGGTAGGTCTCAGATAGGCCAGGCATCTTTGTTAACTTAGCTCCAGCTCTGTTTGATGTTAGCATGTTCTGATGTTAAAGTGAAGGGATGGAATGTTATAATACATAGTGATGTTAATATTAAGTAATAGATAGAAAGAAGTTTAATGTTGAAAGACTCAGTAACTTTGTTAAAGTGACTAGAAGTACCCTTTGTTCCGTGCTGCAATTGTGTAAATGTATTGCATGTATGAAAGAGAGCCAATGTTTTAGGAGAGATAAGTGTGAAGGCTACTGCATGCCCAAATGGTCAGAGGAGAGGCTGGAGACTCAAAAGCACCAAATAATTATCAACTAAGCGAAAGCACACTGAAGACGCAAACTGGACCGAGGCAGATTGACGAGCCCTGAAGTTAGTGGCAAACACCCCTTGATAGGGAACCGATAACAAGTTTTGCCAGAAGACAACACCCAGGAGGGGTCGTTAGCACACTGATATCAGATGACTGCGAGAACAACCTCCAGATAAATATGTCACAGAAAAACTGATTGTGATGCTGAATGACTGATTAAGGCCTGACAAGGCAAGGTACATAGGGTATGTATATACTACCCCCCTAGTTCGAACTAGGGGGGGTAATGTAGTCATACGGAGTTGTAAATGAAGCCTGGGATTTGAATTTCCTGGGCTTCATTTGCATAAAGCCGTCCGGCGCCATTTTTAAATGCTGGCTAGTTCGGACCCCGTGCCGCGCGGCTACACGCGGCACGGACTAGCTAGTTCAGATTAGGCTCGTATGGAAAAGGGATGCAGTCTAGACACAGCCAGTGGGGTGAGGGGGGGAGGGAAGTTTCTGCACGGTAGTGACAGGGGTGATAATAGGGGAAGTTTCTGTGAGGTAATGACATTAGGGGGTGATAATTGGGGAAGCTATCGTTGTAAAAATTATCTCACCCATTACAAAGATAGCATCCCCAATTATCACTTAAAAAAAGGGATTTTTATTACAAAAAAAAAATTATACTTGATAAAGCACACTGGATTGCTAGATGTTACAGAAGCAACTAAGGAAAACAAATTAAAATACAGGCAGTCCCTGGGTTATGTACAAGATAGGGACCGTAGGTTTGTTCTTAAGTTGAATCTGTATGTAAGTCGGAACTGGCGTCCAGATTCAACAGGCTGAATCTGGACGCCAGTTCCGACTTACATACAGATTCAACTTAAGAACCCCAGGCGTCCCCAAGTCAGCTGCTGCTGAAACTGATCAGCGGCTGATTCCAGGAAGCCCAGGGCAGAGCAACTCTGCCTCGGGCTTCCTGTAGTCAGCGCTGGTCAGTTTCAGCAGCGGCTGACTTGGGGACGCCTGGGACAGAGCAGCTGGGGTGCTGCCGTGTTGGTCCAGTAGCGCCCAGAGCGGCGCTGCAGGACCAACCGGCAGCGCCCCAGCTGCTCTACCACAGGCGTCCGGAGAAAAGCCCGGTCTGCTGGGGGGGGCGGGGTGTACTAGCTACGCCCCCCTCCCCCCCCAGCAGACCAGGGAGACACGGGCGGCGGACCAAGACGCACCGCGGTCCCGCCGCCCGGGTCCTCCGCGGCTTTGCTCCAACATAAGTCGGATCCGCGTAACTCGGGGACTGCCTGTACACAGAAAATCTCTGGGAACAATGCTGATGTGGTAAATGGGGAGGGGAGGCATAGATTCACACAGAGCAGTTCAAACCACACCACAAAAATAAAGAAAACTACCCTGATCGTGACTAGATACACTTTTTCCCTTTATTTACTCATAATCCCTTCTAGGTTCAGTCCACTTCCATCCCCCAAATTCTTGGAGGCATGGTAATCCTGCCTGGGTTTAAATAATTCAGTGTCTCTCAACTCCTGGTTTAACTCTCCCACACAAAGAAAACAGGCAAGGTATCTTATACAATCCAAATTCCAGCACTCTATCCCCATTAGTAGTTCTGACTCCCTACCTACACCTTGCTAGCTACCTATAACCCTTTAATCACTGGGTGCTAGCCAGCACTCCTCCTATCCATAACCAATACTCTGAGGCTTTGTCTACTGTGAGTTTTTGTAGCAGAAAATATGCTAATGAGGGACTCATTAGCATAAGTCATGATATCATTAGCATATTTTCTGCTGCTTCTTTTTCGCAAACGGAGTTTTTGTGGAAAACGGAAGTGGCTACATTGCTTCTTTTTGCGCAAAAACCCCTTGCACAAAAAGAAATGGCAGAAAATATGCTAATGATATTGTGAATTCTGCCACAAAAACTTGCAGTGTAGATAAAGCTTCAAAGTATTTGCATCAACCTGCATTTAAAGTTCATGCTGGGTTTTAGTGCCTCTATTTAAAATTCATTCTGGTTTATTTTTTATTCTCTTTTAAGTTCTGTTAAAGAGAAATTTTGTTTGCTAATATTTGTGCTTCTAAACAGTTAACAAAAGCGAAATAGGTATTTCCCAAGAAAATTAACTCTAAAAAGCTTGGTAAAAATATGTTACTAGCTCTCTTTCTAAAACAGAGTGCTCAGAATGGGAAAGAAATACACCTTCTCACAGAAGACTGTAAGCATCTATTTTAACAGTTAAATATTATATTTAGAATAAAATATTAGTAATGTATCAAGTGAAAATGAATGGCTTTTCAACACTACAAAAGTTATAGTTTGTGTTGTAAAAGGTTTGGTCCTATCACATTGTAACCAAACTAAATTAATCTGTAAATTGCATTTTGGGTTTCTAAAAACAAGAGAAATGTAAAACAAGCAGAGAAACAAAAATGTTTATTTTGTTAATTAATTTAAACCATTTAAGGTTGCATCCTATAGACCAAAGATACTGAAGATATCTCACCACAAAGACACCAGTATATAGTGAAGAAATGCCCAAGTATCAAGAAAAGAAAAATGAAAAGTTTTATAAATAAGAGACTGGTGAAATGCACCTAAATCTAGAAATCAGCTAGAAATCACTAATTAACTTATAGTTGACTATTGTGTAAAGTGAACAGTGGTACTGATGTATCACTGTTAGTGCTGTATTCTTGCTGTACATAATTCACAATGTGCATAACATTGCTAAACTGTTAAGCCATCACAAAGGTAAAAAACAAACAACAGCCAACAACAATAAAAAAAAGTAGTAAACAAAAAGTTGCATGGTAACTATACATTGGATAAACAAATTCACTCTTGCCATGATTTACAGTTTGAGGTCAGTGACACTGTATCCCAACTGAGGCACGTGTTATTCAAAACAATCTTGGTCCGTGTCTGGGCACCAATACTAAATCTTGACATAACATTTGATCAATTGAACCTGTCCATTCCATAGGTTACCTGGAACAGTGGTTCCCAACTACCGGTCTACAAACCAGTAGCAGGCCGCAACCCCCTGCCTGCCAGACCGCGGCACACTGCCCGGCCATCCCCCAGCTACTAATGAGCCCACCTGCTGGGGCCCTCCATTCCCTGTAAGTGATGCATCTGCGTGGGCACTACAAATTCTTCTTCCACGGTGTGTGGCACCGTGGGCTGCCCCAGTGTAGCCCCATCAGGGCCTGGTTCCAGATCCTGCGGCAGCCAGCCGGCAGGGCTACATGGTGGGTAGCTGCCATGTCCTTTCTATTACAGGCGGCATATTCAGGACTATTGCAGGTGCCCTGGCCTCTCTTGATATCACTGAGTAGAATCAGGTTAGAGGCCCCAAGAAGCCACACTGGTGTCCTCAATTTCTGCCTCTCCTCTGGCAGGGCCCAGCTTTCCCTGTGGGGTCTCCCTGCTGACTGCGGTGTGCAGCCACTTCCCAACATCCTGGGGCACCAGAGCTGGCAGCACCTGTCAGAGTTGGGGGAGGGGGACCAGGGTCCCTGGCTCAAACCAGCAGGTGTCAGAGGGGTTAGTACTGCCTGGCTGTTGGGTGGGTGCCATGAGCCCTAGACATGCATGGGCTGAGTGACCCTGTGCCTCTAGGCCCTGACTGTTAATGGCTTAGAGGAAGACCTTGGTCCACCAGAAATGTGCACCCACCCGTTGGTTGTGCTGCAGACACCGCTGATCCCGGGCATGTGTCAGGGGCCAGGCTATCAACAGGCCTGGCAGGGCAGGGGCAAGGTCTCCTCCCAGACAGGAGGGCTGCATGGAGCCCAGCATGGCAGCCACAGAGCAGCCAAGACCTGGGCAGCAGCACTCAGTGTAGAGCTAGGTGTGTGGGGGGAGACAAGGCAGGGGTAGGGCTAGTGCTGGGGGGCTGTCACTAGGGACTTCTGGGGGTGGGGCTAGTAGTGCGGGGCAATGAGGACAGGGCCGGCACTGGGTGGCTCTGGCAATGGGGCTAATATTGGCAGCTGGCACTGGGGGGATACTGGGGAGTTGATTGCAGTGGGGCTCTGGAAACAGTAGGCTGGCACTGGGGAGTCTGCTGGGGGGTTCTAAAGGACAGGGGGCTGCAACTGAGTGGAGGGGGCATCTGAGACAAGACTAGCACTGGCACCAATCGGGTGCAGGGGATTCTGGGGACAGTGGCTGTCACTGGGGAATAGTGGAGGGATGGGGGCTCTAGGAGATAGGGCTGGCTCTGGAGGACTTTAGAGGCTGGGGCTTTTGGTGCACCAGTCACATTTTAGTTCCATATTTGCATGTACAGGTGGTGGCTGGTACCGACAGAGTACGAGGCTCTGGGTGAGAGGAGCTAAGAGGTGCTGTTCTGACAGGACAAGAGGCATTGGGTGTGAGGAGCCAGGAGGTGGCTGGCACTGACAGGGACGTGTCAGTCCCCGCAATACACTGAGTTCGAAAGGGATGCCGGAAAGAGTGAGGCCACGACTCGGGGTTGTAAAAAGAAAAACTGATTTTATTTTAATGATGACTCTGACACCTAATGACTGAGAACTCAGTCACATACGCGGGCGCCAGACAATCAGAATAAAAAATAAGCAAATTACCAGACAATATAAAACAATTCCCTGAGGCTTTTCTAAATCACAATCATTCTCAATAACTGCCCAGGGGTTAGGAACAGTTGAATTAACACTGATATTGTTCATGAAGTTAACTAGCTACACTATTTTAACAAGGGAACAGTTAAAAACTTTAACAACAACTATTTGTAAACTAACACAATGACTCTTTAACCACTGTCACTTGACAGGCAATAAGGGCAACTGAAAAATCAATCAGGATAGGGATAATGGCGGGGGAGGGGTATTATACCAGTTCTGGAGACAGCAGGAACACGAGTACCAGCCACATGCTCATAAACTGTCTCCACTCGGGTCGACCAACTCGGAGTACGCTCAGTAAGACTCGAGAGCGGGGGGCACAAGGCGTCTGGGTGATCAGGCCAGGCGTTCACACGATGCGATTCCCCACTCGGGGGGTTCGGCTGCCTGTTTTATTGCCCGGTCACTTGTCACCTCATTGGCTGATCTTTGCCGCAGTGGGTGGAGCGAGCAGGGGAAAATAATTATTCTGCATGCCCTTATATGGAAAGCGCTCCGCCTCACAGACAGAGCCCCTATACCAGCCCTTGAGGTGTAACAGGCTATGGCTCGCCTGCGACGGGCAGCCATTTTTGTTGTTCTGTCTCAGACAGGAAGAAGGTGCTGGGTGACAGGACCTCAGAGGTGCTGGCCTGACAGGGCAGGAAGCACTGGGTGTGAGGAGCCAGATGGAGGCTGGCACTGATAGTGGCAGGAAGCTCTGGGTGAGGGGAGCTCGGAGGCGCCTGGGTTGACAAGGCAGCCAGTGGAGAGTGTGAGAAGCCAGGAGGTGGCTGGGCTGTCAGAGCAGGAGGCACAGGGTGTGTGGGGTGAGGAGGCTGCAGACACTGACGGGCAGACATGGCTGGGTGTGAAGAATCAGCAGATGTTGAGCTGAGAGCACAATAGGCTCTGAGGCTACATTTACACTGGCAGCTTCTTACGCAAGAACAGCCATTCTTGTGCAAAAACTTGCTGGCTGTCTACACTGCACACGTGTTCTTGCACAAGTAAATTTACAGTATAGTGTTGTAAAACAGGGCTTTTTCCTGAAGAGTTATTCCTCTCCCCACAAGGAATAAGCCCTCTTGCGCAAGAGCATTTCCACAAGAGGGCAGTGTAGACAGGCAACATGAATTTCCTGCGCAAGAAGTCCCTATGGTTAAAATGGCCATCAGAGCTTTCTTCCGCAAGAGAACATCTACACTGCCACGGATGCTCTTGAGCAAAAGCATATGACAGTGTAGATGTGCTCTTGTGGAAAACTTTGTGCGCAAGAACTCTTCCGCAAAACAGTTCTTACACAAGAAGCTGCCAGTGTAGACATAACCTCATGAGAGTAAGGAGCCAGGAGGCAGCTGGTTTGACAATATAGAGGGACTGGGTGTGAGGAACCAGCAGCTAGCTGGCACTAACAGGGCAAGAGGGGCTGGGTGTGAGGAGCCTGGATGTGCTAGCCTGAAAGGGAAAGTAGGAAGTTGCTGTGAGGCGCCAGGAGGCGGCTGGCACAGAAAGGAATAGGAAACACTGGGCTACGTCTAGACTGGCATGATTTTCCGCAAATGCTTTTAACGGAAAAGTTTTTCGTTAAAAGCATTTGCAGAAAAGAGCGTCTAGATTGGCACGGACGCTTTTCCGCAAAAGCACTTTTTGCGGAAAAGCGTCCGTGCCAATCTAGATGCGCTTTTGAGCAAAAATGCCCCGATCGCCATTTTCGCGATCTGGGCGTTTTTGCGCAAAACAAATCTGAGCTGTCTACACTGGCCCTTTTGCGCAAAAGGACTTTTGCCCGAATGGGAGCAGCATAGTATTTCCGCAAGAAGCACTGATTTCAGACAGTAGGAAGTCAGTGTTCTTGCGGAAATTCAAGCGGCCAGTGTAGACAGCTGGCAAGTTTTCTTGCCAGTCTAGACGCAGCCTGGGTGTAAGGAGACAGGAGGTGGCTGGCACAAAAAGGAATAGGAAACACTGGGGCTGTGTCTACACTGGCCGCTTGAATTTGCGCAAGAACACTGACAATCTCATGTAAGATTGTCAGTGTTCTTCCGCAAATATAATGCTGCTCCCGCTCGGGAAAAAGCCCTCTTGCGCAAATGCTTTTGCACAAGAGGGCCAGTGTAGGCAGCTAAAAACTATTTTGCGCAAAAAAGCCCCGTTGGCGAAAATAGCGAAAAGTGCTGTGATGACAGAGTTAAGTGCTGGGTGTGATGAGCAAGCAGGATGCTGACACTGACAGGGTAAGAGTGGCCGCGTGAGAGGAGCCACGAGGCTTCTAGCACTCACTGGGTGGAGTTTCTGGATGAGAGGAGCCAGGAAATGCTGGCTTGACAGGGTTTCAGGCAGTGGGTGTGAGGAGCCAGGAGGTGAATGGGCTGACTGGGTGTGTGGAACCAGGAGGTGGCTGAAACTGACAGGGCAGGAGGCTCTGTGTGAGAGGAGTCAGGGAGTGACTGGGCTGACAGGGTGGAAGGTGTCGTGTGTAAAGACCCAGGAGGTGGATGGGCTGACAGGGGAGGAGGGGCTGGGTGTGAGAAGCTAGGAGGTGGCTTGCACTGACAGGGTAGGGACACTGGGGCTGGGTCTAGACTGCATCCCTTTTCTGTAAAAGGGATGCAAATTAGACATATCGCGATTGCAAATGAAGTGGGGATTTAAATCCCTCTCGCTTCATTAGCATAAAAATGGCTGCCGCTTTTTTCCGGTTCGGAGCTTTGCCGGAAAAAAGTGCCAGTCTAGACGCGGATCTTTCGGAAAATAAAGCCTTTTCCGAAAGATCCCTTATCCCTCGTTTTAATGGATTCAAAATAGCGGAGCGCTTAATTCAAATTTGGTAAACCTCATTCTACGAGGAGTAACGCCAAATTCGAAATAGCTATTTCAAATGAAGTGCTGTGTAGACACTTAATTCAAAATAGGGGGCCTCCAGCCCTTCCCAGGGAGCAACGGTGGCCACTCTGGGCACAACCAGGAAAACTTATTCTCCTCTCCCCCAACTCTGGAGCCATTAAAGGGGTAGACCCTGGCCACAGTGCCTGTGCCAGCTCCAAGCCTGCCAGCCCAGAGCCAGCAGTGGCCACCGTAGCCCCTGACCCAGTGGCCCCAAAACATGAGCCAACAAGCCACTGGCAGCCAGCCCTCCACCACTCCCCAGGAGCCTGACAGGGGCTGGAGAAGGTTGTGGCCTTCCTGGTCCAGGGTGGAGATCATGGACCTTATTCAGGTTTGGGGGGGATACACTGGGCTTGATGGAAAATAAAATGATTTTATGAAGTACAAGCAGTATGATTTAAGTGGTAACAAGTGAGAACTGGCAGAGCAAAGTAACAAACTCTAAATAACAGAAAACACTTAACTAATTCTACACTAAAACCTCAGTACATGAACTCCTTACAAACTCACCCTAAGCTGTCTCTTTTCCAGCAAAGCCTTCCAAACCAGGGCTTTTCCTCAACCTGGGATCTTTGGTTCCTTCCCTCAGGTATGCCTGCCAAAGACAAAGACCTGCTAAACTTCCCATAGTTTTAAGATTCCATTTTTGCATAGGAAGTTACCTGGCCAATTCCTACCAGTTAGGGAGGTCATGTGATTTCCTAAGACCAACCACTGATAAGATCTGCTTAAAGCTCATTCTGTTGCAATTAAGAACTGCCTCTGGAATCAGGACATGTCCTGATTCCAGAGGCAGTTCTTAATTGCAACAGAATTTGAGCTGCTTGCAGCTTTGCCACTGGGGTAGGGAGTTTGTTATAAAAGGAGGGAGGCAGGGTGACTAAGAATAACAGAAGGATCGTTAGATCATCATGACAGCTAGTTAGTTTAATTTCTGCACCTGGAAAGAAAATGAAGCAAGTAATTAAGGAATTCATCTGCAAACATCTGGAAGATAATAAGGCAGTGTTATTAAACTCCGGTTTCATTTTCTCTGTCTCTCCTGTTCACGCTTGGAGAGCGTGTAAAAAAAAAAGTTTTTCGATCAGCCTCTCACAGAGTCCTGCCTACAGGTGGCCGCTAACCTGGCTGCTCCCTTCCTTCAGCCGCTCCCTCCATTAAAAAAAAAAGGGAAAAGTAAAGAGGGAAAGGGAGAAAACCGAAGAAACAACTCAGACGTTAACTGCAGTAACGGCCACGGGGGCAACCCTTAATAGAATGCTCACTGCGATCCTGACAGATGGCGTAATACCGGGCTCTTCTGGCTTTAAGAAATACCATTCACGCCAGGTCTCAGATAAACATGGAGACTGAATCTGCTGTCTCAGCGAAGCGCAGGTATCCCAGAAATGCAAGCTCTGCCATTCCTTCACAGTGAGAGCAAGAAAAGACAGGGCATTTCGCTTCCAAATGATCTTACTGGACAAGGCGCTGTAGCCTGAATGCTCCCAAGCCTCTTCACCAGCAGCACAGTCTGACAGAAAGACGGCCGCCTCGCCAGCACCACTCAGACAGGCAAAAAGAGGACTATCTCCAGCTAAGCCCCGGCCCCCAACTCCATCTACCCAAGTGTTTGGAGGAGACATCATTAGCTACCCCCGCACTGGGGAATCAAGTATTAGGAATGGCACCGTGACCTCCAAGTCACACTTAGCCTCAGTGCCAAAAAGATCAGCCTCTGCACCGAAGAGTGCCGACGAAATCTGGCAAACCCCTGCCTCGATTCAGCCAACGTGTAAAAAATCTGACAAAGTACTTTGTGCCTCCAAAAGACCTAGACTTCCTTTTCTTGCATCCACAGCCGAACTCTCTGGTTGTCAATGCAGCCAACCAATGTGCAAAAGTCCCCCATAGCAAACCAGCATCCAATGATAAAGAACACAAAAAGCCAGACTTATTTGGGAAGAAGGTCTATTCATTGGCCACCCTTCAATTAAGAATAGCCAACTACACAGCCTTACTAGCAAATCACGACTTGGACAACTATTCCAAACTGGCCAGATGGATGGAACACCTCCCTGAATCCAAAAAGTCCATTTTTAGGGGAATTATACATGAGGGTCATGCGATTGCTCGTACAGCACTCCTTTCCTCAATAGATGTAGTTGACGCAGCAGCCAGAGCAACTGCCACAGCTGTGGTGATGAGAAGAGCTTCTTGGCTTCTAGCGGCTGGGATGCCAAAAGAGCTCCAGTCCAGAGTAGAAGACCTCCCCTTTGATAAGCTCAAGCTTTTTGCGGCAACCACGGATGAAGTCCTACACAGTAGCAAGGAGTCCCGCACGATTCTCCGTACGCTTGGAACGTACACCCTGCCATATCGTCGAAGGCGTTATTCTCCATACAACAAAAGCAGGGATAGCTACTACAACTCTGCCCAGCAAAGACAGTACAATTACAATCACCCTAGATAACGCCCTCAGAAGAGACGCCCACCTCCTTAGAGTTTGGTAGGGGGCCTGCCTGACCTCCCACTTCAACCTCTGCTAACGAGCCAGTACCATCTGTCACCAATGTCGTAACATCAGATCAATGGGTCTTGGAGTGAGGAGGCGTCGCTGAAGGAACCCTGGGAAAAACAGTGAAATGCGGAGATCTTCACTTGCATGGCCATGTCCCTGACAGAGAGAGGTCAACCTGCCGGACCATGGAATAGGTCTGAGCCAAGGTGAAGGAGATCCATCAGGGATGTGTCAGGGCAACAGAGCGGAGGGGGCGCTCAGGGGCAGGACTGCACACCTGCCCCTACTACAAAGAGCTCCACCACATCCTGAGGGGGAGGGGAAGAGGAACCCTTTTCCCCCTCCATCGTGGTAGACTCCAGGCTGGAGCAGCCCATCCTCCAGCATCCAGAGCTTGTCCCCGAGCTGGAGAAGATGGAGAGCCAGAGCCAACTGCCAATGGAGCAGGAGGAGGAAGATGATGACCAGGACAGCAGGACCATCACCCTGTCCCTGGAGCCAGTCCCTGCCAGCCTGGACATCTCCCAGGCCTCCAAAGAGGCTTGGGAAGGATCCTCAGGTACATTGGCACACACACAAACACACACAGGGTGGGAGAGGTGGCCGCTCTTGGGGCACAGTGTCACATGGGCTGCTAGGCCAGCACATGCTGCTGCACACTGCACATGTGCACCCACGTGCAGCGGGAGGGTGTGGCACGCGGCCACAGCAGCCAGCCCTTCAACATGACCAGGAGCCTGCTGCAGGCCTCATGCCTGGCCACACGAATCCTGCTCCCAGAGGTAGGGGGAGCGCAGCCAGTGAAGGCAGGCTAGCTACAAGGGTGCGGGCAGAGTGCAGCACACAGCACATGGGCATGCCTGGAGGTGCGAGGCAGCAGCTGCTCCCACTTGATAACCCAGCGAGCTGCAGGTGTGTGTGCAGACCCCAGGGAGGGGCAGGCTGCTCACGGCTCCTCTGCTGCCCATCCACTGTGGCCGTATACTTCCCTTGCCTGCCTGGCTGTGGTGTGTGTGCGGGGGGAGGGCAGCATGGTCCTCTGGCCACCTCGGGGCCCGTGACACAGGGCATGTTATGTAGGCCACACCCGGGACATCCCCCTCCTGTGGGCCGCGGACTGGTGCTGTCGCCGCTCACACAGGAGGTGAGAGGGGGAAGGGAGAGAGAAGGAAGCGTGGAGGCCCTGGGGAGATTTACAGTGGTTCCTGGGAGAACCTCTCCCTCAGGACCTCCTGGATGCGCACCCTAGCCTGATGGGCCTGGCAGGTCACAGCTGTCCAGGGCTGCTCAAAGCCCCGGCCCTCGCGAGTGGCCTCTGCCTCCTACCCCGGGAAGGCCTCCCCCCTTGCACTCCACCAAGTTGTGGAGCACACAGCAGGCCGCCACCACCTTGGGGCTAGTCTGCTCCCCAATGTCCAGGTGGGTGAGGAGTCAGTGGAACCATCCTTTTAGATGCTGAAAGGCGCATCCACCTGCAGGCAGGCTCTGTTCAGGCAGGCATTGACCATGTCTTTGGTCCAATATAGCTAGCCAGTGTAGGGGCGCATTAGCCAGGGCATTAGTGTGTATGTCGTGTCCCCCACTATGCACACTGGTATAATCTCATTGCCCACTAGAAAATCCCGTCAGGGGGAAAAGGTGCCCGCCTCCAGCTGGGGGCACAGGCTGGAGCTGCAAAAAACGTGGGTGTCGTGAACCCTGCCCGACCCCCCTACATAAATGTTCATGAAGTGGCCCCGGTTGTCCACCAGGGCCTGCAGGACTACTGAGCAGTAGACCTTGCGGTTCACAAAGCGGGCTGCTCGATGGTCTGGGGCCCGGATGGGGATGTGCGTGCCGACACGACACTTGCTCCCGCGCAGTTGGGGAACTCAAGGACAGCAAAGCCTCCCATGGTGGCATCCAGGTCCTGGAGCCAGATGACTCTGCACAGCAGCAGGGAGTTGATAGCTTGGACTACCTGCAGGAGAGACAGGAACACACAAAACAGATTGAGAGAGGGTCTGTGTGCTCCCAGTGGGACCTGCCCGGCCCCCCTCCCATGAGCCCATCCCCCCCCCAACCAGCATGAGGGGGAGAAGGCACCAGCCCCCAGGGCAAGAGTTTTCCCCCCCACCTGCAGTCCACCGTGTACAGTGCCCAGGCCCCCATCCTGAGGGTCCCCCTTATGCAACACCCCTCTCCCCCTGTGCAAGGGCTGCATCCTATGATCTTCTTACCTGCATGAGGACTCCCCAATGGTGGATCTTCCCACCCCAAACTCGTGTGCCACCGAGCAGTAGCTGTCTGGGGTGGCCAGCTTCCAGAAGGCAATGGCGACCCACTTTTGGAGTGGGATAACAGGCCGCAGGTGAGTGTCATGTCATTGGAGGGTGGGTGCGAGCCAGGCAGAGCTCCTGGAAGGTGGCCTTCCACATGTGGAAATTCTGCACCCATTGCCGGCTGTCCCACCACTCCACGACCAGTCGGTCCCACCTCTCAGAGCTGCTCTCCAGCCTCCAGAATCTACTGGGTATGGGGGGCTGGGACAGCCAGAGTGGAGCACCCGCAGCCACGCACAGACTGATTAAGATCTCAGGGTCCACCTCCAGCTGGAAGAGGACCGCTGCTTGAAGCAGGCGCTGCAGGGACTGCAGCATGGCCCTGGGGGGCCATTGCATGCCCTGGGGCAGCTCCGGCTCCATAGCACAGGGCAGAGTAGGCAAAAGCTGTGTTGTCCCCAAAAAATCAAAGGGCTGACACAGCAGGTACTGCTGAAGCTTTGCTTGGCCAAAGAGGCAAGCAAGCAGGCAGCAGACAGAGAAGCGGCTGTCCAGGGGGGTCCCTTTAAGTGCGCATCTCTGGAGGGTTCTGGCAACAGCACTCAAGAGTGACTGGTGACCTCTAGCCCGGCTAGAACTGGTTCTGGGTGGCTTTTATATGTGGGAGAGCATCCAATAATGTGGACTCTCTCTTGTGCAAAAGCACATTGCAAAAGTGATGCGCTTTGAGGTGTAGATGCATTTTTGCAGAAGAAGTTTTTGCACAAAAGGCTTCTTCCGCAAAAACTCTGCAGTGTAGACGAAACCTTGGATATCTTGTGTCTGTGGGTATGGATGTCGCACTTTGCATGGTTGGCTAATACAGGTGATTCCTTACTTGTTAGAACAGCTGAACCATCCTCTTTTGAACTTTCATTGCATTGTGCATCAGGATGTACTTTATATGCAATCTTGTTGAACCAACCTCGGAAATGTAATGGGACTGGTCATTTGCATTGTCAACTGGATTCTTGCCTAAGCTTTTAATCACCATGGCTGTGTCTATGTTGGCACCCCTTTCCGGAAAAGGGATGCTAATGAGACGAGTCGGAATTGCAAATGCCGCGGGGGATTTAAATATCCCCCGTGGCATTTGCATGAACATGGCTGCCGCTTTTTTCCGGCTCGGGGTTTTGCTGGAGAAAAGCGCCAGTCTAGACGGGATCTTGCGGAAAATAAGCCCTTTCAAGTAGGAATAAGGGATCTTCCAGAAAAGGGCTTATTTTCCGAAAGATCCCGTCTAGACTGGCGCTTTTCTCCAGCAAAGCCCCGAGCCGGAAAAAAGCGGCAGCCATGTTCATGCAAATGCCGCGGGGGATATTTAAATCCCCCGCAGCATTTGCAATTCCGACTGGTCTCATTAGCATCCCTTTTCCGGAAAGGGGTGCCAATGCAGACACAGCCCATTAGTTTCAGTTACTGCTTGAGGAAGTAGATTCTGAATACCCTGATCTACTAATGTACAATTTTCACTCGTTATCTCATGCAAAATGATTAACGTTTTGCCTTTATGAGATTAAGTCATTTTTGGCTCTAAAGAGTGTCCAACACCCCGAGCTTTTGGACTGTGATTGGTTGCTCAAGTTTTACTATCTTGTCAACATTACCAATCATTTGAATGAGTTGAACCCTAAGCTATAAGAACAAGCTATTAGATACAGTCTAATTCTGCAGCAGTTGTGTTTGGATTTGAGTCAAAATTGATTATCTTCATCAAAGATATTGAGATGGGCAGACTGGCACATTTTGAAAGCTTACAAATGTTTCATGATTCATATCAGAGAGAGAATCCAAACAACAGCCTTGATTTGCAGCAGCTTGCCAGGTTTGTTTCTCAACTCCTGATGGTATTCAAGTCTCCTTTTGCTGACTTTTACAAACACAGTGTTCTGTTTGAGCTTATGATTTAACCATATAAAGCGTCAGTTGAAGAACTGGCTTTCACATTCATTCCAGGCATCTTAATCAACAACTTGGAAATAGCAGATTTCAAGGAGTTGGATATCTACGTGGAAAAATTCGTCTAGCTGAATTCTGATTTAAAATGCCTTGCTTGACAACATGCAGAATTGGCAAAACTGCACAAATGGGCTGACATGAAGAAATTGGAGAACATAAATACGTAAGTACGGCCACACTGGGTCAGACCGAAGGTCCATCTAGCCCCGTATCTTGTCTGCTAACCGTGGCCAATACCACGATCCTTCTCCTTTCACCCATTTCCAGAGCACAATGATAATCTAATTCTGCAAACTCGAAAGAACTTCATGTTACATACACCACCATACAGAATGTCAACGTGGCCTTACTTTCAGGCTACGTCTGCACTGGCAGCTTCTTGCGCAAGAACAGCCATTCTTGCGCAAAAACTTGCCTGCTGTCTACACTGCATGAGCTTTCTTGCACAAGTAAATTTACAGTATAGCGTCAAAAAAACAGGGCTTCTTCTGGAAGAGTTATTCCTCTCCCCACGTGGAATAAGCCCTTATGCAAGAGCTCTTCCACAAGAGGGCAGTGTAGACAGGCAACATGAATTTCTTGTGCAAGATGCCGCTATGGTTAAAATGGCCATCAGAGCTTTCTTGTGCAAGAGAGCGTCTACACTGGCATGGATGCTCTTGTGCAAAAGCACATCTCTTGCAGAAAAGCACATGCCAGTGTAGACATAGCCTCAATGTTTGGCTCCACCTACATGAATTCAAAAGAGTTCTTGCGCAAGAAGCCACCAGTGTAGATGTAGCCTCAATGTTTGGCTCCACCAACATGTGTGAGCAGGCCTTCTCTCATTTGAATCACATCAAAGGCAATTTGCACTCAAGATTGACAGACGACAGCCTGAGTGTGTGCATGAAGCTAAATTTGACCCGTTATGATATAAACTTCAAAGAAATGTGCAAAAAGATGCAACAGCTGAAGTATCATTAAATAAAGTCCTTGAGTACAATGTTTCATTTATGCTATAATGTATGCTATAATTAATTGTGTCAATTATTAGTAAAATTAAGTTGTATACTTTCAGTTAGCCATGCCCCTGACCCCATTAGCCACATCCCCTGCCACAAAAAGTCCCACCCCTGAAGGTAGCATTCCTGGGGTCAAGATGGACACATGACCAGAAGTAAAGGGTGTCGTGTGGGTCACTAAGAACTCCTCCCACCATCCTCCTATCAATAGGGATGAGTTAGGACCCCCCCCCTTCTCCCATGCAACTATCCGGCAATTGCATTAACCCAATTTGCATGGCAGTAACTCAGGGGGAGAGGCTGGGGGAAGAGTTTCCTCCCCTGAGCAGAGTGAGTTGTGTCCTGTGCACCAGTGCTGAGTTCATGTGGCTTGTTCGGATGTGCCACTGTGGCACCCAAGTTATTAATAAATGTCTTATAAACCTCGACCTTTCCCCTCTGCTGCCATGTCTCCCAACCTCCCCCATCTGCTCCCCTGGTGCCTGCTGCCCCTCACCCCCCTCTGCTGTTCTGGCTCCTGCCCTTCTCACTCCTCTCAATTCTCCTGGGACCTGCCCCCTCCCCTGCACCAGCCCTTCTCTCCCCCCGTGCCCACTCCTCCTCTAGCCCCACTCTGATCACCAGTAGCTACCCCTCCCCATCCCCTCTCCTGACACCTCCCTCTACCCACCTGCCCTGCCTCTCCCCTCCCCTCCCTGTCTGCCCTTCTGCTTCACCCCCACAATCCCCTGGAACCTGCACCTTCCTGGTGCCTCCCACTCCCTGCCCTCCTTGCCCTCTTTCTCCCTGGTGCCCACTCCTTCTGCCCCAGTTCTCCTCACACCCCTCTGATCCCTCACACATGACTTGCTCCATCCCTTGCCTTCCTCATGTGCACCCCTCCTTTCAACCCCTCATCTCCCAGCACCCACTCCTCCCCTTTCCTCTTCCTCCTCTTGCCCCTCCCCCTCCTCGCCCAGCATAACCTTGTCTCCTCCCCTCTTCCACCCTCACTGACACCTTCCACCCCCTCCTCCTTCTGCCCTTTTCCTCATTGTCTCCTCTTGGCCCTCTGGAATTTGTGTCTCCTCCATCCTGCCCCTTGATGCCTGCCCCTTTCTTTTCCTCCCCTTCCCCTCCTCCCCTCAGCACAAGCCCCTTTCTCTCCTCACCCCCCATCCCTTAATTCTCCCACTGCCCCTTCCCTTCTGCCTTCCAGTTTGAGACTGGAGCCTGCGGCTCTGCTGCAGAAGCCCCTGCAGCCCCGGTCTGAGCTGCTCCAGGGGCAGGACTGCTTGCTGGGACTGGAGCTGGGGCCACCTATGGTGCTATTTTTAGTGCTGCAGTCCAGTCCCTGCAGGCAGCCCCGGCTCCAGCTGGAGTTAAGCAGCAGCCACATGAGGCAGGTTCCGGTGAGGTTGCCCCAGCTGGAATGCTTCTCGCGCAGCTGCCACTTGACTTCAGCTGGAGCCGGGGCTGCCCGCAGTGCTATTTTTAGTGCTGCAGTCCAGTCCCTGCAGGCTGCCTGGCTCCAGCTGGAATCAAGCGGCCACCACACGAGGCACATTCCTCACCGCAACCCTGCCTTTGTCCCTCCCTGCAGGGGCAAAACCCCTGCACAGGGGCTGGCTGCATCTCCCCCAGCTCCAGTCACCCCCTTGCCTGATTTTCCCTTCCAACCCCCATTCTGCGGCACCATAAATGTAATTGACCCCCAGGCCGGTTAATTTCTGCTCCTTGCTCACACCCTGCCCATCCCCTGAGCCCCTTTTTAATGATTGTAAAGAGCTGGGAGCAGTATTTGAATCCACCTAAGTGCAGCAGCTACAGTAGCTCTTATTGAGCATGCTCATTTCCAGTATACCCTAAGTTGGAATTCTGAGGGGCAGCTGCACTGCTTCCAGTCCTGGCCCATGGGGCAGCACACTCCGTGTGCCGGGACTTGAGCCGCTGCACTATTTTTACTACTGTGATCTTGGCCCCAGCTGCTCCCAGGTGCTGGACCACACTGTGGGCAGCTGCCTAGTGAGCTGGAACTGGAGCCCGGCCATGGTGCTATTTTTAGTACCATGGCCCAGGCTCTGGCTCCGACAGCTGCCATGCAGGCTGCGTGGTGACTACCCAGCTGCTACTGAGGTATACAGTCACCCGCCACATGGCCCTGCCCCAGGAGCAGCTGGGGCCGTAGCTGTGTGGATCTGCTGAAGGGGTTGGCAGAGGTGCGCACCTTACAAGGAATCCTGGTCTGTGGTGAGAGAATTTTCTTTGAGTCACATTTGTCTTCACTGGCCTCTATAGAAGACATTGGGCAGATGAAAATGCAAATTAATCTTTCAGACTGTCTTTTAAAAGAGAAATCTGAAATGAGTACCTTAAGTACACATGGTTTTATCTATTGTCTATATTTTAAAAATATACTAGAGAACCTAAACACAATGGATCAGTGTTATGACAAGAGATGGGGATTACTGCACAGAGTTTTTCGGGGGAGGGGGGGAGGTTAATTAATAAATCTCTCTCTATAAAAAAAAATTCCTGTGGGATGACAGTGACATCATCCCATCACTTTGTGTCCACAGGAGCCAAACCTCACCCACTCCCAACCTGGCCCTCCCCAAGGCCCACATGGAGAGCTGGAGCTGCCTGCGGCCTTCCCTTCCCTTCCCTTCCCCAGCAGCCATAGGGAGAGCCACCCAGCCCTGCTTGGCAGTGGAGTCGGGGGAGAAGAGATCTGGTGCTCCAGTCCCGTGGAGCATGGGGAAGGGGCAGGGAGGACTGAGGTTCAGGTCTTCCCATAGGCCAGATTTACTCTTCTGGGGTTCTGGAGTTAGTGAATTTTATGGATCCCCTTAGGCTGTGGGTTGGGGACAAAAATGGGGGGTTCAATGTGCAGGACAGGGCTGCTAGTGAGTGGGACAGGGATGAGGAGCACAATGTGGGAGGTGGGGTGCAGGAGGAGATGAGGGTGGGAGGTAGGGTGCAGAAGCAGGCTTCGTAGTAGAGTGTCTGGCTGGGGGGGGGGGAGGGACCAAGAGCAACAGTGGATGCAAGAGCAGGATGGGGGTAGGTGTCTGGCCAGGGGAGAGGTGCAGGAACAAGGGAGGACACAGTCTGGCCAGGAGGGAAGAAGCAGGAGCAAGGGAGGGTGCCTTGCCTGGAGGGACAGTATAGGACCAAGCTGGGGGCACAGGGTCTTGGTGGGAGAAGGGGGCAGGGGGCAGGGAAGAGAATGGGGATGTGGGGGTCAGGGGAGCTCAGCTCCCCTCTTTCCCCAGACAGCAAGGAGCCCATTCTGGCTGGAGCACCAGCTCTGGCTTCCCACTCGGTAGGTCCAAGGGGGAGTGGGCTGGGAGATGAAGAAAGGCCCAGCCTTCCCAGCCAGACCCGGCTTGCGGAGAGCAGCAGAACAAACGACTCCATGCTCTCACCAGTAAGAAACAACCCCAGGTCTCTCAGTGATCCTGCCACATCCCCCACCCTACAATAAGGCTGCGGGAGCAGGTAAACTGCTGCATGGCCCATGTTAGTGTCACCAGTAATTTGCAATCTCAGCTGCTATGCTCTGAGTCAGCGGGTCCCAGTGAAGGGGGGAGGGGCAGGTGGCTGGTCCAGGGGGCAATTGCAAGATGCTAGAAGTCAGACCAGGCTCCCACACATGCCTATGCAGAGCCCATCCACATGCCAGGTTCTCCTCCCATGGCAAGTCTGCAGTAGCCTGGCCACAGGTGGCTCCACATCTCAGCCACTGCAGCCTGTGCCAGGCTAAAACTTTACTTGCCCGCTTCCGGGACAAGAGTCTCTGGAGAAGGTACAGTGGGAGCCCCCTGGGAGCCAACTCTAGGTTCAGCTTTTAATCACTGGATTTATACCTCTCTCTACTTAACTGAAGAGCTCATTTTTAAATGTAGATACTTTTAAACTATAATCAAGTAATCTTTTAACTTTCTCTTATCCTAAAAAGAAAGACTTCAGTTACTATTAGGGATGTGAATTGGTAACTGGTTAATTGGTAAGCATCACCCTTGCTCATTTCACGAGGAGTAACGGTAGTTTGGACTAGGAGGCCTAGTCTGAACTACCTGGTCCGTGCCGCGTGTAGCCGCGCGACACGGAGTCCACACTAGCGGACATTTAAAAATGGCGGCGCCCGGCTTTATGCAAATGAAGCCCGGGAAATTCAAGTCCCGGGCTTCATTTGCAACTCCGGTTGCCTACATTACCACCCTAGTTCGAACTAGGGTGGTAGTGTAGACATACCCCTATATAGGAAACCAAAGGAAGGACTGCAGCTGCTTATATGGGTAAGAGAGGTTTCATAGATTTGATCTGAAATTCTAAATGGACAAAGATTCCTGCTTTACAGACTACTCAGAATTGATAAACAGGAAAGGCAGGAGACATACAGTCATCTGGATTACTACATCTGGTATTATCACTCGAAGGGAAAACAGAAATGCACACTTTTTTCATTCCCATTTAATCAACCCATCGTAAAGCCATTATTTCTGATTTGATAACCGGTTCCGATTTGTAAAAATCATTCCATCAAAGACAGACTGAATACATGAGGATGGGCCTTCACAGGCAGTTAAATCCAACTCCTTTCTGCACTTACAAATTATATAAAAAAAAATCTGCTTCACAGGCAAGGGTTCAGTCAGTGCAGTTTGCATTAAAGCTGAAGGCAAATCTATGTTCTTGATAATCCACGGTTATCCAAGTCCTTTACCTGTAAAACAGAAATCATTCTTGCAGTGCACTGGGATCATCATAAATTAGTATTAATTTATACACTTTGTATTGACTCAGACTCATAGACTCCAGGGTCAGAAGGGACCATTATGATCATCTAGTCTGACCCCCTGCACAGTGCAGGCCACAAAATCTCACCCACCCCTCCTAGAATAATCCTCTCACCTATATCTCAGATATTGAAGCCTTCAAATACTTTGAAGACCCCAAGATGCAGAGATCCTCTAGCTGTGATCTGTACCCCATGCTACAGAGGAAGGCGAAAAACCTCCAGGGCCTCTGCCAATCTACTCTGGAGGAAAATTCCTTCCCGACCCCAAATATGGCGATCAGCTAAACCCTGAGCATGTGGGCAAGACTCATCAGCCAGACACCCAGGTGTTGGCACCTCAACACTGAAAGTCACACATTTCTTCTGTTCATAAATGCTTTTCAGCCTGTAGCTCATGTACTTCTAAACACCTGATGGGCATATCATTTCACTTACTGTTTTCCTGCCTTTTTACAAGCTACCCTATTAAGTGAGGGCTAGATAGAAGAGACAGCTGCTTCCCTTGTCTGTAACATTCCACAGACATGCTTCCAATTCCTAGCTGAAGTAGCAGCATGATAAACTTTAAAACCGTTGTGTCCAACATGCTAGCCATGCTGGCTATTTGGCTGGTTGAGTGTGGCTAGTTCTCTACAGAAGTAGCTACTGCTTCAGAACTGGCTGGTCAGCATGGCTTTAAAAGGTGAAATTTAAGATTAAATTAAATGTAAATTCAGCCCAAATTCTTTAGACTGCTGGATGGAAATATAATCCACTGCATACATACTACTTTGTATTTCTCTAGGCTTCAGTAACATGCTGATGGGAGTCATGTGTGGACTTAGCAAATGCTGTCTAAGATTCTTAAGAAAGACCATAGTAGATCAGACCAACGGTCCATCTAGCCCAGGATCCCATCTTCTGACAGTGACTGGTGCTTCAAAGGGAATAAACAAAATAGGGCATTTGAGTGATCCCATTCTCCATTATCTAGCCCCAGTTTGTGGTAGCTGGATGTTTATGGACACCTGCAGCCTGGGGTTGCATCCCTGACCATCTCAGCTAATAGTCATTGATGGACTTACTATAAGGATCAACCCCATTTTACAGATGGAGAAATGGATGCACCTCTGAACAGACTTGTTCAAGGTCACAGAACAAATATGTAAATATTTCTATTTACAACTACTCTTGGGCCCTGCTCACTGAACCACTGGTGCCTTTAAGTATTTTAATGAAAAGGGAAAAAAACTGTATTGGCTGTTTCAGGGAAGGTATGATGTGATCACATACAATCACCAATCAAACGGCATGGGAACTGGAGAGCTGTGCCACTGTCTGCATTATTTGTTTACTTTAGTATAGGGGAAATAAGACTTGTGATCTAATCTATTCAGCTTCACCTTCATAGACATTTGGTGGCCTACCCTTCCTAATTCCCCTGCTGCATTATATAAAATATACTCTCTGAGGCTCCTTTGGGTATACAAGGAATGTTCAAGAATCTGTATAACTACATAGAAAGTGCCCATTATGGAAACAAAGAGCCCTAAAGGAAAGGCAGCATCAGCCCTGATTAAAAGTTTGACATTTCTAAATTTAGCAGTCCAGTTATTATGGCATTCTTGGCTGTTTCTAGAGCTTGGAGCCCACAACAGTAGCCGAAACTTGCTTAGAAAGCTGGACTCCATCCTTTGTTTAAAAGAAAAAAAAGTCCCAGTTTCACTTCCAAAAAGGCCATATCTCAACTCCCCACACAAGCAAACCTGATACCCAAACTGTTCCCAATCTCTCCCTCCCTTGTAGAGGGACAACAGCACCTGCTGCCTGCTTACTTTGTATATTCGGACTAGCCAGTGCTCTGTGGTATATGCCTCCTCCAGCACATCGAGCTCAAAGTCTTTGTTTCCAATCTCGGCATTTCTCACTCTGTCATAACCTGGGGGGCGTTCTAGAAAGAATGGGGAGGGGAGAAAATGACCAATGGCTTCAGAGTCCACATTTCTGGAAGAAATAATACAGGTCTTTCCAACCCAAATGAAAATCATTTCCAAAGGCTTCTCAAAATCCGGTTGGCACAGAATGCACTCAAGGCATGAGGTGGCCAGGCTCCTTTCTTTTTCTCAGAAGACTCCATTCTGAATATTCAGCATAGTGAGAGTTCTAACAGTCTGTGCCCCCCATATAAGTTAGATTTTCATCTCTATGAAGTATCAGCTGCCTCAGAGCAAGTCAGAACAGGGAAACAGGGGAAGTGGGCGGTATTAGGTTTTGCATTCCTTTTGGACAGGGTCCAGTTGCATTCCTAACTTTTTAGAGTCAGGTATCAAGATGTTTTCATATGCCAACATCAGTGCAGCAGGGTCAGAGCTGCCAATATGTTCAAAGAAGACCAGAGCCTGGCAATGCATTTTATATTCCAAAACAGAACTTTGAACTGGTGTGTGCTGCTGGAATAACAGCACTACCAAGAGAAGTCCTTGCTTATGCCCCTGAGACAGGTCAACGACCTATCCACTATACAGAGTGGAGACAAAAAAAGAAAGGGACTTGCTCAAGTTCACACAGCAAGTCAGTATCACAACTGAAGTTTTCTTCCCAACTATCTGGGCACCCACATTCCCCACTCTAACCCCTAGACAGTATTCCTTATGCCCTTCTACAATATCCACATAAATAGCATTACTACATACTGGCTTCTGTATAAACCTGCCCAAAGCGGTAGTAGCACATCTTGTACATAAGGCAGTTGAGCAACACAGGGGAACCCTCCCTATCCACACGGAACTCTCCTGTTGGCGTGTAGTAATCATGCTCCTTTATGTGCTTCCCAGTGTCTGTGCTTCCACCAATTCGTACCATCCACAGAAACTTGTTGATATCTAAAGGAGATAGGAGACAAATGTTCAAGTGTTTTACACATCACACATTTCAAGCAAGCAGTCAAAGCGGCCAAGCATGGCACTCAGAGGGGTCATCTCCCGGATTTCAGGCTTCCATCATGTAAAGGACCATTCGATTAGGGAGAAAACTGCCCACCTGGAGGCACAAGGCTCAAAAGTTCCTATTCAGAAATGTCAATAACCGCTGGTTCTCTTCAGGAGTCTCAATTCAGGCTGAAACTAGGGATGTAAAATCCTGTTTAATCAGTTAACTGGTTAAGTGTTATGTTTAATTGGTTTACTGCTTAAACAAGGTGGGTGGGGGTCTGCTGCAGCCTGGCTGGAGCAACCCCTGCCTGCAGTGCGGTGGGCTGCTTGGACCAGGCCAGCCTGCCACACTGCATTGCAAGCAGGGGCTGCTCTGGCCCATCATGGGCATGCAGGAAGCTGCTTCAGCTCAGCTGCCAGTTAACTGGTAAGCATCTTAACCATTGATATACACAGCTGAAACCAGATAAACAGATCTGAGTAAAGAAAGGAGGTGGATGAAGCTACTCGGAATTCTAATCTCCTAGAATTGTACATGTTAGAATCTTAACATGGTGGACAACAACAAAAAAAATCAATTAAAAATACAATCAGTTGTGATTCTTTAAAAATCATCAGTAAATACTAAATTTCTCATTTAAAAGTAAGTTACAATTAAATCTCATCACAAACATGCTACATCTACATTTACACTCTCATAATAATGAATTAATGGCTCTAGTCTCTCCGGCCTAACCACCAGCTCTTGTTTCTTGAAAGTTCTGGGCTTCCAATTTCTGTTTCTCAGTAAATTAAAAGTAACATGTGCAAAGACAGACACAGGCTGGATAGGATTTTTTTGTTCCATGCTTATGTAGTGGTAGACTATCTCCTCTGCTGTGCTGGGTCAAGATATTGACTTGGAGACAGAGACAACATATAGAAAAGGATGGAGAAAACATAGAAAGGAACAGTGGAGAGGACTTGAAAGAAAAAGGGAAGACATTAGTGTGTACACCTATATGTCCCCATACTTTTGGCTTTGAAAAACTGTCATGGCTTCTCGGCATAAGAGAGACCTTGTCTGGGAATATTTTGAAGAAATTTGTTCCCTGGAGGAAAAAGGAAACCATGTCAAGTGTAAGCAGGGCAAGAAGATGTTGTAGAGCCTTGTTGCAAGAATGAAACATCATAACGAAAAACTGCTTATTGAGAGAAAATGATTTGGATGAAAATGTGGATATGGCTGAGTGGATCAACTGGTTAGTAACTTCAATAATTCCCTGTGAAATGCATCATTCTTCAAGACTCTCTTTGTACCTTTTAGCAGGGCTAGCCGGACCGCGGTAAGCCCCGCTCGCCAGCTGCGCTGTCCGGTGATCTGCACATGCGCAGATCACCCGAACCTGGCTCTTCCAGGTTGCAATCTACTCGCCACAGGTGAGTAGACTGCATTATTTGTTGAGCCCTGCCTTTTAGTAGAAGTGTGTTTAGACAAGCTATTTGTTGTGTTGGATGTTGCTAGAAAAAAAGTTTTACTTAGCTGATCCTTATGGCTTGTTTAATTAGTTACAGTAATTAGGTTTAGAATTGATCACTCAAGTGCATAATATAGAAAGCTGCAGTAAGAGAAATCTAAAATTGCCAGTTGCCACTATCATTTCCTTACATTAAATAAAACATGCCCCTTATTTTGCAGTATCATGGCCACAGACCATAATGGTGATGCCCTAAGTCTATTCCCTATTTTACTTCAGCATAACTAAGTTTTTCCAAGAGAATCCTATTCTATACTCGTTTTCTCAAAAAACAGAAGTGCCAGTGAGTTCAATGGGGTTTACTCCAAAATTAAGCGCAATCTAAGTGAAGTCTTAAATTTTGGTAACTTGGAATCAGATCTGCATCCTTGTAGAAAAATGTAAATGAGTAACTGAATGAGAGAGAGAGAGAGAATGACTATTCAAAATCATTTTTTCATCACGGTCCCATTTAAGCATAAAGACTTAGACAGTATATCTACAACTTCAGAGTCATCTGTTGGTGCTTTTGCAGCAGTCTTTCCAGCAAGATCATGGATTGGATAAATGGACTGTAAGATGCATAGAAAGCTGGCTAGAATGTCGGGCCCAACAGGTAGTCATCAACGGCTTGATGTCAGATTGGCGGTCGGTTTCTAGCGGAGTGCCCCAAGGATTGGTTCTAGGACTGGTTTTGTTCAACATCTTTATGAATGACCTGGATGAGGGGATGGATTGCACCCTCAACAAGTTTGCAAATGACACTAAGCTAGGGGGAGAGGTAGATACACTGGAGGGCAGGGATAGGGTCCAGAGTGACCTAGACAGATTAGAGGATTGGGCCAAAAGAAATCTGATGAGGTTCAACAAGCACAAGTCTAGAATCCTGCACTTGAGACAGAAGAATCCCAAGCATTGTTACAGGCTGGGGACCGAATGGCTAAGCAGCAGTTCTGCAGAAAAGGACCTGGAGGTTACAGTGGATGAGAAGCTGGATATGAGTTAACAGTGTGCCCTTGTAGCCAAGCAGTCTAATGGTATATTAGGTTGCATTAGAAGGAGCATTGCCAGCAGATCTAGAGAAGTGATTATTCTCCTTTATTCGGCTCTAGTGACGCCACATCTGGAGTACTGTGTCCAGTTCTGGGCCCCCCCACTATAGAAAGGATGTGAACACATTGGAGAGGGTCCAGCGGAGGGGACCAAAACGATTAGGGGGCTGGAGCACATGACCTACGAGGAGAGACTGAGGGATTTCGGTTAGTTTAGCCTGCAGAAGAGAAGAGTGAGGGGGGATTTGAGAGCAGCCTTCAACTTCCTGACAGGAGGTTCCTGATAAGAATTCATGAGGTTAGTCGACTATTCAATTAAACAGATATTTAATATCCTTAGTGGGAAAGCAGAGCTGATGCCAAGGAGTGTTAAAACAGCACAGCAGTCTCTTTAGTCTTCCCCCCACAGCAGCAGTCTGCCTGCTACTGTGTTTCTAGCAGGGAAGAACAGGAACGTTCCAATGATTTGCTCTACTTTGTTTGTCCCCCAAACAGAGCAGCTCACTCAGCTGTCAGATACTTCCCAGACCTTTGAAAGGAGAGGGTATGCAAGCAAAACACTGAGCACAGCCATCAGGACAGAATACTGGCGGAAGTCAGTTCTCTCAACAAAACAAACAGCAGAGTCCACACTGGCTTTTTGTTGGTAATAAAGGGAGGGGAAAAGACGAAAAGTCACTCATAAGGGTGGAAGATTTTTTTGGAACCAAAACTGGGTGTTTTTGCAGATAAAAGTTGCATTGTTGCGTGTATGCTCTAGCTGTTTTATCAACAAAAGGCAGTTTTTGGTGACAAAACATGCCAGTGTAGACAAGCCCTTAGAGGAGAGCATGGCTTCTCCCAGAAACTATCTGTGTCTGGGAGAGCACTCAGCACACGTTATCTGTGTCACTGTCACACACACCCAGTCTGTACCACACAATGTGTGTCAGTTTTTCACATAGTGTCTCTCTCGCTCTCTCTCTTTTTATGTAGCCCTTAGCCCCACCTCTTCTGCCCAAGGCTCCACCCTTTCCAGAGGGGGCCAGAGCTGGCCCATGACTACATACCAAAATTCATGAAGTGGCCACCCTGCAAAAATTACTGCCCACCCCTACTATAGATAAAGATTGCTTGGTTCATTTATGCCACAATTTCTCATTTTTGCATTGTTAATTAACACCTTCATTGACATGGTCAGGGCTCAACAAAGTACTGAATCTAATCACCCAAGGCGAGTAGATTTCAGCCAGGAGCCCTGTTCATTTGCGGCATGCGCAGTGCTGGGCTGGTGAGCGGCTTTCGCCGCCGTTCGTCAAGCCCTGGATATGGTTGAGTCCTTACGACCATGCTACTCTCCATCTGGTAGAGCAGATGTTGGTGGGAAGTTGACCTATATAGTGTGAGAATGAACTTAAACAGTGTGCAAGAAATACTGAGGCAAAATTTGCCAGTTTGATGGGTGGAGCAATATACACAAGTGTAACAATATGGCCTTTTTCTGTAGCCATATTGGAAGGCCTAAATGCATAGGGCCTTTATCTGCTGCCAGACTGAAGCGGCCATTAGCTGTAAAATAGGGAGTAACTCACTTTCCATCTAAATTGCATTAAAATAGTGTAATACCAGGCTGTTAAGAAAGTGGATGCCATTACGATGGAATTCTATCACCAGGTAAAGAAACAGATCTCAAAATAGGCAAAAAAACCTTAGTTTAACAACATTTAGTCTGGCAAGAAACTCATTATTGACAGTTGGGGAGGTGGAATCCTCATGCTATTATTATGGTCTTCACTTTCCTATTATTTGCCTGTATGAGCTCTGTCTGGTTTTTAATTATTTCTGTGTGCAGTATAATCAATTAAGGTGGTGGGGTAATGATTGGTTAGGTAATTCGGATACAGTAGGTTCTGAAAGGTTAGTAACATAATTGGTTAAGGTATAGCTAAGCAGTACTCAAGTTTCAATATATGAACTGGGGGCCAAGAGGGAGAAGTGGGAAAGGGAGAAAGGAACAGAAAAAGAAAGACCTGGAAAAAGAACTCACTTCCAAGACACAGCCTAAGATCAGAGTTGCCAGGACTCCCGCATGACAGACAGCAACCAGAATCCAGATGAGACTGATCTTGCCTGGTCAACAGGGGGAGTTTGCCTGCCTTGATGATGCATGTGTATTTTGTTTTGCTTGGTAATTACTAATAAATACAAAGTAAGAATGTTACTATGTAAGGCTCTTTCAGTGGTAAAAGATCTTGCAAACCCACAGGAATTTATGCTTTTGAGTCCTAGGAATTGGGTAAGGGGGATATTTAAATTAACAAAATCTTGAGCACTAGGAACTGGGTAAAGATGCGTGTCCCTAGACTGTGGAATTGACAAAGAATTTTGTGCAGGCAACAGCCAGATATAGTGTATGAAAAGGAACTTGAACAGTGTGCAAGAAATCTCAGTGAGAAATTTACCAGTTTATTGAGTGGAGCAATATAGACAATAGTCCAGTAATATGTGCCAGTGTGACAACGGAAGGGGTTGCATATTTTTCAGAAACAACAGCTTTCAGAAACATTGGGAAATGCTCACCTAACAGACTATTTAAAAGAAATGGCAATGAAAGCTATATTGAACTGAACAAAAGTTCAGCAGTCACATGTGCAGTTTCGTCACAGACAATGCTGCAAACATGAGAAGATACTTAGAAGAAGAAAGTGAAATATGCCCTTTAATATCATATGGCTGCAGTGCTCATTCAGTGCATCTTTTAGCCAAAGACTTAAGTATGTCTTCTCCAGGACTAAAATAAAATGAAGTCACACAATACTGCCGTAACAACCATTTTGCTTCAGCTTCACTGCAGAGACCAGGAGTATCCAAACGAATTCTCACTTAAATTGATGGAATTTTGTTGATTATTTTGAACAATGTGTTAAAAATTGGCCTATTCTCATAAAATGGGAAAAAAAACCAACCTTATACCGATGAAAGAAATACCTCACCAGATAGTAAAATTACAGGCACACAGGCAATAAAGAAGCGAATGGATCAAACACTGATTCCACCTCATTTTCTTGTGAACATTCTTAATCCCAGGTAGATGTCTAACTTCTGAAGATGCTGATGCTGCCATGGTATGGACATCTCAGAATCACTCCTTAGTTATGCCAGTCTTAATAAATTTCAGGGCTGGAGCGAAACAATATAAACAGTAAATGTTTGCTGATGATGTTTTGAAAAAAGTCACTCCCCTGAATTAGTGGGAATGACTAGCCCGGCACCTTGAAAAGGAGTTCCTTTAGTTGCTAAGCCAACTTTTCATAGCAGTAGTTTCCTCTCCAGGCTCGGAGAGAATATTGTCATTATTTAGTATTACACCACACAAACCTAAGAAACAGACTGGAAGTTGAAAAAGCAGGAACACTCATATTTCTGTTTCAATCTATGAATCAAAATGACAGTGGGAATGGGAAAGTTGAAAACTAATTGTAGAAGATTTTAAGGACACTGTACATTTAGGCTTTGTCTACACTGCCAGTTTTGGCAGAAAATATGCTAATTAGGGACTCATTAGCATAAGCAGCAATCTCATTAGCATATTTTCTGCCATTTCTTTTTTCTCAAGGTGCTTTTGCGCAAAAAGCAGCTGCAAAACCCATTTTGCACAAGATCCTTATGCCTCATTACCCAAAAAAACTGGCAGCGTAGACGTAGCCTTAGTGTTCCAAGGACTTGTCTGTTAGTTAATAAAATTTTAAATTAAAGAAAAAAAGTGTAAGGACTACCATCAGCTGGCGACTCAGGAGACTGCTGTAATTGCTGTAATTGCACATGTGAAACATGTAACAGTTTATATTTAGTTTAATAAAATGTAAGTGCTAGTGCGAGTGCGAGAGACAGGTAATGAGTATTCTCGGCTCTGGTGAAGCCACATCTGGAGTATCACAATCCAGTTCTGGGGCCCCAATTACAGGAAGGATGTGGATGCATTGGAGAGGGTCCAGCGGAGGGCGATGAAAATGATTAGGGGGCTGGAGCACATGACCTACGAGAAGAGGCTGAGGGATTTGGGTTTCTTTAGTCTGCAGAAGAGAAGAGCGAGGGAGGATTTGATAGCAGCCTTCAACTTCCTGAAGGGAGGTTCCAAAGAGGCTGGAGAAAGGCTGTTCACAGTGGTGATGAATGGCAGAACAAGGAACAATGGTCTCAAGTTGCAGTGGGAGAGGTCCAGGTTGGATATTAGGAAACACTATTTCACTAGGAGGATGGAGAAGCACTGGAATGGGTTCCCTAGGGAAGTAGTGGAGTCTCTATCCCTAGAGGTGTTTAAGTCTTGGCTTGACAAAGCCCTGGCTGGGTTGATTTAATTGGGATTGGCCCTGCCTTGGGCAGGGGGCTGGACTGGATGGCCTTCTAAGGTCTCTTCCAGCTCTATGGTTCTATGTCGTATTCCCTAAATTGATAAAAATCAAGTTATCTAAAAAAACCCCACACCAAGTATACCCTTTTAGATGGGAGTGGGCAATAATTTTTTCAGGGAGCTACTTAATGAATTTTGGTATGTGGTCACAGGCTCGCTCTGCCCAGCCCTCCCCATCCCCCAGAAATGGAAGGACCTTGGGCAGAAGAGGTGATGGGGTTGCAGGGGGGTACAGAGAGAGAGAGAAAGAGTGTGAAAGACACTCTGGCTGCGTCTAGACTGGCATGATTTTCCACAAATGCTTTCAACGGAAAAGTTTTTCCGTTAAAAGCATTTGCAGAAAAGAGCCTCCAGAATGGCAGGGACGCTTTTGCGCAAAAGCGCTTTTTGTGGAAAAGTGTCCGTGCCAATCTAGACACGGTTTTGCACAAGAAAGTCCCGATCGCCATTTTCACCATCGGGGCTTTTTTGCACAAAACAGTTTTTAGCTGTCTACACTGGCCCTCTCACGCAAAAGCATTTGTGTAAGAGGGCTTTTTCCCGAGTAGGAGCAGCATAGTATTTGCACAAGAATCTTACATTATATCGTCAGTGTTCTTGTGCAAATTCAAACGGTCAGTGTAGACAGCTGGCAAGATTTTCCGGAAAGCTTTTGTGGAAAAACTTGCCAGTCTAGACGCAGCCTCTGTGTATGAGACACAGACTTTGAGACACAGATTGAGTGTGTGTGGCAGTGACTGTGTGTGCAGCACAGAGACCGGGACAGTGTACAAAGCGGGTGTGTGTTGGCTGCTGCTGGGTAAGTGTCAGAGAGCAAGCGTGGCTTCTCTCAAATACAGGGAAAGCTATACTGCTCTGTGGGCCACTCCATCCCACACTGCAGAAATGGGGTATGTAGGGAAAAGAGAGAGAGAGAGAGAGAGAGAGAGAGTGTGAGAGTGAGTGTGTGAGTGAGAGTGTGTGTGTGTGTCAGAGAGAGAACGAGAACACGAGCACAGAAATCGTCGAAATAGTGCATTCTCCTCTGAGTGACTCTCCTCCGAGTCACTTACCATCCATGCCTCAGACTAGAGCAGCTCTGCTGTGCGCCTCCCTCTTTCTGACCCCAGGTCTGCAGAGATAGGGTACAGGGGCAGGCGGACACCTTCAGCACTCACCTCCACCCCTATGTCTCCGTCTCTCCTCCCCTCTCTGCACAGCTAGCAGGAGAACCCTAGGAGCAGCTCTGCTGCAGGATGGAGCAAGGTGGGGGGAGGGGCAACTGAACACATTGTCAGCTGCAAGTATGCATGCTCTGCTAATCAGCTGGGAAGGCTGAAGAGAAATATTTGGTCAGCTGGATCCAACCTCTGGGTCTGATTTTGCCCTCCCCAGCCTGCCCCAAAGGTAGCTATTATTGTCCAATTTGATCAGAAAGCCCTCTCGCCACCCATAGATTAAACTGTATCGTACAAACAAATACAGGCATTCACCAGCAGGATGGAGCAGCTGCATGAATCACTCTGGCCTTGTCACAAACTAGGGATGTTAACAGTTAACTGGTGGAGGCTGGAACAGCTCCCCTGCACCCGAATAACCTATCAAGTAATTGAACAGGATTTTACATTCCTACCACAAACTTGTTCATCCCTATACTAATTATGCATCCCAGAAGCCCATCAGATCCTCCAGCCTAGCTATCCATTGTAGTCTTTGTGTTGAGATTAATGTATATTAGATTAAAAAAAAAACAATAACAAACCTTTCCTTTTAAGAGTAACAAGAGGACAGGTCTGTCCTCCCCCTGCTCTCTGTGCAGAGTACACGCAACACTACAACAACTTTAGCCAGCTCTTCAGTGGTCACATGGTGCAGCAGCTGACTGCATAACCTGCTACTGCACATGGTGCAGGCAGAAAATGGGAGCATCATAACATAAAAATAAGGGTTATGCATCCAAGAAGGGGTAATTGGATTAAGGGAGGAGTTAGCAGGGAGGAGTTTACATAGCAAAGCTGTAAGAAAGGAGTTTTAGAGTGATGTATGTTACCATCTGAGGAATATCCAGTGAGGCCTCCAAATATTACCAGCACATAACTGACATCCAGTTCCCTCATAATTTCATACGCCTTTTCTTCAGTGGATGCCATTGCCTTGAAGAAAAAACAAAGCCAGAGTCAAGCAACAGCCCTTAAGCCAGGGTGGGGAACCTAAGGCCATCTGCTCCCTGGCTTGCCTGGACCTGGCCCTCAAGGCTCAGGACCTGCCACAGCATTAGGGAGCCAGCGCTGGCACTCTAGCCCCCCTGCTAGAGCACACAAAATCTACTAGCTTGACCATCCCAGGTTTTGATGTGTGAAGGGAATGTGGGAGTGTCTTTCCGCTTCTCAACAGGGGACTTATTTTTGGCTTCTCACTTGTGTGCGGCCCCCAACAGATTTTTCAGTGGGTCAGAGCCCCCCCCAAAAAAAAGTTCCCCACTCCTGCCTTAAACCCACAGTAACCTCATCACATGGGAGCATCATAGAGTCATTTTCATCAATAAATAAGAGCATGGGTCACTCAAATGAGAACTAGAACCTCCATTCAGTGTAGGACCCAAGAAAAATTGAAGATTTTCTGGTACACTAAAAAGTAATCCAGGAACACTTACCTGACCAACTCGGGAGATGTGCGTGTTATTCCAGGTGTTATTGTCTACAAGAATCGTCCGATTTGCCATGGCAGTTATCTGATACCCATAGTCCCACCAAGACATGACCTTTGCATCCTGCATTCAAATACAAAAGATCCAATTAGTACACCTACTTTCAACCAACACACAGAAAGGATGCTGTCCTATTCCCACAACAATTCACTGTAGTCACAGGCTTGAGAGATCTGCCCATGAGCAGCTTCAACATGTCAGGTTCCCAGAGTAGAGAAGTTAGAGGCTAGCCCGCAAACTGTTTAACTGATAATCGAATGCTCAATGGTCCTAGTTAGCCCCTCCCCTCCCACCGCGCTGTTTTTTAAACTGGCTCCCTACATGGACCAGCTCCTGCCTACTGCCCTGCTGCCTCTGTATCAGGGGAGGTAGTAGGCCCTATCCATGGAGGACCAGAGCAGCCTCTGTCCATGGGGAGCTTGGGCACCACACAGACAGGGGCTGCTGCCCCAGAGCAGCCTCTGTCCATGGCGGGCTCAGGTGGCCCATGGGCACTACAGTGTTTATGGAAGTAAGAAGCAGTTTGTGATGGAAAAACATTTTTCCATGTTGGGCAGTCACAGAGCCACACATGCTAGAGGTTCCAAGACAAAACAGAAATAAAGTAAAAAGCTTGCTTGAACAGCTGAGCCCTGCAGCAAACCGGGCCATCTCGTCACACTAAGACAGCAAACAGTTCTTTTCCAGATCTCTCATTTCCCAGCTACAAAATACACAGATGGAAATTCTGCAACAAGGAGTTCAATGAAAGCTGCCCAGAAAGGTTTGGTTACCATGGAGAAGTGGCTCAAGGATGCAGGGCCCGCAACCATTTCAACATACAGATCACCTCTAGCTTTGGCTGTATCCAGAGGAACTCCCAACTCATTTCCCCTCACTTTGTCTCTTCAAGTCTGATGACTAAGGCCAAACGCTTATCTACACGAGCAAACTGTCCCTATCGCAGGCTGAACCAAGATGCCATATTACACCGTTATAGCTACGTAAAGACCCCGGGGATAACAATTTTAGACTGTGGAGTTGTGATGCAGTTTGTTCTGTCTACATAGGCAACATCAAACTGCCTTACATTGCAGCCATGTACCTTCTAGAGCAGGGGTGGGCAAAAAGGCCTCCATGGGCCGGATTAGGCCTACCAAGAGGGTGGATCTAGCCCGTGGAGGCCCTGCTGCTCCCCCACCCCCAGGCAAATTAGAGGCTGGGTGTGGGGGAGCGCACAAAGCCTCTGCCTGCCCAACCAGGAGCACGTGGAGCTTTGAAGCGCTGCACGCTGCTCACAGGGCAGGAGGAGAGCGGAGGAGGCTTCGCGTGCTCCCCCGCCCCCAGGCCTTATTTGGCCTAGGGGCAAGGGAGCACGGGTAGTCTCCTTCCATGACTGGGGCATGGACACCTAGGGAGAACGTGGAGGGGCAAAGACACTTCCTCATCCCCAGACCAATCATGGTCTGGGGGTGGGGAACCTGGAAGTATATTGGCCTTGCGCCTTTCAATTGATGCCGCGCCCCATCCTGTGTGGCCCGGGCCACTTAAAAAATTTCCAAACTGGCTCCTGGCAAAAAATTATTGCCCACCCCTGTTCTAGAGCCGGATAGTCTTGCTCCAATGTCCCAGGGACTGAGGTAATTTCTGAACCCATGTTGTGTGTGACAGAAATATTCACTGCACCTGGACACATTGTGTCTTGGGAGGCCAAGAGAGACACCTACTTGATTCTCAGAGACAATTCTTCTTCAGAAGTGAATTATACTCCCCAGTTCCAGGCCAAAGCAACATAATGGTAAAGCTGAACAACTGACCAACATTTTCCTGACCTCTCTTTGCAACGTTCATGTTGTTCTTTATATTCTCCCTCCCCCTGCAAGTGTATCAGTATTTGCTTCCCACAAGCCTACGCCAGCAGCCTAGCACAAATGGACCCAAGTGGATCCATGTGCCACATGCAACTCTACAGAAAACAGACCAGCTGAGATGCAACAAACTGTATGGTCAAGAACCTTTACTTCCCCAAGAAATTATAAGTAACAGTGCAAAGCAAGTCAATCTGCAAATAACGAAGAGCATTCCATCTGGACCCTTCCTGTATGGACACACTTAGATTTCCACAGTTTTCTATTAGTGTGTGATGCCACCATACAAAATATTAGTATTTTCCAGAGAGAGCAGCGTGGTCCCTATCAGGAACATTGGGACCCGGGAATGGAGTAAGTATGTAACTGCATCCTTATCCTCACTGTAATAAAATTCACTCATACTCTGGTAAGAAAGGCACTATATCAAAGCCCTTTACAAGCATTAATTAGGCTTCTTCGCTGTCTTAAAAGGGAGGCATGCAATTATTATTCGTTCTGTAAAATGGAGATAAGGGACATATTGTATAAATGACTTCTTAAGGTCACATACCATGGGAAATTAGAACCCAGACTCACAATCACTTGCTTTAAACACCAAACATAGTTGGGCACCATGGAAAAGTACAGCAGTAGGGAAATAAACACAAAATCATGATCAAAAATAGATTTAATACCTTTAAATAAAAAACCATTCACACCCTAAACCTGACCAGAGCTTCCTATTTGAGCCTTATTAGGAATAAATCTGATTTAGCCAATTATTCTGGCAACCAAATAGTTGCCATTTTCTCCTCAGTGACAGTACAGCAGCTCTGTAAGATGTTTCCCTGCTCCACCCAAAACCAAGGATCATTTTGTACAGAGGCCTGTGGCAGTTTACCTCTGGTGTATTGTGACGTAGCCAGTAATACGCTTCTCTGAAATCATCAAAGATGATCCTACTGCCATCCCCCCCACGAGCAGAGAGCACTATGGAAGGGGAGGAATAGGCTTCACTGGTTACCCAAGTCGAATGAAAAGTATAGGTGATCAAGAAGAAAGCCATGACCAGGATCATGCCACTGGCAACCTAGGGAAGCAACAGACAGTATCAAAAGCATCTCAGAAGTTTCACTCATTTTGAATCACAGCTCAACCTCCTATTACAGAGCAGGAATTACAAGCACTAATTAGTCTATGCTTAGATAAAAGTCACTCCCACTGATTATCTCTGTGCTACTCAGGAGAAGGGCTAGAGCAGTGGTTCCCAAACTTTTCGGCATCATGCCCACTTTCTGAGAAACCCTCATGTCCCCCCTCCCCCAAAAAGCAGCAAAACGTGTTGAGAAAAAAAAAGGAACTGACTTGGGCTGAAAAACAAAACATGGAGGGGCCTTGCACCCCCCCTGGAATTTCTTCACACACACCCGGGAGGCACGCCCCCCCAGTTTGGGAACCCATGGGCTAGAGAATATGCCCATGTCTCCCCTCTCCTTCCCCCAACTCCTTTAATTACATTCTCCCATAAAGGTTTGGGGCTCTTCCTCCAGACCAGGTCCCATGTAGTTTCCCCCTTGAGGCCTGGATTATAATCATACATGAAAACCCACTTCATTTTTAATAGGATAGGTAGAGTCCTGTTGCTTTTTGGTTTTCTTGTCTGGTCGGCTGATATCCAGGTTCTTCATGTAAGTGGAGAGCACCTGAGAAACACCAATGCCGGATAGAATGCACATAACTGGCGCCAGAACCAGCATAAGACGTACCTATTGAAGACAGCAGGACATTTATTATCTGGCCACAGAATGATGAGCTCATAGCAGAATGCACAGCGAGCTCAGAAATAAAATACAGACTGTAGGTGCATATAACTCTTCCCATTTCCCACTGATGCAGTGACTGTACAGGCAAATAGTCATTCTGTACTTCGCAAGAACCTTCCCAAGCTGGGACACAAGATTGTTTTCCGGTGGGCATTCATTATGGAGTGAACACTGGTGTTACTCTCATGTCTAGTGCCATGGAGTCTTTGAATTTTACAGAAACAAGGACAGCAGGAGGAATCTTAATTTGACATTACTTCTAGACCCTTTAATAGTGCTGGACTGTTCTGAAGAATTAACACGCTGAACAGAGGTCAACTCTCACCTGGGGCATAATGTGCTACAGCAAAACCCAAAGCTACTAATTCACAATCTGCTTCAGTAATGGAACCCAGAGCCTACCACCTGGGGAACTCAATGGGCTTTAGAAAGAGCATTCACTAACCCTCCCAAAATTGACTCACTCACCATGATGGCAACAGAAACTAATGACCTTTAATTGCAGCTTCAAAAATCTTCCCAGGTTGCATTCCCTAACAAAGCCTGACAATTACATATGATTAAAAAAAAAAAAAACACAGAAATATCATGACTGTTTCAACCAGCTCTGCGAATGAGTAACATTAACCCTGTTTGACAATGGAGAAAAGTTCAGACAGACTGAGAAACTGGACACTAGCAAGTCAGCAACAGAGCCATGCTAGGTTTCCACTTTACCCATTTCTTCTTTCTACCCATTTTTCCATCCCCCAGATGATCAGTCAGGGACTGCACACACTCAATCCTCAGCACACAGCAGCTCTCACCATGACAGCAGAGAAATACATGCTGGTCACACCGTACATGATGATAAAAATGCGGGCATCTGACAGATTACTGAAACAGTAATACAGACCAACTGCAAGAGAGGGAGATATGGGTCAGCAGCCAGCTTGGTAATTTTCTTCCAGGCCAAGAGTTAAAATGCATTATATTAAACAAGATATAGGACCAAAGCAGAATGTTGTGAATCACATGATTTTAGAATGCATCACCTGATACCAACAATGAAATCAGAAGCATTAAACTGTAGCCATGTAGCTAAAATGTAGCTTTATGCTAAGTAATGTGCCTTAGTATACTTTGCCTGCCAGCCACCCTTTCTGAAAGCAGAAAGGACCTTTACCTTACCATTGGTAAAGGTGCAACAGCCAGAATATTGTATTTAAAGCTGAGATCAAGGCTGGAATAGAGTCTTATTTTGTTTTAAGTTTTAAAATTAGTATTGTGAAATAAGTAAAAGGATATGATGACTTTTTTAAAAATTGTAATCTGACGTCCTTGTTTAAATGTGTATATTGTTCCTCTGTAACAAAGAAATCAACCGTGTTACGTGTGAGTGAAGGAGGAATATATGATAAATAAGTGCAAAGGCCACTGGAACAAATGTTCTGGGAAGAAGCAGAAAACAGATGTAAAGACGCTGAAGATTACTGTATATCCCCATCGAGATGTAAGCAGTGGGCAAATCGATGGCTCTGAAATAAGACAAGCATTTATCAATTGGAACAAAATATTTGTGATTGAAACCAGCTTAGCATGGCAGAACAAAGAAGAGAAACAACTGGAAATAACAAATATTTGTCAGAAAAACAGCATGATGATGCAAACCCCACTGATCCTGATGGGAAAGAACTATTATAAAAAGGAGAACTTTTTTGCCTTAAGAGCAGGGTCATCCTGCCAAAGACTGGATCATCAGTCCAGGCAGACTGATCACGGATGGGGGCGGGGCCTATGTGGCTGGCCACAAGGATTGGTAAATATAGGCATCGACTGGTGGAAGACCGAGGAATAGAGTATGTGTAAGCATATACTAACTGCTTTGCCATTGTATTCTCAATAAACGCAGTGTATTGCCTTTTCCCCTGAAAAGATCTCCTGTGCTTCTTATAAGCTTAACAGAACTGTTCAAGAGGAATGCCAGGTTAAAACACATTCCAATCCCGTAGGCGGGGGGCAGCACTGGTCAGGTATTGCAAGGTTGTCTTGTCATGAATTAGTCCATCAGCATGGGAATAAGAGTTAGAAAACTGAGTGAATGCTAGACTAAATGTGCATAATAAGGCAACCCATGAGCATGTATAGTGCCACAGCATTAAGAAACAATGGGCAGGGCATTTCATTGGCACAGTAGTGAATATTTCAGTTGATTTAGTGAGTTTCTGTGTATGAAGCATATTAGGCTGTAGTATCCTGGTCTACATTAGCTATTTAGACTAAATTTAGCCACACAAAAACAGGTAAATTTTCTAGACATGTCCACAATACCAAGCATGTCTGGTCAACCTGAAGTGCTGCTTAAGTCAATGTCAGGTACTCCTGATTTCATGAGGAGTAACACTATTCCCAACCTTGCCTGATCAAGTTCATGGTAGTGTAGATGCAGAATTGGCAAAAGTCAAGCATCTCACAGTGCCCTGCTCTAACCGGAACTTGAGCCTCTACTGCTCTCCAGGTAACAGAAATAGCTCTGGAAAAATCTGAATTTAATTTCCTGTGTGGCCAGTGTTGTGAGCATACCAAAGAGCAAGCAGCACACCTGAGCAATACGTGGTCATGACTTCCAATATTTCAAGTCCCATAAGCTCCAGTTCCTAGAGGCATGGGGAGAAGAATCCATGGTCTCCAAGCTCCAAACCAGCAAAAGAAATGCCAATATCTATGCAAAGATCTCAAAAGGCAATGGAGGAGAAAGGATATATCAGGTACACACAGCAATGCAGAGTTAAAATAAGGGAGCTGAGACGGTCCTACCACAAAGCAAAGGAGGCAAATGAACAGTGTGGTGCATAACTGCACACATGCCATTTCTACAAACAGCTGCATGTGATCCTAGCGAGGGGTGAACCAACAGCCCAAGCCTGATGGTGGAGTCTGGCCAAGACACTCCGGGCATTGTGAAGGACAGAGTGGTGGCAGAAGGGGCATGGGGAGTGGAAAAGGAGTGTGAGGACAAGGAGAATGGCCAGACAGCAATTGGCGAGAGCCAAAAACTTTATCATATGGGAGCCAGACTCCTCCTCCCAGTATGTCTCCCAGCTGAGCACTGATCCCGGGAGGGCTCTTCTTGTAAGTTCACAATTTTTTTCTTACTACAAGCAGGTTAAGGCAATTGGGTGTGATATGTGGCGTGCACTGTGCCTACATAGTGTGAGGAACCCAGCAGAGCATGTTCATGTGTCTGGAAATGGATTGGGAATCCTCTCTGCACATCTCCATGAAGCTCTCAGACAGGACTTCTTTGATCCTTTTCAAATTTTCTGGGGAGGTCAGCCTTATTTCATCCTCCACAGACAGACACCTTTCCACACCAAGCCAGCAGTAAGTGTCACTGAATCACAAAGCACTGCAGCAAAAGGCCTAGGTTTGTGGCCACGTTCAGTCATCATCTGCTCCTTGTCACTCTGCATGATTTGGAGAAGACTGATATCTCACCTTGCAACCTGGATGAAGGAGGAGGGGAAGCTATTAGCTGCTGCCTCTGCTGCTATCAAGGCTCCAGCCTCTGGCACCCCCACTCTCCCTCCCAGCTGTAGGCTTCCCTGCCGGCATGACTGGACCCTATTTCCCATCTCCCAGCCACAGACTTCCGCGGGATGGCAAAGAAGCATTGTGCCGGGAAGCCATGTGTGCTAGACACAGGGAAGCTGGCCCTGTCCCACTGGCATGACCAGACCACATCTTCCAACTGCAGAAACATGCCCTGGCAGGCCCCTTACCATATCTGCCTGCCTCTGAACTGTGAGTTCAGATATTCCCCTGAGAACTCTGCATACTTGCTGGACAGTTACCTATTTAAAGCAAAACTTTTGCCTTGCACAGAACACATCTCTATTGTCTTTACAGAGAGTTTCTCTGTATGTTAACAGATTATGGGTAGGTTTAACACAACATATCTAATTTGTGCCCTTGTAAACTTTTCATTAGTGGGAACAGTAGTTAGCTCACTGCATACTCCCCCAGCTCTGCAGCTATACCTGGCGCATAGCTGCAGGTGAAAACAGACAAGGGATGATATATTTAAGGAGCAAATGGAATGAAGGAACATGCTCCTGCAGGAGATGCAGGCAGAGAGGCAGGACGGGGTGGTGGAGAGGTAGGCCAGAAAAGCCTGCAGGAATGTGCAAGCAAGGCACCAAGAGCAATCTTGGCAGTGATGGAATGCCTGGCAGCTAGCCTGGAAAAGAACCCCTCTCAGGACCCCCTCCAACCCAAATAAAATTACTTTCCCTCCTCTCCTAGTTCCATGGCCTCCACCCTCAGGGGCCCCAGGACATGGGGTAGAGGGGAGGGGGCAGCTCAAGGGCAGCCTCATACTCAGCCTCCAGGATCTCAGTAGGCAAAAGGCTGTTCATGCATTTCTGAGAACCTCCCAGACTTTCTCTCTTTCCCTACTGTTTTTCCTACATAAAAATGCATGATCTCCGAACAACAGTCTCTTTATTGCTTGTACTGCAGGGGAGGTGTGCAGGATTATGGGCAAACAACGAGGGGCCCCTGCATTCACTGTCTCTCAAAACAGGCCATTCAAAGCCTCTCTGATTTGTGCTCCTCCATGCTGTGCTCTCTTTATCACCCTGGTATTTGTCTGCTCAAAATATTTGGCTAGGAGTTCTACCTCAGTCCTCAACCTTGCCAGATAAGTTTCCCTCTTGCTCTCACAAATATTATGGAGCACATAACAGGCTGCCAACACAAAGGGAATGTGTTCGCCGAGGTCCAACTTAGTCAGGACACTCCTAAACTTTCCCTTTAATGCCTAAAAGCACATTCAACCACAATTCTGCACTTTCTCAGCCTGTAGTTGACCCCCTCCTTATGGGGGTCCAGGCTGCTCATGTATGACTTCATGAGCCAGGGGAGCAAGAGGTAGGCTGGGTTGCCAAGGATCACTATGGGCAGGAATCTCGGATTCTGATTTTTCAGTCCAGGAATAAAGTTCCAGCATGCATTTTTCTGAAGAGTTCCTAAAGATGCGTGCAACATGCACCTTTCCCGATCATCCCACACTGACATCAGTGAAAGGGTCCTTGTGATCCACCAGCACATGCAGCACCATCAAGATGTACTTCTTGCAGTTTACACACTGCTTGGCAAGGTGGTCAGAGGCCAAGATGGAGAGGTGTGGTCCATCTATCATCCCACCGCATTTAGGGACCCCCATAGTGGCAAAGCCATCCGCTACAGTATCCATGTTTCCAAGTCACAGAGCAGAATGGTATTCATTGCCTTGGCTACTTGTATAACAGCCACCCCCATTGTAGATTTCTCCATCAAAACGGATTCCCAACAGACTGACAGCTGTCTGGGGTTGCAAGCTTCCACAGGGCTATTGCCACATGCTTCTCCACTGTCAGAATGGGTCTCATTCTGGTATTCTTGCATGTCAGGGCAGGTGAAAGCCATCTGCAAAGTTCCAAGAAAGTGGCCTTGTGCATTCAGAAGTCTTGCTGCGACTGCTGATCATCGCATCACATCGCAATGTGGTCCCACCAGTCCATGCTTGTTTCACGGCACCAGACCTGGCATTCCACTATGTCAATAGATCAAATCCCAGCTGTGGTTCCATTTTGCTCAATGCAAGGGCTTGTCTGACCAGCATAGGACCCCAAAAAGGAAATTCCTCCTCTTCATTGTCCTCCTCCTGGAGGACTGTGCTAATGCTCTCAAAATACTGCACCGTGAGGCGCACCAGGGCAGATATCACCATTACAATGATTTGATGTGGATCCATGCTTGCGCTGTATAGCGTCTGTGTGGACAACCAGGGCTAAAGAGTGAGCAAAAATACTCTCTCAATCAAAAAAAAATCTCAGTAAATCAACAAGTAGACGAGAGCATTATGGGACGATGAGGACATGAACCCATAACCACAGTTTTGGTCCCAGCATGCACTGGGAGCATAAGCCAGAATGCAAAGTAGGCATGTGGGATAGCTACCCATACTGCATCACACTGCGTCAATGGCAAGCTCTGTAATGGGGATGCACTACTTTGAAGTATGTTGAGTTCTTCCCCGTAGTGGGGACATGGACCTTCAACTTTTCAAAATCAGGTGGCAAGAAATCAACCGTAATAGATTCAACCTCATCTCGTAGTGCAGACATGGTCTCACTAACCAATGCTCTGCAGACTACACTGGTTTCTTTATTCATATCTAGGTGTAATTCAAAATATTAGCACCAATTAAATCAGATCAAATCTGTTCAGATTCGAAGTCAAGACTGAGAGCAACATTCTTTGGGGTAACCTTACAAGTGACAATAGCTTACAGTGGGGACTGGCCATCTTTTCAGCAGTAATAATACCTAGCACCTATTGCATATATAGCTTTCCATCCACAGATCTCAAAGCATTTTACAAGACTGTTAAGTGTTATCATCTCATTTGACAGAGATGGGAATGAATTGCTCAGGGTCACATAGTGGCAGAGATAGCAACAGAACCCACAAGTACTGACTCCTCCATTCCAATGTTCTGTCTGCTAAACAACGCTCTTTCTTGGTAGTTGAAACCAATAAGATCACCACTCTGAAATGTACCTAGAAGTTCAAGTGCAGGTTTCAGAGTGGATGTAACATGAACAATATAGCTGACAATGCTAAGTAGGGGTTAATCACATGATGTACCAGCTGAAGCTTTTAAATAGCCCTAAAATGTGTAAACCTAATGGAATGTACAATGCAATGCAAGTTCCCACTGATCTTCTGTCAGTCAAGGTTTTTGACTTTTGGTATAAAGCTACTCCACTCTTGGGAAGGTTTTACCCAATGGAGGTGGGCAGGGGCTTGTCTTTAGGATTTCTGAGACAATATATCCTTTATATGAAGATAATTGGTTTGCGCGCATAAGTAAATGCACTAACTCACCTGGAAACATGAAAACAAGGAGCTGCAGATCGAAATAATAGGAAGACCAAGTGGTAGGCTGGTGTTCAGAGACTGAAGCAATGATGGGAATGTTATTCTTTGCATAGGAAGGATCCAGCAGAGAGTAGAAACGGCCAGTCCAAGGAGAGATTTTCCCTAGTAGAGAAGGGAGAAATCCACATTAATGCACTGGACTTCTGGGACAATTTACACCAGAAAGTTGTACAGAGGACAAATATGTAGAGCTGTAATTTCTCTCTCAAATACTGATCATGTGAAACTATTAATACACTGAATTTATGATACTCAGAATTACCGGGTTTTAAAATAGCTTTAAAAATGCAGCTCTCCTCTGAAAGGCACTCCACATGGAGCTCCATTTTTAACAGTCTCTCCTTGACTCCAGATCAAGTCTGTTCAGATTCCAAGTTAAGCAGCGGCTGTGTAATATGTAAGCTCACCAGACTCAGTCTGGGATCCAAGAGATTTTTCTGACTATCACCAACAATACACATTCTCCCACTTGGAGATTAGCCAACTGTTCTGTTGATGATGCATGAACCAGAATATACTGCAGCTCCAGCTCCCAGAGCTGTGCTGGCTCTGCTGGGCCAACAAAATACTAAAAACATGCTTTATTGAACAACATTAGGAAGATTAGATTTCTGAACACATACACAGGGGGACAGATTTGAGAAAGAAGGAGCTAGAATTATAGTTTGCATGCAGTTTTTGGTACAAGAACTAGTACAATTACTCAGCAAAGGGCTCTTTCCTGTTTCATTAAAGGAATGAATTATAATGAACCATAGGCCAAGGTAACAGGGAAGTGAAACAGGAAATTCATGCATTCCATCACCACGAGCACAGCTTTTGTCACATAGATCAATCTACCTGTCAGCATCAGCACGGCTCCTATCGTGAGAAGGACAAATCCAACTAGTGAGATCACACTCCTGAAGAGAATTTCAAATTGCTGGGGGTTCAGCTTGCTGCGCAGGTAGTCCACAAAGGCATGGATCTGACATAGACCAAAGACCCCCAAAGCAGCCATGTGCTCAGATGACAAGACAGGCTGCAAGGAAAGAGAGCAGGATTGGATGCAGAGGAGAATAACTATAGCAGAAACATCTCTGCAGACACAGCCAGGAGTCACTTTCTTTCCCAAATTAAAGCTCTTAAGAAGCCACAAGGAAAATTAAATCCAGGCACAACAATGGGAGTCCTGATCATCTCTGTCCCTTTTTCCAGGTTACTCTCTCCCCAAAAGCTTATTAAAACAAAGATGCTGACCTGAACTTCCCTTACTGATACCACAGGGCACGTCTAAACTACATTCCTCTTCCGAAAGAGGAATGTAAATGAGCTTGATTGAAAATGCAAATGAAGTGCGGATTTACAAATCTCATGCTTCATTTGCATAATCACGTGAGTGCTTTTTTGAAGAAGAAACCAGAGTCTAATGAAGCATGAGATTTGTAAATCCGCGCTTCTTTTGCATTTTTGATCAGGCTCATTTACATTCCTCTTTCGGAAGCGGAATGTAGTTTAGACGTGCCCTGTGGTATCAGTAAGGGAAGTTCAGGTCAGCATCTTTGTTTTAATAAGCTTTTGGGGAGAGAGTAACCTGGAAAAAGGGACAGAGATGATCAGGACTCCCATTGTCTCCCATAGCCATATTGTTTAGCATATTGCAGTTGCTCAGTTTAAGTCTCCCAAGTCTCAAGCAGAAGCCCAAAAGGCCATGTAACTATCGCTAGATCCAGTTGGATCATTATCTATAAAATATATCTATATAGATACAGAGCGCATCTGTCTGTGTGTCTGCAGGCAGGTCTCAGTGAACTTCAAGAACTCCTCCAAAATAATTATGAGCTAGGGCCACTAAATTTAGCAGGCAGTTTCCTCTTCTAACTTAAAGCAAGGTCAGGGATTGGTTTTGCCAGGAAAGCAGAAAGTGCCGTGAATGGGACTGTATTCTAGAACAGCAGTTCCTAACTGCCAGTCCACAGACAGGCACCAGGCCACGGAACGCTGGCTGCTGGCCACGGTGGCTCTGGTGGCTGGGACTAGGATATACCACCCAGCACCTCTCCTCCTGACGCCAGCACCTCTCCTCCTCTCCTGTTGGGAGAGGTGTGTCCTGCCTTGCCTCTCAGCCAAAAAGGGCCAGGCAGGCACGGGGTCTCCTCCCGGCTGCGGAAGAGGGCTGAGCCTTAGAGCAGCCGTGACCTGAGCAGCAGCACTCAGGAGGTGGCTGAGAGGCAGCACTGGGTTGGGTGAGAGGGCGAGGCTAGTGCTGGGGGGGCTCCAAGAGGCAGAGGGCTGACACTGGGGTGTCTGGGTGGGGAGCTGGCACGGGGGAGCTATGCGGGCGGGGCTAGTAGTGGGGGGGCTATGGGGACAGGGTTGGCACTGGGGGGCTCTAGGGCTAATATTGAGGACTGGGGCTGACTCTGGGGGGGTTGGGTGCACAGGAGCTCTGGAAACAGCAGGCTGGCACTGGAGGGGGTCTGGTGGTAGGGGGCTCTAAGGGGTAGGGGGCTGGCACTGAGACGTTTGGAATGGGTGGGCTGGCGCAGAGTAGAAGCCAGTGGTTTGCAGCAGCTCTGGGGGCTGAACATTTTGGTAGACCGGTAACATTTATTTGCATAATGAGTATGCAAATAAAATGTTACCGGTCCACCAAAAGTTTATGAATGGGTTTACTGGTCTGCAGTATAAAAAAGGTTGGGAACCACTGTTCTAGAACATGGAAAGGGAGGGAGCTGCTGTTTGGAGGAATGAAATACTGCAGAGTGACCACTATGGGCAACCGCTCCACCAAGAGCAGGGATGGGCAATAATTTTTGGTGGGGGGGCCACTCCAAGATTTTGGTAAATGGTCAAGAGCTGCACTTTCCTGTGGAGAGGGTACAGAGTCTAGGTTGGGTGCAGAAGGGTGCTCAGGGTAAGGGACTGGAGTGCAGGAGACGGTGTTTGGGTGGAGTGGGGTTGTGACCTAGGTCAGGGGATTGGGGTGTAGGGTCAGGGAGGGGGTGTGGGTGCAGGAGAGGATTCCGACCTGGGGGACAGGTGTAGGAGGGGTACAGGATCTGGGAGGGAGTTGTCACCTAGGGCAGGGGGTGCAGAGGGTTTGGATGGTAATCTGGGCCTCCCTGCCTGTTGCAGCCCCAGCCCGCTTGAAAATACAGGCTGCTCCCTCCACATGGCTCTCAACTCTGGATGGGGGAAAGAGGCTTAACGCTGCCCCAGTCTCTCAGGCCAATCTCTCAGTTCCAATTGGCTGGCTGTTTCCAACCCATAGGAACTGTGAGTTTGGCTGAGGTCAGTTCTTATTGACCAGTTGTTTCTGGCCAATAGGAGCTGAAGGATTGGACTGGGGCAGGGAGATCACAGGAAGCCTTCTCCTCCCTGAAGAGCAGACTGTGTTTTAAACAGCGGCAGGGTGGTCAGTGGGCCAAATCCAGTGTCTTGATGGGCCAGATCCAGCCCCTGGGCTGTATTTTGCCCAGTCTTGACCAAGAGAGTGGTAAGTTGATGCTGGGGCTCTAGCCTTATTCTGGCCTGCATATTTATACCTGCCTCTGGAAATTTCCACTACATGCATCTGACGAAGTGGGTCTTTGCCCACGAAAGCTTATGCTCCAATACATCTGCTAGTCTATAAGGTGCCACAGGACTCCTTGTCGCTTTTGCAGATCCAGACTAACACGGCTACCCTTCTGATATCTAGCACTGTTAACAGTCTACAGCCCTCTGAGGAACAGTGCAAAGTACTTTACCAAAGTTCATGAAGCCCTGCACACTTCTGGGAGGAAGTTTAGGCTTAGTACAGATGAAGAAACTAAGTGACTGTGAGGCATAATTTCTCCCTTATACTCACACAGCAAGTTAATGGCACAGTCAGAAGAAGGACTCAAATGTCAACCTGTAGCTAGGGATGTAAAAATTTACATTTGAAAAATGTAACTAACCCCAAAATAGAATAGTCTCTGCCTGTGGAGAGGGGCCTAAGCTGGATCTGCCACAGACAGGGGCAGGAGCAGACCACACTCAGGGTAGACAAGGAACTGCTCCAGTTTCTACTGGGTAACCAGAACCAGTAAGCCTCACTCCTTAAGGGCATTTACATCCCTACCTATGGCTTCCCTACTCTAACTGCTAGAGAATACTGCGTTCCATTGCTTCATCTGATTCCCTTACCTGGAAGCCAACGAAGGAAATCTGCATAGACAAGATGGTTCCTAAGCAGTACACTGTGCAATAGGCCACATAGATCCTGTGGGAGAAGCGTCCTGTCAGCATCAGCACAAGGACATGCAGGGGGATCAGATTAATCAGAAACACATAGCCACCCCATGAAGAGACCTGGGTAAGAAGAGAACAATTATGTGCTCAGAACAACTTGCACTGTGTCAATGAAAAAGAGGTTAATATTCTATAGACAATTTCCAAAAAAATATTCTACAGACCATTTCCAGAACCCCCAAGTGAAAACTGGGTTTTGCTAGCAGAAACAGAAAACAAAGGCACACACATTGGACTTGATCACATTCCAGTGGTTTTTTAATGGTTATCAATTCAAAATATGCTTCAGAATTAACACTGTTCATAAATAGATTAACTCAACATTGTTTGAAGCCAATGTCCTTCTTTTGGTTTTCTGACAGTTCACTGTTTCTCTCAAAAGGTTTGGGCAAATCTTACTGTTTGTACATTTAGTGCATCACAATAGAGGGAACAGAATACATGAAGGTCATGGAGCTGCCCCATTCCTAACACCTTTCTTTTTTAATAAATTACTTTCTTTTAAAAAAAAATCTGCCTTTTTTCAACTAGGTTACATGAGCTCTCCAGCTATGATCTGACAGGAAAATGCACCAAACAAGGACAAATCTAATGCTCTTTGTAGTGACATGGAAAAATTCCAGGATTGCTTACCCCAGATCTTGCACTAATACATACCCAGACTCTCTGATGCTACTACCATGGACAAACATATTGCACGTAACACTGGGAATCATTACAAGTTAATCTGGCATAGGATTCATAAAAGCATACTATTTGGTTCCATTCAAAACAGCCAAATAAAAACCAAGTGTAGGAAAAGAGCATCTAAGAATATCTAGTGGACTACTTGGTCTTAAATGACAACATCCAGGCAAGCTTAGATTACTGAAACCCATTACAAGGGAAAACAAGGAGAGAAAGCTTTGCCCCTCATTTCATTTCAACAGACCAGGATGAATGTTCCATGGGAGGGGGAAAAACATGCCATTCTGGCTCCAAAATGAAATTGGGGGGGGGGGGGGGTTGAGCCTCAAACTTTTTATGCTAGAGTTGCTAATAAGAGTTTCTCAGCTAGGCTGCTCTAGAATTCTGGAACAGCAGACAAAAAGCTAGGTAGGTCTGTTTATTATTTGCTTTGATCAGATCCACACGTTAAAATCCTTGTGTAGGTAAGGCAAGTTGCAGTTTTAACATGTCAGTCTGTCAAAGGAAACCCTAGGCTTTACTTTGATCAGCTAACATGTTGAAATACACCTTTTCTCCTAGTCATCCGGACATGTCTACATTACTGGGAAGATTGATGTTGGTCGATCTTTCTGCGTTCAATTTAGCAGGTCCACTGGGGACCTGCTACAATGAACAATAAGGATGCCTCAGTGATGCCAGTAATCGTCACTGTCACAAGGAGTAAGGGAAGTTGATGTGAGCCTCTCTCCCATTGGCCTCCTGCAGTGAGGTCCGTGCTCCAGCTTGGCTTAAGGTATGTCGACTCCAGCTACGTCATTTACGTAGCTGGAATTGCATACCATAAGCCAACCTTTCCCCATAGTGTAGACCTGCCCTCAGACACATGAATGCTGCAACATTGCCTCTTGTAATAAAAAGACTCAATGGATAATGAAGCTCAATCAGGAGAGTGTCTCTCCAAGGGCTCATTACAATAGGCCCCATTAACAACCAAAAAGGAACTAGACAAAGCAGATTGTGTCCACAAAAGCTCATGGTACTATATGTCTTTTGTTAGTCTCTAAGGTGCTATAGGATAACTTGTTTTTAAAGTTTTTTTAAATACATTAAAACAGAATACAGCCACCATCAATTCAGTACCCATGTGTGTCACATACAGAATAGTTCCTGCATATAGGAATTACCATGGAAGACAGGATGGAAGACTGCATGCTGGGAAGTAGGGACATAAAATCCCATTTAATTGGTTAAGTGATTAAACATCTCTCTCTATATAAAAAGTTTTTTCAGTGGAATGACAGGTCATCACTCTGCACCCTACCTGACTCCTCCCTCCTTGGCTGTGTCTCCCTTCTCCCCCTTCTCTGGTGCGCGGGGCGGAGAGCAGGGCCTGGCAAGCGGCCCCTCCCCACCCAGTATTGGGGAGGAGGTTGAAGCTGTGAGCCACACAGCCCCTCCCCTCCCAGTGTTAGACAGGGGAAGTGCGGGGGCTGCAAAGCACACAGCTCCTTCACTCCGCGATTTTTGGGTGGTGGGGAGGGGGGGGGAGCAGAAGCCACACACCCCACTCATGGTCCTCGGGAGTGGAGTGAGTGTGGAAACCATGCAGCACTGGGAGCAAAGCAGCCCTTCCCCTCCCCAATGCTGGGGGGAGGAAGGGAGCTGTTGTGGCTGGGGGAGGAGTACAGAGCCTGGTGAGGCCTCATAGTGCCCACCACAGCCCACGGCTGGGCATGGAGGGCCGATTCTGGCTAGGCCACACCACAGTTTTGGCCCAGCCCAACCCCAAGAGGCCGGGGGGGGCGGGGGGGGAGGGGGAAAGAGGGCCAGGCCTGGCATGGCCTTGGCCAGGAGAATGGGGGTTAGGCTTAGGCCATGGCAGGGTGATAGCTGGGGGAAGAAAAGGCTCAGGTGGGTGGGGAAACAGGTCTGGATTGGCACAGCTGTAGCCTGATCCTCCCGGTTGGGGGAGGAGGGGGTGGGGAGAGAGAGCGGGATTGCCTACTCACCGTAAGAGGGGGGTCGGCAAGCGTAGTGAGCAGGGGGCACCCTACTATCATTTAAACCAGTTAACTCAAAGGGAGAGGTGGGCAGGAGAGCTTGAGTAGCCCACCTCATCTGAGGTGGGGGCTGCTGAGTCCTGGATGGAGCAGCTCCTGCTTGAAGGGCATCTGGGCCCACTGCAGATAGAGACTGTTCCTGCTGGGATGCCATCACAACCCATCCTGTGGGGCTGGAACATCCCCCTGCCTGTGGCAGGCAAGGAGCTGCTCTAGCCCCCACTGGTTAATCAGTTAAACATTCACACCCGCTTAACACGGACACAAAGATAACTATAGGCCACATTTGACATCTAGGCTGTATTTTGGTTACTTCTGATCAACAGGCTCATCTGAAGTGAAGTGATTGTGAGCAGAAACAGAACTTACCATGTAGAAGTAGGCAAGGGCACACATGGCTGCCCAGTAGATGGAGCCAGTCTTCACTGCTTTGATCCACATGTAGTAAGTTAGCAACATACAGAATATTGCAATACCTGAGCAAAATAATGTACAGGAATACATGGAAATACTACTGACACAAAAATAAACATCTACCCTAAAGTGCCCAGGACCACCTCTCCATGGCAAATAATGACAAACCCTTTAAGTCAATGGGGATTAGATGCCTAACTTACTTAGGCACTTTTGTAAATCTCACTAGACATCCATCTGCACCTTTAGGCACCTAAAAACCTTAATAAGCCTGACCCTAGGCTCACCTTGTTGTAATGTAATCCGCTGTGAAAGTTACAGCCTTATGACAAAACAGCCTTCCCTAAAGTTCAGCTATGTGATTAGAGCACGGAACATGCAGTCCAGATCATGACAACCCCACTGCTTTGGGAACCACTTCTGTAGTGACAGCACCTTCCTAGATTTCAATGTACCACAAGGTGAATGTATACATTGTGCATCTGTCACAGAGGGAACCCCAGAAATCCTTTTCACAAGGAGTAGAGCTCTACAGAATTACTGTCTTAACATGTATGTTGCTTTGGGCTCTTGAAAGAAACATTTATCCCTTATGTAAATTTAAATTAAATTAAAATTGAAAGCGCCATTAAAGGCTTTAAAAAGGTAAAAATACAATGCATGAAAAAGCGGTCCTTTCTTACTCTACACATTTGCTTCTGAGGCCTTTCTAAGTCACACCTACTAACAAGTTGATTCTTGGTCACCCACGTAATATCAATATAGTTATAAAAGAGCCACCTGGATTCTATTCTATTTTAGGTATCAAGAGCAAACTTGTCTCTGTCTCAGTTACAAAACTATTGCTACTTTCAGGTGGTACAGGACAGAAAGAGTTTTGATGCCTACAAGAGTTTATGGAATTGGTAGAACCACTTGTTTTGGAATTGACGATATTACTATTAGAGCATATTCCTATATTACTATTAATTAGCGCCTGCTCATTTTGTACAAGAGAGAAACAAATATTTTCCATCCTGAGAGATCAACATAATCAACTAGACAGGCAAAACATGCTTAATGTGCAAGAGAAAAGCCAAATCTCATCGCACTGCAGGTTTTGTCTGTAGATCATTATTGATTGGGAATCATCTGCTTGCATCGCTCTAGGAGCAAATGCAGAGGAATCAAACACTTATTTTTATACTTGGTTTTCAGAATACATTGGCTCTTTTAGTGATAGAAATGTAGCCGTGTTAGTCTGGTGTAGCTGAAACAAAATACAGGACTATGTAGCACTTTAAAGACTAACAAGATGGTTTATTAGGTGATGAGCTTTCGTGGGCCAGACCCACTTCCTCAGATCAAATAGTGGAAGAAAATTGTCACAACCATATATACCAAAGGATACAATTAAAAAAAAATGAACACACATGAAAAGGACAAATCAAATTTCAGAACAGGAGGAGGAATGGGGAGGTGGAGGGGGAGGTAAATGTCTGTAAGCTAATGATATCAGAGGTGATAATTGGGGAAGCTACAAACCCCCTTCTGTTCTGAAATTTGAGTTGTCCTTTTTATGTGTATTCATTTTTTTTTAAATTGTATCCTTTGGTATATATGGTTGTGACAATTTTCTTCCACTATTTGATCTGAGGAAGTGGGTCTGGCCCACGAAAGCTCATCATCTAATAAACCATCTTGTTAGTCTTTAAAGTGCTACATAGTCCTGTTTATTGGCTCTTTTGGGGGTTACCTTTTATTTTGGAGCCCCACCGATCTTACCTTCATTGTCATAGGAGCCAGCCACAGAACGAGAGATGTAACCAGGCACCACAGCGATCATGGCAGCAGCCAGGAGACCTGCCCCTGCATCCTGGGAACCATATATGGTCAGAGGGAAAGAGATTCAACTTCAGTCTTTAAAGAGATTTACATGCTCTGCTGGCAAAGGCAAACGTATCAAAAGGCAGAGTACCCGCTTAGGGCATGTCTACAATATGGAGAAGATCGACCTTCTGGAGGTCGATCTTTTAGCGTTGAATTTGATGGGACCTCCAATCAAATACTGAGGGACCACACCTGCCAGCATCTGGCACTCCTCAATCTGCAAAGAATAAGGAAAGCTGATAGGAGCATATGCTCCCGTCAGCCTCCTGACATGTAGACTCCGCCACAGCTCGACTTAAGGTAAGTTGATTCCAGCTGTGCATTTTGCACAATGGATGGCGTACCTTAAAACGACCTGCCTAGTTTAGTATAGACCAGGCCTTATTGACTTAAATAATAAATTCTCTCAGTTGCAAGGGCCATAAAAAAAATCCCTACACCCCTCTCTCTCCGGCTCCTGTGTCACAGCCTTCCTTCAGTCAAGGAGAGCTGGACGAGGATCCCTTTGGAGGCCCATAAATGTTGCTCTCCTCTGCTAGAACGATCAGTGCAGAGACTGAAATACAGATCAGAGAGTCTAACCTGATTACTGCAGAAAGCTGGCAGAAGGAACTCACTGCACTGTATCTAAACTGATTCCTGAAGCTACCTTCACTACTGACTACAAAATTTGACAGTGAGGCTGAAACTCCCAGTTGGACTGACTGATGTGGTCAATAAGAACACAGGAGACTGAATTAGGAAGGATCTCTGGGCAGTAGCCCAAGCTCCAATGCCAAGATCATCCTCTTCAACTCAAACATATTTTTAAAAGCCAGCGGGGAGAATTAAGCAAATATGAAAGACTTTGTTCCAAGTAGTGCCAATGAAAAAATAAAAGTTATGCACTTGGGACAGAACCGTAAGTGGACGTGAATGTGACAGGAAAATGTCTCTGAGCACAAATTGTTGAACAAGTACAAGCCTTGTGCATCATTCAAAAGAAATCTCCAGGCAGCAGAAAATTCCACCAGGCACAAGATAAACTCTGGCCCAGATGTCCCAACTAAGTAAAGATCCTTTATCAGCTCACAGAGCTGCCTGTGTGTCAAGCTGAGGCAACACATTTAGGCTCAACACCTCCTACTAAGGATGTTAAATATCGACTATTTGATTAGCAGGTAGGGCGATTCTGCCTTTGAAGTGTAGGAACAGCCCTAGGGAGTTCCCAGCTGATCCTGGGCTCCACGTGGTGCTGCCGCTTTGAAATGCCGGGAGGAGCTTGACACCATCCCTAATTTGTAGCACTCACAAAGCAACGGACCCTAAACATAACAGAAGGAGAGTGCTGCTATTTCCTCTTAATCTATAAAAACCAAGTATAGTTGCTATCCTGCTAGCCTTCCCATCAAAGTCAGTCAGTGCCAACACAGAGTGAAATAGAGCACAGAAAATAACCTACTGGGTAGAAGCCAATAAAAAGCCTTGCCAATAATATACAGGCCTCATAAATGTTAAAGGCCAGATGAATAAACTGATCTGGCTACAAACAGCAAATAAATCAATAGTCAAAGCAATAGAAATATTAAGGATCACAATCGCAGCTCCCCCTGCAATTATCAATACTTCTGCTTTGACTGACAGGTACACAAGACGACAAATCTCATGCTCTCTACTGAAAGCTACACAATTCAGCAGGTATGCACAGATCTGCTCTTTACCTTGAGTTCTTTGGTGAGGTGATAAGTTACTATGGTGGTAAAAGAAGAGAAGAGAGGAGCCAGGAACACACAGACATTTCGGATATCAATGGTAATGTGGAAGAAGTGCAGAATATGGTAAATTGCTGCTGACGTGATCATTAAACCTGAATGACAGAGACAATCCTGTTACCACTAGCAATACAGTAATTTGCTGTACTTCATTTAGAACAGAAAGTACCTGAGGACGCTGTTTAAGTTAAGGGATGACCTTGCTGTAAAGAGAACTTAGAGGGACACTGTAAAACTAATGTATCTAAACTAGTTCATTAAGTTTGTTATGAATACCTATAGAATAGTAATAGAGATGTAGCCATGTTAGTCCTGTCTTTTGTTTTAGCAAGACCAGACTATGCAGCACTTTAAAAACTAACAAGATGGTTTATTAGGTGATGAGCTTTCGTGCGACAGACCCTCTTCTTCAGATCAAATTGTGGAAGAAAATTGCCATGACCATATATACCAAAGGGATACAATCAAAAAAATGTGAACACAAAATTGAGAAATCAGATTTTAGAGCAGAGGGGAGGTGTGGGGGGGGGGAGGGAGGGGGAGGTCAGTGTCTATGAGATAATGATATTAGGGGTGATAATTGGAGAAGCTATTTTTGTAATGTGTAAGGTAGTTAGCATCTTTGTTAAGGCCCATTCGTAAACTACCTTACACATTACAAAGATAATTGGGGAAGCTATCACCCCTAATATCATTATCTCATAGACACTAACCTCCCACACACACCTTCCCTCTGCTCTAAAATCTGATTTGTTAATTTTATATGTGTTCACATTTTTTTGATTGTATCCCTTTGGTATTTATGGTCACGCCAATTTTCTTCCACAATTTGATCTGAGGAAGAGAGTCTGTTGCATGAAAGCTCATCACCTAATAAACCATCTTGTTAGTCTTTAAAGTGCTGCATAGTCCTATCTTTTGTTTATGAATACCTAGATACTTATATTGTCCTTAATACTCTAATATTTGAAGGTCTTAGGGATTCCCACCCAAACCCCTAATTCTAGGAAGGTTTGGGTGAGAATTTAAAAACAGGGGATGTTTAGCCAGTGCCTCAGATCCAGGATGATGCTAGTTAGATTTAAAGGGACAGCCATAAAAATACTTGAGACCCTTTAGAAGACATCTAGCATCTGACTTAACTGGACTCTGAACATGGAATAAGGAGCAAACTTCCTCCTCCAGCTGACCTTGAGTAACTATGTTTTACCTTTGGAGAATGTGTAACAACGTGCAACCCTGCAGGATACAATTGGACTGCATTTAAATAGAGTCTTATTTCAGGGCTGTATTAGAATTATGAAGGTCCAGATCATGTGTGAGTTCAGAGAATTTCACTTCTCTATTTATCTGATACCATCATGCAAGTACAATCAATAATATAGTTCACAATAGCATGCTATAATAATAATAAATAATAATAATAATAATAATGGAGATTGCCTATCTCCTAGAACTGGAAGGGACCTTGAAAGGTCAAGTACCATCCCTGACAAATTTTTGCCCCAAATCCCTAAATGGCCTCCGCAAGGACTGAACTCACAACCCTGGGTTTAGCACCACTGAGCTATCCCTCCCCTCTGTCCAAAATCAAACAAAGAATCATAGCATAATAGGACTGGAAGGGACCTCGAGAGGTCATCGAGTCCAGCCCCCCGCCCTCAAGGCAGGGCCAAGCTCCGTCTACACCATCTCTGACAGATGTCTATCTAACCTGTTCTTAAATATCTCCAGAGAGGGAGATTCCACCACCTCCCTTGGCAATTTATTCCAATATTTGACCATCCTGACAGTTAGGAATTTTTTCCTAATGTCCAATCTAAACCTCCCCTGCTGCACTTTAAGCCCATTACTCCTTGTCCTGTCCTCAGTAACCAAGAGGAACAAATTTTCTCCTTCCTCCTTGTGACACCCTTTTAGATATTTGAAAACCGCTATCATGTCCCCCCTTAATCTTCTTTTTTCCAAACTAAAAAAGCCCAGTTCATGAATACAAGCAGAGAGAGGGTAAGTTTAGAAGATAGGATACACAAAGAACAAGTTAAAAATCACTTCGGAAAGTTAGATGTCAGCAAGTCACCAGGTCCTGACGAAATGCATCCCAGGATACTCAAGGAATACTTCATAGGTCATGTTCTCGAAACCTTTAATCATTCTTGTCGCTCTTCTCTGTACCCTTTCCAATTTCTCCACATCTTTCTTGAAATGTGGCGCCCAGAAATGGACACAGTACTCCAGCTGAGGCCTAACTAGTGCAGAGTAGAGTGGCAGAATGACTTCACGAGTTTTGCTTACAACACACCTGTTGATACAACCTAGAATCATATTTGCTTTTTTTGCAACAGCATCACACTGTTGACTCATATTCAACTTGTGGTCCACTATGACCCCTAGATCCCTTTCCGCCATGCTCCTTCCTAGACAGTCGCTTCCCATCTTGTATGTATGGAACTGATTGTTCCTTCCTAAGTGGAGCACTTTGCATTTCTCTTTATTAAACCTCATCCTGTTTACCTCCGACCATTTCTCTAACTTGCTAAGGTCATTTTGAATTATGTCCCTATCCTCCAAAGAAGTTGCAACCCCACCCAGTTTGGTATCATCTGCAAACATAATAAGCGTACTCTCTATCCCAATATCTACATCATTGATGAAGATATTGAACAGTACGGGTCCAAAAACAGACCCTTGAGGAACTCCACTTGTTATCCCTTTCCAGCAGGATTTAGAACCGTTAACAACAACTCTCTGACTACGGTTATCCAGCCAATTATGCACCCACCTTATCGTGGCCCTATCTAAGTTATATTTGCCTAGTTTATCAATAAGAATATCATGCGAGACCGTATCAAATGCCTTACTAAAGTCTAGGTATATGACATCCACCGCTTCTCCCTTATCCACAAGGCTCGTTATCCTATCAAAGAAAGCTATCAGATTAGTTTGGCATGACTTGTTCTTCACAAACCCATGCTGGCTATTCCCTATCACTTTATTACCTTCCAAGTGTTTGCATACGATTTCCTTAATTACCTGCTCCATTATCTTCCCCGGGACAGACGTTAAACTGACGGGTCTGTAGTTTCCTGGGTTGTTCTTATTCCCCTTTTTATAGATGGGCACAATATTTGCCCTTTTCCAGTCTTCTGGAATCTCCCCTGTCTGCCATGATTTTTCAAAAATCATAGCTAAAGGCTCAGATACCTCCTCTATCAGTTCCTTGAGTATCCTGGGATGCATTTCGTCAGGACCTGGTGACTTGCTGACATCTAACTTTCCTAAGTGATTTTTAACTTGTTCTTTGTGTATCCTATCTTCTAAACTTACCCTCTCTCTGCGTGTATTCACTACGTTAGGCACACCTCCAGACTTCTCGGTGAAGACCGAAACAAAGAAGTCACTGAGCATCTCTGCCATTTCCAAGTTTCCTGTTACTGCTTCTCCCTCCTCACTAAGCAGTGGGCCTGCCCTGTCCTTGGTCTTCCTCTTGCTTTTAATGTATTTATAAAAGGTCTTCTTGTTTCCCTTTATGCCTGTAGCTAGTTTGATCTCATTTTGTGCCTTTGCCTTCCTAATCTTGCCCCTGCATTCCCGTGTTGCTTGCCTATATTCATCCTTTGTTATTTGTCCTAGTTTCCATTTTTATAGGACTCCTTTTTTATTTTGAGATCATGCAAGATCTCCTTGTTAAGCCAAGCTGGTCTTTTGCCATATTTTCTATCTTTCCTACACAGCGGAATTGTTTGCTTTTGGGCCCTTAACAACGTCCCTTTGAAATACTTCCAACTCTCCTCAGTTGTTTTTCTCTTCAGTCTTGCTTCACATGGGACCTTACCTACAAGTTCTCTGAGCTTATCAAAATCTGCCTTCCTGAAATCCATTACCTCAATTGTGCTGGTCTCCCTTCTACCTTTCCTTAAGATCATGAACTCTATTATTTCATGATCACTGTCCCCTATACTGTCTTCCACTCTCAAGTTCTCAACTAAAGGGAGAATGGGGAGGGAGGAAAGACACAGGCATGTACAGATCCAATCAAATTCTCTTAAATGAAGAATCCCTAAATTTTTCCCAGCAAGGATTATCTAAACTACCACAATCAGGTGCTGGCCCAGTGAGCTACCAAATAATCAATTTGTTTTTCCAAAATTATACCCAAGTACCTTTTCAGCTACACAACCAGTAAGAACAATTTTAATGTTTCATTATACTGATGTAAAAAGTCAGAGAAAAACCAAGTTTGATTGCCCTACCATAATGGTCTTGGAAGTAGTGAACAGGTGACAAGATAAGGTAGAAGTCTCTTGAACCAATATAGGAGTCCAGAATCTGCACCATCTGAACTTCCTTTACCTTAAAGTGAGGTTTAGCACACAAAAAACACCCTGGCTTTACCTGGGTAAATGGTTCCACCAATGATCCTCCCCAGGGGATACCAGGCTCTGTCATCAAACCAGTTGTGGAATTTATAGAAGCCCTCTTCTGCCAGGAAGCGGGTTGTGCGGTAATTAAAGTACCTGTAATATCATAAGATATTGAGTGTCTCTGCAGTGTGGACACTGGAAATGTTGTTTACTCCTCCTCACGTTCCAATACCAGACTTTAAATAATCAGTGCATGAGTAAGTGCTGTCTCCATGACAGACGGCACCAGCCCAGATGCTGAGCAGTATACCATCTTGAAATAAAATCCTTAGGAGCACTGGCCATTTTTTACTATGCATTCTGAGTTTTAGCAGGTTATCATGTGATCATCTGCACCTCTCTCCAGTCATAAATATTTATGACTAAAGATACCCTGACAAACACAACACCATCTTTACATACTCACAAGGAAAAAGACTGATAGGAGACCACCAAGACACAAGCAGAGTACTTACGGGTCAAATTCATGGATGACACTTTCAAATCTTAACACTGAGAAGAGTCTAGTGGAGAAAGCTGCAATACATAGGTAGAAGAGAGCATCAACATACAGCATTCACATAGCAAGAGAAACTTGGATTTATTTGCAGTATCTTTGCTAGATGAAAGCTTAAAGCCTGTGAAAGCTTAAAGCCTGTGAAAAGTTGTGCATGGCTTGCTATCCAGGACTGGCTCAAACTGCCCCCTGGTGAGTTGAGGTAAGGAGATATTATTTTCAATATATTAATGGCCAGGTTTATTAAAGCTATTTTAAATGTAACTGAGTCCCATTACTCTAAGAAATGCAGAACATGGAGCAGGGCTAGCAGTATTATGGAAGATGTACATCGATAAATTATCAAGGCTCAGACTTACATAGCACAGCTGCCATTGACAGGATAAGAAGCTTGAGCAGCGTGTCCTGTTTTTCATAGGACAGGCGGAGAAACCCTAACTTGGTCATTTTCACATCAAAGGCTGTGATGAATGATACTTGAACACCTGAAAGGGAACAGGATAGAAGGGATGAGCCAAGAACAATGCAGTTTTCGTCCCAAAAACAGTATCCTGGATTCCTGTTAGAACGTTTAATTGGAAGCTCTCTAAATAAGGAATAACATGTCACTATTCCCTAGAGTGGGACTGTCCCCATGCCTCATTGCAGTCCATTTCTGCCCCAAAAACCATTCTCCGCTCCTGTCATTCTCAGTGTGTCACCACAACTAGATAGCTCTCTTATGGAATCTATCGAATGTAATTTAAACTTTTCAAGTAATCTCCGCCCTGCTTAGGTCTCTGACCTCATTCCCTCTCCCCTTACTTCACCATTCCTCATTTCCATTCACTCATGCCTTCTACTATTCTGCCTGTAGGACTAGGACACTCTTCCTACCCTCACCAGCCAAACTTCCTTTACACCCTTCAAATTCATTTTGAAATAGCTCTTCAATCAACCCCATCTCAGCAATATCCCTCTCACCTGATCAGTTGTCCTCAGTCTTATTATGTGTTTGTCTTGCCTTGTTCTTTGGAGCAGAGGATGTCTCTCTTTCTCTGTGTGTAAAGTGCCATGTAAATGTATATAAACAATTAACAATAATACTTCAAAAGCATTCTTAGGCCTGATGCCCCTTCTGAAACAAAATAGCACAGTTTGTACCTTTTTTACTCCCATGTGATACATAAGAACGCCTGAAAAGATCTTTTCCCCCCACAATCACTTTGATTTGTTTACACTAGAAATTCAAGACTTTGATAGGGTAAAAAACTTACACAGGTCTAAATCAATTTAAAATCAACCTGATTAAACTGTTGCAACTTTTCTAATCCTGAAAAGCTCAAAGACTCAGAATCAATAGGATTATAATTATCAGGCAAGAAGGAAGTAAAACCTAGTTAAAAAGAGAAAGGATTTTAAAAATTCAGAAAACGTAATTTTTATTTTGCTGACACATCTTTAACAAACGCATTTCGGACATAGGTTCTCTTTATTGACGTAGATTCCAAGATCTAAGAAAGCTACGTTTTAATTTGTTTGAGACATCTAATGAGCCTTTCATTTAAGTTAGGCGAGACCAGATCTGACAATCCCGGGATTTGTCAAATAAAACAATACATGCAGAAACCCTTCCAGATCTACTTTAAAGGTTACACATTCATCCAAAATAATATCCAAGACTGAATCACTGATGCTATATTTTTAATAGTTTCCCAATTTCAGAGAACACAAAGACCTTCATTATTATATTAGAGGGCAAAAGAGTTCAAATGACCATGAAGCATCTGGCACTGGAGACTGTCGAGATAACAGATAATCCAGCTCCAAAGAGGGCAGGGAGCTGCAGGAAGGGAGCTACTCCAACCCCGCAAGACCTGCCACAAACAGTGCACATCGCAGGCAGGGACTGCTCCGGCTAGGCTGAAGTGGCCCATCTCTGCTGGTGCCCCTTCAATCGATTAACCAGTTAAATGTCGTGTTTAACCAGTGAACCGATTAAATGGGATTCTCCATCTCTACTCTGAGTTGGTAGCAGCCCCAGGAACTTCAGGGCAACAAAGAATGCAGTGCTGGAGTCTGCAGTTTGTCTGGATCCCATATGGCGACACACACAATCATTCTGCATGACAGGTCATTCTACTGAGTGGTAAAGCTGGGGCACTGTCCAGTAGGGATGTAAGGTATGTCTACATTACAAAGTTAATTCGAACTAACAGTCGTTAGTTCGAATTAACTTTCACAGGCGTTACACATACAAACCGCTAGTTCGAACTTAATTCGAACTAGCAGAGCGCCTAATTCGAACTAGGTAAACCTCATTCTACGAGGACTAAGCCTAGTTCAAATTAAGTAGTTACAATTAAGGGCTGTGTAGCCACTTAATTCGAACTAGTGGGAGGCTAGCCCTTCCCAGCTTGCCCTGGTGGCCACTCTGGGCCAAGCCAGGGAAACCCTTCTGCCCCCCTCCCGGCCCCAAAGCCCTTAAAGGGGCACAGTCTGGCTACGGTGCCCGTGCCAGGTGCAAACCTGCCAGCACCCAGCCAGAAGACCCTGCACCTGGCACGGCACGAGCCAGCCACCCGCTGCCATCCAGCCCTCCGCCTCTTCCCGGGACCAGGCTGGCGGCTCCCAGGAGCCTGCCCGGGGCCGCAAGAGGCGGGCGCCCGTCTGGTCTAGTGTGGAGATCATGGACCTCATCCAGGTTTGGGAGGAGGCCTACAATGTCCACGACCCCTCCGCACTAGGCACAGGAAAGCGGCCGTCTAAGGCCACATGCGAACCCAGAAGCAGGTTTGCATGAAAATCAAGGTGGTCCAGTGAGACCCCCCGACCCTGAGCTTAAAACATAAGAACGGCCGTACTGAGTCAGACCAAAGGTCCATCTAGCCCAGTAGCCTGTCTGCCGACAGTGGCCAACACCAGCTACCCTGGAGAGGATGGACCGAAGACACTGACCAAGCCATTTGTCTCGTGCCATCCATCTCCAGCCTTCCACAAACAGAGACCAGGGACACCATTCCTACCTCCTGGCTAATAGCACTCCATGGACCCAACCTCCATGACTTTATCTAACTTCTCTTTAAACTCTGTTTTAGTTCTAGCCTTCACAGCTTCTGGCGGCAAGGAGTTCCACAGGTTGAATATTTGCTTTGTGAAGAAGAACTTCCTGTTATTAGTTTGAACCCTGCTACCCATTCATTTCATTTGGTATCCTCTAGTCCTTATATTATGGGAACTAATGAAGAACTTTTCTTTATGCACCCTCTCTACACCACTCATGCTTTTATAGACCTCTATCATATCCCCCCTCAGTCTCTTTTCTAAGCTGAAAAGTCCCAGTCTCTTTAGCCTCTCTTCATATGGGACCTGTTCCAAACCCCTGATCATTTTACTTGCCCTTTTCTGAACCCTTTCCAAGGCCAAAATATCTTTTCTGGGGTGAGGAGACCACATCTGTACACAGTACTGTAGATATGGTGAACCATAGTTTGATACTTCCCCTCCTCCTTCTTCCCCTGGCTTCCCCCTTCCAGCTCCCTCCTCCGAGGTTTCCCTCTCCCACCTCCTTTTCCCAGTCTTCCCTGAGGTTAACCCCCCTCCAGTTTTGTTAAATAAAGAGAGTTTCTATTTTTGAACACACGTCCTTTATTTTTTACATCAGGAAGGGGGGCTAGGGAGGGGTAAGTGGAAGGAGGTGAGGGAAGAATGGGGTACGAGCCCCCAGTGGGGAGGACTGAGATGGCTCTGCAGACTCCTCGGGGCGGAAACTCTCCTGCAGCCCTCCGATTGACCCCCGTGGATGGCAGCCTGCAGCAAGTGCAGCCGGGCTGATGGCCGAATGCTGTGATGTGCTAAGTGTGGGCATTCAGGGCACTCCAAGACAGGACTGCTTTGCTGTCCCTCATCGAGGTAAACAAGCAAGCGGGGAACCCTGAGAACTGTCTGTCCAGGGTGGGGGTCGGGTCCCTTTAAGCACAGCCCTCGGCCAGCCTGAGACAGTAGCTCCACGCTCTAAGTCCTAATCTGATGCCCTGCCGGCACTGCTTCTGGCCAGCCTTAACCCCGGTTCAGGGTCCATTCAATGTGGACATGCTAGTTCAAATTAGCAAAATGTTAATTCGAACTAGTTTTTAGGTATAGATGCACTAGTTCGAATTAGCTTAGTTCAAATTAACTAATTCGAATTAAGTTAGTTCAAATTAGTGCTGTAGTGTAGACATACCCTAATAGTGTAACCAATTAATGGATAAGCAAAAGATTGAGGGCTGATCTAGACTATGCTAAAGTGTTGAAAGAGGATTTGCAAATTCCACAGTAATTTGCATATCTTTTTCTGATCTCACTTTCAAAAGCAGAGCTTTCGAAAGTGAAAGTAGTTTAGATGCGTTTTTTCCAGCAATCCCTCTCCGCTCTTCGAAAAGCCACGTAATCCTCATTTTTTGAGGAAAAGTGGCTTTTCAAAAAAAAGGGGGGGTTGCCGAAAAAACCCTGCGTCTTGATTAGAAAGTTCCTTTTTCAAAAGTGAGATCAGAAGAAGATATGCAAATTCCTGTGGAATTTGCATATCCTCTTTCGACACTTTAGCGTAGTCTAGATCAGTGGTCCCCAACGCGGTGCCCGTGGGCACCATGGCGCCCACCGGGGCATTTATGTGCGCCTGCCGAGTGACCAGGGCCAGCCCAAGCCATTCTTGCGCCCTGGGCCCCGGACGCGCGGCACATGCGCAACGCCGCTCCCGGGCGCCCAGCAGCCCCAAAATGTTGAGGACCACTGCTATAGACTACACACATTCCCCTGCAAGTAAATTTGTTAGCAGGCTGGCCAGCAGCTGGGTCCAGAACCTACCTTTGCAGCAGCTCTGCATTTAAAGTGTATTAGGAACCAGGCGGGCAGGCAGCTCGGCTCAGTTCTGGTTTGTGCTGGGTCCAGGAGCTCAGACCCTCTCCCTGGATAGGGGCTGCTGCCACCCTATAACAGAGGCAGCAGCAAGGGGTGACAGGCAGCCAGCCCAGGAGCAGAAGTGGTTTTTCAACTGGCTCCCCTCACAGAGCAGCTACCTGGCACCTCACGCTGCTGCCTCGGATATAGAGGCAGCAGTGCAGAGTGGCAGGGGGCTCTTTGGGAGTGGGGCCAGAGAGCACTGGCTGCTGGCCCCACCCCTGGATACTATAGAATAGTCAAGTAACCAATAAGAATTCATGAGGTTAATCGATTATTCAGTTAACTGATATTTAACATCCCTATTGTCCAGCCATCGTTTTGTCCTCAGTATGGGGCAACCTGCTCTCAGTAAGAGGAATAAGCAAAAGGATAGGGCTCAGGACCATGTCACATCTTCTCCTTCCTCTCAGACTGCCAAGAATGAGCAGAGAGCTATTACAGACAACTAACTGTTCCCTCACCTGCAGTTCCCAATGACCCAATATTCTCCCCCATATTACTTCAACTCCTCTATGAAGCCTTTGGGAGGGCTATAGAATTAATATAGGTTAAAGTGACAGCAAAACACAGCTGATACCCAGCTTTCCATCGTCTTTATATTCAATATATGCAGCAATATCTCCAGGCTCTAGCAGAATCCAGCCAAAGTCAGCACCTGGATGAAGAGCAATTCTCTAATGCTGAACTCAGGCAAGATTAAGGATATGGGAAAGTCCTTCAAAGAAACTGGCTCCTCTACAGCATCCTCTACTAATGAGGTGAGGTCAGCAGCCTAGAAGTCCTTTTTAAACTCCTTCAAGCCACCAGATGTCAAAAAAATGCCCACTTCCATCTATGACTGGCCAGATGATTGCATTCCTCCTATCAGATCGTGCTCCTCATGGTAATCAATGTCATAAATGTAACTTTTGACTTCTGGAGTTTGATTATTCCCTCTCATGTTGATGCAAGAAGCCACAGGCCCCGAAAAAGCTTCAGCTGGTACAAGACAAAGCAGCCCATCAACTTAGCGCCATGAATCATGAACCCCACTTCTCTCTGGAGGGCTTTACCAATGGCCTAACGAGGAGGAGCGTCTCCCCCAGCCCAGCGCAGGAGCTGCCTGGCCTGGGCTGTGACACGCTCAGAGCAGGTGACCCTTCCCGAGAGCCTGCCCCAGGGCTGCCCTGCTGCCACGTGCACCCACCGCAGGTCTCAGCCCCCTGGCGGCGGCGGCCGGAGCCGCAGGCGGGAACAGCCCCGCGCACGGGACCCCGCTCCGGCCGTTAGGCGCCAACCGTAAGTAACGGCTTAGCGGAGCGGCCGCGCCTCGCGCTAGGCGCTGTGCACGGGGCGGCCGGGCAGCTCCCGGAGCCGGAGGGGCTGGGCAGGGACTGACAGCGGAGAGCAGAGGACGAGCCGGCCCCTCGCCCCGCCCCGCAGCCACTCACGGCGGGACGGACCCGGCGCCGCACGCGCGCGCGGCCCGCAAACCCTCACCTGGGCGCCGCTCTTCGCCCCGCTCCCTCAGCCATCCATCCGCTCCGCGCACCCACCCCTGCCTGCCGCCCTCAGCTCGCTGCCCCGCCTCCTGGCAACACCCATTGACACACACCGCTGTCCCTCACCGCGCCCTTGAGATACGGCCTGTTACACCAAAGCTGATTGGATAGTGAGACTGCCACTCAGGGCGGAAATGGATGAGACGGACGTTCCAGGCGTGACTTGTGATAGGTCAAAAAGTGAAAGGAGGGGCGGAGTCTGAGGAGAAGCGCGGTTTGGTTGAGGTGCGAGTAGTTACGTGTCCGTTTAGGCGAGAGGCGCCCGGAAGGGGCCACGGGAGCAGCGTGTCACGTGACCGGATCCGGATGTGGTGTTGGCTGTGCGGGGTGCTAGTGGTGGTCCCTTAAGGCAATTTCCCGAACTCAGCTGGCTTGAGCCGACTCCGCCCCCACGGCTGAGCCACGTGAGCTAGAGCAGCCTGCGGTGCACCCCCCCCCCCAGTCGCACCCTAGAGCTACTGCCCCTTCCGGTGCCTCCCGCTCGCCCCGCCCCCACCATGGCGCCCCTGCTGGGTCCCTGGGGCGGGCCCGGGTCACTCCCCTCCCGGGGATCTTGTGGGAGAAAAGTCCAGTCCCGGCGGGTGTGTCTGGGCTGCAGGGGTCAGAGGGAAGCGGCCGGAAGGGTTCCGCGTTCCCAGGCTCTGACCAGGCCCCTCCGGCGCCTCCGCGCTCAACTTCATGGAGACCGAGGCGTCGCAAACTGCCACGTGAACCCTGATCCGTGTGGCAGTTTGCCTCGCAGGCTCCTTTGTTCTGCAAACTGACTTCTGGGGTGAGCGGAAACCTCCGAGTGCTTCTGCTGAGACTTTGATTGTTTTCTTTAACATATCAACAACTGCACTGTCTGAGCGTCTGTAGAAAGGACCCGGAACCTGTCTCAGGGCTGCTGCTCTCACCCTGGTAGCTGTCAGCCTGCCTGAATGCAGAATAAAGTTTTCCTTCTAGATTTCTCTCCTGCCTCACTGCTTTGACCTCCAGCCTCGGACCCTTCTGGGGACTCTGTACCGCAGGGGAGCGAGATTTCGCCAACACTTGTGTGTGTCCATATAGGTAGGAAATGTGCAGGGCACCTGTACAAAGGCATTATGCATCCCCATTGGATATATTCTGCTGTAACTGTGTAGGCAAAAATCACTCCCTGCTCCAAATAGTTATATACGTACAAAACCTGCATGTGGCCCACATGTACAGTTTCATGCGACTACCCAGCTTTATGCTCACTCAACCCTTCCCAGTAAATGTACGGTCTTTAGTGGATTTCAGGGGAGGGCACTTCTCAGGGCAAAAGCTGTCCATGATGTTCTTGGGTTTGGGTGGATGGTTTCTTTTTGGGAAATAAATGGTGGCTCTCAAGGGGATTTCTTCCTCTATGTTCAGGTTTCCTGCTGCAGAGGGAGCTGGATTTAGTTGCATGTGCCAGGGTTTGCTCTCACTAGCTTGAAATCAACATTTCTAAGGGCTTGCCTTCATGGCGACAACTAGCTCAGGTTAGGACACTCAATTTACTGCACTTGAACTAAGCTAGTTGAAAGTAAGAGACCACACTTCAAAATAACAGTGGACACCTCTACGCTAAAAAACAAAACATGACAGTGAGTCTGGGAGTTGAGTCAATTGACTCAAGTTCATATTGTGGGGCTAAATATAGCAGCATTGACATTGGGTTGCAGCCTGGAGAGGGGGCCTTGGCTTTGAGACTTAGCAAGGAAATGTTCATGGAAGCTCAGGCTTCAGCTAGAGCCCCAATATCTACACAGCTATTTTTGAGCATAACATGAGCCCAAGTCAGTTGATGCAGGCTCAGAAACGTGCTGCTGTGTTTTGTTTTTCACTATAAGATTATAAGAACAGCCATACTGGGTCAGACCAAAGGACCATCTAGCCCAGTATCCTGTCTGCTGACAGTGGCCAATACCAGATGCCCCAGAGGGAAGGATCACAACAGGTAATCCTCATGTGATCCCTCACCTGTCACCCACCACCAGAGAAATGAGGCTAGAGACACCATTTCTACCTATCCTGGCTAATAGCCATTGATGGACCGAACCTCCATGAATCTATCTAGCTCTTTTTTGAACCCTGTTAAAGTTCTAGGCTTCACCACATCCTCTGGCAAGGAATTCCACAGGTTGACTGTGTGCTGAGTGAAGAAAAACTTCCTTTTGTTTGTTTTAAACTTGCTGCCTATTAATTTCACTTGGTGATCTCTAGTTCTTATATTGTGGGAATATATAAATAACTTTTCCTTATTCATGTTTTTGGTACCAGTCATGATTTTATAGACCTCTATCATATCCCCCCCTTAGTCTCTTCTTTTCTAAGATGAAAAAGTCCAAGGCTGTGTCTAGACTGGCAAGTTTTTCCGCAAAATCATCTGCTTTTGCAGAAAAACTAGCCAGCTGTCTACACTGGCCGCTTGAATTTCTGCAAAAGCACTGACGATCTCATGTAAGATAGTCAGTGCTTTTGTGGAAATTCTATGCTGCTCCCATTCGGGCAAAAGTCTTTTTCCGAAAGACTTTTGCGCAAAAGGGCCAGGGTAGACAGCAGAGATTTGTTTTCCGCAAAAAAGCCCCGATCGCGAAAATGGCGATCGGGGCTTTTTTGCGGAAAAGTGCATCTAGATTGGCCACGGACGCTTTTACGCAAAAAGTGCTTTTGCACAAAAGTGTCCTGCCAATCTAGACGCGATTTTCCGAAAATGCTTTTAACAAAAACTTTTCCGTTAAAAGCATTTCCGGAAAATCATGCCAGTGTAGACGTAGCCCAAGTGTTTTTAATCTCTCTTCATATGGGACCTGTTCCTAATCACTAATTATTGTTGTTCCCCGTTTCTGAACCTTTTCCAATGCCATTTTTTGAAATGAGGTGACCACATCTGTACACACTATTCAAGATGTGGGCGTACCAGGGTTTTATATAGAGGCAATACAATATTTTCTGTCTTACTCTCTATCCCTTTTTTAATGACTCTAACATTCTGTTTGCTTTTTTGACTGCCACTGCACATTTAATGGATGTTTTCAGAGAACTATCCACAATGACTCCAAGATCTCTCCCTTGATTAATTGTATGCAAATTAGTCCCTATCATATTGTACATATAGTTGGGATTATTTTTTCAAATGTGCATTACTTTACATTTATCAACATTAAATTTCATTTGCCATTTTAGTGCCCAATCGCTTAGTTTGGTGAGATCTTTTTGAAGCTCTTCACAGTCTGCTTTGGTCTTAAGTATCTTGAGCAGTTTGATATGATCTGCAGATTTTGCCATCTTAATATTTAGTTCTTTCTCCAGATCACTTATAATCAATTGAACAGGATTGGACTAAGTACAGACCTTTGGGGGACACCACTAGTTACATCTCTCAGTTCTGAAAATTGACCATTTATTTCTACCCTTTGTTTCCTGTCTTTTAACCGGTTATCAATCTATGAAAGAACCTTCCCTCTTATCCCATAACAACTTACTTTACTTAAAGAGCCTTTGGTGAGGGACCTTGTCAAAGGCTTTCTGGAAATTAATTATATTATATCCACTGGATCCCCCTTGTCCACATGTTTGTTGACCCCCCTCAAAGAACTTTAGCAGATTAGTAGGGCATGATTTCCCTTTACAGAAACCATGCTGACTTTCCCCCAACAAATTATATTCATCCACATGTCTGACAATTTTATTCTTTACTATAGTTTCAATTAATTTCCCCAGTACTGATGTTAGTCTGTAATTGCCAGGATCACCTCTAGAGCCCTTTTTAAATGTTGGCATCACATTAGCTATCTTCCAATCATTAGGTACGCAAGCTGATTTAAAGGATTGGTTACAAACCACAGTTAATAGATCTGCAATTTCCCAACTGAGTTCTTTCAGAAATCTTGGGTGAATACCATCTGGTCCTGGTGACTTGTTACTGTTAAGTTTATCAATTTGTTCCAAAACCTCCTCTAATGACACCTCAGTCTGGGACAATTCCTCAGATTTGTCACCTAAAAAGAATGGCTTAAGTTTGGGAATCTCCCCAATATCCTGAGCCATGAAGACTGAAGTAAAGAATTCAATTAGCTTCTCTGCTATGACTTTATCATCTTTGAGTGCTCCTTAAGAATTTCGATCATCCATGGGCCCCACTGGTTGTTTAGCTGGCTTCCTGCTTCTGATGTACTTAAAAACATTTTACTATTACAGGGAGCTCAGCTGGGAGGGGGGAGGTGCTGGGAACTGGGTGCTTTGCTCAGCTGGGCTGTGGGAGGGTGGAAGTACAGGGCACTTGGCTCAGCTGGGCTTGGGGACAGGGGAGATGCTGGGAACTGGGTGCTTTGCTCAGCTGGGATGTGGGAGAGGCCAGGTGTGGAGTTCAGCTGGCCTGCGGGAGGGAGGAGTTGCAGGGCACTGGGCTGCAGGAGGAGGGAGGTGCCAGGAACCCAGGGACTGGTCTCGAGGGAAGGAAACCTGGCTCTGCAGGTCTGTGAGGTTTGGGGGGAGGTGCAGAGAAACGGAGCTCAGCTGTGCTGTGGGGGAGGCATACAGGGAACCAGTATGGGGCTCAACTGGGCTGAGGTGCATGGGTGGGCGGGTGGGGGAGGCATAGAGAACAGATGGGCAGCTCAGATGGGCTGCAAGTGGGGGTGCAGGGAACTGGTGCTGGGCTCCATTGGGTTGTGGACGATGGCCTTTGGGGGAGGGGCAGGAAACTAGCGGGAGGGGGGAAGGAGCTCAGCTAGGTTGCAGGGGAGGCAGGTACAAAGAAGCCTAAATGGGAGGGGACAGCAGCAGGAGGCCTGAAATGACCTCCCCCGGTCCAAAAAAATCCCTCATTTAGGACGAGTCAGGTCCAGAGGGTGCCAGACCAGGGATGTCCAACCCCTACCCAAGTCCCCTCCTGGCCAGACACCCTAACCTCAGTCCACTTCTGCTCCCTCCTCCTGGCCAGAAACCCTACTCAAGCCTGCTTCTGCACCCTATTTCCCACCCAGACCTCGCAACCTCTCCCCCTTCTGTCCCCCACCTCCCTCTCAGATCCTGCACCCCATCCCTATCCCACTCGTTGGTAGCCCTCTCACACACACTGAACCCATTATTTTGGTCCCCACCTTATAACCTAAGGGTGTCCATAACATTCTTCAGAAAAGCAAATCTGGCCTATGGGAAGCCTGAACCTCAGTCCTCCCTCTCCCTCCCTCTCACCCTGTGGAGCACCAGAGGGGTGAGGTGTCTCAGTTGGGGGCCACCTTGGTGAGGGTTGGGGTTTTGGGAGGAGTTTTTTTGTTGCTCACTTGTGCAGTCCCCTTTTGATTTTTCTATGGGTCAGTGGCCCCTGACCCAAAAAAGATTGCCTACCCCTCCCATAAAAAATAAAGAAAACATTGAAACCTTTTGTATTGGACTTAAATTAATATTGTACTCTATTTAAAATGAAGTGTGATAACCTACCATGAGAAAGTTAAAACATTTAATCTGTTTAATAATTGAAATTAAACCATTCTCCCCAGCTGCAGCACTAGCAAAATGGCTTCAGCATAATTGTGTAATTAAAGGTGAGTTTCCAATAGCAACTGGACGTCTGTGGAAAGGTTTACATTGAGATACATGGTCATGGGCCAAAAAGGTAGACAACCACTGAAATAGAGGCACCCCCAGGCTCTCCCCCCGAGAGACCGCTTCAGACTCCCTGCTGCTCCACAAGAGCCCACAGAGAGATCAGGTCGGTTAACATGGCAGTGAAATCACCATGTTGCTCCAGTGTGGATGATGGACAGACTCTTCGTGAGTCTTCCTCATCCAAGCAGTGGATTTAAACAGCATGGTAAGATGCCACGTAAAAACACTTGGGCTATGTCTACACTGGTGGGTTCTTGTGTAGGAATATTTTGCGCCAGTATACTTGTGCAAGATCTCTTGTGCAAGAAAACGTCCACACTGGCCAGAACCGCATTGTAAGAACGCTGAGCTCTTGCGCAAGAAAGCGTCCACACTGGTGGGAAGCCCTTGCACAAGAACGTGTCTCCGGAAGAAATTCGGCCATGTCAAGAGGTCACCAGCAGCGTCTGTGGGCATGTGCCGGACCCCCACTGGGAAACGTACTGAAAGGGACTCCTGGACGGCCGTTTCCCTGTGGCTGCATGCTCACGCACCCTTTTGAGGGAGTGAAAGCCACAACAGCACCTGTCACCTCTGTTCCTGGCAAGTGCCCCGGGCACCCTTGCTGCCACCGTCACAGCCATGGAGCCGGAGGAGGACCCCAGTCAGCAACATCTGCTACTCAGGGCCATTATAGAGGCTGTGAAGCTCCTCCACTAGGGAGCCACATTGCTCCAGCAGGAGCTGGAGACTGGGCAGCAGGTGCAGGACCTCACCACGGCTGCAGCTGGGCTTGGGCACCTGCACCCCACCACTGACAGGTGCCTCTGGAGCTACGACACCAGTGAGGACTGGTGGGAGTGCCTGGAGCTGGGACAATGGGGCGACCAGCAATGGGTGCAGAACTTCTGGATGTGCAGGACGACATTCCATGAGCTCTGCACCTGGCTCACCCCTGCGCTCCGGAAGCAGGACGCCCGCCTGCACCCCACCATCCCCGTGGAGAAGAGGGTTGCGACTGCCCTCTGGAAACTGGCCACCCTGGACAGCTATCGCTCCATGGCGAACCAGTTTGGGGTGGGCAGGTCCACCGTCAGTGCGGTTGTCCAGCAGGTAAGGCCCTCCGTGGACCACAGGCTCATCCTGGGGGAGAGAAGGGCCCAGACAGGGCGGGGGGAGGCTGTAGGGGCAGGGGGAAGCCCAACACCCAAGGGGTCATGCTGTCCCTCCTGCACACAGCCCTGCTGGGTGGGGGGGGGGGGAATCCTGGGGGGCAGAGGGCCCTGGCCTGCGTGGGGGGAGGGGCCATCAAAGGGAGTGTGAGCACACCCTAGGGGCCCATGTACGCACTGTCTCTCATTCCATGCATCTTCTGTGCTTCCATGTGCCCCTCTGCAGGTCGTCAATGCCATCAATGATGTGCTGCTCCAGAGAGTGATCCGCCCCCATGACATGGACACCGCCATTGCTGGCTTCGCCAGCCTCGGGTTCCCGAACTGTGGGGGAGCCATAGACGGGACCCACATCCCCATCCGGGCGCCAGAGCACCAAGCGGCCCAGTTCATAAACCAGAAGGGCTACTGCTCAGTGGTGTTCCAGGCGCTCGTGGACCCCCAGGGCCGGTTCCAGGACATTTATGTGGGGTGGTCCAGCTGGGCCCACGATGCTCGCATCTTCAGGCACTCAGGCCTGTGCCACAGGCTGGAGGTGGGCACCTACGTCCCCCAGCGGGAATTCACCATTAGGGTCTGCATCTTGGGGGATGCGGCCTACCCCCTGATGGCCTGGCTGATGTGGCCATACACCGGCCACCTGGACCACAGCCAGGCCACCTTCAACAGCCACCTGCACCAGGCCCGCAATCCCGTCGAGTGCGTCTTTGGCCATCTGAATGCACGGTTTAGGTGCCTCCTGACTCACCTGGACCTCCCCTGATGCAGCACATCCCGGAGGTCATCTTGGCATGTTGTGTGCTCCATAATATTATTGAGGGGAGTGGGGAGGCCTTCCTCCCGGCGTAGATGGCAGGTGAGGGCCAGGCCTACCAGCAGCCCCAAATGGCCACCACCCGGCAGACCAACCGCCATGGGGTTCGGGTCCGGGAAGCCCTCCCGGTGATGCTGGACCAAGCCCCACAATAGGATGCTGTGACGGCGCGTTGGGGGTCCCCCGTCTCCTGCACCCCGAAATGGCACAAACAGACTGCACCAGCCGGTGGAATAGAGGAAGTTTATTGCCTCTCCAGGATACAGTACAGCACAGATGTAATCTGGTCACAGAGCTGGGCTAGGATGCCTCAGGCCCCCTTGAGATGGGGGAGACTGGGCCCCTAAACTCCAGCCCCTTGCCCTAGGCTGTCTCCTCCATGCTCCCAGACAGCAACTAACTAACTCCCTTCCAGCCCTGCCCCCCAGCCAGGGCAGCATTCCACCTTCCTTTGTTCCTCTCCATGGGGGGTGTCTGGCCATACTGGTTTGCATAGTGACTCATCCTGTTTTGCTGGGTCGTGGTACCCATGGCAGCCACTGGGGGTTACCCCAGAGCCAGCAGCATAGAAACCAGCCAGGTACCGCCACTATGTCAAAGTTCTCCCCCCTCCGAGAGCGAACTGAGCAGGATCACTCCGCTCGTGACCTAGGGAAGTTCGAGTCCTCTGCGTGGGAACCCGCCCTGGGGACATGGGTGCTCCCCTTGACTCGGGCCGGCCATGGCGAGGCCCCACATGAGCTGGCTTCCCTCTGTCCACTCACCGCCCCGCTCCAGGGCGACTGGCACAGGCCTGTCCTCGGGGGTCACACCCACCCTTCCGCTGGCCTTGATCTCTGGCCAGGGTCTCTCGGGCCGGGGCCATGAGCCCAGCGAGCCTTCTCTGGACAGCCAGGGCGGCTCCCACACCCGACGCTCCATCCAGGGAGGCCTTCCCCTCCCATAACTCTCTCAGCAAGCCCAGAGGGTCCTCTATCTGGGGTAGAGACCCCCAAGCCGCTTTCCTACTGTCTTGGGCCTGCCCGCCCCTCTGGCAGGAGTCACAGGACCGGCAGTACCGCTGCACGGCTGTAAAGATTCCTGGCCAATAGAAGTGCTGGAGCAGCCTCAGCCGGGTGCTCCGGATCCGCCGGTGGCCCCCAACGGGGATGTCGTGGGCCAAATACAGCAGCTTGAGGCGATACTTTCGGGGGACGACCAGCTGCCGCTGGACCCCCCATGCCCTCACCTTCCTGGGGGGAATCCATTCCCGGAACAGGAGTCCATGCTCCCGCAGGAATCTCTCCTGGCCACCTCTCCCCCGGGGCTGAGCTGCACGAAGGCCAGCCTGGTCCCTCAGCCTCTGCAAGGAGGGGTCTGCCTGCACCTCAGCCTGGAATTCAGCTGCTGAGGCAGGGATCAGGACCTGTTCCCCACCTTTACCTAGGTCCGGAGTCCCAGCCTGGCTGGACCCCGTGTCCACTGGGATGGGACCCTGAGGACGCTGCCGGGAGTCCTTCCCTGGACCCACGTTGTCAGCCCCCCCGCTGGCTCTGGCTCCGGGTAGTGACTAGAGCCCGCTGGGATTCATGGGGCCACTCCTCTAGGTCATTCCCCATCAGCACCTCGGTGGGCAAGTGCGGGTGCACCCCCACTTCCTTGAGGCCTTCCTTCTCCCCCCATTTCAGATGCACCCGGGCTACAGGCACCTTAAACGGGGACCCATCTATGCCCTTCAGGGTCAGCTGCGTGTGGGGTAATATCCGGTCTGGGGCCACTATATCGGATCGGGCCAGAGTCACCTCCGCCCCCGTGTCCCAGAAGCCCGTCACCTTCCTACCATCCACCTCCAGGGGTATGAGGCACTCGCTCTGCAGGGGCCGTCCTGCCCCCACATGGTAGACAGAGAAATCCGCCTCCTGAGAATCAGACCTCCCAGGGGAGGTGCACTGAGCATCCTTCCCCTCTCTGAGCTGAGGTTTGCCTGCCAGCCCCTGCCTCTGGGGCAGCCTGCCCTTCCTCCCGCCCCAGCCAGTTAACCCTGGAAAGTCCCCGGTCCTGGGACCTGGTGCACTGAGCCCTCTTGTGGCCTTTTTGCCCACAGCGATGGCAAGTTAGGCTTTGGGCTGTCTCTGTCCAGGCCCTGGCTGGTTCTCTGGGGCACAGACGACCTGTTCCTTGGTCTCGCCCCGTAGCTGACTCCCTCCGTTGCTCAGCCGAGATCCGGTCTCTGCACGGTTCCCTTTCTCTCCGGGACTCCCGTTCACACCCGGACCGGCTCTCCGTGAACTCATCCGCCAGCCTCCCGGCCTCCTGGGGGTTCTCTGGTCTCCGGTCCTTGAGCCACAGCCTCAGTTTGGGTGGGCACGCTTCATAGAACTGCTCCATCAGGACCAGCTTGAGCAGCTCCTCTGCGGTCTGGGCTCCGACTCCAGACACCTACTTGCGGCCGTATTGCGACAGGCGGGAGGCCAGATCCACATAGGTCTCCCGTGGCCCTTTCTGTACCCCCCGGAGCTTCTTCCTGTACATCTCGGGGGTCAGCCCGAACTTGTGCAGCAGGGCCTCCTTGACTCGGTTGTAATCCCCTGGCTGTAGGTCCTCCAGCTGACTGAGCACTCCGGCCGCCTCCTGGCTCAGTGCGGGGATGAGCTCCTGCAGCCAGTCAGCTGGGGGGACCTGTTGCAGTCCACAGGCCCTCTCAAAGGCACTGAGGAACCCGTCTATGTCGCCCACATCCTTCAATTGGGCCACCACGAGCCTCTCCAAGCGTCTGGCAGTCCTGGGACCCTGGGGCCCATCCGCACTTGGCGCAGCTGGTGCCAGGCTGTGCCATGTGCCGCTACCTCTCCCCCCCCCATGACCCTCCCCCCCCACCTTCTCCAGCACACTTGCAAATGGTAGCCACTGCACTCACCAGACAATCCCTCACCAGCTTCTGAGGATGCCCGGGACACATCCTGAGTGGTGCTGAGCCGGGATGGTGAGGTCTGGCTGCTGTCCTCTGCCACTTCCTCCTCCTCCTTGTCCGAGGACCGGTTTCCCTCCTCCTCCTCCAGTGGCCTGGGTCAGACCACTGGGGTGGCCACTGCCGGGTCCACCTGGGCCAGCAGGGGACTGGCCCCTTTGTCCCCCAAGATCTGGTGCAGGCAGTGATACTGGGGACAGGCAGTGGCTCTGCTGCCCCCATGCTCGCTGGCCCGCACGTAGGTGAGGCGCAGGTCCTTCACCTTGGCCCGGACCTGTTCCAGGGTCCGGGCCAGGTGTCCCTGTGCGGCCAGCACCTGGGCCATCTAGGCGAAGATGTGCACATTCCTCCTCCGGGACTTGGGGTCCCGGAGGGCCTCCTCCTTTCCCCAGAGGTCCAGGAGGGCAATCACCTCAGCGATGCTCCAGCTTGGTGCCCCTTCAGTCCTGCTGGGTGCTCTGGGGTGACTCCTCTAGAATTGGCCTCTAGTTTTTTCCGGCTTGGGCATAAGCCGGAGAAAAGCACCAGTCTAGACGTGATTCTCCGGAAAATAAGCCCTTTTCCGGAGGATTTCTTATTCCTACTTTCAAGTAGGAATAAGAAATCCTCCGGAAAAGGGCTTATTTTCCGGAGAATCACGTCTAGATTAGCGCTTTTCTCCGGCTTATCCCCAAGCCGGAAAAAAGCGGCAGCCATGTAAATGCAAATTCCGAAGTCTACATTAGCATCCCTTTTCCGGAAAGGGGTGCCAATGTAGAGACAGCCTTCCAGTTTTGAGGGATTTGTTCTGCTTTTGGGCTGCATGTTGCTTTGACCTGAATGAAGTTAGCTGGGACAATGCATTTCTGAGTTATTCTGACAAAGTGAAACCTGTGCTGAAGATCCCACATTAAGGGAAAGAAAGCGCTGCTCTCAGAAGAAGTAAATTCAAAGTCTCTCCAGTTTTCTTCAAAGATTGCCTCTAACAGACAGATTATTGGGCCCTTATCTGTTTGACTAAGTGTTATGTCAATCTTTTTGGGTAATAACAACAGATTGCTTTGGGCTCAATCCTAGCTTAAAATTTAAATTAGATCAGGCCCTTTGTAAGCAGGTTGGGAAGTGGTCTCATTTGGCAATTATTATTTGGTATTATTTACATAATATAGACATTGCCATCATGGTATTGACATACATTTCTCAGTAGCTTTACATTTCAAACAGCCCAACCCCATTGACCTTCATGGGCAATATACCTTGCGAGCAATAATGGGGAGGTTTAATGACATGATCTTCTCCACTCTGAAGTTGTCATGGTTAGTTCAGTATTGTCATTCTGGTTTGTGGAAATGGAGGACACTTGATAATTTTGCAGTAACTTAAAAAAATGCAGTTGCAGTCCATCTTCTTAGGGATGTAAATTCCCATTCATCAGTTAACCAGTTAATGTTAGGTGATACTGGGGCTGCCTCCGGCTCCCAGCCTCCTCTGGACCAGCCCCTGTCTACAGCAAGCTGGACTCCCCATGGAGAGAGGCTGCTGTGGACACTGGTGCCAGCTGGGACCCCAGGTTCCCCACAGACAGGGGCTGCAGCAGGCCCTCTGTGGGGGTGGAGTAGCTCCCTGCCCACAGCAGCTGGGAAGCTGTTCCAGCCCCTCTGATTACCTGTTAATTGGAACTGGTAAGCATCATCCATTAAGAGGACATTGAAAGTTGTCCCATGAAGTTGTGGGATAGTTCTGGATGACTCCCAGGCCCTGAGTCAAATGGGGCTGCATCTACATTACAAAGTAATAGGTCTCGGAGCCTGGATCTCAACTTGAATTGAGATTGGACCCCTAGTGCTGCAATGTCCTGAGACCCTAGGTCTGGGGTCAGGGTTAATGCGATTGCAATATAATTGCATGGGGGGCGGGGCTCATATAGTTCCAAAACCCATCCCTATTGATAGAGGACAGTGGGAAGAGTTTTTAGAGGGGTCATGACACCATTTACTTCTAGTCATGTGTACCTCTTGACCCCGGAAGTATTACCCCAAGGGAGGGACTTCCTATGGGTGGGGCTTAAGGGGCATGGCTAGTCGTGTTAGGAGGCATGGCTAAGGTGTCCCTATTTTTGGTTCAGAAAATATGGTCACCATAGGTATACATTTATTATGGTATCTTTGAAAAATTTCCATGCAGCTTGCAGAAATTTTACTTTTGTCACTGTACCTTTTAATTTCTGTTTAACTTCCTCATGTTTGTGCAGTTCCCCTTTCTGAAATTAAATGCCACAGTGCTGGGCTGCTGAGGTGTTTTTCCCACCACAGGATGTTAAATTTTATTATATTATGGTCACTATTTCCAAGTGGTCCAGTTATATTTACCTCTTGAACCAGACCCTGTGTTCCAATTAGGACTAAATCAAGAATTGCCTCTCCCCTTGTGGGTTCCAGAACCAGCTACCCCAAGAAGCAGTCATTGAAGTATAACTCTGTAAATACCCTGTTGTTAGAGTGATTTTATTAGCATAAAACTACTCAGCAGCAGCTAATCCAATTTAACTAGAGCTTTAACCCTCTTGCCTAGGTTGGCCGAAAGTCAGGTGAGAGGAAAGGCCCAGACTGTATTTACATGAAAACATCTGTTTTGCCTAGGTATACAAGTGATCAACTTTGGCTGTTAGGTTACTGTGATGGATAGGAAGAGTACTGGCCAGCACTCAGTGACTAAAGGGTTAAACTCAGGTAGCTAAGGTTGTTGGCAGGGAGCCAGAAGAACCAATAGGACACAGTGCTAAAATTTAAATTGTAAACACCTGCTACTGTTCCTCAGTGAGTTGTTAGTAGCTGGAGCAAGCAAGATGAAGTAATCAAACAGAATTATCATGCCTACAAGGAATATTGGACATGGGAATGGATGGGGCCTTGAAGTACAGATAGTGAGTAGATAGAGAAAGGTATGTTTAGTCACAATCAGGGTATTTTCTTTGTTTTGTTGTTTGGTTAAACGTCTCTGTATGAAATCCATGTTCCTCCCCCCCCCCCCCCCCCCGCCATTCACTATCCCTAAGCTGTGCCAGAGACACCATTTTTTCTCTGTTTTAAACTGCTCTTCTCTTAGTTCCTCTGTAACATCTAGCAACCAAATATACTTTATCAAGTATCTCTTTTTGGTTTGTTAAATCACCTTTAAGGCAATGATTTAATTCTTGTGTTCTGGAAAGTAACCAGTCTGTGTGTTTGCCTAGGCTGAGAGGTAAGCGAATAGAGATTGCAGTTTGTTTTCTATGGGGGGTTTTCAAGCTCACTTGTGAAAAAAGAGCTTCTGGTACTCCTCTGGGAGAAGTTCAAGTGATTCTTCCTGGGTTTTAAAAGAAGGAGTTAGGCTGCCACCATCAAGTGTCCATCTCCCAAGGGAAGAAACTCTGTAATCTTGAGTTTTTGTAAGCAGAACCTATAGAGGCAAGGCATTTAAAATCTGGTGCGGGCCCCACTTTCTGCACTCAGAGGACCAGAATGGGGAACAGCCTTGACAGTTACAAATCATGTTAGCATTGAATGGGGGGGGGGGGGTGTAATTACTCCTTATTTTATGAGTAAAGGTTAGCAGAACCTTTATTGCCCTTCTGAGTAAAGGGCAGCAGAACTGTATTTAGAGTGTCCTGATTAAGGAAGTCAACTTCAGTGCTTAATTTGTGTCAGGGCTAAGTCCTGGCATATCTAGGCTTGATAGTTCATAGCCCTGGGATCTCTGGGCTTACCACATCAGTTATGAAAGTAAAAACCTGCTTGAGGCCCTGCACTTCGTTCATTACAAATAAAGCACCGATAACGCTCAACTTAACCTTATATGCAGGAGATCCCAGTGAAAGGAGAGAGAGAGAGTCTGGTTTTTTGCTTGGTGGTATGGGCTTTGCCTAAGAGTTACAGGCACTATCTGAACTGCCTATTTAAAGACAGAAGTGATTAGACTCCATGGAGAGCCTTTTGTTTTATTAAGTGATTACTACAGCTGAAATCACTGATAATCAGATCTAAGTGCTTAGACTTACTTCAGGACAGAATTTCTGTGGAAGACACTGCCCAACCTACCATGAACAGTGAGGGTCCCCCACTTAGAGCTGGGTGGAACCTCAAGAGACCCAACTCACATAGGTCACAGTGGGAGGTGGTAGCAGGTGATGGCACAGGGCCATTGGCAAGAAAGCGGTGGAATGAACAGTGGCCAGAGTGAGTGACAAATGGCTTGAGGAACAAGCAAGATGCCTTCCTACCGCAGGACAGGAAGGTAAACTCACATCGAACCACTTCTGAACTCTCGTTCTCACTAACCAAGTAAAATGAATGTATGGGGTGCAGTGGTAGGAGATGGGAGAAACATGTTAAAGGAATATTTGTTGGACTAAGTTTAGTGACTTTGTTCCAGAATGCTAGATTTGTGACTGAGACTTTTATAAATATACTGGCATTATTTGCCAAGGTCACGTCATTACTATCTAAAGAGGCTCTCTCTTGGGGAGTTTCTATACTAAATATATTATAATGAATTTTTACGTAAGAACAGCCTTATTGGAACAGACCAAAGGTCCATCTAGCCAGTATCCTGTCTTCTGATGGTGGCTAATGCAAAATGTTAATTTACAAGGAATTACCAAAACGGTGTTAAGACTGTGTTCCCCACTCTGACCCGTCAAGTACAGAAGGCACAAGAGGCTTTAAAATACTCTGCCATTAAAGGCTGCTGCTTAAAAACTCCCCAAGATTACAAAATGCCTGATGCTGCCTCCAACCAAATGCAAAAAGCCCTCTGAGAACCCAGGAAGATGCACTTAGGAATTTCTTCTTGTGGGGTACCCTCAAAGCTCTTTAATTCTCCCTCTGCAGAGGGCATGAAAACAAATAAATTCCTAATAGCTGACCTTGAAATTTAGGTATGTGCACAAACACGTCAGACCCTGCCCTCCCTCCTTCAGGGGAAGATGGAGAACCCCTGCAGAGACCAATGCAGTCCTGGCCAGAAGAACTGCAGCATCAGCTGCGGGATCTGATCCAGGAAACCCAGGGTTGGGAACAGGGTGCTGAAACGGTGCCAGAGCATGGATGGGACTAGTTGGTTAAGCACCAGTGCCCTCCCATGCAAGGAGAGGCATCGGAGAAGTCCCATCCATCTCCACAACTGCTCAGCCACCCTGGACTCTAAACCTTCCCAGTTCTCTGGCTGAGAGGGATGCATGCCAGAGAGAAAAATGCTGAGATACAGCAGTGGACCCGCGCTCCACCTGATTGCCTGAAGCGCGGGTGGGAGGGAGCTTGCCTGCCACCTGGCTCCTACCACCAGGCCAGAGCTGTTGACCCAGGTGGAGGAGGCTGCCAAGTAGATGGCTTGGCAGGCCTCCACCCACACTAGGTCTCCCAGATCCTGGACCACGAGGAGCACGTCGTTGGCATATGCCGATAAGACCAGCCACATCTCCGGCTCACAGAGCACCAATCCCATCAACCTCTTGCGAAGGAGACGGAAGAAGAGCTCAACGGCCAGAGTATACAGCTGGCCTGACAGCAGGCAGCCTTGATGTACTCCCCGCCCAAAACTGACCGGTGTGGTCAGGGTCCAGTTGAGCTTTACCAAACGCTCTGTGGAAGCGTACAGCACCTGAAGAAACCCCACAAAGTGGGGTCCAAAGCTGAAGGCCCGCAGAGTGCCCAGGAAGTACCCAGGGTCCATCCGGTCCAACGCCTTCTCCTGATCCAAGGACAGGAGGGTGAACGACAGCCCATCCCTACACCCTAGCTCTAGGAGATCCTGGACCAAATAAAGGTTGTCAAAGATGGTAAGGCCCGGGACAGTGTAGTTCTGGTCGGACCATGACCACCAGCACGAACTTGAGTCTCAGGGAGATAGCTTTGGCGATGATTTTATAGTCCATGCTGAGGAGCAACATGAGATGCCAGTTCCTCAGATCACGGAGGTCCCCCTTCTTGGGCAGCAAGTTGAGCAGTGCTCGCCTGCACGATAAAGGGAGGACGCCGCTCTCCAAGGACTAGGCCCACACATTGGCAAGATCCGGGACGAGGACGTTCCAGAACACATGGTAGAACTCCACCGTTAGCCTGTCCATGCCCGGGGATTTATTGGTGAGCATGAGACGGTGGGCTTCCAAGAACTCTGCCAGAGAGAGAGGCATCTCTAGCCAGTCCCGGTCGCCCACGCTGACTGTGGGGAGTTCGTTCCAGAGTACTCTGTGGGCGTCAGTGTTGGTCAGATCCAGCGAGAAAAGGGAGCGGTAGAAGGTACAAGTCTTCTCGCACATCTCCACCGGATCCATGAGGGGGGTGCCATCCTCTGCCAAAAGGCAGACAATGCATCAGGGCGTAGAAGCGGGAGCCATGATCCATCTCCCTGAGGATATGGATGTGAGAACAAACAAAGGCACCCCTGGCCTGAAGTTCATCCCGCTTCTCCCAGTATGTTCCGCAGAGGGGTGGATCTCTGGGGCCAGTGGCCAGCCGCCTCTCTAGCTCTAAACCTCGCATTCCAGGTGCTCTGTTGCTGCATCCCTCCTCTGGCTGGCCTCCTGGGTGTAGTTGTAGCTGAAGAACCGTGTGCACACCTTCCCCGCATCCCACCGTCGCACCAAGGGAAAGGGATACCGCGACCCACGCCAGGCCAGCCAGAACTCCTGGAAGGACGCTACAAAGCCCACATCCTCCAGCAGGCTGTTGAAATGCCAGTAGGCTGGCCCCGGCCCCTCTGAGGAGAGAGAGGCCATCACAGCCACCAAGTGGTGGTCTGAGAATGGGGCCGGCCGAATGCTAGAGGAGTGGGCTCAAAAGAGATGATGACGTGAGAGATAAACGTGGTCCAACCGGGAGTGAAACTCTATTGACCCTCCACGCGGACGAAGGTAAACACTGCATCCTCGCTCGGGTGGCAGTCACGCCAGACATCCACTAGGGAGTGTTGGTCTATTATCTCCCTAAGGACGTCCCCATGTGGTCCCATTCCTCGAGGGTGCAGTTGAAATCCCCACCCAGGACCAAGCACTCATGAGGATCCAAAGAGCTGAGGAAGGCGGATGCCTGCTGGTAAAAGCGAAACCTCTCTAGGCCGGATGTCGGGGCATAGATGTTAATGAGATTTAATGTCAGCCCTTCCATCCGAACCCGGAGGTGCAGCAAGTGGCCCTGCAGAACCTCGGCAGTCCCCAACACCTTGGGCTGCAGGTTCAGGGAGAACAGAATCACCACCCCGGCTTGATTGGCCGACAGGTGGCTGAAGTACATCCTGTCCCCCCACTTCCGCCACCAGCTAGCTTCAGTGGCCGGAGCAGTGTGGGTCTCCTGCAGGAAGATGACAGAGTACCTCCCCTCCCAAAGGAAGAAGAGTACCCAACACTGCGGAGACCCAGCCTGCAGCCCCGGGTGTTTAGTGGCAACAATTAACAGCGGCATCGAGAGGGCTGGGGAAGATCCTCGCTGGCTGGAGTGCTGGCAGTCCCATTGGGCCCCACAGCAAACTGTGACCATTTCGAAATGTAAACAGGGCATCACAGAAGCCATGGGCCCACTGGTAGGCCACAGCCTCCCACTGCCCAGTCTCTTTACCCTCCCCCAAAATGGCCCTTACAGTCTGGAGGGTGAGATGTAAATCCCGGCTAGAGCCATTTTTATCTCCCCTTCAGTGGGTGGGGTGGAACGCCAGGCTTGCTTGTGGCGCCTCCCCATGGCAACCTCCCAGCCCGTGGAGCAGGAGGGCTGAGCCCGAATGGGGGAAGAGCCAGGGGACAAGGGCAGTGGTGGGAAGGCGAGGGAAGACAGGGGCTGAGTAGCTGGGGAAGGGGAAGCCTGCCCCTGAGGCAGGCCCTGTCCAAGTCCTGTTGCCAGCCTCGCCGCCCTCTCCTCCTCAGGCCTGGTCTTGCTGCTTTTGGCGGTGGAAACAGCCCGACAGAAAACACCAGGCCTCCCTCCCCCACGGTGTAATATACCAGATACTGGGCCCCTTGATAGGGCACCAGAAATGACCCTTCTAGGGCTTCTCCACTACACCCTGCCAGCAGTAGTTGGATTTGCACCTGCTGGCAGAAGGAGAGAATGTGGCAGAGGGTAGAGTCCTTGCAGCCCAAAGGGAGGGGACTTAGGAATGACAAAGGCCTCCCCAGGGTGGAGAGGAAAGGCAATAGGGCAGCATTGGGGAAGAAGCGAGGTAAATACCACCCGTATGACCAGGTCCTCCAAAGACTCAAGTGGGACATGGACTCCCCCCCGCACTGCCAAACCCTTCTCCACTGCCTCCTGGGCAGCAGCTTCAGATGCCAGGAAGAAAACTACCTTCCCGAACATCTTGGAGGCTGCCACCATGGCTGCGGGCCCTACTACGCATGCTGACGCCCGCACGTAGGTCTCCACGTGGGGCAAGGCTGGCATCAGGAGGCAATGGACCCTGTGCCTCCTGGTCAGGATGGGGAAGGGGCCGTGGCTGCTGGGGATGGAATTCCGGGAGGCAGCAGGCGGGGGGAGGGGACGGGATGGAGGTGGCGGCTACCTGGGCATACACCCTGGGGGCTGGGACACTGTTGCCCCCAGAGCTGGTAGAAGGAACGGGGACAGGAGAGGGGAACCCGAGGCTGTGGCAGGGGGGTGAGCCTTCGCCACAGGTGGTTTTGCCTTCTGGGAAGGGCTCTTGCCCTTCTTGGGCCCCTGACCCTTCAGGGAGGCTTTCCTGATGGTGACACTGGTGGCAGAAGGAGCCACAGCAGGAACGGTCGGGGTCCCGGAATCCCCATCCATCACCTCTGCTGCATGAGTGGGTGGCCCGGCGGCCTCAGAGGGTTCAGCGTTCATAGAGGCAGTGAGGGGAAGGGGAGGGGGAAAGGGGTGGCAGGAGCATCATATGACTGCCCCGCCATTATGTTCACGGATGAGGGAGGTGGGGGGGGGGGACAGGAATAGACAATTAGGAGAGACCAGTAGTGCCGGGGGAGGAAGAGGAAGGCTCACACCTCCCCCCACTAGGCTGGAAGCGGGGTGGGAGGGCAGCAACACACATAGAGGAAAGGGATAGAGGAGCAAGGTGTACAGTTCCCAGCATAGGATGGTAAGAGCAGCTCCTCCAGCTGCACTGGGAAGGTGGGGGGGGGGGGGGTAAATGATTTGAAAGACATGGAGGAAGTGAAATGGTGCGTGGGGGGAGGGTAACTAAAGAAGAAACGGAGGCTCCGGTGCCAAACAAGATGACCGAGGGGGGCATGGGCACACGGAAGGGGGGAGGGGAATGCAGGCTGTGATAAGGAGCCTCCTCAAGAAAGCAGGGAGGCATCAAGATACTGCTTGGGGGGAAAACTAGTGTGCCCATGGGTGCCTGAGAGGCAGGCCCACAGCACCTGCTGCAGGACCCAGCGGAGTAAAGGAGGGGTGGGAAGGTAAGCAGTTGGGCCAAGAATGGAAATGGCCCCTGTAGCACCTAGGGCTGGGGAGGGAGCAGCAGCAGTGGCAGCAGCAGAGATACACGGGAGCCAGTGGGGGGCAGAGGGAGCCATCCCCAGCTCCCTACAAAAGCTGTACCAACTGCCACCTAGGGACCCAGATGGCAGGAGGGTCCCTTTCAAACACTCCCCCCTGCCACAAACTTGTGGAGGGGAAGGAAGAACCCCAGGAACTACTCTAAAGCAGCCCCCTTACCCTCTCTACTCCAGAGGGTGTAGCAGCCGCAGGAATGGTGAAGTCCAGGCCTGCAGCAGTGAAAAAAGGGGCCAGGCAATTCCCAAAAAGATGGAAAATGGGGGTCCTCCCCCCCCCCCCCCACTCACCACCACACACTCAGCAGCTCCTGCCAGCCAACTGGGGAGAGGGGGAGGAAGCTGCCTGCAAACAGAGTAGGCCTCTTCTCTCTAGAAGAGGGGGACCTGGTCCACAATGCAGCCAGGACCTGCCTGCCACAACCCCAGTAGCCCCCCCCCATTCCCCTTCCAAAAAAGAGGAGGGGTGTGTGTGGGGGTGGAAGCACAAGTCCAGACCAGCAGCCTGCTGTGCTCAGTGGAAGAGCGGTTCCCCTCACCACGTCAAGATCACATGACAGGCAGGTTAGAGGGCTTGATAGAAGGGGAGAGAGGCAGCTCTTGAAAAAGGAACAGCAACTGCCCTGACTAATCAGGGGCAACTGAGACAGGGCTGCTCTAAAGCAATTAAGGGCCAGGTGAGCTGATTCAGGCTGCCACAGGACCTCTTTAAAAATTTTCCGGGGGGCCATGGGGAGAGCGGAGGTGGAAAAGAACAAACAACTGATAAGGAGACTCAGAGGAGCTGAGCAGACCAACACCAGCACTGCTAAAGGCTGCAGGGAGAGGCGAAAGGCTTGGGTAGGGAGTGTTTGGAGTCTCCCTTTCTCCAAGTAGCCAGTGGAGGACTGTTTACTCAGCCCCCACGGGACCCAGCACTCTGTTGTTTTGCCAAGGGACAGAAGGCCAAACGCTGAAACAAGGTGAGTGAGACTTGTACGGTGGCCCCAAAACTGTGGGATAGTGGGCAGAATGGGGGTCTGGGACCCAGGAGTGGGTCTGACTCTGCCACATAAGTTTCTTAGTGAATTAGAACTAGGTATGTGTTTTCTATTCATTTTAATTTAGTAACTTACTTTGATCTGTCTGTTTTCACTTGCAACCACTTATATCCTACTATTTGTACTTAGTAAACAAAAGTATATTTATCAGGCCCAGTGTAAATAATTGTTACCTGGGGTGAGAAACCATTGTACATATCTCTTTCATTGATAAAGGGGGCTTACTTGATGAACTTCACGGTGTAAAATTTTGCACAGAGAAAAATGTGGTGTGTGTGTGTGTGTGTGTGTGTGTGTGTGTGATATTTGGGGGTTGGTTTCCTGAGTGTCATGGCTTAGAACTATATCATCCCAGAGCCGAAGTGGTTTAGTTGTCTGCATTGCTCTGCAAGGGAGGGATGACCCTCCTAACTCTGGACATTGCCTGGGAGAGACTAGAAGATCTGGCCCAGCAGGACAGGGTGGTACAGATCCCCCAGAGAGCAAGAAGGTGGGTGTCAGTGGCATGATCAGCACAGTGGGGGGAACAATCCCAAGGGACTACTGTGACTGCACCCCGTCACAGTGAAGCAAGCAGGGTGATGTGCACAGCTGGTTGCTGTGGATGCTCAGAGGTAAGGCCTTGTTCTAAAGGCCTTGTCTACACTACATATGGTTAAATTTATTAAGGTTGATTTTTAGCACCTGATTTTGTAATGTCAAAGATGCCTGTCCCCACTGTGCACAAGAATTCAACATAATCTGAAGTAGTGCATCCTCAGAGTGGCTACAGTCAACTTTGAGAGCAATGTACTGTGGGTACCTATCCCACAGTTCCTGCCACCCCTTTGCATTCTAGGTTATGTTCTCAGTGCATGCTGGGACCAAAACTGTGCAGTCCTGGGTACATGTCATCATTGTCTCCTCCTTACCACCCCTCACTTGAAAGCAACAGAAAACAGTCCCTTTTCCCCTCTGGTTATCCAGGCATATGCCAATCACAGGGTAAGCATGGAACCCATCATAGAACCTGTTCAGCAGCAAAGTATTATGACAATCATATTAATCATGGTGCATCTTATGCTGAAGTATATTCAGAGCATATCTGGGGCTTGTTGGAACAAAGAAGAATCCTGGGAGGCCATGAACATACTCTTCTGCAACGCACTTAATTGGAGCAACTAGCAAATGCTGCTGGCATTCAGTTCTCTTGACACAGTGGAACATTGGTTCTGTAAGAGAAGCACATACTGGTGGGTCTGCATTGTGATGCAGCTATGGGACAATCAGCAGTGGCTGCAAGACTTTTGCATGTTTAAGGCCACTTCCATGGAAGTTTGCAAATAGCTTTCCCTCTCCATGAAGTGCTTTGACAGTTGAGAAGTGAGTGGCAATAATCCTGTGGAAGCTTGTGATGCCAGACAGCTACTGGTCAGTTGAGAATCATTTCAGAGTAGGGAAATGTACAATGGGCTCTATTGTGATCCAAGTAGCCAAAGCAATCAATAACCTCCTGAAAAGAAGCCTTATGTTATCACTACAGAAATTTCTGCCCCAGTAGCCCTCCAAGTAGGGATGTCCTGGTTGTTCAACCTGACAAGACTTCATGTGTTTGCAGCCTGGCTTTGAATTAGACAGGTTTATAAACCCTGTGTACAAAGTAGCCAGTGTCTGGGAAATATCACTTTCAATTAGGTACTTGCTGCTTGGTTTCCCCCAGCAATGGGCATTTGTTCCTTTAGTTGCCCTTTTCTATATCTTTTCCAACTCCGATATCTTTTTTGAGATGGGACAACCACAACTGGACACAGTATTCAAGATGTGGGCGTACCATGGATTTTACAGTAAAAGTAGAGAAGTTTGGTTTGCCAGAGTGATCAGTAAAGTCAATGCAGACCAACGACATGAAAAGGCCACAAAACATCGAGCCTCAAGATTGCATCAACATAAAGAAAGCCTTATGAGCCATTGTCAAAGCCAATTTCAGAGGTACTAAATGAGGCTGTTGATGCTGGAGACATAAGTTTACATGAACCATCATGGCGGTCACATTATACTTTCTATTTAAACAAGAGATATTAAATGCTCCAAACTAGAAGCCAAAACTAAGTGCATTACCACTTGTTAATCCTGAAGTTAGATACTGGCTCTGACCAATCTTTCTGCCCCAAACCCACCTACCTAGTGAGAAGTCTGTGGTGCAACAGTAAAAAGCAGCTGAAAAAGTTAAGTACACTCTCACCATATTCAGAACATGAGCATAACAGGGCTGATATCTGACACCTATTTTCATCTGTACATTTAAGTCATTGCATATGTTAACTTGATGTCAGTGCTAGGCCATTACATACATTTCTAGATCTTCAGATTAGAGATATCAGCTGTGTCTGTGGCAACCCACATCTTAGAGTTAAATGCTCGTAAATTGAACTCCAAAGAGATGGCTTCATGTGCTTTTGATGGATCTACAAATGTCCCTGAAAGACAGTCATGTACAATCTTTGCTCAGAGAAAAGTGTAACCCTAATATCTGCTATACAGCAGCCATCTATTTCCAATTGCATAGTCTTCAATACATTGAAGTCAAATATGTTGTGTGGTTGTGTTTTTTTTTTTTTTTTTTTTTTTCTTCCAACAAGAGGACTGAATATATTGTGGAGGGGAGAGGGGAGAAGGAGATATCCTGGACCTTAAGTTCACATTAGTTCAACTTAGAACTGGCTTTCTCATCAGCAGTCATAGGCTACTGTCTTAAAATTACAGGAACTATTATTATTATTATTAGCTTTGGGAAGCATCTACTGAGAGGACAGATTTAAGTAGTGAGGCTCAGACTACTTTTGCTACTGCATTCAGAGAAGACTATTGCCATTCTCTGACTCGTAAGTATAATGTTGAAATCACTTGGGTCATCAAACAATGTCATTCATGCATCTGCTACAACAGTTGTAAATCTTTGATCCAAATGCAGCTTGTATTGATCGACAGAGATCCATGGAAAACATACTGGAAGAAGCAAAGACTTCAGAAGATGACTAAAGGCATTTTATATTTAATCCTTACATGAAAAGGACAAGAAGTGTGCATTAAGCCAGGCTTGATTCTTATAATGCTACAACTAAAAATTTTTATTCTTCTCAACCTTTACTTTTACAGATGCCTGGCTTATAAAACACCCATGGTTGAATGAAGTGAGGCACTGCCAGCAATGGGGCTGCTATTGGACCAAGACAGAACAAAGAATTTGAACACAGAATATAATGCTGAACAAATGAATAATTGACTTAAAGGTCTTAATCTTCACTAGTTTGACACTGTAATGAAAGAAGGAATTCATCTCTTCTTACTCCTAGTCACAACAGCTACAGTTGAGTGTTCTTTTCCATCATTGAATATTATTTTGTTTTCTGAAAGTCACTGAGACAGACCTCTCTTCCTCCCCCCATGCTTTATGAAATGGACATGAATATACATAACTCAAGGGTGCTTTGAGCAAATTATTATACACAAGCTATCAATCTTCATGTCATGATCTGCTGGTTCTGTTTATCTTTCTTTGATGTATGTATCATTTTTGTGTGTAAAATTAGACCTATGGAGCGGGGAATATTTTGTGGGTTTTAAATGCATGAATGAGAAGCATCCAGAGTGTTAACATCGATGTCTTGATGAACAAGTGTTAATCTCTTTTTGTCCTTAAATCTCAGCAGTGGTTGGTAGGAAATGGCTTCAATTCTCTAAAAAAGAATAGGAAAGCACAGGCCTGGGTCTTTTGGCTGGGGCTGCACCTGAAGGAAGGACTCAAAGACCCCAGGGCGGGGAGACAACCCTCGTTTGGAGGGGCAGCTGAAAAAGAGGTTTTAGGGTGAGTCTGAAAAGTTTGTACTGAAGCTTAAGAATTAGTTAAGTGGTTTTGTTTCTTTTCATTTGTAACCTACTTTGCTCTGCCTGTTCTCACTTATTACCACTTAAATCCTACTGCCTGTACTTAATAAAATCACTTATTTCTATTAAACCAGTGTAAATTATTGTTAGCTAGAGGGGCAACTACTGTGTACATTCTCCCTTTCATTGCTAAAAGGAGCTTTCCCAAGTAATTCACTGGGGAGTTGATCCTATTTGGCAAGTGGTATCCAAGGAAGCTGGCCCCAAAACTGCACTCTCCTTGGACTTGAAGAGGTCCAGTGCCTGTACTGCTTCTCCGTGGGGCAAGGATCTCAGCTTGAGGTCTTGGCTGGGGGAAACCAGCAAAGTTGGCCCTGCAGGACCAGGAGGTGAGAAGCCCCAGAGAGCAGGAAGGCCATTGGCTGTGTTGGCACACTGGGAAGCACTCCTAAGAGGAAGACCTCATCCCATCAGTCACCTTGTGCCTGACCACAAACTAATAATGAAGGATTGAGATTACCGGATACTTATTTAGCCACCTCTTGGCCACCAAAAATGAACCAATTGCATTCCAGAAGTTCATTAACAGTGTTGTACAAAACCAAGAAAGAATGTAGATGTAGTTCTTTATAAGAGGCTTGAGTAGCCAACTTTAATTTCTCTGGTGATTTTAAAACATGAGTTAAATCTAAAAATGGTTGTGAAGCATTTTTCAGTTTTTATTGTGGTGCCGTACAGCCCATTTTCAACCTTATGTATACTTGACCTGCCTCCCAGTTTCAATTCCTCAGGAAAACACTGCAAAGTAGAGAAGTTTCTACTCCCTTTTTCTAGACAGGCAAAAACTGGCAATCAACAAGGTCACACAGAGGCAGAAGAATCCTACCCACTGTACTGGGTTTGTAGCCTTTTGTACGTAGGTAGGGAGAGGAAGCCTGGTAATGAGCTTGTCTGCTGAGCTCCACTGCATTACTACTGCCTGCCTCTTGTGTGCGCTATAGCATGTGGCTTCCTTAGCTAATCAGCAGACCAGAGCTGAGAGCAGTTAAAGAACCACTGGTCATTTGCTGGTGCATACCTGACTAGGAAACAGCAGACCCCCCTCTGGAACAGAGGTCTTTGTCCAGAAAACAGAAAGTGCTTGCTATTACAGGTAGAGGAAGGGAGCTGGCTAGCACAATTGCAAATAAAGCAGCAATACCTCCTTTCTTTAACTCTTGGAAACCCAGTACTTACAAAACCAAGACGACAATGAGTATATTAGAACATGGAGTTTCCCTCAAATGGCTATCACTTTCATAACTTTCAAATCACTATTGAGCTAATGGTGAACATACTTCTAGCATGAAGTGTTAGATAAACTAGAAAAGATACTAGGTTATATGCCAAGTGTCACTCTTCTTTAGGCTATTTATTTCAGTTAAGGTCACATTAATTTATCAAGTTGGCCTAAAAAAGGAGCTCCTTATAGCCATGTTAATCTATGTATGTATGATCAAACAATAACAGATAGCATACTGGAGAAAGGCAGTTACTCCATTACAGTTAAATATTGAACTAGCTTCCATTCTATTGCTCATATTTAGCCTCAAAATTTTGAATTAGAAAAGCAGTTCGGTCTGAAAATTGCCACATTTACTCAGGCCAGATCCACAGTGGCAGACAAAATCAATGCAAGATACGCAACTGCAGCTATGTGAATTGTGTAACTGAAATTGATGTACCTTGCATTGGTTTTTTTCCTAGGGCAACTCCACAGTGGGAGGTCAGACAGGAGAAACTCTCCCATAGATTTCCCTTAGTCCTTGCGACAGTGTATCAGTGCCAATGAGGGTGTTCTCAGCATTCTATTTAGTAAGTCTTTACTAGACCCGCTAAGTCGACTGCTGGAAGATCTACTGCCACAGCATCCATCTTCCCACAAGTGGGGAGACGGCCTCAGAAAGCAAAAAAAAGTTTTTGAAAGTTTGTCAAAACTTTTTAATTACAGGCCATTAAAGCTATCCTGAACTGAATGTTGAATAGTCTATCATTTGTCTCTCTCCTTTCTGACTTAAAAATTAGCTCATTACCATCCCTTACAACTTTCCAAGGGTTAAATCTCCCTGAAACTCAAGCTCTTGTTAAAGATGTACAGATCTTTGAATTCCTGATAAGATCAATATGATTGCTTATCAAGTGGGCAGCGTCAGGTATACAGTCCTAAACTATTTACTTGCTTTGAAATAACTGGTGTGTTAATAAAGTAATAGATTAATATATTGTCATTTAGTAACTTTAACTTGCTGTTAAACAAAGTTTGTTTTTACTGTAAAATACGATTGTATATAATAGCTTTCATATATGTCAATTTTCAAAATACTCTAATCTGCCCCTTCTCTTTCCTGTAGCTTGCTAGAAGAGAGTACGTAACATCCATAAGTGCCTAAGGTGCTTTGTAGCAAGCCAAGAATTATTTACATTATTTAGAGAAGCTTAAGGGAAGTTCAGATTCTTTCATTTGCCTCCAGGATCAAGTTGTATTGACCTATTTCTCAAATCTTCCCCCTCCCCTTCCCTGAGTTGCAATTTAGACTTTAAGAATAACCCAGCCACCGTAAAATGACATTTTTCTTTTTAACATTAACTTCAGTGTTCAGACAGAACCCAATGCAATTTTTGATTTTTTTCTCATTTTCATTTAATATTTCAGTGTGAAAATATCAGAGAAAAGTTTCTGTAGACCAACCTCACGTCTGAAAAACCAAGCGCTTCTTGAATTTCACAGATTTTTTTTTCTGCCAAACAGAAATTTTACATGCAAGAACAACATTGTGTAGAAGCAGGATTGCTCACCCTACCTTTGTGTATACAGAATACACACACACATTCACATTTCCTGAGCTGACAAAGCAGTTTCACTGCAGCAACAACCAAATAGATGTACTTAGGCCAACACCATTTCACCTAGGCTGGGACAACAATTGCAGTAGAGATAGTGTGCCTTGGTAACAGACTTGGAGCCTTTCATGTTAAATTTTCTCTTCTCTAATACAGGAAGCCCCCAACTTGCGACTGCCCGAGTTCGGCTCCCCACACTTACAACCATTGTTGTAAGTGCAGAAGGGGCCAGAAACCCCTGACTTACGTCCTTGGCCCGCATTTACAATGGTGCACAGCGCCTATCATAAATGAGGGTTTGAGTTATGATGCTCCCGACTTGCGATGCTTCTCACAGAAGTGGTTCCCAACATTTTTTTTTTATACCACGGACCAGCAAACCTATTCACAAACTTTTGGCAGACTGGTAACATTTTATTTACATATTTGCATATTCATTATGCAAATAAAATGTTACTGGTCCGCCAAAAGCCCCAGCCCCCAAAGCCACTGTAAACAGCTAGCTTCAGCAGTTGCCACGTGGCAGGCACCTGCTGCAGCTGAAGCCAGCTGTTCATGGTGGCTCTGGGAGCCAGGACTGGAGTACACCCCAAACCCAGAGCTCCCCAGTGCCAGCCATAAACCCTAGAGCCCCCCCCCACTACGCCCAAGTGCCAGCCACTGACCCAAGTCCCCTGAACCCATCCCCCCATGCCAGCTTCCTGCCCTCAGACCCCTCCACAGTGCCAGCCCCCTTTAGAGCCACACTGCACCCAACCCCCCATAAAGTCTACCCCAGTGCCAGCCCCCAACAATAGCCCCATCCCCAGAGCTCCCCAGCACTAGCCCAGCCCCTGGAGCTCCCCAGTGCCTGCCCTGCCCCGCCCCCTCAACTAGCCCTGCACTGCTTCCCAGCCACCAGCTGAGTGCTGTTCCCCAGGTTGCAGCTGCTCTAAGGCTGCCATGCCAATCTCCGCTGCCATGCAGCGAACCACTTTTCTACATCCAGGAGCAAATCCCCACAGCTGCCTGGCACTGGCTGACAGAGGCAGGGCATGACACGCCTCTCCCAACAGCTGCGGCGGGAGGGGAGGCACTAAGAAGTGTACCCCATGCCCGAGAGCTGCTGCAGCCCAGTAGCCAGCAGTTCATGGATTGGCACGAGGCCGTGGAACAGTGGTGGGGAACTGCTGCTCTAAGACACATGCCCTACTTTAAGTAGGGCAATGGTGCAGTCCAGGTCTGTGTGTTCTCCCATGAGTTCAGCAGAAACTGACTGTTCTCCCTTGTGTTGCTAGATACAATTTGGAACCTTCATAATTTTGATTTTGTTTTTAAATACCATCAATACACATGGTGTCTCCATGGAAAACTGGCAGGCAATTTTCAAAAGCATCTGATTGCTGAGACAAAAAGATACATTAAAAAAAATCTTACAACCCAACTACACAGTTAAAAGGTGTTTCAATAAGTTTCCATTGCAGTTCCTGACCTTGTTTATACAATTTCCCTTTGAAATTTCAGGAGCCTTCACTAGCTCCACACAGGATTTTAAAAAAAAAGTCTGCTGTTTAAGTTAGAATTTGCTTCATGCTGATGAAAGCGGATGCACTCCAATATAAGGTGGCACTTGTACTGACAAACCCAAAGTTTGCCAGTTGACAAAATGAGCTTGACTAAATCTCACTGAATATTGGGCTGGGAGAGTCCCCTCTCTATATAAATTGATCTTGCCCCTAGATCCGCATGATCCAGTTTATCTTCCAATTCTGCTTTTCAGCACAGCAGGAATTACAAAACCCTGACCTGAGATACAATATACAAAAAACTATGATCATAGTTGTGATGCAATCTACTGAAAAGACTCCCAGCAGCTTCACAAAGCTACAACAAAATGTGGATTACAAAACCATTTTTCTTGGGAAATGGAGGGAAATGGCACAGGAAAAGAGAGTATACAAAACAGTACAGGCACAGGTCCATTACACTCTATAAAACAGCACAGAGAACCTGGCTTTTTAAAACTCACAAAGGGATTAAAAATCCAGACTTTTCCGGAGATTTCCATTCATGCTCTCAATGTGACACAAAATTTATGTCCAAGTGGTGCTTAAAAAGGTGATGGGGGGAGGGGGAATGCACAAGCCCCTTGGCAGAATGGGTCCTGCCCTTCCCTAGGTCACAGGGGCACATGTAGCAGCCAAGGATGACACACCCCTTTGGTTGTGGTTCAGTGTCTCAAAGCAGCCTTCTGTTTGGCAGGAGATGGGTAAGGAGAGGGCACTCTATCCACCAAGGAGGAGCTACTCAGGGTGGACTGAAGGTAAACAGTCTTGTGAAAGAGTCTGTTGCTGAGGAAAACCACCAAGGAGAAGAGACGCAGCTGGAAATGGCTGAAACACAGAACAAATGCTGTGAGCTCCCATCCCAGCGTGGGTGCATCTTGCACACAAACATGCTAATTTAATAGTGCAGCTAGAAGCTCCCTTTGTCTGTTTTTATATTTTGCTCAGTATATTCAGATAATGAGCTTATTCACAGCACAAATTAGTAGATACATTCTACAGTAACAAAGAGTAGAGGCCCAATGCAAGCACATTTGTCATACCCCCTGGAAATGTAGAATGCCTCCATTCCAGACCCAATTATTTCAACCTTGGGGTTAAGTCAGTCTTCAAAAGCCCGAAGCTGACAATAAGAGCTGAGTTAATGGCTGTCCAGGAATCCCAAGGTTTTGGCATGCCCCTCCCTCCATTCAGGGAGTGCAACATATTTGCAAAAACAACAAGGAGTCATGTGGCACTTTAAAGACTAAAAGATTTATCCGGTAATAAACTTTCCTGGGTAAAACCCACTTAATCAGATGAACTGGAGTGGAAATTACAGAGGCTAGCACTTGTGTGTCTGTGTATTTTTTTACACACTAATAACAAAAAAGTGAGTTACTTATCAAGCATAGGACCAGTGTTGACAAAGCCAATTCACTCAGGGTGGATGTGGCTCACTCACAGCAGCTGAGGGGGAGGTGTGAACACCAAGAGAATTCACACTTTTCCATCAGCCGCTGTGAGTGAGCCACATCCATCCTGACTGACTGACTGAATTGGCTTTATTAGCATTAGTCCTCCGAATAGTAATGTAACACTCCCATCTTTGCATGTGTGTATATCCCTGCCAAACTGAAGATTCCACTTCATGCATCTGAAGTGTGTTCCAGCCCATTGAAGCTCATGCTCAAATAAATTGGTTAGTCTTTAAGGTGCCACAAGACTCCAGGTTGTTTTTGCTAAAACAGACTGACACTACTGCCCTTCTGAAACTAAGGAAAAGACTTACTATGCTTTCAAAGGTGTCTTTGCTTCATTGGCGCTGATAATAAACAGAGGGAAAAGAATGGAGAACAGGCAGCCACTGCAAAGGAAAAAGCAACACATTGAACAAAAAGTCAATTACTACAGGTATGTGTCCTAATAAAATTACACAGGAAAATGATCTCCCATGTAACCAAATCTAATTTCAGAACATCCCTGTGCAAAGTGAAGACTTTCAAACAAAGGAGAAATCAAACAGCACAAACAAGGGCCATAGTGAATTGGTAATAAATGGAGCAGATGGCATCTGTCACAATATTTAACAGGGAAACACACTGTGCAGAGACTACATTTTGCAGCAGCTCAGCTCAGAGAGAGTATCTTGTGCTGGGACTTGTAGCTTCAATAGGCTGCACCTACAAATAGAGATTGCTGTGGGCTTCATGGGACTAGTCTATTGCAACCATCACCAGTTCACTGCAATCTTAAGTGAGAATCTCAGTCACCTGGACAATGAGTAAAAAGTGTGAAACTGACCATGTAACTAAAGGACAAATAACTACAATAGAAACTGGTTACATTTAATTCTTTTCCTGCTGAGATGCATTGGAATATTCTTTTAAGTGCAAATATTCAGTGAATTTTAGGAAAACGACAGATACAAAGTTTGATACGCACTGGGTTTTACCTCCCAAATATATGCTCAGTGTTAACTTAGGCAAGACCGAAACAATTAGAAATGCAACTCAGAGAAGCGTGTCTGTATTAATAAATCGTGGCCCATGCTAGCACTGCTTACTGCTATGCATTATTAAAAGAGAAATACGCCACTAACATTGGCTCCATCTGTAAGCTTTTTCCAACTGTATGGGAGAAGGTTGCAGCAGAGTCACAGCAGGATGAGAAATCATAAAGCAAATAAAAATGACATCTCAACAGAGAGGGGATTTCTGAGCTTTTCCCAGCCAATGTACCTCCAAATGATCAATACAGTGCGGCAAGAAGTAAGGGAAAGCCTACTATCCAAATATGTCTCATAGGTGTATGGAAATTCTGTGGAAGAACCTGCACTATAGCTCCGATTTTAATGGAAAAAACTTCCTTATTCCTCAATGCAGTTTCCCGGTTTTATTCTCCTCCAACTACTTATTAGCAAGAGCTATTTTCTTATGGTACTGTTGTAGAAGCAGATATACTCCTCTGATTTGAAGAAGTTGGAGACATTCACATTTCTCTGGTGGTGTCTTGGAGAGTGGAAATTTTGGGTGGTGTCTGAGTGACATGTTACCTCTGCATTTATCACCCTCAAAGCACGATCACCCCTGTATTCCCCATTCACACTGAAATTTACCTGATGATGTAAGATGACTGCATTGCAGTAAGAAAAGCCAGAGGTAAACCAAATCCAAAGTAATAGGGCCAGTTCCTCTCAATGTTGGATAACCGTTGATGCATTTCAATTCCTAATAAATATACAAATTAGCATACAGAAAAGCAGGAGAGTTTTGGTACAGAACATGTGTTGTCACTAAATCTCACATTTCTAGAATGCCAAGCATCCTTAATGATCCCAAAGTAATTTACAAATTACAAAAGGGAGCTGTAGTGCCCATTCCATAGTTAAGGTTGCAAATAAGTTTCCATATAAATTAGATTTTGGCTCTACCCTTTAAAATCAACAAACCAAAAGAATATTAGCCTCAAAAGTGGTATGTGAAGTATGAGGTGATAGAATTTTTCTATCACGCGTCAATAAAATCTGACAAGAGATCCCCATAGAATCTGAAGCTTTCTGTAAAATCTGAGAAGGGAACACCACAGAAATAGAGATGTTCTTCTGAGCCTAAAAATCTAAGTTTTGTATTTATCTATAGTAAAACAACGGATTATAAACTGGTTTACTGGACCCACTGAGTTGATAAAGGCAAAAGGCACAAGACAAAAAGCAGTTGCTTAAACTCCAATATTAGATAACATCAAGACTTGTAAGTGTAACCTCAGAAAAGCTGGTGAGCTTAGTTACAATATGGAAGACTATAGAATTTCATAGAACGCTAGAACTGGAAGGGCCCTTGAGAGGTCATCAAGTCCAATCCCCTGCCCTCATGGCAGGACCAAGCAACGTCTAGATCAGGGCTGGCAAAATACAACCTGGAGGCCAGATCCAGCCTCCGGATCACCCTGCTGGAACTGTCAAGCACACAGCTGTGCGGTTTAAAGCGCAGTCCACGCGGCTCTCTGTTCTGCAGGGTGGGGGAAACTTCCTGCAATCTCCCTGACCCCAGCCCAATCCTCAGCTCCTATTGGCTGGAAACTACCAGCCAACAGGAGCTGAACAATTGGTCTGGGGGATGGGAGCAGTGCAAATATCCTTCCCCTCCCAGAGCTGACAGCCAAGTGCAGGGAGTAGCCTGCTCAGGCAGAGCTAAAGCAGGAAGGGAGTCCAGCCTGCCTTGGAGTGCTGGGCTTAGATAAGCGCCTCCCGGCCAGAGTCTGCCTCTGGCACCCCAACTCCCTCCCCCAGGTCACCATCCAAACCCTTTGCACCCTCATGCCCCAGGTCACAACTCCCTCCTGGACTTTGAATCCCCTCCTACAACCCTCCCCCAGCACAGAATCCTCTCCTGCACCCAAACACCCTCCCAGACCCTGCATCTCATTCCCCTGTCCTAAGTCACCACCCTCTGCAGTCTGCACCCCCTTTTCCCAATGTCACAGCTCCCTCCCAGACTTTACACCCTCCTAGTGCCCCTCCTCCAGGCCAGAATCCCCTCTTGCACCCATACCCCCTCCCTGATCTTACACCGCAATCCCGACCCAGGTCACAACCCCATGTTTTGCCCAAAATTCCCCTCAGACCTCACACCATCTCCTGTACCCCAGTCCTTTACTCTGTGCCCAATCTCCATCCTAGACCCCACACCCCTAACACAGAAAAGTGTGGCCCTTAACCACTTTCCAAAATCTTGGAGTGGCCCTCTCCTGACAGAAATTATTGCCCACCCCTTGACTAGATCATCCTGGATAGATGTTTATCCAACCTGCTCTTAAATATCTCCAGTGATGGAGACTCCACAACCTCCCTAGCCAACTTATTCCAGTGTTTAACCACCCTGACAGTTGGGAAGTTTTTCCTAATGTTCAACCTAAACCTCCCTTGCTGCAATTTAAGACCATTGCTTCTGGTCCTATTATCAAAGGCCAAGGAGAACAATTTTTCTCCCTCCTCCTTGTAACACCCTTTTAGATACTTGAAAACTGCTATCACGTCCCTTCTCAGACGTCTCTTTTCTAAACAAGCCCAATTCTTTCAGTCTTCCCTCACAGGTCATGTTTTCTAGACCTTTAATCCTTTGTGTTGCTCTTCTCTGGACCTTCTCCAATTTCTTTCTTGAAATGTGGTGCCCAGAACTGGACACAATACTCCAACTGAGGCCTAGTCAGTTCAGAGTAGAGCGGAAGAATGTCTTCTTGGCTATGTCTACACTGGCGGGTTCTTGCACAAGAACATCTTGTGCAAGAGTTCCTGCGCAAGAACTCTTGCACAAAAACACGTCCACGTGCTTTTGCGCAAGAGCATCCATGGCAGTGTGGACACTCTCTTGTGCAAGAAAGCTCTGATAGCCATTTTAGCCATAGGGCTTTCTTGCGCAAGAAACCCCTGCCATGCGTCCACACTGCCCTCTTGCGCAAGAGAGCGTACACTTGTTAGAAAAAAGCGTAGCTCTTGTGCAAGAAGCTCTCTCTTACCATGCTTTACTGTAAATCTTCTTGCGCAAGAGTGGGCGGGCAGCGTGGACACTCTGCAAAAGAACATCTGTTTTTGCACAAGAACCTGCGCCAGTGTAGACATAGTCTTTGTGTCTTGCTCACGACACTCCTGTTAATGCATCCCCGAATCACGTTTGCCTTTTTTTGCGACAGTGTCACACTGTTGACTCCTGTTTAGCTTGTGGTGCACTATGGCTCCTAGATCCCTTTCTGCAGTACTCCTTCCTAGACAGTCACTTCCCATTCTGTACGTGTGAAACAGATTGTTCCTTCTTAAGTGGAGTACCTTGCATTTGTCCTTATTAAACTTCATCCTATTTACCTTAGACCATTTCTCTAGTTTGTCCAGATCATTTTGAATTATGACCCTATCCTCCAAAGCACTTGCAACCGCTCCCAGCTTGGTTATCATCTGCAAATTTAAAAATCGTACTCTGTATGCCATCATCTAAATCATTGAAGAAGATATTGAACAAAACCGGTCCCAAAACAGATCCCAACGGAACCCCATGTGTTATACCTTTCCAGCATGACGGTGAACTATTAATAACTACTCTCTGAAGGTATGTCTACGCTGCAAAGTTAATTTGAAATAACAGCAGTTATTTTGAATTAACTTCAATAGCGTCTATACATGCAAACCGCTATTTCACATTTAATTTGAAATAGCGGCACCCTTAATTCGAAAACCTCATTCTACGAGTAGTGCCAAATTCGAAATAGCTATTTCAAATTAAGTGCTGTGTAGACTCTAATTTATAAGTAAAAGCTCTCTCTTTCGTTTTTGGGGGGTGGTTTGTAGTTCGCCACGGCTATAAACTGTTATTCTAACTAACTATATACAAGCTGAAGTAAAATAACTGGTTATTTTTAACTACTAACTGTTTAACAAAAGAAAAACAAACAGGAACAGATATGTCTATAATATCTATCTAAATTTCTTCCTTTTTCTTCACAAAAGTGACATGGAAAAGAAAAAAGTTGGAGCTCCATCTGTAGCTGAGGGTGGCAAAGAAGGAATTGAGAGAAGTTGGGCTGAGTGCGCTAACTTCAAAGGTGGGAACACCACACACCTCTCATGCATGCATAGCCCAACTGGATACTGCTGTAAAAGTCACCGATCAGTGGCACCAGGACAATCCCAATGCCAACAGTGGCGTATCCCGGGGACATCATTCAAAAAAGAACACTATGTTCAATTGAAATTTAACTAATAGTTAACTGTAGGTGGCAGAATTAAGTTATTTCAACTGGGATAACTGAACTAACATTCCTCTTGTGAAAAGTAACATGGAATCCAGAGCCATCTACAGAGCAACCGATAGCTGGAAGGCACCTGAGGTATTCCGGGGGCCTGGCACAGGGCAGCAATGCCCTCCTACACTCACCACAGAGGGGGCAGTTTGGCATGGCACAGCAGCCTGCTCCACTCCCCTGTGACAGGTGAAGCAGAGCGCCCAAGCCCCTGGATGCTCTGCTCCCAAGAGGTGGAGGGCAGAAGGCTAGTAGTCAGCAGCAGGGCAGACCCCTGTTGCTGCCGTGTGCCAGGCCCCCTACATTACTCAGGGATGGGGGCACAGGCAGAGCAGATGCGGGGCTTGGGGAAGGGGTGGAACAGAGGCCGGGAAGGGGGGTTGCCCTGGGCTCGATGCCTGCCTGGGGCACTGTGGGGTGTTGCCCCAACCCCCATGGACCCCTAGGGATAACCCTAGTGGGATCTTTTGTCAGGACGAGTTGTCAAAGCATCTTGCTCTAATCTGAAAAAAGATACCAACATTTCTTTCTTCTTCTATTATCTTTGCTGGAAAAGGTTAAACAGGTATGACAATTTTACCATATGTCTGAGAGACATGTAAATGTTTATGTTCTGCATATCTAGATATGTGCAAAACAGGGCAAGAGATAGCCTGGGCTTACCTGACAGTCATCAGGACCTTTCCCAATCCAGAGCTCTAGTATTAGAAATGAAAGTTCGCTTTTCTTCTGGTAGATTTTTTCCCCTCAAACTGAATTTAGAATTCAAATGGTTCCTATAGGGGTAAAACTGCCTCTTTGGATTTAGTTCTTGTATGACTTGTATGTCTACCCTACCACCCTAGTTCAAACTAGGGTGGTAATGTAGGCAACCGGAGTTGCAAATGAAGCCCGGGATTTGAATTTCCCGGGCTTCATTTGCATAAAGCCGGGAGCCGCCATTTCTAAATGTCCGCTAGTGTGGACTCCGTGCCGCGCGCCTACACGCGGCACGGACTAGGTAGTTCGGACTAGGCTTCCTATTCCGAACTACCGTTACTCCTCGTGAATAGGAAGCCTAGTCCGAACTACCTAGTCCGTGCCGCGTGTAGCCGCGCGGCACGGAGTCCGCACTAGCGGACATTTAAAAATGGCGGCACCCAGCTTTATGCAAATGAAGCCCGGGAAATTCATATCCCGGGCTTCATTTGCAACTCCGGTTGCCTACATTACCACCCTAGTTCGAACTAGGGTGGTAGTGTAGACATACCCTTAATTGCATGGAGTGAAAAAGATTTGGAGCTAAAATAATGTTACAGAAGAGAACCTTGTTTTCTCCCTCGAATTGAGAATTCCATGGTATACCTGCAAACCAAGTCAGAAGGATGCTAAATCCAAAGTTTTCAAGTGAGAACCACCAGGAGAATTTCAGACTGCATCTGGCCCTCAAACAAATGTTTATTATTCTACACATCTTCCCTGCCCTGCTTTCTCATCTCTGCTACAGCCTCAATGAATAAGCAAGCAAGAGACTTGACATAGCACAACCAGAGTGCTCAGCCACAGAAAAACAGAGAATAGCAGAAAATCATCCATAGTGGCCCCTTATCAGCCAATGTTAAATGGATTGTGAAATGTATTCAGCCTCCTGTACTGCTCTATGGTTGAACTCATACCTTGATGCCAGAAAGGTGTGGACTCAAGATCCCTATCAGAATTTGGATTCACATTGCAATGGAGCATGGGCCAGTGAAAGATTAGCTGTGATGTCAGAGTTTACCTTTAAGTCCCATCTGCCCATATCTGGTGACTGTGAGATGGGAAGAGGAAGTTACTCCCCTTGTGCAGTAATGATGTTTCTTCGAGGTGTATGTTCCCGTGGATGCTCCACTAGAGGTGTCGGGCTCGTCCCGGCGCCACAAGTCGTAGTTGTCGTCAGCTGTGGTCCAGCCGGACCGCGCATGCTGCTTGTGCTGATTGTTAGCGGGCAAATTAGTCGAAACAATAGTAAAGAATAAAATTGTAAAGCATGTAGAAGAACATAATTTGTTGGACAAAAGTCAACATGGTTTCTGTAAAGGGAAATCATGTCTTACTAATCTATTTGAGTTCTTTGAATGGGGTTAACAAGCATGCAGACAAGGGGGATCCAGTAGATATAGTATACTTGGCTTTTCAGAAAGCCTTTGACAAGGTCCCTCACCAAAGGTTCTTATGTAAATTACATGGCCATGGGATAAGAGGGAAGGTCCTTTTTGGATTGAGAACTGGTTAAAAGACAGGAAACAAAGGGTAGGAATAAATGGTAAATTTTCAGATTGGAGAGGGGTAACTAGTGGTGTACCCCAAGGGTCAGTCCTGGGACGAATCCTTTTCAACTTATTCATAAATGATCTGGAGAAAGGGGTAAGCAGTGAGGTAGTAAAGTTTGCGGATGATACCAAACTGTTTAGGATAGTCAAGACAGAAGCAGACTGTGAGGGACTGCAAGAAGATCTCACCAAACTGAGTGATTGGGCAGCAAAATGGCAAATGAAATTGAATGTGGATAAGTATAAAGTAATGCACATCGGGAAAAATAACCCCAACTATACGTACAGTATGATGGGGGCTAATTTGGCTACGACAAATCAGGAAAGGGATCTTGGAGTTATTGTGGACAGTTCTCTGAAAACTTCCACACAGAGTGCAGTGGCAGTCAAAAAGGCAAATAGGTTGCTAGGAATTATTAGGAAAGGGATAGAAAATAAGACCCAGAATATCTTACTGCCCCTGTATAAAACTATGGTACGCCCACATCTTGAATACTGTGTACAGATGTGGTCTCCTCACCTCAAAAAAGATATTTTGGCCTTGGAAAGGGTTCAGAAAAGGGCAACTAAAATGATTAGGGGTTTGGAGCGGGTCCCATATGAGGAGAGGTTGAAGTGACTGGGATTTTTCAGTTTAGAAAAGAGGAGACTGAGGGGGGATATGATAGAGGTCTATAAAATCATGAGTGGCCTGGAGAGGGCCGATAAAGTTATTTATTAGTTCCCTAAATAGAAGAACTAGAGGACACCAAATGAAATTAATGGGTAGCAGGTTTAAAACGAATAAAAGAAAGTTCTTCTTCACACAGCGTGTAGTCAACCTGTGGAACTCCTTGCCAGAGGAGGCTGTGAAAGCTAGGACTATAATAGTTTAAAGAAAAGCTAGATAATTTCATGGAGGTTAGGTCCATAAAAGGCTATTAGCCAGGGGATAAAATGGTGTCCTTGGCCTCTGTCTGTCAGAGGCTGGAGAGGGATGGCAGGAGACAAATCGCTCGATCATTTTCTTCGGTCCACCCTCTCTGGGGCATCTGGTGCTGGCCACTGTTGGTAGACAGGATACTGGGCTAGAAGGACCTTTGGTCTGACCCAGTACGGCCGTTCTTATGTTCTTATGTTAGCTTGCGCTAAGTCCGGCTTCCCGCCAGTTCTTCTGAACCGGATCACTCCTGAAAAACATAAGGAGAAATTCCAAAGAGGGGAGGAAGGCTGGTCGTGGAGCACCCATGGGGACATACACCTCGAAGAAATGTCGTTACTGCACAAGATGAGTAATTTCCTCTTCTTCTTCGGTGGCGTCCCTGTAGGTGCTCCACTTGAGGTGGAGCAGTAGCCTCATCTGCGGAGGGGGGATCGGAGTTAAGATCTGTCTGCTATGGACAACACCGCAGAGGACTGTGCTGATTCTCGAGCAATTGTGTTGATGGCATAGTGCTTAGCAAAAGTCATGTCCGAAGACCATGTCGCCGTACAGCGAATATCTTGGATTGAGACTCCTTTGAGAAAAGCTAGAGAAGTGGATGTTGCTCTAGTGGAATGAGCCGTAATAGGTGTTGATATGGACTTGTTCCGTAAAGTATAGCAAGCGGTAATACATTTCAAGATTATTTTAGATATCCGCTGCAAAGACAACGGTTGGCCCTTGGATTTTCCGTCAGAGCACAGGAAAAGCCGCTGGGATCATCGAAAAGGGCAAGTCCGATCCAGATAAAAAGTGAGCACCCTCCGGACGTCCAAGATATGTAGATGGGCTTCGTGAGTCATTGCATGTGGTTTGGGGTAAAAAAAAAAAAAAAAAAATCGAGAGTATTATAGGTTCATTGATATGAAATTCCGAATTCACCTTCAGCAGAAATTTTGGGTGCGAGTGTAGTATTATCCTTTGGTTGGTGAACAGGGTGTATGGAGGATCAGCTGAAAGAGCTGCCAACTCTCAACTTGTCTGGCCGACATTATGGCTAGAAGAAATATCACCTTCATGGTGAGAGTCTGAATGTCACATGTGGCTAGAGACTCAAATGGTGGATATGTGAGAGTGTCCAAAACAAACTCAAGATCCCACAGAGTAGGTGGTTTCCTGTGTGGAGGGTGTAAGTTCATTAATCCCTTCAGGAAACGTTTAGTCATCGGATGAGACATAATTGAAAAGCCTTCAATTGATTGTCTGAATGCAGAAGTTGCCGAAAAGTGGACTTTAAATAGATGAAAGACCCCATTTAGAGTAGTGCAGATGGAGAGCATAGTCCAGAATGCAGTGAATTGGAGTGGACATCGCATTGAACCCGTTGGCTACACACCAGGAATGGAACCGATGCCACTTATGAAGGTAAGTATTTCGTGTGGAGCCACGTCTGCTATGAAGTAATATATGTTTCACCTCTTGTGAACAAAGTGGTCCTGTGCTTTGGAACCAGCTAGGAGCCACACCATGAGGTGCATTCAGTCGATCTGCGGTTGTGGCATGAACATCCCTGGCTGCATGAGCAGATCTGGTCATCTGGGTAACGGATATGGTGGTCGGCGAGACATTTGCAGTAGAAGAGGGAGCCACGTCTGTCTGGGCCAGAAGGGGGCTATTAGTATCACTGTGGCCCTGTCGTTGATTATTTTCTCCAGCACTCTTGGGAGAAATGGAATAGGACTCATAGACTTTAAGGTCAGAAGGGTCCATTATGATCATCTAGTCTGACCCCTTGCACAATGCAGGCCACAGAATCTCACCCACTCCCTCCTAGAATAATCTTCTCACCTGTATCTGATATTGAAGCCTTCAGATAGTTTGAAGACCCCAAGATACAGAGAATCCTCCAGCTGTGACCTGTACCCCATGCTACAGAGGACGGCAAAAAAACTTCCAGGGCCTCTGCCAATCTACCCTGGAGGAAAATTCCTTCCCGACCCCAAATATGGTGATTAGCTAAACCCTGAGCATGTGGGCAAGACTCACCAGCCAGACACCCAGAAAGTTCTCTATAGTAACTTCTATCATCCCTCCATTAACCTATTTACCACTGATAATTAATGGTCAATTAGTTACCAAGATCATGTTATCTCATCAAACCATCCCCTTCATAAACCCATCTAGTTTAATCTTGAAGTCTGCTAGATCTTTTGCCCCCACTACTGCCCTTGGAAGGCCGTTCCAGAACCTCACTTCGCTAATGATTAGAAACCTTTGTCTAATCTCAAGTCTAAACTTCCTACTAGCCAGCTTATATCCATTTGTTCTTGTGTCCACATTGGTATTAAGCTTAAATAATTCCTCTCCCTTCCTGGTATTAATTCCTCTAATATATTTAAAGACTGCAATCATGTCCCCCCTCAGCCTTCTTTTGGTTAAGGTAAACAAGCCAAGCTTCTTGAGTCTCCTTTCATAAGACAGGTTTTCCATTCCTCGGATCATCCTAGTGGCCTTTCTTTGTACCTGTTCCAGTTTGAATTCATCCTTCTTAAACATGGGAGACCAGAACTGCACACAGTATTCCAAATGGGGTCTCACCAATGCCTTGTATAATGGCACTAACACCTCCTTATCCCTACTGGAAATACCTCGCCTAATACATCCCAAGATCGTATTAGCCTTTTTCACGGCCATGTCACAATGGCGGCTCATAGTCATCCTATAATCAAGCAGGACTCCGAGGTCCTTCTCCTCCTCCATTACTTCCAACTGATGCGTCCCCAGCTTATAACTAAAATTCTTGTTATTAATCCCTAAATGCATAACCTTACACTTCTCACTATTAAATTTCATCCTTTTGCTATCACTCCAATTTACAAGGTCATCCAGATCTTCCTGTATGATATCCCGATCCTTTTCTGAATTGGCGATACCTCCCAACTTTGTGTCATCCGCAAATTTTATCAGGACACTTCCACTTTTGGTGCCAAGGTCAGCAAAGGAGGGAAAGCACAGAGAAGATGGTGGTGAGTCCAGCTGATCAGGAACACATTCCCCAGAGATTTGGGGCACAGACTTGCTCTGGAACAGTATCTGGGACAAACAAGTCTATACTGGGGTGCCCCCAGCGTTGGAATATGGAAAGGACCACTTCGTGATTGAGTTCTCACGTGATTGAGTTCTCACTCGTGTTGAGGAAACAGGTGTCTGCTCAAGGCATCTGCAATGGAATTGTCTTTGCAAGGTAGGTATGTTGCTATGAGAGTGATCTTGTGATTGATACACCAATTCCATAGCTTTGTGGCTTCTGCATACAGGGACCTTTATTGGGCCCCTCCTTGTCGGTTGATGTAGTACACCATGGTGGTGTTGTCGGAGAAGACCTGAACCATCTGACCACAGATCTTGGGAAGGAATATCTTGTATGCATTGAACACCGCTCTGAGTTCCAGAAGACTGATGTGCTGTAGGGCTTCCTAAGCATTCTATTGGCCTTGAGCTAATTCGCCCTCACAGTGGGCTCCTCATCCTAGGAGAGAGGCGTCCAAAGTAACTTGGACAGTGGGATGTGGACGGTGGAAAGGAACCCCGGAAAGCATGTTGGTCAGAGAATTCCATCACAGGAGGAATTCCTTCCCAAGATCTGTGGTCAGATGTATCACTGTCAAAGGGAATGTTACTAGTCTGTGTATGTTGCAATCGTCCGGACATATATGGGCGGCAGCCAATGCTGCAGACACCTGAGGCATAGTCTGGCATGTTGCACTACATGTGTCGTCACCGCCACGTGTCCCAAGAGTTGGAGAAAAGTAAGTACTGACACTCTTGGGCTGATGGACAGTGTCTGTGTGAGGTATTGAATTTTGTGAAACTTTCTGTAGGAAGATAGGCTTTGGCCCTCATAGAATCTAATCGTGCCCCAATGAACATGAAGGATTTTTGTGGTATGAGCGAAGACTTTGAAACGTTCAATACAAGGCCCACATCTGCGAATAAGTCTTGTGTGACCTGAGTAGCAGACAGTGCATTTTTGAACAAATGAACCTTGATCAGGCAATTGTCCAGATATGGGAAGATCATGATGCCTTGACAACAAAGGTACGCTGCCACCACCACAAGTGTCTTTGAAAACACTCTGGGTGCAGAGGAGAGAGCAAACGGGAGGACTTTGTACTGAAAGTGCTGCGTGCCCACAACAAACCTCAGAAAACGTCTGTGTGCTGGGTGTATCGTCACTTGGAAATACGCATCTTATAGATTGAGGAACGTGAACCAATTGCCATTGCTCAGGGCTGGAAATATAGAAGTTAGAGTCACCATCCTGAATTTCTGCTTCCTGAAGTACCGACTGAGATTGCACAGGTCCAGGATCGGTCTTCATCCTCCCGATTTTTTCTTGGTGAGAAAATAGCGAGAGTAGAATCCCTTGCCCCAAAATTGATTGGGTACTGCCTCCACCGCCCCAATCTCTAGGAGATGGAGAACCTCCTGCATTAGGAGAGTCAAGTGAGAAGGGACAGGATTGGAGGAGTGGTGGGGGGGATGGGAAAGAAAATGGATGGAGTATCCTGATGTTACTATCTCCCGGACCCAACGGTCTGTGGTGATGGTAAACCATCTGTGCTGGTACGGTCTCAGGAATAACTTCTGTGTTTCCGGGTCGTACATTAAAGGAATGGTCCTCAGTCCCTCGATCGTACCATCAAACTTGCTGTCAGATGTTCTGGGAATTTGGGTTTCGTCCAGTTTCCAGTCTTCGCTTTTGTTGACGTGGTCTGGGGCATTGTTGTTGTTGTGGATGGTCTTGTTATCTGAACCTTGGTGCCCCATACAAGAAGGGTCTCTGTCTGAAGTAGGGAGTATATCGTTTGCGACAAGATGGAGGTGTATACATCCCTAAGGTTTTCAGGGTAGTTCTAGAGTCCTTGCCCGAATGCAGAACTTGGTCCGTTTTCTCTGCGAATAGACTCTGCCTGTCAAAAGGCAGGTCTTCTACCTTAGATTGTAAATCTTTAGGTATGGAGGACATTTGTAGCCATGAAGAGTGTCTCATAACCACAGATGTCACCGTGGCCCGTGCCACTGCATCAGCAATATCAAGGGAAATTTGTAAGGCTGTTGTTGAGGCCATATAGCCTTCCTGGATAACTGATTTTAAGAGCTGCCATTTCTCGTCAGGCAAGTTCTTTAAAACTGCTACCATCTTCGAATAATTATCGAAGGTATGGTTAGACAGATGAGCCATATAGCTCACCATTCTCAGAATAAACTTTCCATCCAAAAATATTGAGAAGTTACTCACCTCGTGTAGTAATGAGGGTTCCTCGAGATGGGTCTCCTTGGGTGCTCCACTCATGGTGTCGGGCTCGTCCCGCACCGCAGCTCGAATGCTTTGTATAGCTGTTTCCAGCTGGGTGCGCGTGCGCAGGGTGCAGCTTGCGCCGTTCGCGCTCTTTGATCGTCGCGCGCACCCAGCTTCTCTGTCAGTTCCTCTCACCGTTCCGTATCTGTAAGGGGTACAAAGAACAAGAATACTACTCCGGAACAGGGAGGAATGGTGGGGCGTGGAGCACCAACGGGGACCCATCTCGAGGAACCCTAGTTACGGCACGAGGTGAGTAACTTCTTGTTCCTCTTCGAGTGGTCCCCGTGGGTGCTCCACTCATGGTGACTTCGTAGCAGTGCTCCCAGTGCATTCCCAGAGTTCCGGTTTATCAATGACTGAAAGCACTGCTGAAGACTCAGGTATCCATCTGTGCACTATTGCGTAGTGGTTCATAAAAGTCAGATTGGAAGACCAGGTGGCTGCTCTGCAGATTTCCGGCAGAGAAACTCCTCTGGAAAAAGCAGTGGAAGTTGTCACCACCCTCGTCGAATGTGCTTTAGGTACAGTCTGTAGTGGCTTGTTGCGCATTGTATGGCACATGGTGATACAGGAGACTATGATATTAGAGAGGCATTGGGAGGACAATGCATTGTCCTTGGAATGATCTGCTATAGACACTATTAATCGATCAGTCTTACGCCAGGCCTGTGTTCTGTCTATATAGAACGCCAATGCTCGACGTACATCTAGGGTATGAAGTAAGGAGTCCCGATTTGAAGTATGGGGCTGTAGCCAGACACAAAACCCCATCTTGTTTTTATCAGTAATTGACACGCCTGCACTGTCTCGGGAGAGGAATCTTGCCCATCACATACCAGAGGTGCCCATTGTCTGCATCTTCCCAGGTGTGAATTATGCTTTGCACCCTTCGTGGGAAACTTGGCATTCAAAGCCATTTTTCCTGATTGGCCACTTGAGACCAGGAAGAAGCCCATGTGACCCAAGGGGTATAAAGAGGGTTGAGTTGCCCACCCAATTTGAGCTCCAATCACCTACACCTGCTGGCAGGTATTGATTGTCTCCCGAGGTCCGTGGGACGCCCAACCTCGCCCTACTTCTTCCCGAGGGATTGAGAGAAAGACGCTGGCCACGCCAAGTCTGGAACGCAGGGGTGAGAATTGTACCTGCAATGTATTTTCTTTATGTGTACACTCTAATTGTCTCTCTGTTGTAAGTTAGTTACTTTATTATAGTTTTCTTAAAGTCAAACTGCTTCATTTCTATTGTAAATCACCTTTGGTAAGGTGATTTTGCTATAAACTTTGGGAACAAGTGGGGTGCCCTCATTCACTTATAAAATATATATATCTATATACACTGAACCAAGTTTCTTTATTTCTTTTCTCTTTCTTTCTCCTATAAATAAGCCAGTGCGTGTCAAGCTTCTGACTTGAACCCGTGCTGCTGTACCCGAACCGAACACAAACAAAAGAACTTCAGCCGGTCATAAAGGGACAGATATAGGGAGAGCTTGGGCGTTTGGATTTGTGTCACACCCAGGTGGCAAAATTCAGTTGGGGCGCTTCTCAGTCTCCCCGAGGCTGCCCGCTGCGAAGGAATTATGAAATTCTAGCAGCTAAAATCTGAAGCGTAATAAGCTCTTCCTGTACACACTGGGGCGTCTGTTAGCCTGTTTGGCTACCCTCTGCGACGGGACCTCGGTCCTAGCAGTAAAGTCACGGACGTTAAACTACTTTTCAGGGTGCCCTCCAGCCTCCTAGGCTGCCCACTGCAACGAGACTCTGTGTCTCAGCAGTTGAAGACTTGGGTGTAACACACACGCACACACTGCCCTGACCGTCGGCTGACAGGGGCTTAGGATAAAAAACAGGCAAAACGACTGGTTCGTTAACATGAAATTGTGTAGCGACCTTAGGAATAAAGGCTGGATAAGTACGTAGAGTAACTGAGTCATTGGTAAAAACTGTGTAAGGTGGTGTTGCCATTAACGCTGCCAGTTCTGGGGGAGAGACCGCCACATGTGAAGATGAAGGTGAAAGGCCAGGGGCTGGGTCTTCAGACTGATGATCATCCCGGTCAGACAACTGGCCCTCTTCCAGGTCTGAGTGACGTAATGTTCCCGCTCGACTGCGTGAGGGAGAAGCCAGGTCCCAGTCACAGTGCTGATAGGCTGGAGAGTGCCTCGCTAAAGGTGAACTGTAGCGCAAAGGGCGTTGGAAATCATAGTGACGGGAGTGTGACCGTGGTAAGCACGGAGGAGAGCGATGACATTTGTAATAACACCTTGATGGACGAGATGAGCACCTAGATCATCTATCGCTAGTATGTTGTCTGTCGTGCCCGTTGCGTGGAACGTAATAATAAGAACGGTCACATGACGGAGAATAGGATGGACGTCTATAGCAGCTCCTATAATAGGGGTGGCCATAAGGAGAGTCCCCTCTGTAATAAATATAATGCCCGGGACTGTGACGTCGGTACCCATGATGCCGAGGCGAGCCATGCCCTCCTGGAGGAGAGGGGCCAGGTGAAAATCTTGGGGAAGGAGAAAGATGCATGCTCCATCCCCGAACTGGTACAGGCACCTCTGAATGGGAAAGAGCACGTAAGTCTGGCTGCTGCTCCGATGCCGGTATACTTATCAGCTGCTGCTGGGACGCTGCCTCCCCCAGTGTCGGGGCTGCCTGTAACTGACAAGCTACACGCGGCATCTGCATAATTGGCTGAGGGGATGATGGCACCAGAGGGGTTTTCCCTGATGCAGGAGGCACAGCAGGGGATGTGCTCCTGTCAACAGCTGCCTGCTGTGGGGAGGAGAGCGATGCCGGTGCAATCTGACTATGCGCATAGGTTGTCCACACCACAGCTGACTTTGACGCCAGCAATGTTGCTGGCTGAGATGCTGGTGCCGGTAGAGCTCTTTGAGGCGGCACCGCAGCCCACGGGGCTTTGCTGAGGAGCAGTGTGGTGCCGGCTGCTTCTTAGCAGAGGCTGTGCTTACCGGCACCGAGGCTGCGTCCGATGCTGAATTCGCTCTCTGAGGCGCTGCAGCCTTATTCTCCCTCGACCCTGATCCCGATGAAGAAGATCGTGGGACAGATTCAGAGGGAGCACAATCACCCACCACCAATATATCGGGTGGCAGGGATCTAGCTGGGGAGATCCTTAGCCTTTTCTCCCTCAAGTCCGGGGACGAAATCCATCTCTTAGGGGTTCTGTCCTGCTGTTCAGAGGTTTCTGCCCTGGGGTCCAGTGCCTTATCGAGGAGAAACATCTTGAGACTCATCTCTCTGTCACGCCGAGTACAATGCCCACAGGTATGGGGAGCGTGGCTCTCCCCCAGGCAACGTATACAGAGCGAATGCCCATCTGAGGTAGGCATTGGCTCGCTGCAGAGGCTACATTTCTTAAATCCGGGAGACCCAGGCATGGTGTTTGTCAGCTTCCGAGAGGGCGTTTTTTTTTTTTTCAAACTTATCCCCAGTTAGTAATAGCAGGGAGCCGCTGTAATTAAGAGGCTTGCTTTCTTTCCCTTTTTTTTTTTTTTATAAAGTAGATAAGATCAAACGACAACAAAGAACTCTAACTATATACAATTAACTAACTAACTACAGGTTCCCTGAGGGAAGGAAACTACTGTGAGGAGAGAGATCAGAAGCTCCGTCTGCGTTCAGGGATGGTTAAGAGGAACTGACAGGGAAGCCGGGTGTGCGCGAAGATCAAAGAGTGCGAATGGAGTGAGCTGCACCCTGCGCACGCGCACCCGGCTGGAAACAGCTGTACAAAGCATCCGAGCTGCGGTGCGAGACGAGCCTGACACCATGAGTGGAGCACCCACGGGGACCACTCGAAGAGGAACTAAGCGTTTAGATTCTTTATCAGCCGCAGCATTCCTATGCTGTGGTGTCTTAGATTTTTGCTGGGCTGCGTCCACAACTAACAAGTTCGGTTGTGGATACATGAAGAGAAATTCCATCCCCTTCTGTGGAACGAAATATTTCTTGTCCGCCTTCCTATGAATGGGCTGAGTGGATGCCGGTGCCTGCCATATGTCATCAGCAATTTCTAGGATTGCTTCATCAAAGGGTAATGCTATCTTCCATTTTGGGGATTTTTGAAGATTTTTCAACAGCTTATGTTGTTTCTGTTGGACCTCCGCTACGTGCAAGTCTTGTGATTCTGCCAATCTTTTAAAGAGGTCTTAAAACTAACAAGTGTCATCTACTGGAGAAGAATCACCAGGGAACACCGCATCATCTAGAGAGGAAGAAGCAACAGAATGGTACACTGGGGATTGTTCCTGCTGTTGCTGTTTTGGTGTCACTAGTTGTGCTAGCTCTAAGTGTACTTGAGGGCAAGGCACATTTCCAGCCGGTGTCGAGGATCGAGTGGAGGCAGCTGATGGCGCAGGGACCCTGGAGCTGGTGTAGGAACGATACCAATAGCGTTGTGGAGATCGGGAAGAACGCCCAGAAGAGTACCATCACTCATTAGGATAGTCGCTGTGGTGACGGTAATGGTCACGATGATAATGAGACGATGAATATGCAGGTGAGTATCATCGTCTGTACTTGTGACGATATCGAGGTGAAGATGAGCACATAGGTGACCTAGGTGAACGAGATCTGCGTCTGGTGTACGAAGGTGATCGAGAATGTTTGCAGTAGCGATGTGGCAATGGTGAGTATCGATGATAGTGTCTTCTCGAGATATTGGTAACATGAGAGTCGTGTCTATGTGACTCAGAGAAAGCGGAAGAAGGTAATCTGGGCTGTGAATAAGGAGTTAAGTGTTCAGGGCTTGGTGAAAAGTGAAGCCTTGTGCTGGTTGAATGGTCAGCTCCTGCAAGCAGCAATGATTGATGTGACCTCTGGAGGGAGCCTTGGTGCTGCGGTGCCAGTGAACGAGCTGGGAGCCGGTACGGTGCAGCCCTGGAGGTTGAAACACTAGTGCTTTGGTGCTTGTCAATTGCAGTTGCTGAATCCAGTGCCGGCGAAGAGCCTGCTGATACTGAGCTCGGTGCCGGTGATAGTGCCAGGGAGAAGAGGCATTGAAGATGTACCGAGGAAGCCAGTGCTGCACTAGGTGCCATAGCAGCCGGCACCGAGATGGCTGGTGCCGCAGTCACCGGTGCCGAGATGGCCGGTGCAGAGAGAGACAGAGCCAGCATGGGCTGTATAGGTGCCGCAACAGCCAGCATGGCTCTGATTGGAGCTGACGGTGGCAAGGTCGGTTCCGCTGGTGCTGATCGCGACATCGGAACCGCCTGGACTGAAGCACCCGCAACCGCGGGTATGTGAGGGTGCCAGGGGATCAGTGCCGATTCCGATCTGGGAGGCACCGCCATTGCCCAATTTGCCCCCCTGCTAGAGGTGGGGCTAGGCTCAGAAATACTGTGGCTTTTCCCATGCCGCTCACCCTGCTGCTGTAGCCCGGTCAGTTTGTGACCCTTGCTCTTCAGGGTTTTCACTGCCACCAGGGTACTTTGCTTTGAATGAATATCCTGCGGCTGAAACGCCTTGCTGTAGAGAAGCAGCTTCAGCTGCATCTCGCGGTCCCATCTCGCTTGGGCAGACAATTACTGATAATTGGGGCATTTGTTGGGTACATGCCCATCGCCCAGGCACTTGACACAGAATGAGTGTCCATCAGATGTAGGCATAGCTTCATGGCACTGAGAACACTTTTAGAAGCCGGAGGAAGCCGGCATTACGAACTGAGGATAAAACGTTTTTTTTTTCTTTTTTGAAACAGAGGACTATTAAACAAACACTCTCTAACTAAACTAAATAACTACTAACTACTGGCTGACTACTAACTATTTACAGAAATCTTTCTTAAACAGCTGAAGAGAAGGGAATTGCTCTGCCTGCAACTGTTGAACGGTAAGGAGGAACTGGTGGGAAGCTGGACTCAGCGCAAGCTAACTATCAGCACAAGCAGCACGTGCCCGATGCATGCGCAGTCTGGCTGGACCATGGCTGACGACTCTCCGACTTGCGGCGCCGGGACGAGCCCGACACCTCAAGTAGAGCACCCACGGGGACACCACCGAAGAAGAACGTTCCTATAGCACAGTGGTTGCTATAGCAACCTTTTCAAGCATACAGACCCCTTTCCAATATTAAAATTTCACAGACCCCCCCTAGTGGAGCAGCAGGAAGGGGCGGCCAGCACATCCCTTGGCCTGCGTTGCTTCCTCAGCTCCTGCCCCCTCCAGCTCCTGCCCATCCATGGAGGATATAGTGAGGGGGCTCTCATGGCCAAAGGCAGCTCCTGCTCTGGCACTCCGCCTTGGTCTGGGCACGGAGTACTGAGGGAGGAAAAAAAAGAAAAGAAAAGTAAGGATCCATCCCACTGGAGGACTGAGACAGGGGAGAGGACTAGACCATAAACAGCAGCACAGCTGGCAATGGGAAGACAGATGGTATCAAGATCCCATCCCAAGCATGGGAGGGCGATTGTGAACGGCGAGGCCCAAGCGAGAATCACCTAGTGTAAAGTCCCAGTCCCTCGGTGGACCCGATCTTAACTTTTCCTTCCCTTTCCTAAACTTTACGAGGCCCCCCCTACGCTACTGTGGTATACCACCAGGGGACCGCGGGCCACAGGTTGGGAACCATTGCCAAAGCACCTTCAGAAGAAAGTCAGGGATAGCATCCCAGTGTTGCAGTCAACATTCCTCTCTCTTGATAGAACAGTCTCTTGGACCAGTAGCAGTATGATCCATTGCCTATGCAGACACCATAACACTAGGATCTCACTACCAACTATGAGGTACTGCTCCAGTAAGTAAGCTCATCTGTTTCATTTATCTTATTAATGTATTTCACCCTTTGGCAACACCTCAGCTTCTGCGTACAGACCCATTACTGAGATATTAACTTCCAAAGGTGGATAAACAGCCAACGTCATATATTAGAGTAGTACAAGTTAAAATCATCCCCTAGTTATATCCATCTTACGTAAACTACACAATAAATCTACCAGCCTAACAAGGTTTAATGCCCTGAAAAAACAAATGCAAAAATACAGAACAAATTCATTCTCAAAAGAGAGGAGGATAGAGGGGATAGATCATTTGGCAACATTCAAAATTATTTGCTGGGACAGAGAGTTTTTGAAACCAATCGTCATCCTACTAGGGATCTTATGCATTTAAATATTCCCAGCAGTGCAGAATGTCACCAGATACATGCTGTTAGCGCTGGAAATAAAGGTAGCACTCACCTTTATTAAACCAGCGATACTCAAAGCAATACAGGGAGTACAGCAGCGACATGTGCAGGAGGCTAACCAACTGGCCAATGATATCAATTGGGAAGAGGCTCACAATCATCCCCTGCAGAGGAAGAGAATAAATTGAGTTTGCATTCTACAGTAGGGGATTCATCTTCACCCTAGCAAATGATATGAGAGCATGTGACAGGGTGTACCAACCCTGCACTGGTAGTGAAGGAGTTAACCAGGCTTGCCAGGCTGAGAAGGCCCCTCCCCCCGCAGCCCTGCTGGGCATGCTCTAGCTGCAGGGTCAGTATAAAGAGCAGCTCAGTTGGGGCTGACCATGGAAGGGGAAGGAGCTCCTGCCAGAGCTGAGGAGCAACCACCTCTGCAGAATCAGCTGGAACCACAGCTGGCGCCAGAGACCCCGCGCCAGCCGGAGCCCCACCTGCCACCAGAGCCCCCGTGCCACCTGGAGCCCCAGCTGCTGCAGCCTCCCCCGCGGCCACCGCACCTGCCATGAGCTACCACCACAGTTGCGACACCGATTGTTACGGCGCCAGCCACAGCCGTCCCGGTCACTGATGCCGTGCCAAGTGCAGCCACTGGCGCATTCGCTGGGCCAGGTGGGGACGGGGTCAGGCAGCAGGCGGGGGTAGGAAGCAGCCCAGGGCAAGTGGCAGGAGATAATCTGGAGAGCTTGGCATGCTTTCCTGCCAAGCCAGTGGTGGAAGCCACCCACCACTCATAGGGCCCTGGGTGGGGGCCTGGTGGAGGAGGGCCCGGGCCCCCCTACCCTGACACCCCAGAGAGGGGAGCCCTTTTGGAAGCAAGAGAGACTTGGCCGCTAGGCCACCTTAACCCCCAACAAGGGGGCAGTATAGACTAGGCTGCTGGGCCATACTGACCCTCAGACAGGGTGCAGTACAGATTCAGCCGCTAGGCCACATTTATCCCCCCGGCCAGGGGGCAGTAGAGACTCAGCTGCTAGGCCACATTTACCGCCCCCAGCCAGGGGGCAGTACAGACTCGGCTGCTAGGCCCATTTACCCCCCAGCTAGGGGGCAGTACAGACTTGGCTGCTGGGCCATATTTCCCCCTCCTAAAGGGGGCGGGGCGTGCAACCCCGTGTCACAGCACAACTAGAGATTCCCTTGATTTCTTGTACTTTTAATTTTATTCTCCCACCCTCCAAACCCGACCTCCCTTCTAGCACAGCTCATCCTGTCACTGTGGGAATATCAATCAATTTGGTCACAATTTTCTTCATGTAACACCTCCAGCCAAGAGGCTCTCTCTCTTTCAAGGCTGTCGCTAATGCCAACAGCTGCATTTGAACAGCAGAATGGTTTGGCATCTCCCTTAAAGCATTTCACAACTAGTAAACACTTTTTTCTCTACTGACTCAAGAAAGGTCTAATCTCACCTGGATGAGAAATAGTGCTTGCAGTAAGAGGTTAAATAACATGTCAGCAATGATTTTACTGACACTGGAAAAGGGCTGGGGCTTTCTTCCGGAAACTTCAAATGCCAAATCTGCAATGTCCTGAAATAGAGAAAGCTATTTCAGGAAAAATAATTTACAAAGACAATTAACACAAGTGTGTGCACTACTGATCTATAGTTATCATGCAGATTCTACTGAGTACACTTTCAGTATGCAGTAATAGCTTTAGCTAGAAGGGTTTGCACTTTTCATTCAAGGGGTCAGAGAATTTTGGAAACCTATGTATTGTTAATCCCATTGCCACAAATGGAGAAACTGAGGCACAGAATCCAAAGTCATGCAGTAAGACACTGGCAGAACAGAGAAGAACTCAGGTCTCCCAACTCTCAGTCCTTTTCTGTAATCACAACCCCATGCAGTTTTGATCTCCCTGAAAACTATGTCCCAATCAACATGAAACACAATGCATACATTCCATAGTGGACCTGCCATCATAAGCAACTATCACAATGCCAAGTCAATCACCACATCTAGAACAATAACCTCTGTGTAATAAAGTTCCTTTCTTGGAATTATTCATATTAGAGCATATGGCTGTCAAAACTCTGTCCAAATAAGGGCCACACTAGCAGCTTGTTTGAGCCAGAAGGCTTTCTCAAATAGACATGAAAGAAAGCAGGTTATGGCTCATTTATAACAGAGGTACCAGTCTGTGGAGACTACATGTTCCAGCATGCAATGTCTCATCTCAGTCTGACTGGTCACCCTTCATACTAAAAAATAAAGTAGGCAATGTGGTGTACTCTTGCATTATGGTCTTAAGTAAGCCACCCGTAACACAGCATATACTATGTCACTGGTTTAATGTGAACTTCTGCTCCCATAGTAATGAGGGTTGTTTCTCATCATCCTCACCTACCTGAAACCAGATGGCATTGACAACTTTACTGAGCACAAACAGAGGAAGGACCCAAAGGGCACTGAAAATAGAGGTGAGGATAAATTCCAGCCAAGACCAGACATCACCATGTAGTGAGGGATCACCTTTAAAATAAGAATAAAGTTTCCCATCAGCAACATGCACATAAGATTCTCTGCATTTCAGACCGCACTATCCATAGTTTTAATGGAAAAATAGCAAACAGCAGTCTCCTTAGTACAGATGTGATTGATATTCTGGTCTTACTAAAAAGGGAGTCAGGCCTTGTCTACTCAACAAGATAAGGTTGAATTTATTAAGGTCAATTTCTTACCACCTTATTTTGTCAACTTGAAGGTCCATGTTCCTGCTGTGTACAAGAATTCAACGTATTTGAAATAGCGCATCCCCTGTAGAGAGAATGCCATCAACTTTGAAAGCGTTTCACTGTAGGTAGCTATCCCAGTGCCTGTGCCATTTTGCATTCTGGATTATGCTCCCAGTGCACACTGGGACCAAAACCGTGTAGCGGATGGTTCTGGGTTCATGTCTTCAGCATCCCATAATGCACTCATCTATTCCCCCTTGCTTGAGATCAATGGGAAACAATGTTTTTGCACCCTTTTAGGCCTCGATTACCCACATAGATGCCATAGCAGCACGAGCTTCCCCTTCTTCCTCCCTCTCCCCGCAAATCCTGATTAAGGATGTTAAGGACTAGTTGACTAGTCGAGTAGTCGATTCCCCCCTCCCCTTGCTACCAAACAGAGGCAGCAAAGGAGGGGGGGGAAGAAGGGGTACTTCAAAGTGGCAGTGCCTCGCAACTGAGCCGAGGATCAGCTGTGCAGCGCTGCCACTTTGAAACTCCAAGGTGGCGTTTCAAAGGGGCAGCCACCGCACGGTTGCTCCGTGGCTCAGTTGTGCGGCGCTACCTCTTTAAAATGCTGAAGCACCGCGGAGCATGGGGTCAGCTGGGGACTCCCCAGCTAACCCCATGTTCTGGGGAAATATCACGTAGAACCCGAGGTCAGCTGGGAACTCCCCAGCTGATCCCAGATTCTAGGAAAATGCTGTGTGGAACCCAGGATCAAATGTGGAGTCCCCAGTCCTCAACGAAGGAATGCAGAAGTGCCTATTGACTAGTCAAGTAGCTGATGGAAATTCCATCAACTACTCGACTAGTCAATTAACCGCAATTTAACATCCTTAATCCAGATGTGCATCAAAGCATTGTGATGTTAATGTCTACCTTGGCGTACCTAATGGTGGAGTATGTCAAGAGTGTATGCCCAGCACTCCAGAAAGAGGATAAGGACAAATCTCTGGATGCCATGGCCATGTTGTTCAGACAAATTTAGAAAATTGGAAACGTCGGCAGCATTCAATTCTCTGGAAGCAGTGGAATGCGAATTCTGGTGCTGCCAGACAAGCACAGACTGATGGGACCACATAGTGCTGCCGATATGTGATGATCAGCAGTGTCTGCAAAACTTCTGAAAGTACAAGACCTCTTTCATGGAAATCTGCAAATGGCCTTCCCTGGCTCTGAAGCACAAGGACACCCAAATGAGACCCACTCTGACAGTGGAGAGGCATGTGACAATTGCCCCATGGAAACTTGTGACCCCAGACTGCTACCAGCAGTTGGGAATCAATTCGGAGTGAGGAAATCTACAGTAGAGGCTACTGTTACACAATTAGCCAAAGTAATCAGAGAGCAGTGTCCGAGACAGAACATCAGAAATGGCTGCCCGTCGCAGGGAGCCATAGCCTGTAATACCTCTAAGGCTGGTATAGGGGGCTCTGTCTGTGAGGTGGAGTGTTTTCCATATAAGGGCATGTAAATTAATAATCTTCCCCTGCTCACTCCACCCATTGCAGTGAAAGATCAGCCAATGGTCTGACTTCTGCTCAGGCCTGCTACTCCACCCACTGCAGCAAAAACCAACCTATGGGGTGATAAGTTCACAGGCAATAAAACAGGCAGGCAGCCCCTCTCTCACTGGGGATTCGCATCGAGTGAACACCTGGACTGATCACCCAGACACCTTGAACCCCCCGCTCTCGAGTCTTACTGAGCGTACTCTGAGTTGGTCGACCCGAGTGGAGACAGTTTATGAGCGTGTGACCGGTACTTGTGTTCCTGCTGTCTCCAGAACTGGTATAACCCCCCCCCCCCCCCGCCCCGCCATCATCCCTATCCTGATTGATTTTTTAGTTGTCCTTATTGCTTGTCAAGTGACAGTGGCTAAAAAGTTACTAAGTTAGTTTATAAATAGTTGTGGTTTAGGTTTTTTACTGCTTCCTTGTATAAAGTTGTGTAAATAATCAGCCCTATGGACAATACCAGTGTTAATTCAACTGTTCCTAACTCCTGGGCAGTTATTGGGAATTATTGTGATTTAGAAAAGCCTCAGGGAATTGTTTTGTGTTGTCTGGCAATCTGTTTAATTTTTGTTCTGATGATTGTCTGGCGTCATCAAAATAAAATCAGTTTGTGCTTTTTGAAACCCCCAGTTGTGGTCTCATCCTTTCCGGCATCCCTTCGAACCTCGTGTATTACGGGGACTGACAAGCAGCAGAATGGGAAACGTAGATGCCACAGTGGAAGGCTTTGCCACGATGGGGTTACCTAACTACAGTGGGGCAACAGACAGAATGCACATCCCCAGCTTGGCACCTTGCCAAGGAGTACATAATCTGCAAGGGATACTTCTTGATGGTGCTGCATGTGCTGGTGGATCACAAGGGCCATTTCACTGACATCAAGGTAAGATAGGAAAGTTGCATTACACACACATCTTTAGGAACTCCTGTCTCTTCAGAAAGATGCAAGCTGGAACTTTTTTCCCCAGACCGGAAGATTAAAACTGGAGTGGTGGAAATGCCAACAATGATCCTTGGTGACCCAGCCTGCCCCTTGCTCCCATGGCTCATGAAGCCATACATGGGCAGCCTGGACCACAGTAAGGAGCAATTCAACTACAGGCTGAGCAAGTGCAGAATGGTGATTGAATGTGCTTTTTGGCATATAAAGGGAAAGTTTAGGAATCTGCTGATGAGGTCACAGCAGAGAGCACAGCACAGGGCAATACATATCAGGGAGACTTTGAAAAAAGTTTTATGAATGGACAATTTTGAGAGTCATGCACCTTGCTCTCAATGAGGTGCCCCTGCATTCAGTGCGTTTGCCTGAAATCCCCCACTCCTCCCCTGCAATACAAACAATAAAGAAATTGTTGTTCAGAATTCATGCATTTTTATTTAGGGAAGATATCAGACACACAAAAGGGGACCTCAAGTCAGGTGATAAGAAATGCAAGGACAACCTTTTGCTTCAATGCCCCAGAGGTTGAATGTGAGAAGCCGTCTTTGAGTCCCCTTCCCCCATGTCGTACAGCTCCTGGGGATGGAAGCTATGGAACTGGGTGAGAAGGGAAATTGTTCTACAAGGGGAGGGATGCTCTCCAGACATACTGCTATGTGCCCCATCATAGCCATCAGGGACAGAAAGACATTCTCCTGGTGCTTTCATTGCAGTTCCCTGCATACTCTCTTCTCCTGGTGCTCCACTGTACTCTATTCCAGCAGTGTATTCCTATACTCCATTTGCTCTTTAAACATGTCCATTTTTGCCTGTAGATTTGTGCAAGCCAGATAGCTGATGGACCTGAAGGAGTATGCCGTGAGCTCCCTGCTATTCCCGCTGCAATGAAAAGTAAAGGCCATACATTACAGGAGATATATTGTGGAGCCTAAAACCTAATCTGTTAACATTCAGCAAAGGTCTCTCTAAAGAAAATGGCGATGTGTTCTGTGCAAGGCCAAAGTTATGCTTTAGAGCAGCGACTGTATAGCAGGACACAGCAGAGTTCTCAAAGGAACATCTGGACTCTCATAGTTTGAAGGCAGGCATGGTAAGGGGCCTGCCAGCCCACAGTCCTGCAGCTGGGAGGGAGGGAATGGGGTCTAGTTGTGCTGGTGCGGGGGCAGGAGGGCAGCTCACATAGTTTCCCCGCTCTGTGTCCATCATACCCCGCTTCCTGGGAGAGTGCTACTTTCCCATATCGCAGGAGGGGGGACAGAGTCAATTCATGTAAGCAGGGCAGGGTGGTGGGTCACATGGCTTCCCTCCTGTGTCCACTACACCCCACTTCTCAGGAGAGTGCTACTTTCCCATCCCACAGGAGCCTGTGGGGTGGAGAGCAGAAGGGAAAGAAGGAGTGCCAGGGGCTGAAGCCATGCTAGCAGCAAAGGCAGCAGTTAATAGCTTCCCCTCCTCCTTCATCCAGGTTGCCATGTGAGACATCAGTATTCTCTAAATCACACAAAGTGATTGCAAGCAGATACTGAATGAATGTGGCCAGAAACATGGACCTTATGCTACAATGCTTTGTGCTGCAATGACACCAGACCACTCACTGGTGGCTTGGTGTGGGAAGGACAAAATAAGGTAGGCCTCCCCAGAAACCCTGTGACAGGATCAAAGAATTCCAATATGAGAGCTTTATGGAGATATGCAGGGAGGATTCCCGCTCCATCTCCTGACACGTTAAACTGTTCTGAGCCTCCCGCACTCTGTACACACAGAGTGTGCAACACATCACACTCAATTGCCTTAACCCTCTTGTACCAAAAAAAAAAAAGTGAACTCACCAGAAGTGCCCTTCATGGGATCAGTACCCAATTGTGAGAGGAGGGGACTGACACCAAGGTTATAAAAAGTTCTTGACTCTTGCTGCTCACTGGCTGGCCATTCTCATCATCGTCCTCCTCCTCCACCCCTTATGTTGTCCTCTATGCTGCTGCCCTGAGTGTCTTGGGAGGATTCCATGGTCTGACTTAGGAAGCTCGTTGGGTCACCCACAGGATAGCATGCTGCTCGTCGTAGAAGCAGCATGCTGGCAGCGATGCACCAGAACGTCTGTTTGTCTCCTTTGTCTTGTGATAGGACTGCCTCAGCTCCTTTATTTTAACATGGCACTGCTGGATGTCCCTGGCATATCCTCTCTACACCATGGTTTTTGCCATCTTTCCATAAATATCAGTGTTTCTTTTGCTGGTTCGGAGCTCCGAGAGAATCGATTCCTCTCCCCATGCCTTGATGAGGTCCAAGGTTTCCTTCATACTCTATGATGGTGCTCTTCTGCACCCTTGGGAACTGAAGATCATGGAACTTGAACTCATGGCTATGTGTGCTGCTCAGGTGTGCTCACAACGCTGGCCACAGGAAATGAAATTCAAACTTTCCTGGAGCTTTTCCTGTTCACCTGGAGAGCAGCAGTCACTAGTTCTGTCCAGAGTGATCACAGTGTCCCAGAGGTCAAGAACACTGACTTTCTCAATGCTGGATCAACACTACTGTAAATTCAGCCATGCATGGTTGAATTTTGCATTACTCCTTATGGAAAGCTCCTGCTTTTCAAAATCAACTTCAGCAGCTCTTAAAGTCAACGGAATGGGCTTAGTAGTGTGGACTCATTGTTTAGAAAATTGACCTTATGTGGCTAAATTCGACCTAAACTAGTGTAGACCAGGGCACATATAAAACCAGGAAGGGCCATTTCCTCCTAACCTTCTTTACAGACCCCTTTTCAAATAATACCCTAGCAGCAGTACTTCCATAAGAAATCAGTGGTTAATCCTAAGGGAACATATGCTTTGAGGCTGCTAGTTCAAAAGCAACGGCTTTCAATTTCTTGTGTTATAAGCAAGAATATAGTTGCTTCTTCCAACATTAGGGATAAGGTTTCTGGATTTGTCATTTATTTGTGGAAAACGTAAGTGGATGGGAAGAGAAAGCATTTCATAATTAAAAAGTTGTGCAATAGACACATGGGAAGATCTTGCCTATTCCTCAGTACTATTTTGAACGGATATTATCAAAGCTGTGTGGCTTGGCTTTGAAGAGATGAAAGTCCCAGAAAAAAAGATGGGGTTCTCTTTCATTTTGATGGCTAACTCTCTGGGTTTCTGATACTTATAGTGAGATTCCTTGACTTATCTGCTCCTCGAGTGCTCATTCTAATCAGCATTCTATTCCTTGCTCTGACTGAACTTTAAGAAATAACAGTTACAGCATATATATCATGAGAGATCAGACACCTGAACAGTGGATAAGAGTGCACCCAGTAGCAGGTAGAGAAGGACAGACATAAGAGTATAATGACAGAATGGAGTAAGGCAAGAGACAGTGACAGCAAAAGGGAAAGGAGATGAACAAAGATGTGTGGGGGGGGGGGAGAGAAAGCAAGAAAAAAAGAAGGTAGGATAGTATTAAACAGAAGAGAACTAGTGGATGGGAAAGACAGGTCAGAAGACATAGGGTAAAGGTAAAAGATTTGCCTGGGTAAGTACTGTAGCAGGACATCTCTTTTCTCACACCAGCCTTAGCGCTTTCCCCTCAGGCAATGGCAGACCTGAAGTAATCGGCCCTACTCAAGCAGAGTTTGCTTTCCTCCTCCTGTGTTCTCTTGGTTGTATTTTCAGGGTAGGCCTGGGGGTCAGCCTAAGGGGTGATCCTCCACCAAACAAAAAAAGGAAAGAACCTCAAACAACAACCCAGCTGGGTACAAAGGAGTGTGTGTGTCCCCATGGGTGCTCCACTGTAGGTGACAGGTCACCTGGAGTTGCAGATCGGAGCCTTGTACAGCAGTTTCCCCCACTGAGCCACACATGCACAGGAGGCATCTCCCATCGCTCCCACCCAAGTGTGTTGCTCGCTCTCAGTTCTTTGTCTATGCCTGAGTAAATAAGACTCCGAGCGGAGGGGAGGAAGGGAGGGCTGTGGAGCACCCACATCTTGAGGAACAGTTGTTACTGCACAAAGTGAGTAACTTCCTTTTCTTCTTTGAGTGATGTCCCTACAGATGCTCCACTGTAGGTGACTATAGATCAATATTCAATCTGGATGAAGGGAGTTGGAGTCTCAGTCTGGCAGTGGTGGATAAAACTGTGGTAGCTACCGCTGAATCAGAAGCGAGTTGAAGTAATATGGCATAATGTTTAGCAAAAGTGTGGTCTGATGACCGTGTCACAGCTCGATAAATGTCTATTAGCGTAACGTTGTCCAAGAAAGCCATGGAAGCAGCTGTAGCCCAAGTAGAATGTGCTCATGGTAGATGTTGTAATGGCCAACAGGGTATGACACTTAACTATGCATGTCGATATCTACTTTGAGATATGCTAGGATGAAATGGGTGTCCATTTTGAGCATTCCACGATGGATATAAAAAGTCTTTGAGATTTACGAAATGCTCATGTTCTTTCCAGAAAGAAGGCCAATGCTCGTCGGATATTAAGAGTCTGTAGGGTAGCATCTTGCGGTGAGGCATGGGGCTTTGAGAAAAAGGTAGGTAACACAATGGGTTCATTCACATGGAATGGTGTACAGACTTTTGGTAAAAATGCTGGATGAGGTCTCAGTGTGACACTGTCTTTTGTAAAAACTGAGTATGGGGGTTCCGCCATAAGGGCCCCAAGTTTTCCTACTCTCCTTACTGAAGTGACAGCTAGTAAAAAGCAGACTTTCATAAAGAGGAAGGGTAGTACAACAGTGGCCAACTGTTCAAAAGGGGGCCTGGTCAAATAATCCAGAACAAGATTCAAGTCCCATAAGGGAGGTGGGGTCCTATCGGGTGGGAATATGTTGTGGAGGCTCTTAAGGAACCTTTTGGTGATAGGATATGCAGATATGGAGAAACCATCAAATGGGGTGTAGGATTTAGGATGTAGTCTAGGATGGTGTTCAGTGGGGACATCCATGGTTCTCTCTCAGTCCTCTGACACCACTGAGAAAAGCAGACTTACATTTTTGCATGTAAGTCTTTCGTGTAGATGGTCTCCTGCTATGAAGGAGAATGTCTTTCACCGTCTGAGAACACTGGTCTTCTAATTCTGTGAACCATAGAGTAGCCACACCTGGAGATGAAGAGTACTGAGTTGTGGATGCAACATCTTCCCATGGTTCTGGGAGAGAAGGTTGCATCAGCGTGGCAGTCAGTAAGGAGGTTGAACCGCTAGCTTGTGGAGGTATGGAGACCAGGTCTAGCACGACTACGATGGGGCTATGAGGATGACACACATGCAGTCTGTGCAGAGCTTGTGTAGGACTCTGGGAATAAGCGGTATGGAGGGAAAAACATAATGCAGAGGAGCTGTTCATTTGATCAGAAATGCATCACCTAGGGACTGTTTGCCAAGTCCCACTCAGGAACAGAATTGGGGGCATTTTGTATTTTGGGAAGAAGCGAAGAGGTCTATTGATGGCCTCCCTCATTTGTAGAATAGTGAGTTGGTGACCTCTAGATGTAGTTCCCATTCGTGGTCCACGGAGAAGTTGCGGCTCAAGGAGTCCATTGTGACACTGCTGGCCCCAGGTAGGTAAGATGCTGTGAGTGAAACCTGGTTATGGATGCACCAATTCCATAGGCCAATGGCCTCTGCACATAGGGAACAGGAGCAGGCACCGCCTTGCCTGTTTATATAAACTATAGTGCAGATGTTGTCTGTAAGGATTCAAACTCTACGGTTGACAATTTTGGGCACAAAATGTGCACATGCATTTCTTACTGCCCTCACCTCCAGTAGGTTGATGTGCAATGATATCTTGTGAGGAGACCATTTGCCTTGGACCAATTGGTCGTTCATGTGGGCTCTACAGCCCAGGAGAGATGCATCTGTGGTAATTTGTAGCATGGGCCTGGCTTGATGGAATAGGACCCCTGCCAGGAGACTGTCCGCTAATGTCCACCATCTTAGAGATGTGAGAATGTCTGGAGGTACGATAACTCTCATTTCTAGAGTGTCGAGATGGAATGTACACGGTTGCTATCCATAGTTGAAAGCAATGGAAGTGAAGACTTATAAGACAGACCATGTAAGTCGTTGCGGCCATATGCCCCATCAGTCGGAGACACATGAGTATCGTGGTAGAAAGGGTCATGGATATTGTGTTTATGAGGTCTTGTATAGCTATGAAGCGTTGTTGAGGTAAGTATGCACAGGCCAAGATCGAGTCTAGGCGGGCACCTATAACTTCTATGCCTTGGACTGTGCGCAGTGTTGATTTCTGTTCATTGATTAGTAGGCCTAGACGAGTAAGGAGAGCTCTTGTTATATTTATCATGGAGGTGGTTTCATCGCATGAAACCCCTTTTATCAGGCAGTTGTCGAGGTATGAGCGTGACCCTGTTGGTGATGCATGTCGTGAGGAATATGTGGTCATCTGGTTATCATCAGGTAAAGGACCATGGTGAGACTGTTCTGGAGATTTTAGTATTTGAGGAGAGCCACGAGCTGAGGACATTGCAGGTGATAGAAGGGGGGCACGTGTGCTGGAGCCAGCTTAGATTATCAGCCACTGATTGTGGTGTGTCTGCTGCTTCCTGCCTCAGTTATGGGTACACCATCAGCATGGGTGTGGCGAAACATGGCACTGTTGGAGCTGGTGCTGCTTTAACTGAGCAAGCCGACTTTCCTTGTGGCACCACGACTTTTTGTGAAATGAGGAGTAACGGTAGCTCGAACTAGGAAGCCTAGTTCGAACTACCTAGTTCGTGCCCCGTGTAGGCGCACTGCAAGGGGTTCGAACCAGCGGGGTTTTAAAAATGGCGGCTCCCCGCTTATGTAAATGAAGCCCGGGAAATTCAAATCCCGGGCTTCATTTGCAAGTGCGGTATGCCTACATTACCCTCCTAGTTCGAACTAGGAGGGTAGTGTAGACATACTCATAGTGAATGCTAGTGGGAAGGGGGTAGGTTTAGAAGATAAATAAAAAAAGAACAAGTTAAAAATCACCGAGAAAAGTTAGATGCCTGCAAGTCACCAGGGCCTGATGAAATGCATCCTAGAATACTCAAGGAGCTGATAGAGGAGGTATCTGAGCCTCTAGCTATCATCTTTGGAAAATCATGGGAGACAGGAGAGATTCCAGAAGACTAGAAAAGGGCAAATATAGTGCCCATTTATAAAAAGGGAAATAAGAACAACCCAGGAAACTACAGACCAGTTAGTTTAACTTCTGTGCCAGGGAAGATAATGGAGCAAGTAATTAAGGAAATAATCTGTAAACACTTGGAAGGTGGCAAGGTGATAGGGAACAGCCAGCATGGATTTGTAAAGAACAAATCATGTCAAACCAATCTGATAGCTTTCTTTAAGCTATCAGGGAAGAGGGATAGCTTGGTGGTTTGAGCATTGGCCTGCTAAATCCAGCGTTGTGAGTTCAATCCTTCCAGAGGCCATTTAGGGATTTGGTGCAAAAATTCATCAGGTATGGTACTTGGTCCTGCTGTGAAAGTAGGGGACTGGTGACCTTTCAAGGTTCCTTCCAGTTCTGGGAGAGAAGCAATCTCCATTAATTTATTTAATAGGATATTATTTATTTATTAATTTATTTAATAGGATAACGAGTCTTGTGGATAAGGGAGAAGCAGTGGATGTGGTATACCTAGACTTCAGTAAAGCGTTTGATACAGTCTCGCATGATATTCTTATCAATAAACTAGGCAAATACAACTTAGATGGGGCTACTATATGGTGGGTGCATAACTGGCTGGATAACCGTACTCAGAGAGTAGTTATTAATGGTTCACAATACTGCTGGAAAGGTATAACAAGTGGGGTTCCGCAGGGATCTGTTTTGGGACTGGCTCTGTTCAATATCTTCATCAACGATATAGATAATGGCATAGAAAGTATGCTTATTAAGTTTGCAGATGATACCAAGCTGGGAGGGGTTGAGACTAATCTGGAGGATAGGGTCACAATTCAAAATGATCTGGACAAATTGGAGGAATGGTCTGAGGTAAACAGGATGAAGTTTAATAAAGACAAATGCAAAGTGCTCCACTTAGGAAGGAACAATCAGTTTCACAGATACAAAATGGGAAGCGACTGTCTAGAAAGGAGTATGGCAGAAAAGGATCTAAGGGTTATAGTGGACCACAAGCTGAATAGGAGTCAGCAGTGTGATGCTGTTGCAAAAAAAGCAAACATGATTCTGGGATGCATTACAAGGTGTGTTGTGAACAAGACACGAGAAGTCATTCTTCCACTCTACTCTGCACTAGTTAGGCCTCAGTTGGAGTATTGTGTCCAGTTCTGGGCACCGCATTTCAAGAAAGATATGGAGAAATTGGAGAGGGTCCAGAGAAGAGCAACAAGAATGATTAAAGGTCTAGAGAACATGACCTATGAAGGAAAGCTGAAAAAATTGGGTTTCTTTAGTTTAGAAAAGAGAAGATTGAGGGAGGACATGATAGCAGTTTTCAAGTATCTAAAAGGGTGTCATAAGGAGGAGGGAGAAAACTTGTTCATCTTGGCCTCTGGGGATAGAACAAGAAGCAATGGGCTTAAACTGCAGCAAGGGAGGTTTAGGTTGGACATTAGGAAAAAGTTCCTCTCAGGGTAGTCAAACACTGGAATAAATTGCCCAGGGAGGTTGTGGAATCTCCGTCTGTGGAGATATTTAAGAGTAGGTTAGCTAAATGCCTATCAGGGATGGTCTAGACAGCATTTGGTCCTGCCATGAGGGCAGGGGACTGGACTTGATGACCTCAAGGTCCCTTCCAGTCCTAGTATTCTATGATTTCTGTGGTACATGGGTTTCCCCCAAGCACCATATGCATAGTGAGTGGCTATCGGATACTGGCATAGGCTTTACACTCCTTGTATTTTTTGAAGCTCGAGGAGCCCCACACATTAAATTATCTGTGATACTTATTTATTTCCTTTCGTTTTAGTTTGTTTTCCTTCTTTCTTTCGAGAACAGGGAAGAGCCGGTAGAAATCCGAAACGTGCTGCCCCTGAGCAGCAAAGCCGCATTCAGATCCCCGGAAGGAAGAAACTCTTCTCTCCCTCTTTTTTTTTTTTTCCTTTTTGGTAAATTAAATGAGAGAAACTCTTAATGAACTATTGAGCTAACTATTATAAAAGTAATAAAGATAACTGTCTAAGTGTAATGTAGTGTGAAGCACTACATGAGGTAATAGGCTGAGAGGGAGATGTTGAAGCTCCGTCCGCTGACGAGGGTGGTTAAAGAGGAACTGAAATGGAGGGGTTGAGCCCTGCAAGTTACACACTCGGGTGGGAGAGACACAAGGAGCCTCCTGCGCATACTCAGCTCAATGGGAGAAACTGTTTTGCAAGGCTCCGATCTGCGACTCCGGGAGACCCGCACCTACAGTGGAGCACCTTCGGGACATCACTCAAAGAAGAACTTTCACTTCGCCCCATTGCTGGGGCAAGGTATCGTCCTCTTGGCTGCCATGGGGTATCAGTCGTTCCCTTAGCAGGCACTCTAGTGTAGTTGTCTCCCCTACAACCTCTCACCCTGGAGCAACTTATTTCCCTGCTTCCACGAGCCTGTTAGCAGCTTGTCTTTTTATCTCTCCACCTTGAGAGGAGTGGTTTTTGAAGGCCACAAGCAGCCCTTAATTGAATTCAGGTATTGACCTGAGGTAACCCCTTCTCAGCTGATATGAAAAAGGGCCTTTAACATTCTAGGGCTAATATAGTCATCTTCCAGGACCTTCCTGCAGCCGTATGGCCTGTCACAATACAGCCACTCCCCGAGTTACGACCACCTCCACTTACGACCAAAGCGGTCGTAAATGTGGATCCGAGTTATGAACGGCGATCCGCGCTTACAAACAGCGCGGTCGCCATGTAACTCTATGGGATCCAAGTTACGAACATTTCAAGTTACGGACCAAGTGTTGGTCCATAACTTGTTCGTAACTCGGGGAGCAGCTGTACTTTTATGGCAACCATCACTGTAACATTAGAAGATCTCCCAAAAATTAAACACAGTCAATATCATGCACTATATCTCTCTTTCTTCCCCGAAAGGTAGAAGTACATTATTTGATCAGACAGTCGGAGAGTTTGTGTGTCTGTATTACTGGAGAACTCACTCAGTTTTTCCTGAATTTTCAGTGTTCTCTGAAACCAAAAACACTTGGAAGTATTGCTTCTAGCTTGCCACAAGTCAGCAATTATTGGACATTTCTGTGACTGTTCTGGACCTATGCTGAAGCTCCTCCTCATATGACAGAAAACTAGAAGCAATGTGACTGTGTCAAACTGCTAACAAACAGCACAGTTAGAAGCAGATCCCTGCTCCTGTTGGCATTCACCCCCAAGGTTCAATACATATTACTATTCCCATGCACTGAGTTTTAACATGTTGGATTCTACATTTGTTTTCAGTATTAAGACTTAATTTCTATGGGTTTAAGAAGAATCTGAGGACTATGAAAATGAGTAGAGACTGTTCCTGTTAATGTAAATAGTAACACTTAGCATTTCCAGTCCAGGCCTCTTAACATAGAAGCACTGTGCATTTAAATAAGGTCTCTTCCAAAATATAAAATGAACTGTCTGAGGTAAGAAGTGTCAACAACTTTAGACTTCACTGTCTGGGTAAGAGAACACGCCAATTAAACAACGCATCCCATATCTAATGATAACTTTCTATGTTACATACTGCAAATGCTATGAAGCTAGATCCCTAATAAAGAGAAAGGTGTACAGTTTCTGATGAGCTTCACTGTGAAGAGTATTTAAATGAAGAGTAATTACAAACAGAAGCAAGATTTCTATATGGATAAAAAATAACTGGGAAGTTGGAAATGGATCACTTGATTAACCGTTCTGTTCATTCCTTCTGAGGCACCCGGCACTGGCCACTGTCAGAAGACAGGATACTGAGAGCTAGATGAACCTTTGGTCTGACCCAATATGGATGTTCTTATGTAACTAGTATCAGAGGGGTAGCCGTGTTAGTCTGAATCTGCAAGAACAAAGAGAAGTCCTGTGGCTCCTTGGGGCACGATTTAAATAATCGCCGTGTCATTTAAATTAAAATGGCTGCCGCGTTGTGCTGACCAGCTGTTTGGCGGCACAGCACTGTAGTCTGAACGCTCTGCGGTCAGCATCAAAGGCATTTGTCGACCTCCCCGTTATGCCTCGTGGGATGAGGTTTACTGGGGAGGTCGACAAATGCCTTTGATGCCGACCGCAGAGCATCCAGACTACAGTGCTGTGCTGCCAAACAGCTGGTCAGCACAACGCGGCAGCCATTTTAATTTAAATGACACGGCGATTATTTAAATCACCGTTTCATTTCCCTTTGCCGAGTAAACAAATCTACATGGCTCCGTTGACGGAGCCATGTAGTCTAGACGTGCCCTTAAAGACTAACGGATTTATTGGAGCATAAGCTTATTGGAGCAGATGCATCTGACGAAGTGGGTCTTTGCCCACGAAAGCTTATGCTCCAATAAATCTGTTAGTCTATAAGGTGCCACAGGACTTCTCGTTGTTCTTATGTACCTAGTTTCTAAAACATAGGGTTAAAAAATGTCTTCTCCACTTCTCCATGTGCTAGCTAAACTGTCGATCAATCTTTCTGATACACAGTTGTGCTAAGGAAGTCATTGGAACATTGTTTAAACTTTGTCCAGGTGTGCTTTTATAGGCTGATGTATCAGTTTTCATAATAGAAAAAAAAGAAAGAAAATCTGGCTGAGATTTTCAAAGCATCTTAAGTAATATGGATGCTAAGTAATATGGATGTCCAATTCCCATTAATTTGATGGGGACATGAGCATCCAAATCCCTTTCAATTCAACTCAGATTTCGGTCTGTACTGAGCTCTCACATCCCTCACTCAATTCAATGGGACCTGCACATGCTCAGTATCTTCAGGCATTTAATTGAGGGCAAAAACTCAAGGATGGAGAGGCGGGATGTGGGAGCAGTCTCCTTAGTCTGCTACAAAGATGCTGATACATGTCACAGACTGTGAAATCAGCCCTCATCCATGAAATCTGTTCTCCCCTACTGCTGGGAGTGGGGCTCCTAGCTGTTAGTCCAGCTGTGCAGTTGTTCCTCCCTTGCATGACCATGACTGGAGGGAAAAAAAAAAAATCAGACCCACCTCATGAGGTAGCACAGAAATTAGGATGGCACACCCTTCTGGGAGTCAGGCTCCAGGCTGCCATTCCTTCCTTTTTCCCCACAGCAACTCCTGCTGCAGCTCCGGGCACTGAGCTTGTGGATTCTTCCCACAGCGGATTCCAGCTGCTGCAGCAGCAGGGGCAGCCTGGAATCTGGGCTTCAGCCCTCTGCAGTACTAGTTGAACTTGGGGCAGCCTAGGCTTGGGGCTTCTCCACCACTGCCACTTACAGCCAGGACTCAGCAGCCCAGACTCTGGGTTTTTGCCCCTTCTTGCTCCAGCTGGGACTCGAGGCAGCCCAGGCTCAGGGCTTCTGCTCCTTTCCACTTAAGCATGGGCTCAGGGCTTCTACCTCCCCCCTCACCTGCTGTTCCAGCCAAAGTTTGGGGCAGCCCAGGCTCAGGGTTTCCATCTCCCACTCTTCTCCAGCCAGGGCTTGGGGCTTCCACTCTCCTTCCCGCTACTCTAGCTGGAGTTCAGGGCAGTCCCTACACCTACCTCCACCTCCAGAAACCAACTAACTACAGGAAGCTGTGAGGGGGGCCATATTGTGATTCGCTGAGAACCGCGGTTCCCAATCTTTCCCATATGGGGACCCATTTTGACAATTCAGGAAGACTTGGTGACCAAGGGCAATTCAAAAAATGTATGAATGGCTCCTTAAGAGCCACCTGGGGAGACACCTGGCAACTCTTTGAAATGTAATGGCGACCCACAGGTTGGGAAACCCTGCCTTAGAACAATTGTGCAATCCCCTAACAACCGCATTTTGGGTCGGGACTCCCATGATCACACAAAACCATGAAATTTCAGGTGTTTATATCTGAAATTATGAAATTGACCAATTTCAAAACTCTCAGGCCAGACTGACCAGAATGAACCATGGATTTAGTAGGGCCCTGCAGATAATTATTGGCTGAAGAGATCTGATGTCCTAGCACTCAAGAGAAACAAATTATGTACTTACCAATTATCTGTGCTGTGACTGACTGAAGTACAGGCATAAATACTCGGTAAAACAAGAGGAGACTTAGCTAAAGGAAAAGGAAAAAGTCAATAAGGATACCATAAAAGGGTTTTAGTTAATGACATTTACATGTTCATTTCTATTCCTCTTATCCCTATCTATCAGCTCAATATTCAGGCACTTTACAGAGATTAAATATGAGACAATCAATTGCCTCAATACATACACCTACTGCAAGACTCCTACTAAAAGGATAATTTTGTCTGACTGCCCTGCCATTGTTACGCTGAATGGCTTTGGCAAACGGAGAGGCTGTTGCATATGTGTCACCTAAACACCTCAACTTCAGATAGGACTCATCAACAGCAACAAAGATCCATAAAAAGGTGACTTAAAGGTGTATTTCATGCAGGCATTGTACATTCTCTATTTAATAGCAAAATGCTTGCTAGCCATATGTTAAACATTAAACAACATGATCCATCAATGCAGAGCACTGAAAAATAGCTTCTCTACTTAAATACAGCCAGATTATATAACTGAACTGCTTCCTTTCAACATTTCCATGTTGATTTGTCACCCACCATGACAAAGTCTAATGGACAATGAAGAGAAACAAGTGATTATTAGACTTCAAAGCACTCATTACAATCATGAATAAACCCTACTAAACATATTAACAACTACAGTATTAGGAAAGGTGACATGAATTGTAGTGCTCATCTTTAAAAAAGGGAAGAAGGAGAATCCAGGGAACTACAGATCAGTCAGCCTTGTCTTAGTCCCCAGAAAAATCATGGAAGAGATCTTCAAGGAATCCATTTTGAATCACTTGAAGGATAGGAAAGTGATGAGGAATAGTCAACATGAATTCACCAAGGGCAAATCATTACTGACCAACCGACTGCCTTTTATGACGAGGTAAGTGGTTTTGGGGATATGGGGAAGGCAGTGAACGTAATATACCTTGACTTTAGCAAAGCTTTTGATACCGTCTCCCACAGTATACTTGCCAAAGAGTTAAAGATGCATGGTTTGGATGAATGGACTATACGATAGATAGAAAACAAGCTAGATCAAGGCTTCTCAACTTTGGAAGCCCTGGGGGCCACAATGATACTCACAGCACATGCCAAGGGCCACAACTTAAGTGTGGTTGCATATACAAATATATGCAAATAGCTTCTTTCACACTGATGGAAATGAATACAAAGACAAGACTACACAACGCATGCCCCGTTTAAGTAAGTTCTGCTGATATTAATAAAATGCAATATTTACCTGATTTCCACCCATAATGACAGCACTTTTAATGAGCAATGACAGTCTAGGGATTTAACTTCTAAAACACTTATCAATAGAAGACTACTGAATATTGACTACTTTTTTGTTTTGGCGCCGCATAAACCCAAACCGCACTATGGGCCACAAACAAACAGGCCACGGTCCACATGTTAAGTAGCCTTGGGCTAGATGGTCAGGTTTAATGGGTATTGATCAATGGCTTGATGTCTGGTTGGCGATCGGTATCAAGCACAGTATCCCAAGAATCAGTTCTAGGGCAAGATTTGTTCAACATCTTTATTAATGACCTGAAGGAGGGGATAGATTGCATCCTCATCAAGTTCACAGATGATACTAAGCTATGGAGAGAGGTAGATATGCTGGAGGGTAGGGATAGGATCTAGACTGACCTAAACAAATTGGAGGATTGGGCCAAAAGAAATCTGATGAAGTTAAACAAGGTCAAGCGCAGAGTCCTGCAGTAAGGACAGATGATTCCCAAGCACTGCTACAGGCTAGGAAACAACCAGCAAAGCAGTAGATAGTAAAAAATAGACCTGGGGATTAAAGTGGATGAGAAGTTGGATATGAGTCAACAGTATGCCCTTGTAACCAAGAAGGCTAATGGCATATTGGGATGCATTAGTAGGAGCACTGCCAGCAGATCAAGGGAAATGATTATTCCCCAGTATTCAGCTCTGGTGAGGCCACATCTGGAGTAAAGTATCCAATTCTGCCCCCCATTACAGAAAGGATGTGGATGCACTGTAGAAAGTCCAGCAGAGGGCAACAAAAATGATTAGGGGGCTGGAGCGCACGATTTATGAAAAGAGGCTGAGGGATTTGGGCTTATTGGGTACGTCTAAACTACATGCCTCTGTCAGCAGAGGCATATAGATTTGTTTGTTCAGCAAAGGCAAATGAAGCTGCGATTTAAATGATCGCGGCTTCATTTACATTTACATGGCTGCCGCGCTGAGCCGACAAACAGCTGATCAGCTGTTTGTCGGCTCGCGCGCTAGTCTGGATGTTCCCCCTGTCGACATCAAAGCCCTTTGTCGGCAGCCTCGGTAAACCTCATTCACGAGGAATAACGGGGCTGCCGACAAAGGGCTTTGATGTCGACAGGGGGAACGTCCAGACTAGCACGCGAGCCGACAAACAGCTGATCAGCTGTTTGTCGGCTCAGCGCGGCAGCCATGTAAATGTAAATGAAGCCGCGATCATTTAAATCGCAGCTTCATTTGCCTTTGCTGATCTGTCTAATCTACATGCCTCTGCCGACAGAGGCATGTAGTCTAGACACAGCCATTTAGTCTACAGAAGAGTGAGGAGAATTTTATAGCACCTTTCAACTATCTTAAGGGAAGGGTTCCAAAGAGGATAGAGGGAGGCTGTTCTCAGAATGAGGAGCAATGGTCTCATGTTGTAGTGGGAGAGGTTCAGGATGGATATTAGAAAAAACTTTCATTAAGAGGATGGTGGAGCACTAGAATGAGTTACCAAGGGAAAAGGTGGAATCTCCATCCCTAGAGGTTTTTAAATTCCATCTTGACAAAGCCCTGGCTGGTATGATTAAGTTGAGATTGGTCCTGCTTTTAGCAGGGGCTTGGACTCAATGACCTCTTGAGGTCTCTTCCAACCCTTTGATTCTATAAATGTAATATTTGATTCAGTGGAGCAGCACTGCAGACGTCATCTAATCAGCAAACAAGCAGATTAGGAACTTGAGAAACAGATTCCAGATTAATATAGTGATTTGCTCAGGCAATGCAATAGTTCTATTATCTATTTTAAGGTGGGTCCCCGTAACATAAAATTGCAAAACTTAGGAAACCTTCTGGTTTCTCTCAATTCATAGTGACTTCCAACTTAGAAGGACAAGCAATCTGACACAGCATCTATGAAATCATAAAAGCATTGAAGCAGTGGCATGGTTTAATTTTTAAGTTAGGGAAAATAAACCACTTACCCAGAATACGCCTCCATTCCATGCACAACATTGAAAAATCCGGCTTACTATCCGAGGTTCACTGGAGAGTGATAAACACACATACACACACGTGAGATTATATCACTGTAGCTACTTCTCTTCCAAGCAAATTACCCCCAGCATCCTAGGTCCCTGAGAACCATTTTTATACAGTATCTTAAATAAGAATCTACTAGAGACCTCCAAAAAACCAGTATAACACCAACCTATTTCTAATATTTATGACTAGAGGATTAACCTAGTGCTGCTCAGGTCCTTCTGGGGGCTCAGGAATCACGATAGGGTGTTGGGAGGCATGGGGGAAGAAGGGAACTCAGAGCAAGGCATGGTAGGTGCAGAAGTCACTGTCGGGTATGGGGGAAGCAGGATTCAGGGCAGAGGGTTAAGGAGGATACAGACTGATCGTCAAAGGGTCAGGGCAGAGGGTCAGCTGATCGTCGGCACAGCGCGGTGGCCATTTTTATTTTAATGGCGCTGGGATTATTTAAATTACAGCTTCTTTGACTATGCCGAGTAAACTACTTTATATGGTTCCGTCGACAGAGCCATGTAATCTAGACGTACCCACACACGCAAACACACACAAACCCTCTTAAATATATAGCAAAAGTCGGGAGCACTGTACTTCAACAATTCACCACATAAATTCATGACATATACTCTCTGCAACACATGTTAATTAACTCTGATAGAAAACTAATCATGTCCATTAGAAAGTCCATTTCAACTTAATGTTAATTCCTAGAAGAAATTATATTAAAATTAAGATTATATAGTAGTAAATTAGAGTAAAAGACTTTACAAAGATGCTGTAATTATTCATAAAACAAGCATTAGAAATCTAGGAAATTCAAAGTTAAAGGTTCACTCTAAATATCTGAACCTGGAAAGGCACAGAAATACACAGTTAAGATATCCATAGAGTTATACAATTACTGCATAACTTATCTGCAGTCCCAGGTTACATTTAACTATTTTTAAAGATACATTCTATATTTAAAACTTTAACTAAATGACGCTTGTGGTCTGTGACATTCAATTTTCAATATGAACATGCACCCAATGTGGTGTTTGCTCCAAATTTTGTATAAAGTGTGTTAAGTGACATGTCTATTAAAAGGTTATGCTTTCCTGATTTTTTATACTACTCATGTACTTGTATGATTTTTGTATTTACATTTATGAGTATAGGCTGAGCTATTATCTGAGGTTTGTAACCTATCCTTTAAATCGGCTTCTGTACCTAATGACTGGAAGGTAGCCAACATGACGGCAATATTTAAAAAGGGCTCTAGAGGCAATCCTGGCAATTACAGACCGGTAAGTCTAACTTCAGTACCGGGCTAATTAGTCAAAACAATAGTGAAGAATAAAATTGTGAAACATGTAGAAGAACATAATTTGTTGGACAAAAGTCAACATGTTTTCTGTCAAGGGAAATCATGTCTTATTAATCTATTAGAGTTCTTTGAATGGGGTTAACAAACATGCAGACAAGGGGGATCCAGTAGATATAGTATACTTGGATTTTCAGAAAGCCTTTGACAAGGTCCCTCACCAAAGGCTCTTATGTAAATTACATGGCCATGGGATAAGAGGGAAGGTCCTTTCTTGGATTGCGAACTGGTTAAAAGACAGGAAACAAAGGGTAGGAATAAATGGTAAATTTTCAGATTGGAGAGGGGTAACTAGTGGTGTACCCCAAGGGTCAGTCCTGGGACCAATCCTTTTCAACTTATTCATAAATAATCTGGAGGAAGGGGTAAGCAGTGAGGTAGTAAACTTTGCGGATGATACAAAACTGTTTAGGATAGTCAAGACAGAAGCAAACTGTGAGAGACTCCAAGAAGATCTCACCAAACTGAGTGATTGGGCAACAAAATGGCAAATGAAATTTAATGTGCATAAGTGTAAAGTAATGCACATCGGGAAAAATAACCCCAACTATACGTACAGTATGATGGGGGCTAATTTGGCTACGACAAATCAGGAAAGAGATCTTGGAGTTATCGTGGACAGTTCTCTGAAAACTTCCACGCAGAGTGCAGCGGTGGTCAAAAAGGCAAATAGGATGCTAGGAATTATTAGGAAAGGGATAGAAAATAAGACCCAGAATATCTTACTGCTCCTGTATAAAACTATGGTACTCCCACATCTTGAATACTGTGTATAGACGTGGTCTCCTCACCTCAAAAAAGATATTTTGGCCTTGGAAAGGGTTCAGAAAAGGGCAACTAATATGATTAGGGGTTTGGAACGGGTCCCATATGAGGAGAGGTTAAAGCGACTTGGACGTTTCAGTTTAGAAAAGGGGAGGCTGAGGGGGGATATGATAGAGGTATATAAAATCATGAGTGGTGTGGAAAGGGCCGATAAAGAAAAGTTATTTATTAGTTCCCTAAGTAGAAGAACTAGAGTACACCAAATGAAATTAATGGGTAGCAGGTTTAAAACTAATAAAAGAAAGTTCTTCACACAGCGTGTAGTTAACCTGTGGAACTCCTTGCCAGGAGGCGGCTGTAAAGGCTAGGACTATAATTGAGTTTAAAGAGAAGCTAGATAATTTCATGGAGGTTAGGTCCATAAAAGGCTATTAGCCAGGGGATAAAATGGTGTCCTTGGCCTCTGTTTGTCAGAGGCTGGAGAGGGATAGCAGGAGACATATCGCTTGATCATTGTCTTAGGTCCACCCTCTCTGGGGCACCTGGTGCTGGCCACTGTCGGCAGACAGGATACTGGGCTAGATGGACCTTTTGTCTGACCCAGTATGGCTGTTCTTATGTTAGGCTATGTACTTGTATTTCAAATGTTTGCTTCTGGAAGATCAATAGGCCTCACCCACCTATTTGTGGGAGGGTAGATAGTCAGGTGAATAGCAGTACAATCTGCATCAGAGGAATTTTCTGTGAACATTTAGACTGGGAGGTAATGGCAGCTTGCCTAAAAAGGACATGGACAGGTGACTTGCCCATATGACAAACTCCATCTTTAGAAAGCACTTTCACACAAGGGGAACAATGGAATTCCATCCACATGGGCAAGATTATAAAGAGGGCCCTCCGGGTTCCTCCTCTTTGTCTTTATTCCACATAATTTCAAAAACACCTTTACTATTAATTGGGCCCAAAAGGACTGATGACCCATTCTAGCAAACGATGTATTCCAGATACTTTTAAAATAGCAGTTTATTTCAACTCTGCTATGAGCCTGCATCAGGATCTTGGTCACTGGTGTATGTGATTTGTTCCCTTTAACAATTTTACTCTCAACTTTATTTACTGATAAAAACTTCAAATTTTAGATTATCAACAATTGGCACAGTGTGCTCTTTTGGATAAGTTGACCTAGGAACAAGGATGGTCCTCTGGGATTGGAAGAACCGGTTCAGATTTGGTGAGACTGATTTTCATAACCTGTCATCCAAGGTACTGGTATGGTACTGGTTTTGGCATAGGAAAAACTGGATTGTCTGAGGGGATTGCTTGTGTGACTTCTAACTGGACAGTGTGGCAAACAGAAGCGCTCTTTGTAACTGGTTTGGTGTGCCTTATAGTGGACGGACCCCCAGTTTTGGGCTATAAGTAGCCCTTTTTCTAAGCAATTTACTCTTAACTCATCATATTACATGGTCTCATTTAACATAAGAATGGCCATACTAGATCAGACCAAAGGTGCATCTAGCCCCATCTTCCAATAGTGGCCAATGACAGGTGCCCCAGAGGGAATGAACAGAACAGGTAGTTATCAAGTGAGCCATTCTCTGAAGAAAAAAAAACCAGGAAGCTGGGAGCACCTGGCATTGGCCATTGTCAGAAGACAGAATATTGGGGTAGAAAGACCTTTGGGCTAACCCAGTATGGACATTCTTACAATATAAAAACACTGTATTAAAAAAAAAAAAGTCCTCCCTGCTTCCCAATCTGCTAGCAGAACTGCCCATCAATTTTTCTATCTGATGCACAGTCATACTAATCACGTCATTGGAACTTTTAAAAACTTTATCCAGATGTGCTTTTTAAGGACCATTCCTAGCTTCTAGAAACAAAGGTCAACCCTGCCCATCCTCGCTCACAGCCACTGATGAACGTATCTTCCACGAATTTACCTTGTTATTTGAACCCTGTTATAGTGGTAACACCCTTTTTCAAAGAGTTTCACTGGTTGACGAATATGCTGTATGAAGAAATATGTTTGTTTCAAACCTGCTGCCTACTAATGTAATTTGGTGACCCCTAGTTCTTATGTGAGGAGAAGTAAATTGCACATCCATATCTACTTTCTCTAAGTGTCATGATTTTATAGACCTCAGTCATATCTCCCCTAGACCATGTCTACACTTACTGGAGAATCAATGCTACAGAGGTCAATCTTTCAGCGTTTGACTTAGTAGGTCTAATAAGGACCCGTGAAATCAAATACTGAGGGTGCCCCCATCAACTCTGGTACATCTCACATTTGCGAGGAGTAAGGGAAGTCAACAGGAGAGTTTTTTTCAGTCAACCTCCCGCTGTGAGGACACTTGAGAAATTTGGTTTAAGATACATCTTCTCCAGCTATGTTAAAAACAGGTAGGCCTGTGGCACTTTAGAGACTAAACAAAATATATAGAATCATGAGCTTTCATGGGCAAAACCAATTTCATCAGATGAATATATTTATCTGTATTTTATGTAGCTAGAGTTGTGTATCTTAAGCCAACCTTCTCTTTTACTGAAGATATGGCTTTAGTTGTCTCCTTACCAAGCTGAAAAGACCCAGTCTTATTAATCTCTCCTCATAAGGAAGCCATTCCATACCGCGAAGGGCATAGCATATCCCTTTTCTACCAGGCCAAGAACCCAACGATCCGAGGTAATTTTGGACCAGGCCAGGAGGAAATGGGAGAGCCGGGACTCAAACGGTGGGTTTATAATGGAGGCTGGGACGCAGTCCTCGAGCATGTTTTCAAAATAACACCTTTTAGTTGTTGGTTAGAGGGCTTGGTGGGCCCTCCTTCTGGGTCCGACCTAGACCTCCTATGCCTATTTCTGTTGGAGTTGCCATTGAAGATGCTCCCCCTCCTCCTACCTTGGTCTGGTCTAAAGGGTTGTTGGAAGGGTCTCTGGGCCGTCCTAGGGGGCACAGGCCTACATTGGGGGCCGGGGTATGAATCCCTAGAGATTTAAGAGTGGCCCTAGAATCTTTTAAGGTGTGCAGCCATGAATTGGTTTGCTCCAAAAATAGTCCTGGTCCTCAAAAGGTAGGTCCTGCAGGGTGGTCTGGACTTTGGATGGTATCCCTGATACCTGCAGCCAAGCACTGCACCTCATGACCACCCACGTGGTCACTGTCCAGGCAGCTGAATTGGCAGCATCCTGTGCGGTCTGGAGTGCTGTGCGGAATACCACTCTACTCTCTTCCAGCAAGGCCCCAAATTCTTGCCTCTCCTCCTAAGGAAGGCAGTCCCTGAACTTGACCATTGCTGATAGCGTGTTATACGTGTATCTGCTTAGCATAACCTGCTGGTTCGCGATGTGGAGTTGGAGCCCTCCTGCTGTTCTGGCTTTCTTGCCCAGTAGGTCTAACTTTTTCGGTTCCTTGCTCTTTAGCGTGGGACCTGGGGGGCCTTGTCTCTCCTTTTGGCCAGCTGTCTGGATCACAAGTGAACCTGGTGTTGGATGGGAATAGAGATGTTCATGATTTAACTGCGGGAAGAATTATCGCCTCTCCACCCCTTTTTGGGTGGGAGGGATTGAGGCTGGGGTGTGCCACAGTCTCTTAGCTAACTTGGACACCATCTTATTCAGTGGCAGTGTCACCTTGGCTAGAGTGTCCGCTGTAAGAATGTCTACCATGGGGTCCAGGTCCTCAGTCACCTCCTCCGCCTGCCCCCCTAGGTTAGTTGCCATCCAGTGGAGTAGGTCTTGATGCGCCCTGGCATCCATGGCTGGCATCGCAGGGGCTGGGTCGACTAGTGCTTTGTCTAGTGACAATGATGACTCCCCCCACTTGAGGGAGAAAGACCTGTTGTTGCTTGGTGGTTACCGGCAGGAGGACTTGTGGAGCCCCTTGCTGGTATTGCACCAACCTGGCCACCTCTGTGCAGATCAAATGATCTGCTTCAGATTCTGGTGGTTTGGTTAGACAAAGCACCCCTGGGCTGTGTTGGGACCAAAACGTGTCCTAATTGTTGTGGCCCCTGGGCCTTGTGGTATGCCCAGGGTGTCCAGAAAGGCCACTATTGGTTAGGTTGCCATTGTGGCAGCAGGACTGAAGGGAAGTTGGGCTGTGATACCTGGTATGATGATCAAGACCGGTGTCAGGATCTTGACCTGTAGGATGAGCACCCTGAACATGCTGATTCAGCCTCCAACTCAGAAGAGTAGTCTGAAGCCGATCAGGGTAGTGCCATAGATGGTACCAGGAAGCAACGGGATAACATGCCTTGTCATTGAAGCTGGCTTGCCCCATGTGTCGGCACTGGACCTAGACCTGGTGGTGCCGGTGGTGACATCGGTGTTGGTTGCATTAGTGGCACCGCAGAATAAGGCACTCCCATAGTGATCAGTGCCAGGACAAGCAGAGTCGCCATCAGTAATGCCAGGGTCAGTAATGTTCCTGTTGCCAGCAGGATTGGTGCCAGTTGGACCTGAGGTACCGTGTACGCAGGTGGTACTGATGCAAATGGTACCGATGAGAGAAGTGGTACCGCAAGTGATATCAAGGTTGGTGCTGGTACTAGTGTCGGCACCATTGTCAATATCCGTGTTGGAGCCAGTGCCAATACCGGTGCTGTCATCAAAGACAGTGTCGGTGCCAGTGCTAGTATCAGCGCCACGGACCGATGCAGCACCATGGTGGGAAGTGGGACCAGACCCAAGCTTGGTACGGACGCCGCACCCAGGGCTGGCTTTGGTTGTCCTGATGGTGCACTTGACTCTGGTGCTGGAAGTGGGGGATGGTGACCTTCACCCATGATCAATTCGGGCCCCTGGGTCACAGCAAGCTCCATCAGCTTCTGGGCCACGTCGAAAGCCTCTGGCATCAACGGTTGATGGAGCTCCTCAATTTCCAGCTCAGACACTGGATCCTCCATATGCTTCGTGCTCAACCAGTGTCAACGCAGCTCAGGAGCATCATGGTGAGGGCCCTCGGCCAGGTGACCATCCTTATGGCGCACCTTCGGGTCGCATCTTGCTGGAGACCTTTCCCTATGCTTCTTCCTTGAGTGTACCGGTGATTGAGATCAGTGCCTCGATGATGAAGGCCTCGCTGGTGCCAGTTGTCTCAGTGCCACCAATGGTTCTTTAACAGACGCCGGTGCACTATGGATGCTCGGCGCCACATCCGGTACTGATGGTTGGAGAGCTGACTCCATTAAGAGGAGCTTCATTCTGAGCTTGAAGCTCCTACATATCTGGCATCTGTCCGTGTGGTGACCCTCTCCCAAGCACTTCAGACAGGTGTCATGTGAGTCACCACAGGGCATTGGCTTCATGCACTTCAAATAAGGTTTGAAGCTGTGCGGCCCCAGCATTACCTCCCCCGTAGGGGAGAAAAGAGAAAAGAAGAGGGAATCCCCACTGAGAGAAACACTAAACTAATCACAACGAACTTTTTACAAGTACTAAACTAAGAGTTATGCAAACACTAGGGTAGAACAAATAGAGAAGTGCTCCAGCTACCGTCACGTGCAGCAAGAAGGAACTGAGAGGGTGGACGGCCAACGGGGTATATGTGCACCGGTATACTGGCGCCATACCAGGGGGCTCCCTTGTTGGCCCAATCGGTACTGCTAAGGGAAAAAAGCTCCAGAAATCTATGCATGCAGCGTGCATGCACATCTAACTGGAATGGACATGAGCAAGTACTCGAAGAAGCAGGGCTTTGGAGCGGAGCCCGGAGCTGGAGCGTGGAGCAGTGGAGCTGCAGGTTTTTGCCTGGAGCTGAAGCAGAGCCGGAGCACAGAAAATCTTGACTGCTCCATTGCTCCAGGTTTTTTTTTCCCCCCATTTTCAATCCAAAATGAAAGATATTTTAGCAAGAAAGTCCTAACGGTGCAAAAAACTTTCAGATTGTATAACAATTGATATTAACATTTACTTTACCACTTTACGTAATATGTCACAGTTATTCTCAATTCAGCCGAAATCAAGATTTAATGTACAGATACAAAATTACAAATTTTTTTTGAGATATGTTTTATTAAAGAATCTGATAATTATCAGACATCCGGCAACACTGCAGACTGCTCCCACCCTTGTGCCAAGGTTAGGCGACGCGAGTACGTACTTGCATAAATTAGTCAGATAGTTAGATTAGTATGTGTTTATTTTCAACCTTGTAACGTGTAGCCTCGTTACTTCCCAACAATTAATGTTGTAGAACAGTGATCGCACTTACTAACGCTACGGCACATACCAAATTTCATTGCTATATCTATATGAAAGCGTTTTTGAGATATTCATTAAAAACTTGGAAAATATTTCAAATATGAGGCAAAACAGAAAGCTGACGCGGCTAAATGACATTCATCTGGCTCTCTGAAAACTCCTGGAGAAAATTTTTTTTGTGGAGCTTCATCAGAAAAGAAACCCAAAATTGAGCAAGCAAAACTTGACACATATTTGAAGTCCTCAAAGGTTACAGTCTCCATGGATGCCTATACTTTCCGTGAAGGGCTGATGGAAATGGTTTGCTTGAGTTCAACACCGCTCACTACCTTCAGGGTAAGGAGCAAAGGATTCCAAAAAATTGCAGGTGAAAGGGGTTGGCAGCTTGACGTTTCGACAGGGCACGATGCAGTTCATCATTTAATTATCAGCACAGCTGAGTCTGGTCACGAAGAGCTCATGAAAGCTTTGGAGCAAAAACTGTGCAACCTGAAAATGGATGTGGCAACCTGTGGAAACAGAAATTTTCTTGCAATCAATGCTCAGTACTACAAAGAAGGAAAAGATAAAGCTGTGGTAAAAACCTTGGACATAATCGACACTAACATGCGTCACAATTTTTCCTACGTGAAAAGTCAAGTAAAAGCTATTTTAAAAAAATTTGGGATCAGTTGAAATGCAAGTGCTGAGCATCTGCGTTGACAATGCAGCAAACATGACGTGTGCCGTCAAAAATTTCAGCGAGGACAATGAAACTATTTCTACCTCTGAGAACAGGGATGTGGACAGAACTGAAACTATTTTGCCTGATGAAGGAACTAAAGGAATGGATGAAATCAAACTCAACATGGATGCTGCTGCACAATGGGTTAATGACCCTAGCCTCATACTTCCAGCATGGCTTCATGAGGACGACTCAAAAGTCCAACTGATGAGGTGTGGTATTCACACTCTTCAGTTGGGAATCTGGGATGGACTGAACAAAAAACATGTAAAGAAATTTCTGGCAAAAATTTGACAAGTCACTATCAAACTATGAACCCCAAGTATTCGAAGTGTTCTGCTTGATCTACATGGGGTAACTCAATCATTGGATACTGTGACTCACAACATCTACAATGATTGATCGGCTCCTCGTTTTTCAATCTTACTGTGAACAAGTGGCTGCTGCTGGAACAAGAGAACATAAGTTAACAAAAGCTGAATGGGACGAAATGAAGAACCTGCGAGACCTCTTGGCAAAGCCAAACCAAACAACTGTGAATCTTCAAGCTGTTGATGTAACCCTGGGAGTTTTAATGAAGGAATGGTGAAAACTGTCAAAATTCTTGCAAGAAAATGGTGGACAAATTGCAGAAGGAATTCTATCCCCCATGCAGAAACGCGAAGAGTAGCTTTTTGACAATATTCATGTCCTTGCTGGAGTTTATGTTGACCCACAGTATTGGATTCTTCTTACCGCAAAGGAAATACCAAAGGCAAAGGAAGGGCTCCTTGATATTGCTCGATGACTCAAAAAACAATCTAGTTCAGGACTAGATTTAGATCCCAAGAAGGCGATGGGGTCCTGCGAAGGGGACAGAGGTTGTGGAGGCCTTTGAGGAATCTCTTCGTGATTGGGTGGGCAAACACAAATGATCCGTCGATGTGCTCATGGAACACTATGATCACTGCTAAGTGCACTCTGATGGACGAATTGGACAGGCCATCATTCTTGAGATAGTATAGGTAGTCTGGAGAGGAGTCACATGAGGATCGACCTGTGTCCGTTGGCACCAGGATGTGAACTGTTTCCATTTGTGCAGGTAAATCTTTCTAGTGGATGGCCTCCTGCTTTGGAGAAGGACGGTTCTCACTTGTTCTGAACAGTGGAATTCAGCGTGGGGTTGAGGTGAAGTAGTTTGCCTCTGTTTTGAGAAAGAAGGTCACGTCGATATGGTAGCGGGAGAGATGGCTCGACTGACGTGCTGAAGCTATGGGAATCAAATCTGTCTGGACCATGATGAAGCTATTAAGATGACTTAAGCCGAGTCCAACTGAATTTTCTGCAGGATCCTGGGGATCAACGGGACGGGGGGAAATGCACAATGTAGAGGTTTGTTCCAGATGATTAGGAATGTATTGCCCAGGGATCCTCCTTTGCCCAGTCCTACCTGAAAGCAAAACCGGAGATATTTGGAATTGTCCATGGTTGAGAAAAGATCTATTATTGGGTAGCCCCACCTGTGGAAGATGGATTCCGTAACCATTGGATGCAGCTCCCAGTCGTGGTCTGTGGAAAAACTGTGACTCAAAGTATCCGCCATTACGTTGTTGACTCCTGGTAGGTATGATGCTTTGAGGATAACCCCATGCTGGATGCACCAGTTCCAGAGGCAGATAGCCTCCACACAAAGGGATCGCGAACGAGCACCACCCTACCTGTTTATGTAGAAGTGTTTCCCAATTTTATTTGCCTATGGAACTCTTTTAAACTTGAAAGAATTTCGAGGAATCCCATATACAGTGGTGCACCAGCTGAGTAGCTAGGGGAATTTTTTTTTTTTTTTTGTGCTTGACACAAAAGGAGGCCTGGGGGCCAAAATGCAGTCACACACGTCCCAAGTGGGCTTCCAGATCAAAGCGCTACAACACCTCAGGAAGACAGCTGCTTGAGCACCACTGCCCTAATAACAGTCTGGTATATGGAGCTGAAAAAGTCGACCATGAATAAGTAAGGATAATAATGCCAGGAAGGAGGGTAGAGGAGAGGACTTGAGGGTGACGCTTACCTGGCTTGGCACCCTGCTGCAGCAGGGAAAGCCTCCAGGTAGCACACACTTGTTCCTGGAGGGGTGGGAGAAAAGGAGGGAGAGGAAGCTCAGTCCCCCTACCCCCCATGCAGCAGGGATCCCAGAGCAGCTGCATCGCCAGGTCAGGCTTCCCGCTGGCAGGGCATGGGGGGAGGGAGGGGTGTAGAAACCCCGACCTTCCCCACCAGACCAAACTCTGCCTCTTCCCCAGGAAGCTGGGGAGGGGCGTGAGGGAGAGAGCACAGCAGCACATGTGGGGGCAGCAGAGCCCAAGCGCAGCCTGGGTGGGAGGGAGCAGAACCTGAGCGCACCCTGGGTGGAGGGGCAGCACAGCCCGAGCGCACCTCAGGTGGAGGCCAGCAAGCCCGAGCGTGCCCTCGGGGATGGGGGGGCAGCAGAGCCCGAGTGCGCCCCGGGCGGGGGCGAGGAGAGGGGAGAAACAGAGCCCAAGCAGAGTTCCGAGCAGGCAGCAGTTTAAAAATGCTGAGATCCGGGAGCAGCTACTCGGCGCCTCGGACCCAGTCACCCCTTCCCCTCCCAGCAGCAGCGGCCACTGTAAAAGCTGCCACCAGCACACATGGAGGAGGAGGAGGAGGAGCAGGCTGTGCGGCACTGGAGGCCCTGTGGGACAGGGGCAGTCCTGCAGGGTGGGGAAGGGGCCATGTCGTGTGCGGGGGTGGGGCAGCCAAAACCGCGCGCTCCCAGAAACCCGCCCCCGCCAGCAAAGCACCAATGGGGGCTGCCTACGAGCTCTGCAGGGGGTGGGGGAATAGAATTTTTTCACGGAACCCTGAGTTCCACTTTGTGGTACCCCGGGGTTCTGCGGAGCACCATTTGGAAAATACTGATGTAGAACATGGTAGTTGTATTGTCCGTTAGGACATGAACAATGCAGTTGGTAATGGAGGGAGTGAAGTGTCTGCATGCATTCCTGACCACTCAGAGCTTGAGAAGGTTGATGTGCAACAGAGCCTCATGAGGTAACCACCTTCCCTGCACTATGTGGTGGTGCATGTGTGCACCCCATCCTATTAACTTGGCATCCACGGTGATCTGTACCAATGGCTCGGATTGAAGGAAGGGAAACCCAGCAAGGAGGTTGTGATGGGAAGTCCACCATTTGAGAGTCTAGTACATGTACCAGGATGATGATTCACTTCCCGAAAGTATGCTGAGATCGTTTGTAGACCAAAGTTAGCCAGTGCTGCATAGCACGGAAATGGAGATGTGCATATTGGACAACATATGTAGTAGCTGCCATATGGCCCAACAACCAGAGGCAGGTATGGACGGTAGATGACAGGTTCATGGACAGGGTAGTCACCAAGTCCCGAAGTGCACTGAATCATTGGTTTGGTAGGTAGGCCTGGGCTGATATAGAATTGAGGCGAGCCCAGATGAATTTGATGTCTTGAATAGGACTGAGAGTCAACTTCTGTTCATTTATAATGAGTCCAAGATAATCGAATAGATGTCTAGTCTTGGAGACCATCTTGGACATCTCTGTCCGTGATCAGCCTTTGATTAGGCAATCGTCGAGGTATGGGAAGATGATGACCCCCTGTTGTTGAAGATAAACTGCCACTACTGTGAGTACCGTAGAGAAGACGCCGGGAGGAGGTGGGGGGAAGAAGAGGCGAGGAAAGGCCGAAGGGGAGAAGCGTGTACTAAAAACGATCATTCCCCCAACGTGAAACAGAGGTAATGTCTGTGGGAAGGATGTATTGTGACATGAAAGTATGCAAACTTGTAGGTCAAGGGCTGCAAACCAGTGCTAGAATTATTGAAGCCAGTGTGACCATTTTGAAGCGCTGTTTGTGCAGGAACTTCTTTAGCTTGCGAAGATCCAAAATTGGCTTCCAACCTCCCCCAGCCCCCCCAATACGCTTTTCGGTAAGGAAGTAGGTTGAATAGAACCCTCTTCCCCATAGAGGTTGGGTACCCTCTCTATTGCCCTATTTGGAAGGGGTGATCGATGTCTTGCCCGAGAAGGATCTCGTGAGAGGGGGTTCCTGAAGAGGGACGGGGAAGGAAGAAGCGATGTGAAGGGTATAGAGCAGGGATGGGCAATAATTTTTGGTGGGGGGCCACTCCAAGATTTTGATAAGTGGTGAAGGGCTGCACTTCTCTGTGGAGGGGGGTGCAGGGTCTAGGATGGAGGTTGGGTGCAGAAGGGCGCACAGGGTAAGGGACTGGGGTGCAGGAGACAGCATGAGGTCTCAGAGTGTTTGGGTGGAGAAGGGGGTTGTGACCTGGGTCAGAGGATTTGGGTGTAGGTTCAGGGAAGGGGTATGGGTGCAGGAATGGATTCTGGCCTGAGGGAGGAGTGTTGGAGGGGGTACAGGATCTGGGAGGGAATTGTCACCTGGGGCAGGGGGTACAGAGGGTTTGGATGGTGTTCTGGGGGAGGAGGGTGCAGGAGGGATTGGGGTGCCAGAGGCAAGCGCTGGCTGGGAGAAGTTTACCTAATTGTCTCCTGGCCGAAAGACCCATCCTGCTTGAAAATACAGACTGCTCCGTCCATGAGGCTCCCAACTCCGGCTGCCCCAGTCTCTCAGGCCAATCTCTCAGCTCTGATTGGCTTGCTGTTTCCAGCCAATAAGAGCTGAGAGATTGACTGAGGTCAGTTCTTATTGGCTGGTTGTTTCTGGCCAATAGGAGCTAAGGATTGGGCTAGAGACGAGGAGATGGCATGAAGCCTCCCCCCTCCCTGCAGAGCAGAGAAACGTAGGGTCTGTATTAAACGTGGCAGCTACGTGTGCCTGAGGGTCCCGGCAGGGTGGTCCATGGGCTGGATCCTGTGGGTTGGCCGGCTGGATCCAGCCCCTGAGCCGAATTCAGCCCCCGGGCCGAATTTTGCCCAGCCCTGGTATACAGTATTCCACACTGATGATTTTGAGTACCCATCAGTCTGATGTTATCGAGTCCCAATGATGGAAAAAGGGACATAATCTGTGGGCAAACTGGTGTTTCTGGCTTGTTGTCACTGGATGGTTGGGGAGGTCGGCAGACCCTCAACCAAGTTTTCAAATTTGCTATTTGTCAGTCTAGGAGCCGGAGGAGCGTGCTTGAGGTGGACACTTCCTCTGAAGCCGCTGCCTGGATTGATTATACTCATAGGCTACGTCTACACTGGCCCCTTTTCCGAGAGAGGCATGTTAATTTCACAGGTCGTAATAGGGAAATCCGCGGGGGATTTCAATATCCCCCGTGGCATTTAAATAAAAATGTCCGCCACTTTTTCAAAGTAGAAATAAGAGATCCTCCGGAAAAGGGCTTTTTTCCGGAGGATCGGGGCCAGTGTAGACGCTCTTTTCCGGCTTTTCTAAAAGCCGGAAAAAAGTGGCGGACATTTTTATTTAAATGCCACGGGGGATATTGAAATCCCCCGCGGATTTCCCTATTACGACCTGTGAAATTAACATGCCCCTTTCGGAAAAGGGGCCAGTGTAGACGTAGCCTATGAGTATAATCAATTCAGGCAGCAGCTTCAGAGGAAGTGTCCGCCTCAAGCACGCTCCTCCGGCTCCTAGACTGACAAATAGCAAATTTGAAAACTTGGTTGAGGGTCTGCCGACCTCCCCAACCATCCAGTGACAACAAGCCAGAAACACCTACTTTGAAGTAGGAATAAGAGATCCTCCGGAAAAGGGCTTTTTTCCGGAGGATCAGGGCCAGTGTAGACGCTCTTTTCCGGCTTTTCTAAAAGCTGGAAAAAAGCGGCGGACATTTTTATTTAAATGCCGCGGGGGATATTTAAATCCCTCACGGATTTCCCTATTACGACCTGTGAAATTAACATGCCCCTTTCGGAAAAGGGGCCAGTGTAGACGAGTCCATATAGTCTTTGCTGGGGACGGTTGTAATAGTGGTTCTTATTCCTGTTAAAAGGAATGTCTCTCTTTCTCCGGTATGATGATGTGTACACGCCAAGGGTGCAGAGCACGGTACAAGTCTTTACTGTTGTGAAGGATCTCATCTGTGTTAGCCACAAACAGCTTTTGTTTGTTGAAAGGGAGATCCTCTACTTTAGTCTGTAGATCTCTGGGCACCCTTGCTGCATGTAACCAGCAGGCTCTCATCACCACAGCTGTGGCAGTTGCTCTAGACGCTGTATCAGCAACATCTATGGCTGCTAGTAAAGTAGTACGGGTGATGGTGTGTCCCTCGTGAATGACTGCCCTGAGAATGGGCCTCTTGGAGTTGGGTAGATGTTCCATGAATTCAGACAGCTTGGAGTAATTATTGAAATCATGATTAGTCAACAGCACAGAGTAGTTTGCTATTCTAAGCTGCAAAGTGGCTGAGGAACAGGTATTCCTACCACAGAGGTCTAGTTTCTTGTACTCCTCCTCACTGCTTGAAGATTTGAGCTGGGGAGCTTTAGAGTGTTGATTTGCTGCATCTACCACCAATGAGTTTGGCTAGGGATGGGAAAAGAGAAAGTCTAGGTCTTTGGGATGGACAAAGTACTTACTCTTCGTTTTTTTGCAGCTTGGATGCACAGAGGCGGGTATCCACCAAATAGATACTTCCATTATTGCCTCATCAATAGGTAATGCAATCTTTCCTTGAGAGGACGGGTGAATGTCCTTTAAGAGACGATGCTGCTTCTCATAGACTCATAGACCTTAAGGTCAGAAGGGACCATTATGATCATCTAGTCTGACCCCCTGCACAACGCAGGCCACAGAATCTGATCCATCCACTCCTGGAAGAATCCTCTCATCTATAACTCAGATATTGAAGCCTTCAAATAGTTTAAAGACCCTAAGATGCAGAGAATCCTCCAGCTGTGATCTGTGCCCCATGCTACAGAGGAAGGCGAAAAACCTCCAGGGTCTCTGCCAATCTACCCTGAAGGAAAATTCCTTCCTGACCCCAAATATGGTGATCAGCTAAACTCTGAGCATGTGGGCAAGACTCACCAGCCAGACACCCAGGAAAAGTTGTCTATAGTAACTCCTATCATCCCTCCATTGGTCTATTTACCACTGATAATGAAAGGTCAATTAGTTACTAAGATCATGTTATCTCATCAAACCATCCCCTTCATAATCTTATCTGGCTAAGTCTTGAAGCCAGATAGGACTTCTGCACCCACTATTTCCCTTGGAAGGCTGTTCCAGAACTTCACTCCTCTAATTTCAAATTTAAACTTTCTACTAGTCATCTTATATCCATTCATTCTTGTATCCACACTGGTATTAAGCTTAAATAATTCCTCTTCCTCCCTGGTATTTATCCCTCTAATATATTTAAAGAGAGCAATCATGTCTCCCCTCAGCCTTCTTTTGGTTAAGAGTCTCCTTTCATAAGACAGGGTTTTCCATTCCTCGGATCATCCTAGTGGCCCTTCTTTGTACCTGTTCCAGTTTGAATTCATCCTTCTTAAACATGGGAGACAAGAACTGCACACAGTATTCCAAATGAGGTCTCACCAATGCCTTGTATAACGGCACTAACACCTCCTTATCCTTCCTGGAAATATCTCGCCTAATGCATCCCAAGACCATATTAGCCTTTTTCACAGCCATGTCACAATGGCGGCTCATAGTCATCCTATAATCAACCAGGACTCCGAGGACCTTCTCCTCCTCCGTTACTTCCAACTGATGTGTCCCCAGCTTATAACTAAAATTCTTGTTATTAATCCCTAAATGCATAACTTTACACTTCTCATTATTAAATTTCATCCTATTGCTATCACTCCAATTTACAAGGTCATCCAGATCTTCCTGTATGATATCCCAATCCTTTTCTGAATTGGCAATACCTCCCAACTTTGTGTCAACCGCAAATTTTATGAGGACACTCCCACTTTTGGTGCCAATGTCAGTAATAAAAAGATTAAATAAAATTGGCCCCAAAACTGATCCCTGAGGAACTCCGCTAGTAACCTTCCTCCAACCTGACAGTTCACCTTTCCGTATGACCCGCTGTAGTCTCCCCTTTAACCAGTTGCTTATCTCCCTCTCAATTTTCATATTGATCCCCATCTTTTCTAATTCAACCAATAATTCCCCATGTGGTACTGTATCAAATGCCTTACTCAAATCGAGGTAGATTAGATCCACGGCATTTCCTTTATCTAAAAAATCTGTTACTTTCTCAAAAAAGGAGACCAGGTTGGTTTGGCACAATCTACCTTTTATAAAACCATGTTGTAATTTGTCCTAATTTCAATTAACCTCAATATCCCTAACTACTTTCTCCTTCAAAAATTTTTCCAAGATCTTGCATACTACAGATGTCAAACTAACAGGCCTATAGTTACCCGGATCGCTTTTTTCCCCTAATGGACTTGCAATTTCACGTGTCAGTTCCTTTAATATTCTTGGATGAGGATTATCTGGGTCCCCCGATTTACTCCCATTAAGCTGTTCAAGTTTGACTTTTACCTTGGATATGGTAATATCTACCTCCATATCCTTATTCTCATTTGTTATGTTACCTTTCTCCCTAAGCTCTTCATTAGCCTCATTAAAGACTGATGCAAAGTATTTGTTTAGATATTGGGCCATGCCTAGATTATCCTTAACCTCTACTCCATCCTCAGTAATTAGCGGTCCCACTTCTTTTTTTGTTTTTTTTCCCATTTATATGGCTATAAAACCTTTTACTATTGGTTTTAATTCCCTTTGCAAGGTCCAAATCTACATGACTTTTAGCCTCTCACTTTGTCCCTACATGCTCTAACCTCAATAAGGTAGCTTTCTTTGCTGGTCCCTCCCATCTTCCACTCCTTACATGCTTTCTGCTTTTTCTTAATCACCTCTCTGAGATGCTTGCTCATCCAGCTTGGTCTAAAATACCTGCCTTTAAATAGTTTCCCCTTTTTTGGGATACAGGCTTCTGATAGCTTCTGCAACTTTAACTTAAAATAATCCCAGGCCTCCTCTGCTTTTAGATCAATAAATTCTTTAGTCCAATCAACTTCCCTAACTAATTTCCTTAATTTATTAAAGTTAGCCCTTTTGAAATTAAAAACCCTAGTCTCAGATTTATTTTTGTTTATTCTTCCATTTAATTTGAACTGAATTAGCTCATGATCACTCGAGCCAAGGTTGTCCCCTACAGCCATTTCATTTATGAGGTCCTCACTACTCACCAAAACCAAATCTAAAATGGCATTCCCCCTTGTTGGTTCAGCAACTACTTGATGAAGGAATTCATCGGCTATCAAATCTGAGTTCTATTATTATTACTAGCACTTGTTCTCCAATTGATAGCTGGAAAGTTGAAGTCTCCCATGATTACAGAGTTTCCATGAGTATTTATTTCATTAAGAATAGTGATAGAAATGTAGCCGTGTTAGTCTGGTGTATCTGAAACAAAATACAGGACTATGTAGCACTTTAAAGACTAACAAGATGGTTTATTAGATGAGCTTTCGTGGGCCAGACCCACTTCCTCAGATCAAATAGTGGAAGAAAATAGTCACAACCATATATACCAAAGGATACAATTAAAAAAATGAACACATATGAAAAGGACAACTATTTTGATTTGATTTGATTTGTCCTTTTCATATGTGTTCATTTTTTTAATTGTATCCTTTGGTATATATGGTTGTGACTATTTTCTTCCACTATTTGATCTGAGGAAGTGGGTCTGGCCCACGAAAGCTCATCATCTAATAAACCATCTTGTTAGTCTTTAAAGTGCTACATAGTCCTGTACTTCATTAAAAACATTAAAGAGGTCTCTATCCATATCCAAATTAGATCCTGGTGGTCTATAACACACCCCAAACACTATCCCGGAGGAACTGATAGTTTTCTTCCGCAATATGATTTTTGCCCAGAAAGACTCTATCTTCTCCATACCATCACTTATTATTTCTTTACAATCTACCTCATCTTTGATATACAATGCGACTCCACCACCTTTACCCTTATTTCTGTCTTTCCTAAATAGCACATACCCTTCAATACCTGTACTCCAGTCATCCCTAGTATTCCACCATGTTTCTATTATTCCTATAATATCTGGTTTCACTTCCTGGACCAATAGCTCTAGTTACTCCATTTTGTTACCTAGGCTCCTCGCATTGGTGTACAAACATCTTAATTTTTGCTGTTTGGCCTCACTCACATTCTTTACCCAATTTGGCATAGATGTTGTACCTCCAATATGACCTATTAGACTAGTATCTACGCTACCCTTCTTCATGTCCATTCTCCTACCCCCAGCTATATCTTTTCTGACTTCTTTTTCCTCCCTCTCAATGCTAAAATCCGGCGTAGAGATTACCTGGACATCTCCCAACCATCTCCCCCAAATTTCTAGTTTAAAGCTCTCTTAATCAGTTGAGCCAGCCTCCATCCTAGAAGTCTATTTCCCTCCCTACTTAGGTGAAGTCCATCCCGAGAGAACAGTTCTCTGTCCATAAATGCCTCCCAGTGACCATACATCCCAAAGCCCTCCTTATAGCACCACTGCCTGAGCCATCTACTGTGCATCATAATCCTGTCACATCTTAGTTGCCCTTCTTTAGTGGGATTCCGCCTGTTCCTAGAGATCACCTGAGCTTCGATTTCCTTAAGCTTCTTCCCCAGCCTGGCATAGTCTCCCTTGATTCGTTCCAGCAAGAATCTAGCCATATCATTTGTTCTTACATGAAGGATGATCAATGGATTCTTTCCTGCTCCCTTTAGGATCCACTTCTCTTTTACCTCCTAGAGCTGAACCTCTTGGCTGGTGACTACTCTTTTAAAAAGCTCTTGGAACTGTTTCAAGTCGTCTGTAGAATGTGTGACTTCTGGTATTACAGCCTCATCGAGACATGGAGATGGATTATCCTCAAAGGCCTGTTGGGCTTGTGTGATGCTATTTCTCAGCAGGAATTTGGCCCTTTTCCGCCTCTTCTGATTCTGCTGAAGTCAGCAGGGTTTGGGGTGGAGAGGCTGCTGGAAGCTTCCTCGGTGATGCAGATGTACTCATGGAGCGGTGTCTCTTGGGTTCCCAGTAGTCCTACACTGCCCCCCAGGGAGGGTAATATCTAGAGGGGGATATTGCCAGTCCAGGTACCACTGTGAATAGTGAAGTCTTTCATGATAATGTTGAAGTTGACAAGATGTAGCTGGGGAGGAATGCTGCCAAGAAAAAACATTCCTCTGCTCATATTCAGTAACTACAGCGCTTTCATGTGTCAACGGAGGTCTAGTGCAGTGTGAAGATAGGCATGGGGAACAAGCTGACAGAGGGGGACCCTCGAATGAGAGGAGGGGAGAGTTTGGCTGAATGCTATAGGTTTCAGCTACTATTGTGCAATTGGCTTCTGTTTGCACTAAGTAATTAGCCTGCTGCGCCTGTGCTGCAGCCTCCGGTGGGAGGGACCTCCTTGTAGGTGTCAGCTTGGCAGGAGGTGGTCCTGAGGACTTGCAGGGTAGTTTGGCAGGAGGTTCTGTGCTCATTCCCGGCACCAGGTGAATAAACGCGGCAGCTGCGTGTGCCTGAGGGTTCAGGCAGGGTGGTCCACAGGCTGGATCCTGTGGCTTGGTGGGCTTGGGTTGCGGTGGTGCCATGGTTTGTCAGCATGGTCTCTCTGGTGCCACTGATGAATGTGCCAACCCTGAGACAGTGCAGGGTGTGGCTGTGGCGGTGCCTGATAAAGGTCTCGTCGCCAGCTTAGCTGATGTACTCAGCACATCCCCGGTATCCAATCTGGGGGACGGCTTTACAGGTAGTCATCTCGCCAGAGAGACTTTTGCCCTACAGAGTTTATGGAGCAAGGCAGACACGGATCTGTGTTTCACGTCTCACTGAGTTTAAAGTGAGTTGGGGCTCTTCGGAAGGCCACAGAGCCCTTTCAAATATTATCATACGGAGCCACAGTTCTCGGTCACATGCCTCCCCCAACCATCTTAATCAAGAATTGTGCCTATCCAAAACTAGCATGGGATTACATTGGAGACATTTTCATTTTTCAAAGACATTACATGAGAGCCAGGCATGGTAGAGTATTGATGAAGCTCAGGCTGTCTTCTTTCTTCTTCTTCTTCTTTTTTTTTCTTTAAATGGGGAAGCAAAGGGAGAGAACAAATGAAGTGGAGCATGAGGGAAATCAGAGCTGCTGCCGCTGAAGCGGTCCGTTAGGACCGGACCAGGGAAAAACATTTTTTTAAAGAAATAAAGTTGTAACAAGGAATCAATTAACAATGATGAAACAGTAACAAAAAAACAAGCATAGTAACAAGAACTGTGTGAAGGGAACAAGCCCCTGGGGCAAGAGAGATAGGAGCTCCGTCCGCAACTGAGGGCTGTTAGAGAGGAACTGGAAGAGGGAGGGGGAGAAGAGGACAGCTGAGCACGCGAAGCACCAAACAGTCAATGGGGCAAAGCACCTCCTCCGCGTGTGCAGCCCAACAATCATCTGCTAGGAAAAAGCTCTGAACTGCGAGTCCAGGAATCACTCGTCACCAACAGTGGAGCACTCACGGGGACATCAACCGAAGAAGAATCAGGAGGCCCTTCATGCATTACACAACAGAGATTAAAAGCTGCATTGACTAGTGATGACGCCACCTACTCAGCTGCAGTGTCTCCAACTGTCTCTAGGGTCTGTAAATATTCTCGTCTCAGGGTAACACCGATTCCATAAGCAACCCTGGTTACAGAGTAGTATGGCCCAATGTGCGGCAGCTGCTCCTTTAAAACACCGCCTCTGGCGTTTCAAAGGGGCAGCGCCATGGTGCCTGGGGTCAGCTGCGGACTGCCCAGCTGATCCCAGGCTCCCATGGCATTTCCCCGGAACCGGGGATCAGCTGGAGAGACTACCCGCTAGCCCCAGGCTGTACGCGGAGTTCCACATTCCTCCTTTGAAATATACAAGAGCCCCAGTAGAGGCTCTTGTACATTTCAAAGGAGGAATGCGGAAGTGCCTATCGACTAGTCAATTAACCACATTTTAACAACCCTAGTCTCAACCCCATGTGCTTCATTGCAGGGTATGCACACCCAGTCACACCAGCAGAATGGTTTAGTGCATGCAATATAGAAAGCAGGGGCACACCTTACATCCAGGGAGTGTAATTCCGTATCTCTGTCCTGGCATGGGGTTTAGGGAAGAAGACAGGGAGAAAAAGATCCTGATTGACGTGAAAAGGCAACACCATCTTGGGCATAAAGAATGGATGGGGGCACAACTGCATCTAATCCTTATAGAAAACAGTATAAGGTAAGGCTTGGAGGTAAGGGCTTGCACCCTGGTAGAAGCAATACCTACCAGGAAGGCCACTTTATAAGAGGCTGACTATTCAGCAGGTAGCTAGGGTCCCAATAGGGGGCCATGACTCAAGAGAGCATCAAATTCAAGTTCATTGATTATAATGGCTGCTTAACCTGAGGGCAAAGCCAATCCAAACCCTTAAGGTGACAACCCACCACCAGATCCCTGAAGAGGAAACTTCACTCCTGAACTGCGTAGAAAACTGAGATAGCTGCCAGATATATTTTAATAGATGAGACAGACAGATCTTAGCGAAGGAGGTAGTCCAGAAGCAAGGGAAACATGGCCTGCTGGGAAAGAGTACCTTATCAAGGCACCACAAAGAGAACCTCTTCCATTTGGCAAGGTAAGTAGAGGGTTTGCGGCTGCTTATTAAAACTTCTCTGACCGAGTCTGAGTCTTGGAGTTCAAGGTGGCTTGGAGTTCAGGTTCACGTGGCACAGCTGATTGAACTCCTGCGTCCACTCTGTCCTGTCGAATTTTGAGGAGAACCCTAGGTATTAACAGCACTGGTGGGGAGATGTAGATACTTTCCACCTGTCATGGATGAAGCAGTATCTGATAGGGACTGTTGACCTGAAAGGAGCAGAACCACAGGAACTTTCTGTTTAGGCAGGTCACAAACAGGTCCACATGGGGATGACCCCACCCTTGGAAACTGGAGAGGCACATCTGCCCTAAAGAACCAAATCGAGGAATTGAAAGGGCCAGCTGAGGTGATCCAGGACCACTCGTGGGATTTGGAAGGGCCAGTTGAGGTGAGCTGCAAGGTTGTTTTACATGCCCAGAAGGTACAAGGTTTGCATGTGATCATCGTGAGAAATGCAAAGATCCCAGAGGGAGATGGTCTCCAGGCACAGGTGAGAGGAACAAGCACCACCCTGTCAATTGATATAAAACATCAATGTGTTCTTGTCGCTCATCACAATGACATACTTGCCCTGTAGGTGAGGCAGATACACCTGGCAAGTAAGCAGGACTCTCCTGTGTTCCTGGAAATTGATATGCAACATCATTTCCATGCAAGACCATAGTCTTTGTTTGCAAATCGTTTAGGTGTGCCCCCATGTCTAAGCATCCATCACCAGGGTGACCTCTCTCTGGGCCTGCAAACAGGACCCCAGCACACACTATCTAGGGCTGCATCCACCAGACAAAGGATGGCAGCATTGCCAGCAGCATGGTAACCAAGTGGTCAAGACCATCTCTGGAGTTGAGAAGGGCCCCAATGAACTCGATTCTTTGCATAAGAATGAGCGTGGCACAATGAGGAGCAGGCCCAGATGGGACGACATAGCCTTGACCAGTTCCATATACTCAAGCACCTGATGCAGTGACCAGCCCTTGATCAGCCAGTTGTCCAGGTACAGGAAGACCTGCACCCAGTTCCTGTGCAGGAACATGGCCACCACAGCCATGCACTTTGCAAAAACCCTAGGCACCATGGCCAGGCCAAAAGGGCAGCACTGAACTGGTAACGATGGTCTGTACCATAAAACAGAGGAAATGGCGGTGGAGATATGGAAATGTGCATTCTTGATATCGAGGGCAGTGTACCAATCCCCTGGATCCAGTGAGGAAATGAGTGAGGCCAGGGATACAAGGCGAAACTTGAGCTTTCGTATGAACACATTCAGGTTTCTGAAATCCAGTATGGGGCACAGACCCCTTTTGACCTTTGAGATAAGGAAGTGCCAGTAGTAAAATCCTTTGCCCCTGAATTCCTGCTGGACCTCCTCTATCATCATCCTGCGTGAGAAGTGACGTCACCTGCAGGATAAGGAGTTGCTTGTAAGAAGGGTCTCTGAAGAGGGACAGGTAAGGGGGCAGGAGGAGGAGAGGATACAGAATTGGACAGAATATTCCACTCCCACTGTGCTCAGAACCTAGCAGTCTGACGTCATCTGGGCCCAGGCTCAGCAAAAGTGGGATAGATGATTCTCAAAAGGAGCAGACAGATGCCCTCAGATGCACCCTCAAAAATTAGTCTTGGGCCCCAATGGTTGCTTGGAGATAGAGACCAGTGTCAAGACAAACGGGTGCGGACACTCACAGCAGTGGGCTTCTCACAGTGCCAAAGATGACACCGGTGCTGGGGCAAGCTGTGGAGCCATAGTCTGTGTCTAAGGCAGAGCCACTGGTGCCTGACAGGGCCCATGCATTGACGCTAATGGTACCATGAATGCAGATGTAGACCGGTGCCACTGAGGGAAGGTGCTGCGCCTCAAATGTTACTGTCACCACCAATGAGGTCCCGTGCAGCCCCAAACATGTCCAGCATGGAGTCCTCCTCCACTACCACTCACACCGGGGAATCCTCCAATACCAGGCTCAATGGACCAGCCTGTGGGGCCAGAGTCAACAGTGTTAGGAAAGAAGTATTCTGCCCTGGTAGGCTGGGCGCAGTACAGGCTGATTCCAGAGCCTTACTAGATCTTCTGGAGGGCAAACAGCCTCATCCGTTGTCCTCTTCTTGCATGGTACTAGGGAATGGGACTGGTTCAGAGAGGACAACCCCATTTTTAGTGCCGGGAAACCGTGCCAATTCTGCTCTTCAAGGCATGGCACCAATGAGGCTGGCGCAATGCGCACTATGGCACTGGAGTTGCTGGCTGAGGTCTAAGTGCCAACTCCACAAGGATCACTATAAGCCGCTGGTCCCTCTCCATTTTGGTTTGCAGCTTAAGTATAGTGTGTCTGCAGGGGATTTATCAGACAGGTGACCCTCTCCAAGACACTTCAAAAGGAGGTGGAGAGAAGATCTCCTCTGGGCATATGCTTGCCACACTTTGCACATTGTTTGAAACCCTTGGGCCACTGCATGCCCCAGGAGCATGAACAATAGGAGAGGGAAATACACACATCCCAAGCTAACTACTTTAAGTAAATTGAACAAACTAATCTAGAAACAACAAAACCAACACAAGTATGCTATGCTAGAGACTGACTATTTGTGAAGCAAGAAATCAGAAGCTGCAACGACTGTCATTTGCAGAAAAAAGGAACTGAAGTGGGAGTTGGGTTGGCAAAGGTATGCATACAACATTGCAAGGCATCACCACAGGGGACACCAAAACCGACCCAAAGGGTCCCACTAGGGAAAAGTCTTGACAATTGGACACACCATATATGCATATTGGAATATGCATGAGCAATCACTTGAAGAACCCTTTTATTTTCAATCCTGTCATTAACCATGTACATTTTTTTGAATCCTGCTATGCTCTTGGCCTCAGTGACATCTTGATGATATCTTGTGGAAGTGACTGCCACTGGTGTCTTGTTTACAGAGTGTATTTCCTTTAACACATTTTGCATTTGTTACCTGTCTGTTTCAATGAAAATTGGCTCATAAATCCAATTTTAATCACAAAGTATTTCAGAGAAATTCTTACTACATTGTCTTTCAGTTAGTAAGTCCCTGCTATTAAGGAGTGTATTTTCAGCTCAATATATGGAGCGGCAGGTATGAAAATTTGCATATGTGCAGAGGGAAATAGCAGTGTAAATGTCAAATACCCATTCTCCTCAAATTCCCTCCTACCTGGATTACTCTGAAATATCACACATACAGACAAATCTTGCAGACTGGTCCTAATTCAGTGTGATTTTCAATTTTTCCAATCATTTAGGACCTCCATGGTCATATTCAGAACCATTCTGCTTATAAATGATTTTTTTTTGTCTCCTAGCCTGATGGTGGACTGAGAGGGCACAAGCAAATTTGCTAGTATTTAACACTTAAGCTCCTTTCCTCACTTCTCTAGTTTCCGCTCCTCACTCTGAGCTCTCCGTTGGGCAAGCACACTGCTTGCTCTCCTTCTTCTCTGTTCTTCCCTTTTCTGTTGGATTCTGGCATCCAGCTTGGAGATTGTGCATATCCCCCAAATGGAGTCCTTAATTCCCTGCAGGCACAAGAAAACAGCACATCTGAACTCAACATACTTTCAGCAAAGTAAATGTTAAAAGTGATATAGTTAGTTAAAAAATTATCTTCATAAAATTACCCACATTATCTAACCCCCTACATGACAGAAACTGAAGGAATTTTACAAATCATTTCATTATGATAATTGATTCAGTTTACTTTTGTGCATGCCAGTTAGCTTGAACCAAAAAAAATTGCTTGGACAGTTTCACTTTCTGGTGCATGCACTGGCCTAATTTTCTGTCTTTCAGCTATAATCTCATATCTTCCCCTGGAGAATTATAAAGATTTTCCTTTACAGAGGTCTATAAAATCATGACTGGTGTGGAAAAAGTGAATAAGGAAAAGTTATTTACTTATTCCCACAATATAAGAACTAGGGGTCACCAATTGAAATCAATAGACAGCAGGTTTAAAACAAACAAAAGGAAGTTTTACTTCACTAGGTGCAGTCACTAGGTGGGACTCCTTGCCAGAGGATGCAGTGAAGGATAGGACTTTAACAGGATTCAAAAAAGAGCTAGATAAATTCATGGTGGTTAAGTCCATCAATGGCTATTAGACAGGATGGGTAGGAATGGTGTCCTTAGCCTCTGTTTCTCTGGAGGTGGGTGACAAGGAAGGGATCACGTGAGGATTATCTGTTGTGTTTCCTCCCTCTGGGGCATCTGGCATTGGCCACTGTTGGCAAACAGAATACTGGGCTGGATGGACTGTTGGTCTGACCCAGTCTGGCCATTTTATGTTCTGATGTTCCTTGCATTTTGAGCCAACATTTCCATTAATGTTAGCCTTTCAAAAAAATAGTAAACAAGGCCTACATTTTGGGCATACAGGCAGTCCCCGAGTTACGCGGATCCGACTTATGTCGGATCCGCAGTTACGAACGGGGCCCTCCCTCTCCCTGGTCTCCAGCAGACCAGGGAGAGGAAGCAAAGCGGCGGAACACGCGGGCAGCGGAAAGCCCAGATGCGTCTGGGCTGTCCGCTGCCCGCGTGTTCCGCCGCTTTGCTCCCCGTCCCCCTGGTCTGCAGACCAGGGGGACGGGGAGCAAAGCAGAGCAAAGCCGCGGAGCCTGGGGTTCTTAAGTTGAATCTGTATGTAAGTCAGAACTGGCGTCCAGATTCAGCTGCTGTTGAAACTGATCAGTTTCAGCAGCGGCTGAATCTGGACGCCAGTTCTGACTTACATACAGATTCAACTTAAGAACAAACCTACAGTCCCTATCTTGTACGTAACCCGGGGACTGCCTGTACTAAATTTGGGCAGTGGTTTCCCGTTCAATGAAAATCTCATTGTCTAGGTGGGTTTGAGGGGCTGATATATAAAAACTGAAGACTATAACGTCACAGATGTGCATGGTATTTTAAAAGACAAGGTCCCAGCCCCAAGGAGTTTATAGTCTAGTGTAGACAGATGTAGTGAAAATAGCATGTCTAGCGTAGTGAAAATAGCATGTCACAGTAGCAGGATAATAAAACAAGGAAGTGGGAGACTCCTGGGACTGCAATTATTTTTATGTAATCTTGACCATGCTTGAAAGTGGCAACAGAGAGAACCTGTGGCAAGATCAATGGTGGAAGTAGACACACATTCATGAGTTTCTTAGGTGGAATTCAAAGGGGGATAGCAAGGCTGCTAGGAGTAGCAAAGAAGTGAGAGGTTGACCACTGTTTTCCTCCGCTCCCATTATTCCCTCAGACTGGAATTTGGATGAAAGCCAGCAATGGTCATCAGTCAGGAGGGGAAGCCAACAGTGCTTGTAGCCAAGGTTCAGTTCAATTACAGCAGGGGCCCAATGACTTTAGTCAGAACCATTTTAGGCATTTGTAGAAGTGACATTATAATGTAATCTGTTTTTTTAAAGGTATAATTTCTTATTGACTTCCTATTACCTATAGCCTCTCAAAGCCAGAGAATCATTTATTTCTTTGTCTATTTTCTCCAATTAGGCAAAAAGTGCTTTTTTTCCCCTGTCAATTTGTGTATGAAGGTAGAATTAACCTAGCTGGGTTTCTTTACTGCTTTGTTTGTAACACAAGCTGACAAACACAAAACAGTGTTTCAAGGCTCTCCTGAGAACTGGTTCATTTTATTTGTAATTTCTCTCCAAGTGGGAGCAATTATTAGTACAATTTATGATGTATCTTTATACAAAGTTATCTATTCTCTTGTTAGCTTTTTTAATCCATGAAGGGAAAAAAATATAAGGCTAATAATAGTTACACACAGATTTAGGATATGTAAGGCATTTCTGTTTGAACACAAATCAAAATTTGTTATTTACATTTACCTCATCATGTCCTATAGTTACAAGACCAAGGCAATTTGCTCTTCCTGGTTACAAAAAAAAAATCAGCTCCACATTGCTTAAACTCAAAACTAGTGTTAAATCCACAGAGAGCTCCAGAAAAGCACTTGAGAAATTTCAACCTTTTTTTAAAACTGGGTGGGGAAAGTATCATTCATTTAATCCAGTGGGAGTCAGCCTTTCACCTGTGGGCCATCTTTTGCAACACCATCTAAATTGACCATGAACAAATGTCATTTGTACCTGAAAGGTGGCAAGTGTCCTTTGAGAAATAAGCTGGTAAGCTCAGTCAAGCCTTCCCATCACAAAAAATACATAACTGGCCCCTTTCTTGTCAGTTTGAGTGGCAAAGTTCAATTAAGATTATGGCTCAATACTGCAGGGCATTCTGCAGCACACACAGCTATTTGGGGGTTCACTGCAAGCTCAACATTTGCCCAGATCATGCTCAGCAAGGAGAGTCTGTAGTGGTATCATGTTGAACAAAAGTAGCTCCCTCTTATTTCCATGCACACACAAATCCAAAAGAATGCTGAGTGACCAAAAATGGAAATGTTACTGGGTAAAACTGGATAGAGATTAGAATCCTGGTACTTGTGTATGATCTGAACCACTATACTGCTCCATATTTAAAAAAAGAAAAAGGTAACCAGGGTATGAAATCTGAGATTACTCATGGGGGAGGGGGAATATTTTTAATCCACCATTGGCTAGATGAAAGAAAAGGCATCCAAGCAGTAAGGAACAAGATACAATCAAGAAATATACTGATTCGTCTAAGTCAATTTTGCCTATAAATTATGACACCTATGTAAGGAAATTAAAGTTCCTTAAGAGATTCTGGAATCAAGACAAACTGAGAGACTTACCCTGATAAGATCATGAAAGAAAGTTTTCACGCTGTCTGCCATCTCTATGCCAGCATCACCTGATTCCAAAACTATCAACTACAGGGAGAAGGAAAGAGAAGAGTCCAAACCTCTGTCATTGTGTAGATATGGGAATCTTAAGGAGCCTGTGGCAAAGAGAAAAGGAAACATTACCATGGTAGACAAACAAAGAATTCCTCATTTACACACTTCTTTTTGTAATAAAACTGTAAGTTCACCAGCATCTCAGCCATTTAAACAGAAGGCAGATTTCTCCAGGCTATGAGAGTCATTTAACACTTTTTACTACTTACCACTTACTACTAATTTGCAGCATTTCTGAAGAAAAGGCATGACAATTGGAAAACACATCAATAACTTTTCCCCTATCCCTCTCCCTCTCAAAATAAAATAGATGGACACAGGGCCTCTAATGATTTGAAAATTGTAAAAAGCAGACTTTTGCACTAATGAAATAAAGTTTAACAAAACTCCCAGATTTTACTGTTGCAATCCATATAAAGGAATGTCTGCCATCTCTACGCCAACATCACTTGATTCCAAAACTATCAATTACAAGAAGGAAAGAGAAAAGCCCAAACTTCTGTCATTGCACAGATGTGGGAATCTGAGGGAGCCTGTACTCTAGATAGCTGCATTTTGTACTATCTCCTTTACAACATAAGTCACCATGAGCACATTACCCTAATGTTCTCTATGCAATAGAGCCCATAAAACAGTCAATTTAAGATATCTATCCTGATAATACCAAAGCTCTCCATGGGACTGGCCTCTAACTACACAACAGATTATTTCTTAAAAGCTGTGGTTAGGGATGCAGATTTGCTACAGATGCAGAAAATGTCACAGATACCAAGGGAAGGCTCTAGTTGAGTTACCCAACAACCTGGTGGCTATGTTTTTTGGAAAGCTAGCCCACCCTGTACTAATCCCAAGATGCAGTTCTTAAATCCTGTGGGGCTGGACCCAGCTCCCTCCTCCAGGCATTGCAATCTGGCACACAGGCTTGCAGCACCCTTTTGTAATGGCAGAGGGGCAAGGCCAATATGGTCATAATGCCACTCACTAAAATTTAGCCTGCTGTCCCTCCATCATGAAACAGAGGCAGAGGGGCTAACAGAATTGCCAGGCTCCAGTGCCGGGAAGAGCAGGGGTGGCTCCACACTCCCGGAAGTGTCGAGGCTTTGGGCAGAAGGGGAGGGACTGGGGTTAGCATCCTCCAACCCCCAGCTCTTCAGCGCTGCTACTGCACTCCAGTTAACAGCAGTAGCTGGGAGCCGTAGGCCTTTTTACGTCGTTGGGCCCCAGAGCAGTTGACCTCCTCCCACCCCCCCAAAAAAATTTGCCAAGCCAAATCTGACCGGAGATATAAGACGACATGCCATGTTTGGAGCTAGCTAAACTCAGCCCCATGAAACACCAAAGCCATTGCTATCCATGCCCAGGGTGACCATAAGGTAGGCTCACTATCAAGCCACAGGCCCAGCCCTCTGGGACAGGAGCCACCATGGAGGAAGAGGCCCTACAACAACAGCCTCCATTCCTCACCAGGATGGGATTAGAGGTGTGATGCCAGAGTGCTTGGCAGCAGCAGTGAAGAACACTGCTAGCCTATCACCTTAATGAGATATATTTCAGTTTCCTTTATACAGCAGACTTCCGATAATCCGGCACCTTTGAGACCCAGGGGGTGCCAGATTATCAGGAGGTACTCCGGCAGGGGGGCTGTGACGGATCTGGGGGGGGGGGGGGGGGCGCAGTGTCAGCGGGGAACGGTGCGGCGTGGGGCAAACCCTCCACCATTTTGCAGGGAGGCAGGGGAAGTCGCCAGAGACAGGCCAAGCTGGGGCTGCAAGCGGCAGCGGCAACTTAGGGAAGCAGCAGGTCAGAGCAGCTGGGGTGCTGCCGGGTTGGTCCCGCAGTACCGCCTCTCACCTCAGCGGCGCTGCGGGACCAACCCGGCAGCACCCCAAGTCCACCGCTGCTGAAACTGACGAGCGGCGGACTTGGGGAAGCAGCGGGCAGAGCAGCTTGGGTGCTGCCCAGTTGGTCCCGCAACGCCACCCCTCACCCCCCTGCTTGGCGCCCAGCAGCACTCCAGCTGCTCTGCTCCGCAGCTTCCCCAAATCTGCCACTCATCAGTTTCAGCAACAGCAGCAGACTTGAGGAAGCGGCGCGGAGCAGAGCAGCTGGGGTGCTGCTGGGGGCCGAGCAGGGAGGTGAGGGAGGTGCTGTGGGACCAACCTGGCAGCACCCCAGCTGCTCTGCTCCGCGCTGCTTCCCCAGGTCCCCCGCTGGTCAGTTTCAGCAGCGGACTTGGGGAAGCAGCTCGGAACAGCTCCAATTGTCCGGCTGGCCGGAGCACTTCCGGGTTCCAGTTGGTGCCAGACTATCAGGAATGCCGGACCACTGGATGCCGGACAATTGGAGTTTTACTGTACTGCTTTAAAAAATATCGCAAAAACTGTGATGTATTAAATTGACTAGGACTGCTCCATGATTTTCAATAAAAAGAGACTTGATAAATCTGCAGTCCCAGATTATAGTCCACCTGAAGAACAAAACTGTTGACCAACAGAAAAAATGTGAATGAGAAGACAAATCTTTCACAAGAGAAGATCCTTGACTTTGAAACCACTCCCACAAGACAGAAGAATGACGAAGGGCCTACATTCATAACTCCTAGATTTCCTATATGTCTCTCCAAAGTGACAAAAAGGAAAGTTATATGAAGGTTAATGAACTCCTAAACAAGAAACTATATGTGAAAAGTATTTAGGCAGCGATGAACAGTGACCCTGGTGATGTATTTGACAAGCAGAGTTCAGATTAGAATTGTGACTTGTTTTGCAAACATAAGCTTCTCCTTGCTCCATGGCTAAGGACCCTTTACACAGAAAGAACTAGTGTAGTCTATGTCAAATAAATCAATACTACAGGAGGTGAAGTGCAGGGTAATGAAGACACACAAAGGCTATGTCTACACTACAAGGTTTTTGCGCAAAAACCTGCGGAGCATCCACACCTCAAATTAGCTCTTGCACAATTAAACGGGCAGTTAAACAGCAGAACAGAGGGCTTTTGCCAGTGTAGGTAAATCTCCGTTTCTGAGGCATAACTGCTTTTAGCGCTACAGCTATTGCGCAAGAAGGCAAGTGTGGATGCTCCAGAGGGATTTCTTGTGCAAGAAACCCCTATGGGAAAACACACAGGTGCTCTGATGACCATTCTGTGAATGGCCATCAGAGCTTTTTTGCACAAGAGCGTCCATGCAGTATGGATGCTCTCTTGCGCAAAAGCACAAAGCTTTTGCGATGCGCTTTGAGGTGTGGATGTGTTATTGCACAAGAAGTTCCTGTGCAAAAACTCTTGCGCAAAAGGCTTCTTGCACAAGAAGCCTGTAGTTTAAATGTAGCCAACGTGACTTAGGGTGGTGTACACTGATGTAGCTACACCAGAACAAAACCCACCACAGGTGTGCATCACCAATGTAAAGAAAAACTTGTACCAGTAAGATTTCTCCTGGATTTGAATATTCTTTAGTATATTAGTTACTAATATTATTTAGTAACTTCATAACACAAAGTGTCACCACATAATAGTCTGTACTGTTATATTTTAGGTGAAATGTGCTGTGAATTTATTTTTTGCTTACTTTAAAAGAAGCAAAACTCATTGATTTTGTAGACTAAGAGAACTGGCATGGTTCTGTGGTATTTTGACCAAAAAATGAGTGTAACTTCCTAGTTAAAGAGTTTGTAGGTGCTAGCAGTGGTTCATGCGCCATACTGTCTTCATCTGTTTCTCCAGAATTTAAGCTCAAATTATTTTCTAGGCTTTCTGGATAGGAACAAAATCCTTTAAATATGTGACCTGCAGTGAGTCTAAAATAAAAGATGTGAAATCTAATAGTAAGTTAAATGTCAACATAGTTAACTATTTAACTGCTGAACATGTTCTCTAAATATTCAAATATTCTGAATCTGTGGATAAATCTGAGTACTACAATTATTCTTCAAAAATGTGGAGACAGACTGTAAAATTTTTAGGACAGCTGTGTTTTACAGAGAACACTATCGGCAACTAGACAACAATTTCTCAATGTAATCCAGCATGAGGCTTTTTTTAAACAACCCATAAAATCATCCAAAAAAAAAAAAGTGAAAAAATAGATGGCACTGTCACAGCCAAAGATCTCAACGTTAGGCTTAAAAGAAATGTTGAACACATGCTGAGTATCCTGAAGCCTAACTCTGTAGCCTCGAACAAAATGCAGGGAAATAACTGTTATTGTTGATGCTGAAAATTTGGAAGGAACTGAGTGAGACAGAGCTTAATTACAAGTGATAAAAAAAACGAATGGGACAAGCACTATCTCCAGCTCATTTTAAGAACATAAGAAGGGCCATAGTAGGTCAGACCAAAGGGCCATCTAACCCAATATCCCATCTTCCCAACAGGGGCCAATACCAGATGTCCCAGAGGGAGGGAACAGAACAGGTTATCAACATGTGATCCCTTTCCTGTCATCCATTTCCAGCCTCTGACAAACAGAAGGTAGGGACACCATTCCTACCCATCCTGGCTAACAGCCATTGATGGATCTATCCTCCATGAATTTTTTGAACCCTGTTAAAATCCTTCACAACATCCTCTGGAAAGGAGTGCCACACGTTCCTTGTGCTCCGTGTGAAGAAAAACTTCCTTTTGTTTGCTTTAAAATTTTCTTGCAAACATTTTCAATAGGCATGTTAAATATTGGTTAATTAAATAGTCAATTAACCTCATGAATTATTGGACTATTCTATAGTCCCCGGGGGTGGGGCCAGCAGCCAGTATGCGCCAGCCCCACTGCCAAGGAGCCCCCTGCCACTCTGCACTGCTGCCTCTGTATCAGAGGCAGCTGCGTGGGATGCCAATCAGGAGCTGGTCCATGAGGGAAGCCAATTTAAAAACCAGCTCCCCTCACAGCCTGGCAGTTAACCTGTGCTGCTGCTTCTGATACAAAGACAGCAGTGCAGGGTGGCAGCAGCCCATCCAGCATGAGGGTCTGAGCTCCCAGACCCAGCACGAGCCAGAACTGAACCAGGCTCCCTGCTCACCTAGCTCCTAATACACTTTAAATGCAGAGCTACAGCATAGGTAGGTCCCGGATCCGGCGCAAGCTGAGATTGAGCCAGGCTGCTGGCCAGACTGCTAAAAAATGTACTGGCGGGAGTAGGGAAAGAATGCGTCTAGTCTATAGCATTAACCATAAGCAAAAATTTATTGGTTGATCTACTACACTGTTACATCCCTAATTCTCAATACTCAGTATCAGGGTAAAACCTTAACTGCTAAAGAAGGGAAGTTGGCTATGACATAGGCATCCAGGAATCATCTCTCCATAATGCCAACTAGAATAGAATTCAAAGCTAAGGATGAACCATTCAAGAAATATAGGTTTGCCGATGATGTTTTAAAGAAAGTTACACCAGAGAATTGGTAGAAGTCACTTAAGCACTTGGATTCAGAGACTGTTGAAATGATCATTTCAATTTTAACAGCAGTAGAGTCTTCTGCCCATGCAGAAAGAATATTTTCTTCCTCTGGAATAATTCATTCCCAAGTGAGAAATCGTTTGGGACCTGAAAAAGCAAGCCTCATGAATAGGAGCTGCAAGGGAGAGTTTGACTTACCTGGAGAGCAAAGAAAGGGTTAAGCTAACTGAGGCTCTGCACCTGAGGGAGGGGGCTTTGAGCATTCAGCCAATGAAATGCAGAAAAGGAATATCAAATGAGAGAAGGGTTTTTCTTCCTTTGTTGTGAGTCAGAGCAGTTTTTCCCCAGGTATGGAGCAGGGGAGATGGACTCTCCCAGGAACAGACTCCTTACATTCATTAATACGTGTAAGTAAGAAAAAGTTTAGATAGTCCATCTGATTTTATTGTTTTCTTTGTTTGGGGGTTTGGAAATCATGTCTGAGCTGGTTAATTGTTTTTCTAACGATTACAGCCCAGGGAGAATCCTTGAGTCTATTTCAATTCATGGTTTTTAACACCTAGTCATCTACTATGCTTGAAACAGTGGTTTTGTTTTAATAATAATAGTGTTTTCTTTTTGTTTTGGTTAACCGGTATTGGTTGATTTTTGTGTCTCTAAACCTACATGCCTAAGGCTATGTCTACACTACAGAGGTTTATTTTGGAAAAACGGACGTTTTTCTGAAAAAACTTCACTTACATTCACACTGCAATCGCGTTCTTTCGAAAAAAATCAGGTTTTTCTGACGTTGGCAAACCTCTTTCTACAAGGAAGCCTTTTTCCGAAAGAGCTCTTTCGGAAAAAGGCATGTGTGAATGGGGAAGAGGGAGTTCTTTTGAAAGAAGAGGAAAGAGTAAAAAGCACAGGTGCCCTAGTGGCCATTCTGTCCATAGTAATCACAGCTTAAATGCGAGATAGCGTTCACACTGAATGGATGCTGTAGAAGCTGTAGAAACCATTTTCATATTTAGCTAGAAGCCATCTTGTTTATCAGAAACCATTTCAGCTTTTCTCTCAAGCACGTAGACCAGAGTGAACTTTCTGTCACCCCGTGAGAAGAGGCCTACAGGATGGGCTATTGGTATGTGTTAATTGGGCTGGTTGGGACAGGAGATGTACTCCCTCGTACCTGTCCGCCATCTTGTTGATAAGGCTTTGTTTTTCCAAATTTAATTGAGGATTTCTGTAATTGGATGCCCTGACGTCAGACTGTTTGGCTAAGGGTATAAAGATACTAGGATTGATTGTATTAGCAGCCTTACTGGGCCCGGCTCTGCTGTGACCACGTTTGGCTCATGCTGTGCTTTATTAATTAAGGCAGTTTGCTAGCTGCCTAAACACAGAGGAGCGTGTTTTTGCTTCGACAATGCTATCTTTCGAAAAAACAGATTGCTTTTCGATGAACTTTGAATGTGGACGCTTTCCTTCGGAAGAAGTTTTTTCAGAAGATCTCTTCCGGAAAAGCTTCTTCCGAAAGAAGCCTGCAGTCCGGGAGAAGCAGAGCCCCATTGTTCTGTGCAGATTATCTCTGTGTTCCCAATTCCAAGCATAACAGAGGTTGGGGCAGAGGAGAGAACTTTGGCTCAGGGAAGGGATTCCATGTGGTTTCTTCCTTGGAAAGGGTTTATTTTATATTTTTAGAGATACTTGGTGGAGGCAGCGATCAATTTTTTTTTTCCATCTCAGGGAAACTGAGACTGGACAAGTTTGTCTCTGGGATACAGATACAGGTTCTTATAGAATTTATACTACTCAAAGTGTCATGTTGGGAAATTGAGCCATGACAGCAAGAAAACTTGTTTTTCTTTTCCAGATTATGAACAAACGGGAAAATGAAGATGAAGATGACTGAGTTAGCTGCAGAAGTCAATATTTTAAGTTTTTTGTGATGACCTGACAGTTGATTTAATTTTTGTTTTTTTAAAAATTATTTCATTTAACTATTTTAGTTAAAAACAATTTTAACAAAAACAAACCTGATTTTAAAAAATGTGAATATTTAACTAAATTCAAAAATTCATATGCTTGTTTTGTTAAAAGAGTATATGTTTACTGTTGAAGAAAAAATTCAGAATACATAACATTGTTTTAATTAACTAAAACAATTTAAATGGGTCTCTGGTGATGTTCTCCTAATACAGCATAGCAAGAAAATCCTCCAAATATTAATGATTAATCTCTTGAATTGAAGATAATTAGCCTCCCAATGACTTCATAAATATCTGCTTCAATTACCTTTGGTAAATGAAATAACCAATCATTCATTTTCTGATATAGCTATAAAACTACTCTGAAAAGTTTTCAAAATAAATCACTGTAATAGTATGTACCTTCTAAAAATAAAACCTACATCTATCTCTGAGTTGTCAAGAATATATATTAAAGTTATAATAACCAACAACAATGCACTTTTGTGTAGATAACCGCAATTAAATCGAGTCTTGACTAGTGATTTAATCATGATTTACACCATGATTTAAATCAAATCCACCCTGCAACTGATGGAAGAATGCTTCCATGGACCTAGCTCCCATTGTTCGGGAAGTGGCATTCCCACAGTAATGGAAAAAGCTCCTTCCATTTGCGCACTCTGTATCTACACTATAGAGTGTAGATACCCTTAGAGGTACTCCAGAGAAGTCTGGGGGGGGTACATCAACACAACTGAAACGTGGAGAAAACTGAATTTTTGTTTTAAGTTTAACTGTTTAAGTTAACTGTTTAATTTTTGTTTTGTTTTAAGTTTTACAGCGCTTTATTATTTTTGTACTTTTTACACCCAAAAATGTCATTGCCTGCCAAGCTACAATTAAGTTGTTTAAACAAATGTGTTGCAATGGTAGAAAAAAATTGTGTATCTGAACACTGTAGGTACTGGGGGTACAGTCGACCTCCGACTTATACCCGCCTGACCTGCAACCCCCCGCATTTACGGCCGCCCTGCTCTGGGAGCTGCAGGGCCGCCTACTGCCCAGCAGTCCTCGACCGGCTCAGGGTGTCGTTCGCACCACGGGGCCGCCTACCACCCAGCACAGCCCCCAGTCGGCTCTGGGCACTGTTTACGCTGCGCAGCGGAGCCACCTACCGCCCAGCACAGCTCCTGGCTGGCTCTGGGTGCCATTCACTCCGCTGGCTCAAGGAAAAGCCACATAGAGGAAAAGCACACAAAAGACCAGATTTCATGGTCCGTGATGCATTCTGCATGGCTGTGAATTTGACCAGGCTCTAGCTATATTGTTGTAATGGTCTCTAAGGTGTCATCAATGACACACATTTATTGTTACAAGTCAATGTGAGCTTTTTGGCAAGTAAGCCAATAGACAACAGAAGCCCCTCGAGTGGGATGGGCCAAAGGACAGTATCATCCCAGTTAAGAATTCCAGGAATAAAGTTTTAAAAAATTTAAGTGTGAAAAATCCTGGACTGAATAAATTTCCAGGAATAAAAGGGACGACAGCTATCTAGAAAGAACAGTAGGGCAGGACTGGGCACCTAGGGCAGGGAGCAAAGCAGATTGTAGTACTGGAGCAGTGGAACCGGGGAGGATCAGGAAGGGGGAGCAAAGCTCGGTGTCTGGGGCTGGAAGAAGGGCACTAAGGGCAAAGAGCAGAATCGGTGCCTGGACATGTCAGGGCAGAGTGGGGGACAGAGCATGGTGCCTGGAGAAGAGAGCAACGTACCCAGGGCAGAGCAGGGGTGCAGGGACAGGAGCAGAGCACAGTGCCTGGGGCAGACTGTGGCGACCGGGACAGAGAATGGGGTACCTAGGGCAAAAAAAGGGGCTAACAAGGGGCAAGGAGCAGAACCAGTGCCCAGAGGTTGTCTATCATAGGAAGTGGAAGGGCAGAGCACAGTACCGGGGCAAGGAATGAGATACCCATGGTAAAATAGGGGGCAGGCAGGGAGCAGAGCTCATGCCCAGGGATGTCTTGATTAGGGCACCCTGAGCAGAGAATGAGTGACAGAATGTGGTGCCTGGGGCAGGGAGAGGGGTACTCCTGGGGTTTTCTGGGATACAGCAACTGGGGCAGGGAGCAGAGCATGGTGCCCAGGACAACGGATCGGTTACCCAGGGCAAAGTAGGGGACGAGACAGGGTGCAAGAAGAAGAACAGGTGCCCGGGCGTGACTTGGATAGGGCAGAAGGGGCACCTGGGAACAGGAGCACAGCGCAGTGTTTCTGGGATAGGGCAGGGCAAGACAGGAGAGCACAGTGCAGTGCCTAGGGTGTGTCTGGGATGAGGCAGGACGACAGGAAAGCACAGCGCAGTTACTGGGGTGTGTCTGGGATGGGGCAGGAGGACAAGGAACAGAGCACAGTGCCCGGGGTGTTCCTGGGATGTAGCAGGAGACCACGGGAGAAGAGTGCAGTACATGGGGAGGGGGCAGGGGAGCAGAGTATGGTGTCTGGTGTGTGTGGGAGGAGGCAGGAGGACAGAAACGCAGAGCTTACCGTGAGTCTTGGATGGAGCAGGAGAACATGGGAACAAAGTGCAATACCCGGGGTATGTCGGGGAGGGGGCAGGAGGACCGGGGAGCAGAGCACAGTGCCTGGGGTGCCTGGGAGGGGGCGGGGAAGCAGAGCGCAGTGCCTGAGAGAATCATAGAATCATAGAATAATAGGACTGGAAGGGACCTCGAGAGGTCATCGAGTCCAGCCCCCCGCCCTCAAGGCAGGACCAAGCTCCGTCTACACCATCCCTGACAGATGTCTATCTAACCTGTTCTTAAATATCTCCAGAGAGGGAGATTCCACCACCTCCCTTGGCAATTTATTCCAATATTTGACCACCCTGACAGTTAGGAATTTTTTCCTAATGTCCAATCTAAACCTCCCCTGCTGCACTTTAAGCCCATTACTCCTTGTCCTGTCCTCAGTAACCAAGAGGAACAAATTTTCGCCTTCCTCCTTGTGACACCCTTTTAGATATTTGAAAACCGCTATCATGTCCCCCCTTAATCTTCTTTTTTCCAAACTAAACAAGCCCAGTTCATGAAGCCATGCCCGGCGCGGGGGGCGGGGCGGGGGAGGGGGAAGCAGAGCGCGGCATCTGGGAGGGTTTGGGGGAGCAGAGCGCGGTGCCCGGGGGAGTCGGGGAGAGGCGGGGGGGGGGGGCCGAGCGCGGTGCCCGAGGGTGTCGGGGGGGGGGGAGAGGCGGGGGGGGGGGGGGCCGAGCGCGGTGCCCGAGGGTGACGGAGAGAGGCAGGGGGGCCGAGTGCAGTGCGCGAGATAGGAGCGCGGGGGGGGGGGGCGGAAGGAGCGGAGGGGGGCCGAGCGCGGTGCCCGGGGGTGTCGGGGAGGCGTTCCTGGGGCGGGGGGCTATGGGGCAGAGCGCGGGAGGGGTAGGAGCGGGGGGGGGCAGAGCGCGGGGGGGGCGGAAGGAGCGGGGGGGGGGGGCAGAGCGCGGCCGGGGGGTAGGAGCGGGGGGGGGGGCAGAGCGCGGCCGGGGGGTAGGAGCGGGGGGGAGCAGAGCGCGGCCGGGGGGTAGGAGCGGGGGGGGGCAGAGCGCGGGGGGGGGGTAGGAGCGGGGGGGGGCAGAGCGCGGGGGGGGGGTAGGAGCGGGGGGGGGGCAGAGCGGCGGGGGGGGCGGGGGGGAGCAGGGGGGGGGGGGGTAGAGCGGGGCGGGGCCGGGGGGGGGGTAGGAGCGGGGGGGGGGAGCAGGGGGGGGGCGCGGGGGGGGGCGGGGGGGGGGTAGGAGCGGGGCGGGCACAGCGCGGCCGGGGGGTAGGAGCGGGGGGGGGGCGGGGGCGGGGGGGGGAGGAGAGGGCGGGGCGCGGGGGGGGGGGGTAGGAGCGGGGCGGGCACAGCGCGGCCGGGGGGTAGGAGCGGGGGGGAGCAGGAGCGGGGCGGGCCGGCGGGGGGGGGTAGGAGCGGGGGGGGGGCAGAGCGCGGCCGGGGGGTAGGAGCGGGGCGGGCACAGCGGGGGGGGGGAGGAGCGGGGGGGGCCGGCGGGGGGGGGGGGTAGGAGCGGGGGGGGGCAGAGCGCGGGGGGGGGAAGGAGCGGGGGGGGGGCAGAGCGCGGCCGGGGGGTAGGAGCGGGGGGGGAGCAGAGCGCGGCCGGGGGGTAGGAGCGGGGGGGCGGGCACAGCGCGGCCGGGGGGTAGGAGCGGGGCTCACCGGCGGTTCCACGGCTGCGGCGACGGGCCAGGCCCCAGGCCACTCTGAGGCCGAACTCCCGCCTCCTCACGCCTACCGCGCCGGCCGGCCCAGACACACTGCGCATGCGCCCACAACCGCTTCAGGCGGGCAGTGCTTCTGGTGGCCGCCAGGGGAGCCCGCTGGGTGGCAGCGTCCTGAGATCGAGCATGCGCACACCGTTCTCAGCGGGGCTGCAGTGCATGCGGCTGCCGCAGAGGGAGCCCGCAGCCTTCAACTCCCCCAGCGGAGGCAAACCCGAAGCTCCCCACTTGGGAGGCTGGAGCTGTGGCTGGGAGCACCCGCCTATTGCAAGGTTCCAGGGCCACCCTTCTGCAGCCTAGTGCTGGGGCTGCCCAGGGTGCAGTGCACACAACAGCTGAGAGCTAACGGAGTTTAGGGAAGGAGTTCTCCAGGTAGAGCAGAAGCAGATACAGGAGTCTTGAGAGAAGTGGGTGTTGTGCTTGGGGCTTTCTTGCTGTGTGCTGAGCTTGTGTTTGTGAGTGAGGCTTGGTGTGTGTTCTTTTTTGTTTTATTGATTTATTTTCCCTTGTGTTTGAGAGTGAGGCTTTCCCCCCCCCCCACTTCCTCTTTGCCCTCCCTCTCCCCTTGATGGAGTTTGTGCTGTGATTGGTAGGGGCTATGATTGGCAGGTGGAAACTGCTGGCTTCTAATTAAAGTTTGAATTCTAGGGGGAGGGGCTTTCAGGCACTCCAGGGCTTTATAAGGCAGTGAGCAAGAGACCAAGGAGCATGTAAACAGGTGAGTGCTAACAGGGAGTTGGGAAAGGCATGAGATTCTCTTGCCTTTCTTTTTAAATCCCTTCTCCAGGACAGCAGCGATGGATGGTGATGGGTCTGCTGTTGTTACCTGCACAGCATGTGCCATGTTTGTCTTCTTCCTGGAAGAAAGAACAGATTTCATCTGCACGAAGTGCAAGATGGTCAACATTTTGGAAGAAAAAGTTAGAGGACTGGAGGCCCAAGTGTCGACCCTACGCTTGATCAGAGAGAATGAAGACTTCCTCGATAGAAGGCAGCGTTTAATCCTTCAAGCATGGAAGGCAGAGGAACCAGCGAGGGCAGTACGTGACCAAGACGAGAACTGGCAGCATGTAACTTCTAGAAGGGGAAAAAGGCCAGCACGGGAATCCCCCGATGCTATAGAGGTAAGTAATCGCTTTCAAGCTCTCTCCACAGGCTCTGCAGAGGTAAATTCTTTGGAAGGGACCTCACAAGGAAGAAACCAGAAGCGAACACCATCTACTGTAAGGCATGGGATACATAGCTCTAGGGATGGGGGTTCCACGGCCACCATCTCCAAAAGAAGAAGACGGGTGGTGGTGGTAGGGGACTCCCTCCTAAGACGGACTGAACCATCCCTCTGCCATCCGGACCTGGAATCTCGAGAGGTGTGCTGCTTACCGGGAGCTCGCATTCAGGATGTGACTGAGAGGCTTACCAAGCTGATCAAACCTTCGGATCGCTACCCCTTCCTGCTTCTCCACGTAGGAACTAATGATACGGCCGTGGTTGTGCAGGTGGTGTCGCAAACAGGGCTTTGGTTTCTTCAACCATGGGACTCTGTTCCGGGCACAAGTATTGTTAGGAAGAGATGGAATCCACCTAATGAAGAGAGGAAGGAGCATATTCACGGGAAGGCTTGCAAACCTAGTGAGGAGGGCTTTAAACTAGGTTCGTCGGGGGACGGTGACCAAAACCCTGAGGGGAGAGGGAAACTCAGATACCGGGAAGAAATGCAGAGAGGAAGGAGCAAGAAAGGAGGACCCCTGTCTCAAATGGAGAAGATCGGGCGATCAACTGGTTACCTGAGGTGTTTGTACACTAATGCGAGAAGCCTGGGCAACAAACAGGAAGAACTGGAGGCCATGGCCCAGTCCAAGAAATATGACTTAATTGGGATAACAGAGACTTGGTGGGATGACTCGCATGACTGTAGCGCTGTCATAGAAGGGTATAGACTGTTCAGGAAGAACAGGCAGGGGAGAAAAGGAGGAGGAGTTGTGCCATATATAAGAGAGCACTACGACTGCTCTGAACTCCAGTATAAAGAGGGAGAAAAACATGTTGAGAGTCTATGGGTTAAGATTAAAGGAGCAAACAACAGCAGTGATGTTGTGGTTGGTGTCTACTACAGGCCACTGAATCAGGTGGATGAGGTAGATGAGGTTTTCTTTGGACACCTGAGCGAAGTTGCCAGATCGCAGGTCCTGGTTCTCGTTGGGGACTTTAATCACCCTGACATCTGTTGGGGAAACCAATACGGCAGTACACAGGCAATCCAGGAAGTTTTTGGAGAATGTTGGGGATAACTTCTTGACACAAGTGCTGAAGGATCCGACTAGGGGCTGTGCGCAGCTTGACCTTCTGCTCACAAACAGGGAGGAACTAATAGGGGAAGTAGAGGTGGGTGACAACCTGGGAATCAGTGATCATGAGATGGTAGATTTCAGGATCCTGACCAAAGGAAGAAAAGAGAGTAGTAAAATACACACCTTGGACTTCAGTAAAGCAGATTTTGACTCCCTCAGAGATCTGATGGGCAGAATCCCCTGGGATCCTAACATGAAGGGGAAAGGAGTCCAGGACAGCTGGCAGTATTTTAAAGAAGCCTTATTGAAGGCACAGAAAGAAACCATCCTGACGCGTAGCAAGAGAGGCAAACATGGTAGGAGACCGGATGGCTTACAGGGGAAATCCTTGGTGAATTTAAGCACAAAAAGGAATCTTACAAAAAGAAGAAACTTGGACTAAAAACCAGGGAGGAGTTTAAATGTACAGCTCGAGAATGCCAGGGGGTTATCTGGAAGGCGAAAGCACAAATGGAATTGCGACTGGCTAAGGATGTAAAGGATAACAAAGGTTTCTACAGGCATATTAACAAGAAGAAGGTGATCAGAGAGGCTGTGCAGCCCCTAATAGATGAAGGAGGTAACCTAGTGACAGATGATTTAGGGAAAGCTGAAGTACTCAATGCGTTCTTTGCCTCTATATTCACGGACAAGGTGGGCTCCCGGACTAATGTGCTAAGTGATGCAAGGTGGGATGAAGATGGACAGCCCGTGGCGGGTAAAGAACAAGTTAGGAACTACTTAGACAAGCTAAATGTACACAAATCCATGGGTCTGGACTTAATGCATCCGAGGGTACTGAGGGAGTTGGCAACTGTCATTGAGGAGCCTTTGGCCATTATCTTTGAAAAGTCGTGGAGATCGGGAGAAATCCCGGATGATTGGAAAAAGGCAAATGTAGTGCCCATCTTCAAAAAAGGGAAGAAGGACGATCCAGGGAACTATAGTCTTACCTCGGTTCCTGGAAAAATCATGGAAGGGATCTTTAAGGACTACATTGAGACACTTGGATGAGAGGAAAGTGATTAGGAATAGTCAGCATGGATTCACAAAGGGCAAGTCGTGCCTGACCAATCTGATTAGCTTCTATGATGCGATAACTGGCTCGGTGGACATGGGGAAAGTCAGTGGATGTTGCATATCTTGACTTTAGCAAGGCTTTTGATATGGTCTCCCACAATATTCTTGCCAGCAAGTTAAGGGATTGTGGATTGGATAGATGGATGGTAAGATGGATAGAAAGATGGCTAGAGGCCTAGCACAGCGGGTAGTGATCAACGGCTCGATGTCAGGATGGCGGTCGGTTTCTAGCGGAGTGCCCCAAGGTTCGGTTCTAGGACCGGTTTTGTTCAATATCTTTATCAATGACCTGGATGAGGGGATGGATTGCACCCTCAGCAAGTTTGCAGATGACACTAAGCTAGGGGGAGAGGTAGATATTCTGGACCCTCTCTCTGCCCTCCAGTGTGACTTAGACAAATTGGAGGATTGGGCCACAAGAAATCTGATGAGGATCAACCAGGACAAGTGTAGAGTCCTGCACTTGGGACGGAAGAATCCCAAGCATAGTTACAAGCTGGAGACCAACCAGCTAAGTAGTAGTTCCCCAGAAAAGGACCTGGGGGTTACAGTGGATGAGAAGCTGGATATGTGTCAACAGTGTGCCCTTGCAGCCAAGAAGTCTGTCATATTAGGTTGCATTAAGAGGAGCATTGCCAGCAGATCCAGAGATGTCATTATTCCCCTTTATTCGGCACTTGTGAGGCCACATCTGGAGTATTGTGTCCAGTTCTGGGCTCCCCACTACAAAAAGGATGTGGACGTATTGGAGAGGGTCCAGTGGAGGGCAACCAAAATGATTAGGGGGCTGGAGCATATGACCTACGAGGAGAGGCTGAGGGAGTTGGGTCTGTTTAGTCTGGAGAAGTGAAGAGTGAAGGGGGATATGATAGCAGCCTTCAATTTCTTGAAGGGAGGTTCCAAAGAGGACGGAGAGAGGCTGTTCTCAGTAGTGACAGATGGCAGAACAAGGAGCAATGGTCTCCAGTTGTGGTGGGAGAGGTCCAGGTTGGATATTAGGAAAAACTATTTCACTAGGAGAGTAGTGAAGCACTGGAATGGGTTACCTAGGGAAGTAGTGGAGTCTCTATCCCTAGAGGTGTTTAAGTCCCGGCTTGACAAAGCCCTGGCCGGGTTGATTTAGTTGGGATTGGTCCTGCCTAGAGCAGGGGGCTGGACTTGATGACCTTCTGATGTCTCTTCCAGTTCTATGATTCTATAATAAGGGGATGGTTTGATGAGATAACATGATCTTGTTAACTACTTGACCATTCATTATCAGTGGGAAATAGATCAATGGAGGGATGATAGGAGTTGTTCTAGAGAACTTTCTGGGTGTCTGGCTGGTAAGTCTTGCCCATATGCTCAGGGTTTAGCTGATCACCATATTTGGGGTCGGGAAGGAATTTTCATCCAGGGTAGACTGGCAGAGACCCTGGAGGTTTTTCGCCTTCCTCTGTAGCATGGGGCACAGATCACAGCTGGCGGATTCTCTGCATCTTGGGGCCTTCAAAGTATTTGAAGGCTTTAATATCTGAGACATAGGTGAGAGGATTATTCTAAGAGGGGTGGGTGAGATTCTGTGGCCTGCACTGTACAGGGGGGTCAGACTAGATGATCATAATGGTCCCTTCTGACCTTAAAGTCTGAATCAACTTGTCTTGGTGCCCTGCATGCCACACTCCCTCCAGAGCCCTGCACTCATCATAGTTCAAGGTCAGAACACCTGAGTTCTATTTCACCCACTCTTCTGACTCACCATCACCTCACGCATCACTAGGCTTGTTTTCCTTCTCTGTCTCATAGGCTACATCTACTACATGCCTCTGACAACAGAGGCATGTAGTTTAGGCTACCAGGCATAGGAAAATGAAGCGGCGACTTAAATAATCGCCGCTTCATTTAAATTTATATGGCTGCTGCGCTAAGCCGATCAGCTGTTTGTCGGCTCAGCGTGGTAGTCTGGACGCGCGGGTGTTGACATCAAAGGCATTTGTCGACCACCCAGGTAAACCTCATCCCAAGAGGCATATCTGGGTGGTCGACAAATGCCTTTGATGTCGACACCCGTGCATCCAAACTACCGCGCTGAGCCGACAAACAGCTGATTAGCTGTTTGTCGGCTCAGCCCGGCAGCCATGTAAATTTAAATGAAGTGGCGATTATTTAAATCGCCGCTTCATTTTCCTATGCCTGGTAGCCTAATCTACATGCCTCTGTCGACAGAGGCATGTAGTCTAGACGTACCCATAGATTATCTTTTTTTTATACTGCTCTTCCTCAGATTCATAATTGTAGTCATATTTGTGGATATGGGCCCAGTTTCTTGCTCTAGTTTTGCACCAGATAACTTTGCTGCTTTTGAATTATGATGGTACAACTCACAGGAGAACCAGGCGTAGGATTTTTAGATTTTAGGGACTCTTCTGATCCTGCCTCTATTTCCCACCTGAAGATGTGAAACCCACTGTGACATCAGAACCCCAGCATCTCATGGTGGTGATACAGAGAGGATTATGCTTATGTCTTCACTGCAAAAAAAATAGGTGTGTTTTTACATTAAGATAGCAATTGCAATATATAATCCTAGTGGAGAGAAGACACAGGTAGTTTTTACCTGGATGTAGCTATCTGGAGTCAACCATCTAATCCCAAACTGATGTTTACTTTGGTTACATTGATGAGGTAAAGATACAAGACAGGGAAGAAAAATTCAATACATGACAGGAGTAGATCTGTCTGTAATTTGAATAGTCAACTGTTTCCCACAGAGTGGCAGTGCATCTCTCTGAGTGACAATGACACATGTGCTTCTGGTCATATGGGCAGAGACATCCTCTGTACCTCAAAACTACTGTCTCCTATGATGACTTTGGAGCAGATAAGCCAATTTGTATGAATGTCAGCAGTTCTACATACAATGCTTTCTCCTTCCAGCTATTAATGCACCATAATTTTAATTGGCGTAGAGAGGGATGTGACAGCTTTATGAAGAATTTTACATTATAAAGGGATGTACAGGGGGCAAATGAGCATCTTTCAGTGCAACAGATGATTTTTCCTCTTAACTGAATAATGTGTGCGCCCTGGTTAATAAACATCTCAAGTTATCAATCCAGGATGTAGTTATTACCTTGTTAACAATAGGTATCCCGCAATTATCTAATTATAACTACAAGCCAATGCTCTGGACTAGTCAGAACATTCTAAAGTCAATAAGCATGGAGTAACTATGTAAGAGTGTAACGCTGAAAGGCGAAGCCGAAACTGGGACTTATGAAGCTTAGTCCATGAACTTCTACCGCAGGAACTAAAACCCATCTGATTATTAACTAAGGCTATAGAGCAGACTCATTATCTCTGTAAGCGGTCTAAGCGCCACTAGACGGGACAGTAGGTATGTAGGTGACAAGAGGACATCACCCAACACATCCCTTTCTCCTACTTCAGAGTTTAGAATGGCAACTAGTTTTAAAAAATCTGATACTTAGCAGCACAATTACAGTGATCCACCTGTATCTCTATAGTGCCATAGTATTAATGCTTCCTGCATAAACAAATGAGGGATTTCCATTGCTGTAGTTTAGATACCGCTCCATATATAGGTTATCAACTCAGCCAAGTCTACAAAAGTATTAGGTTGTCCTAACCCAGTGGTCTCCAACCTTTTTACACCCAAGATCACTTTTTAAGTCTCCGAACAAGTGAAGATCTACCGTCCCGCCCCTTCCTTGAAGCCCCGCCCTCTCTATTCTCCTCTTGTCCATCACTTGCTGTCTCCAGCCCTTACTTACACACTCTGATAAACAGTTTATTTTTAAATTATGCGACGTACAAAAATTAAAATCATGTGTTTATAGTTATGAAATAAATGATCTGGTTTTTATTCATGCTATTTAAATCTAAAATGAAGCATTTATAATTATACATTTTGTGGGGACAGAGTTCTGCGGCGGGGGGCAGAGAACAGGGTTCTGCAGCAGGGGACAGGGTGCCAGTGGGGACAGGAATGGGGACAGAGTTCTGTAGCTGGGAACAGGGGAGTGGGAACAGAATTCTGTGGCTGTAGACAGGGGAGTGGGGAACAGAATTCTATGGCTAGGGACAGGGGAGTGAGGATGGAGTTCTGTGGCTAGGGATGGGAGTGGGGACAGAGTTTGGGGACTGGAGACGGGAATGGGGATAGTGTTCTGTGGCTGGGGTCAGGGGAGCGGGGACAGAGTTCTGTGGCTGGGGTCAGGGGAGCGGGGACAGAGTTCTGTGGCTGGGGACAGGGGAGCGGGGACAGAGTTCTGTGGCTGGGGACAGGGGAGCGGGGACAGAGTTCTGTGGCTGGGGTCAGGGGAGCGGGGACAGAGTTCTGTGGCTGGGGACGGGAGTGGGGACAGAGTTCTGTGGCTGGGGTCAGGGGAGTGGGGACAGAATTCTGTAGCTGGGGAGTGGGGTGCCAGTGGAGGCAGAGTCTCCCCTGTATCTACCTCCTCCCAGGATTTCCCCCCCTCCGAGGGAAACTAGCACGTGCCTGTCCCGGGGCCAACCACCCCGCGGTGCAGGGAAGCCCTGCACACGCACGCCTGCCCTGGGGCCAACCCCCTGGCGCAGGAAAACTCCATGCACGCCTGCCCCAGGGCTGACTCACCCCTCCTGTGCAGTGCAGGGAGCTGATGCTCCCTCCCGCAGTACACCCGGCAGAGCAGTTAGTGCTACTTCCGGAATCGCCGGAAGTGGCGCTAAGCTGCGGGAATTCTGTCCATCCCCAGGAAGCCTACACTACCTCCATTTTCACTTGAGATAGGTAGTGGTGCTTCTCCTGGGTGGGAGGGAAATGGGGGCAGGGCGGACAGGACGCCTCGCGATCGACTGGTTGAGGCCTCGCGATCGACCAGTCAATTGCGATCGACCTGTTGGTGACCACGGTCCTAACCAGTGTTCCCGCTAAGATTTTCCATTCTTGAGTGGGTTGAATTTTCTTTTGGGTGGGTTGAAATTTCCTATGTGCAATATCAATATTGAGGTAGTGTGAGGATGTTGCATGGGGAGCACGGGGCCCAAACAGCCGTTTGCACCGCTTGCTCCCCTGCGGTGGCCCGGCTGAGCGGCGCAGAAGTCAGCCGAGCACCATGGTGGGAGGCAACAGCGCTGCCCAGAGGGAACAGTCAGCATTTCAGCGTTACAGAGTCACAGACATTGGGCTACTATATATACAATGTATACTACTTTTCTCCTTGAGGAATAAGGCTAATTTCAAAATAGTTATTTCGAAATAGTGGTAATGTGAATACTCCAGTGCTACTATTTCAAAATAACTACTCCCCAGAGTAATTGAAACTAGCACAGTTTAATTAAAAAAAATTAATTGAGTTTAATTGCAGTTAATCACGTGCACTGTCCCTTTGAAACTCCGCAGCATTTAAAATGTACAGCCCTGCAGTAGCCCGGGATCAGCTGGAGTCCTCAGCTGACCCCTAACTCAGTGCAGCTGCCCCTTTGAAACACCACCCTAGGGGCAGCACTGAAGGAGCCTGGGATCAGCTGGAGTCCCCCGCTGATCCCGGGCTCTGCTCCCGCTGCCCCTTTGAAACGCAGCGGCAGCATTTCAAAGGGTTACTGCTGCACGGACCCTGGGACCAGCTGAAGTCCCTGATTGACTCCAGCTCCATGCAGTGCTGGAGGGGCAGTGGCAGTGCTGTGGAAGCCTGGGATCAGCTCGTGTCCCCAGCTGATCCTGGGTTTCACATTAGTCTGCGCCTTTGAAACACCATGGTGGTGTTTCAAAGGGGCAGCACCATAGGAGCCTGGGGTCAACTGGAGTCCCCAGCTGATCCCGGGCTGTGTTGCGCTGCCCCTTTGAAACACCAGGATGGCACTTCAAAGGGCACAGCACCACACAGCTGCCCCCAGGTGCTGCACCCTTTGAAACGCACCAGCGGCATTTCAAAGGGGCAGCACTGCCCGGAGCCCAGGGTTAGCTGGGGACTCCAGCTGATCCCAGCTTCCTACTGCGCTGCCCCTTTGAAACGCCCTGGCGGCATTTCAAAGGGGCAGCACTGCGGAAATGCCTGCGATTAACATGTCAAAAAATTAATGTGTTAATTGTGCTCTGCATTAATCACAGGCATTAACATGTGTTGACAGCCCTAATTGAAACTAATTACTCCCAAGTGCTTTTTGGGGTTCTACATCAAGGGAGTGGCCTCACTGTAGTGAGGAGAAGCTATTTCGATTTTGTTATTTTGGGAGTTATTACATCAAGTTTCATTATTTCAAAATAGGTTCCTAGTGTAGACATGCCCTGTGTGAGCACTGTATTTCAGAATAAAAGTCACTTTATTCCAAAATAATTATTGCACTCACAAAGCATACTAATAATTCCAGAATAAAATGACTTTTATTCTGGAATAACATGTCAACAAGTGGAACTATTCTGCAATAGCTGCTGAAGAATAATTTACTCCATAATACCTAGTCTGGTCAATTTCTTTTATAAACAAGCCCTTAGTGGTGTTTTTTCTGGCAATATTTGCTCCATTATCTGATTGTTTTTTACAGATACTGTATGGAAGACAATTTTCAGGACCATGCTTTTCTTTTTGTTAACGTTGGTATCACATTTCCTTTTTCTAATCTTCCAGGAGTTCTCCAATCAATGTTAAAATTTTAGATCCATTTTAGCTAGTTCCTTTTTCATCATAGATGAATGTTAACATTGATATAGTCACAATAGAAAAGAAATGTTAACCCATATTGTAAATGTCTATACTGCCACATTTTTCAAAACTGCACTTTTGTTTGTTTGTGAATATCTATTCAAACTTTGAAATATATTTATTTCAATCTTGTTAAATTTCTGTGCAAGTTCTTGTTTCACAAATATTCCTAATTTATTTACAACAAATTTTAGGCACATATGAAAAGTCTAATGGGAAAAAAACAGTGAGTGTTAATGTGAGAATATACTTTAGCAGCCTGATTCTAATAGTTATGATCAGTGCTTTTTTTGTGATGGCGTACCATTACTTTTTTTGGAAACACTCTCCGCTTTCCATCTGCACAGTCCCCAGCTGACCTTGGGAGCACTCGCAGAGCGCTGGACAAAAAGTCGCTCGGGACATGTGGTAATTAAAGGGGCCATGACCACATTTTGGCCCTGGGGATTTTTTTTTGTTGTTGTTGTTCAACAATTTTTTTGGTCGACATCTGATAACCCTAGTACTGGCACTTTCTTTCTTTTTTTTTTTTTAAACAAAAAAAGCACTCGTTATGATAATTCAGTGAGATAAGTCAAATTCTAAATTTCAGTATTCACTGAAAACTACCTAGCACAACTGGAATTTTGAGTAGTGGAGACATGGCAGCAGAGGGGAAAAGGGAGCGGTTTATAACTTGGGTGCCACAGTGGCACACATCTGAACAAGCACACAACTTCAATATTGGTGCACAAGACAAAACTCATTTCACTCATGGATGAGAACTCTTAGAGGGAACACCACCAAAGACAAAAGATAAAATCAGGCAGTAGAATGAACCTCACAATAATTGGTGAGATCCTGTGCCTGTCAAATGAAGGTAATGAAATAAATGGGAGGGAAGGGAGTAAATAAAGCAGGACAGTTTCAAATTGACATCACTGTAAATTCAAAATAAATGAAATTGGAGTTTGATAGAGTGGGGCTGAAGCCTGAATTATGCACTATAAGGAGCTCTCAAAATTCTTTCATGGCTTTCAGTGAAAAATCCCAGCTTCCATGCAAATAGACAAATTTGCAGCCACTCTGTCGGAAGTTTTTCAGTCCTGTTCCAAGACTTAGAAAGTTATCACTAAAGCAAGTTCAGTAAGGCTTTTCTTTGTTAACTAGCCAATTAGCCTGTCGTAAGACTGGATTTTCAGGTCTCTCCTCCACATCAGTCTTCTCTCCTGAGCCTCCGGTCTCTCACTCCATCTGTCTGTCTGTCTGTCTCTCTCTCTCCTCCTCCTATTGCCTCAGTTCTCCTCCACCTTCTGCCTCCCTCTCTATCTCTTTCTTTCTCTTCTTCCCCTCCTACCTCTCACTCTCCCTTTGTCTTTTCCTCCTCCTCCTCCTGCCTCTCACTCTCTCTCCGCTCCGTCTCTCTCTCTTTCTCTTCTCTCCCTCCTGCCTCTCAATCTCTCTCCACTCTCCTCTGTCAGGGATGCATGCACCCGGATGAGTCCGGCTCCCCGCTGGCCGATTCCCTCTCCCCGCCAGCCAGTTCCTCCTCCTGATTTCCCACAGCCAGCCTCGCTGCCCCTGACTCCCACCCTCCCAACCAGCTTTGCTTCCCGCCAGCCAGCTGGGCGGCCTCTGACCCCCGCCCCTGACCAGCTTTGCTTCCCGCCGGCCGCCTCTCCCCCATTCACCCCTGGCTAGCTACACTGCCTCTGACACCCCCCCCCCCCGCAGCTCTGCTTCCCACCCTCATCTCCCTTCCCCTCCTCCCAGCTCCTCTCCCGGCCGGTTCCTTCCCCCCTCCGGCCCCCGATCAAGGGTGTCCGTTTTTTTTAACCCTACCCTAGTGACATACACGGCCAGGGGGTGGGGCCGTGTACGTCACCGCTCCTTCCATTTCCCCTCCTGCCGTGGCGCTCAGCTGAGTTCTGCACCGCTCAGCTGGGCCGCCGCGGGGAAGCAAGCGGTGCAAGCGGCTGTTTGGGCCCCGCACTCTCCATGCAGCACGGAGGCAACAGCGCCCCCCAGAGGTGACTCGTAACTCTACAGCGTTACAGAGTCTCAGACATTGGGCTACTATATATAAGATGCTACTTATGTAACTCTTTCTCCTCCCCTTCCTCCCAGCCATTTCTCAATTAGTGATCAGGTTGTTAGTGTGGGTCACAAGTGTCTCGGGAACATAGACAAATGGATCCCTCCCTTCCTCTCAGGGAGCCCTCACCAAGGGATGCCACCGCTGCCCTGCTACTGTGCCCACCAAGGGGCTCCCAGGTCTTTGATCCAGCCCCCTCTGCACAGTGAGCTCAGGTGAATGGCGACCAGGGCTGGCCGGAAAGACAAGCCTGGCACTTCTGCAAGCCCTGCTAGGGACCAGGCACAGGCCTTACCACAAGGTACTCGCAGGCAGGCCAGCAGGGCCCAATTCAAACAATTTCAAGGGGGCTCCGCAGCAATTTTGGTTGAGGGGGAAAAAAAAAAGCATACAAAATTTCAATGGGGGGGGGGCCCCAGGAATATTTTTGATTGAGAAAAACAAAAGAAAACACGGCACATAAAAAATCCCCCACCAACATACACACCCTCCTGCGGCGCAGGAAAACACTGTGCTACATTCACAGCTCCTGCGGCACAGGCAGCCGACATACTCCTACTCCAGGGCCGACGCCCCCTCCCACTGCACGCCTAGCAGGGGCGGCAGATTTGTATAGTTTTTGGTGGTGCCCCATTAGCCACACCTCCTGACCCACATTAACCATGCCCCGACCCCCATTAGCCACACTCTCTAACCCCCATCAACCAGGCCTCTGGAGGTAACATGCTTGGGGCAAGATGGGCACATGACCAGAAGTAAAAGGTGTCATGTCACCCCTCTCAAAGGACTTTTCCCACCATCCTCCTACCAACAGGGATTAGTTTGGCCCACACCAAACCTGCCTCATTCAACTATCCTGCAATTGCATTAACCCAATGTGTGTGACATTAATTCGGGGGCAGAGAGGCTGGGGGAAGTGTTCCCTCTAAGGCTATGTCTACACTCGCAGCTTCTTGTGCAAGAACCCACAGAGCAGCCACACTGTCCACCTGCTCTTGCGCAAGGAAATTTACATTATGGCGTAGTAAGAGAGGGTGTCTTGCGCAAGAGCTACGCTCTTTTCTAACAGGTGTAAGCTCTCTTGCGCAAGAGGGTAGTGTGGATGTTCGGCAGGGATTTCTTGCACAAGAAACTCCTATGGCTAAAATGGCCATCGGGGCTTTCTTGCGCAAGAGAGCGTCCACACTGCCATGCATGCTCTTGCACAAAAACACAGCTCGCACATGGCAGTGTAGACATGTTCTTGCAAAAGACTTCTTGCACAAGAACCCTTGCGAAAGATGTTCTTGCGCAAGAAGCTGCCAGTGTAGACATAGCCTAAGAGTTTCCTCCCATGAACAGAATGGATTTTGTATTGTGCACCTGTACGGAGTTGTTTGGATGTACCACTGTGGCACTCAAGTTATTAATAAATATTTTATAAACCTTTACCTTTTCTCTCTGCTGCCATGTCTCCTCCCCTTGCTCCATCAGCTCCCCTGGTGCCTGCTGCCCCCCAACTCCTCATCCTCCTCTGCTGTCCTTCCTCCTGCCCTTCTCACTGCCCTCAGCCCTCCTGCGACCTGCCCCCCTCCATCAGCCCTTCTCTCCCCCTGTACCCACTCCTCCAGTAGCCCCACTCTGATCATGTGAGCTACCCCTCTGTGACGTAGTGGGGGTACCTGGCTGGTTTCTATGCACTCCCTTCCTCATGTAAATAAAACTGCCTTATCGACAAGTGTATTTTATTTATTGGGAGGTGAGGGAAGGGTGGCAGGAACGGGTGGTGATGGGAGCGGGAAGTGGGGGAGCGGGAGCATCACTGTGGGCAGAGGTGTAGGAGCAGCTGTGACGTAGTGGGGGTACCTGGCTGGTTTCTATGCTGCTGGCTCTGGGGTAACCCCCACTGGCTGTCGTGGGTACCACGACCCAGCAAAACAGGATGAGTCACTATGCAAACCAGTGGCCAGACACCCCCCATGGAGAGGAACAAAGGAAGGTGGAATGCTGCCCTGGCTGGGGGGCAGGGCTGGAAGAGGGTTAGTTAGTTGCTGTCTGGGGGCATGGAGGAGACAGCCTAGGGAAAGGGGCTGGAGTTTAGGGGCCCAGTCTCCCCCATCTCAAGGGGGCCTGAGGCATCCTAGCCCAGCTCTGTGACCAGATTACATCTGTGCTGTGCTGTATCCTGGAGAGGCAATAAACTTCCTCTATTCCACCGGCTGGTGCAGTCTGTTTGTGCCATTTCGGGGTGCAGGAGATGGGGGACCCCCAACGTGCCATCACACCCTCCTCATCCCCTTTTCTAACACCTCTCTCTACACACCTGTCCTGTTTCTCTCCTCCAGTGCTGGTCCCTCCCCTGCAGGTGTCTGCCCTTCTGCTTCACCCCCAGAATCCCCTGGCACCTGCACCTTCCCTTAGCCCTGCATCCTCCTGGTGTCCCCCCTTCCCTTACTGCTCCTGCCCCCTTTGCCCTCCTTTTCTCTGATGCCCACCCCCTCACCACTCTCTGACCCCGTGTGACAGACCGGGCCGTGTCCAGGCACAGCTGAGGGCGTCCGCTCAGGGCGAATTGCTCAACTTTGGGGTTCCTTACAGCCCCCAGACTCCAAACAGGCCACAAACCAGTCCCACAGAGAGCTTCAGCAGCCTGCCTGGAGCCTCACGAGCAAACCCCTCCGACACTCCAGCAATATCCATGCCCCAGGTGGCCCCGGGCCTATACACAGGTGGGGGGCCTTAGCACCCAATCCCACCTACCCCGAACAAGTTATGTCTGGTTCCAAGAAACCAGCCACAGATCCCTGGTCAATTTACCCTCTGGACCTTACCCACAAATCACGCTGAGCCAATCCTTTAGCATCTAACATCTAAAGGTTTATTACCACAGGAAAGAAAAGCATGAGAGTAAGGTTGCTAAAGAATCATACATTACATGCATCAAATCTCCCAGTCCTCGATGCAGGCTCTAGCAGAGATGTTACAGCTGCTGGTTTAAAAGTTCTTGTTGCACATCCTAGAATCAGGATGGGTTCACAGGTCTTTCCAGCTCTTTGATCCCTGCACTGCTGCCTCTTGGATGAAGTACTGAGCTGAGAACAAAGATAGAGACCACCACATGGCCTATTTATCCCTCCTTCCTGGTCTCTTCTTGGCTACAGCAGGTCACCTGGTCCACGGCTTATTCCTGTGTCCCCTGCTGGTAGCTTTTAGGTACGAGTTACCACTCATTCTTTAGGTGTGTCCTTGGCCCATTGAGTGCCATTGTCCCACAAGGCCTCGCTGATTAGCATGTCTATAGGCCAGGCTCTGCCCACTGCTCAATTACATGCAAATATTCAGTATCTACACAGAATCCTAACTACACACACAGACATTATACAATCATATGACTAGTGTACATAGGATCAGCAGACAGTAAGCTCCTATTCAATACCTCACATGGCCCCCTTCTATACCATTTTTGGGGCCAACACCCCCACCTATGGGTGCATCAGTGATCTGGCTGCTCCCCTCAAGATCCAGTAACGTGACATCCCGTTCCCCTCCTGTCCCTCCTGTGCCCACACACGACTTGCTCCATCCCCTCCTTTCTCATGCCTACCTCTTCTTTCAAATCTTCTCCTAGCACTTCCCCCTCAGCCCTCTAGCCCCCAATTCCCTTCCCCTCTCCTCTGCTCTCCTCTCCCAGCATCACCCTGTCCCCCCTCCACTGACACCTCCCCTCCTGCCCTTTTCCTCATTGTCTGCACTTGGCCCCCTGGCATTTGTCTCTCCTTCACGCTGTCCCTTGGTGCCTTCCCCTTTCTTCCCCCTCCCGGTCCGCACAAGCCCTTTCCTCTCCCACCCTTTTTTCCCCTCCACACAAGCCCCTTCCTCTTCCACCTCTGTCCCCTAGTTTTCCCCTCCCCCACCTTCTGCTTTCCACTTTGCGGGGCCGGAGTCTGCACTCAGACTCTGAACCCGGAGCTAAGCCGATCAGCATAACGCGGCGCCGAGCAGTTTTAAAGTCCCAGGCTGTGACGTCACGTCACACCTGGGTGTCTACCCACTCACTTGGGAACACTGCACATGGCGGCGGCAGCAGCCGGCAGCGCGCACCAGCGAGGAGGAGCCGCACTCAAAGCTGCGCACGGCAGGGACGGGATGGGGCTGAGGGGGACGCTCTGGGGACGGGGTGGGAGGATGTGCGGGGGGGGGGGTAGGTGGGGTCCGGGGACCGCTCCAGGCAGGGCCAGAGGAAAGACCCAGCTCCAAATATTGCTGGGCCTCCCCCCGGAGCATGGGCACCACGAACCCATATAACTTACTGCACATGGCGCCCGGCACACTTCCAGGTTCAGGGCACGGGGCCCCTTTAGGTGCGGGGCCCGATTCAGGAGAATGGGATGAATCGGCCTAAGGCAGGTCCTGCTGACCAGGGTCTGTCCAGGTGCATACGAGCCCCCATCAAGGCTTGGCTCCTCTGGACCCAGCCATCCCCACCGCTCACCTGAGCAGCATACAGTGCTAACAGCAACTCCCCCTCCCCAGTGTCTGGGAGAGATGGAGTATAGTCAGACAGGAAGCTTGTGCAATGCTAAGCCCTATGCAAGACATGGGAATGTGCACTCCTGCCTGGTATATGTATTTAGCAGAACTGCCTGTAGGTAGAGATGCTCCTGTATGGAGGAGGTAACCGGTTTAGCCTCGGGAGAGCTTGTTTTTACCTGAAATAACATGGAAGCAAGTACCTGCAACATTTTTCCCTTCCACACATTAACTTGTGTCCATTTAAATGTTTACAGGAGCAGTGCTGCTTTGCCTCCACATGGCCAGGGATACTGCAAGGAGCTGCTTCCTTCTTCTAGCTCAACACCGGCATCTGCTTGCCAGGGGCCTGCACATCTCTGCCAGCAGCTCCGAGCGCCAGCCTCCTCCTCCCAGGCGCTTCAGACACAGATGAGTTCAGTTCCGGCGTTTGCATCACTCGCTCCCCTTTGCAAACCAGGCCCGGGGGGGGGGTTGCACAGACAGGACGGTGCTCACTTGGCAGGCTCACAAGATGGTTTATTAGGGGCTGAGCTCCCGTGGCCGGGCCCGCTCCCCCAGCTCAACCAGCGGGAGAGACAGTCGCAGCCACAGAGACCCAAGGAATCCGCGATAGGGAGGGGGCGGGGCTACGCCCGTGGCGCGCGGGGGGCGGGGCGCCGTGTTTGGGCGGGAAAGGCTCTGAGGGGAGGCGAGGGGCTCGCGCCGGGTCACCTCCCGCTAATTTCCCTTCCCCGGCCGGGCCCGGACTCGGCCGCCATGGCCGTGCCCTTCGTGGAGGACTGGGACCTGGTGCAGACCCTGGGCGAAGGCGCCTACGGAGAGTGAGTGGGGCTTAGCCGGGGGTCAGGCCGAGGCTGGGCCGGGGGCGCGCGCGGGACACAGCCCGGAGGGGAGCCGGTGGGACTGTCACACTTGCTTGGTCGGCAGCAGCCAGGCGCGGACCAAGCCCTGCTACGGCCCGGCAACTGGAGTGTGTGTGGGGGGGGGGCTGCCTGCCCAGCCCCTGCCCACTGGAGTGTGTGTGTGTGGGGGGGGGCTGCCCGCCCAGCCCCTGCCCACTGGAGTGTGTGTGTGTGGGGGGGGGGGTGGCTGCCTGCCCAGCCCCTGCCCACTGGAGTGTGTGTGTGTGTGTGGGGGGGGGGGTGGCTGCCTGCCCAGCCCCTGCCCACTGGAGTGTGTGTGTGTGTGTGGGGGGGGGGGTGGCTGCCTGCCCAGCCCCTGCCCACTGGAGTGTGTGTGTGGGGGGGGGGGCTGCCCAGCCCCTGCCCACTGGAGTGTGTGTGTGTGTGGGGGGGGGGGCTGCCCGCCCAGCCCCTGCCCTCTGGAGTGTGTGTGTGTGGGGGGGGGGCTGCCTGCCCAGCCCCTGCCCACTGGAGTGTGTGTGTGGGGGGGGGGCTGCCCAGCCCCTGCCCACTGGAGTGTGTGTGTGTGTGTGGGGGGGCTGCCCGCCCAGCCCCTGCCCAGCCCCTGCCCACTGGAGTGTGTGTGTGTGTGGGGGGGCTGCCCAGCCCCTGCCCACTGGAGTGTGTGTGTGTGTGGGGGGGGGCTGCCTGCCCAGCCCCTGCCCACTGGAGTGTGTGTGTGTGTGGGGGGGGGCTGCCTGCCCAGCCCCTGCCCACTGGAGTGTGTGTGTGTGTGTGGGGGGGCTGCCTGCCCAGCCCCTGCCCACTGGAGTGTGTGTGTGTGGGGGGGGGGCTGCCTGCCCAGCCCCTGCCCACTGGAGTGTGTGTGGGGGGGGGGCTGCCCGCCCAGCCCCTGCCCACTGGAGTGTGTGTGTGGGGGGGGGGCTGCCCAGCCCCTGCCCACTGGAGTGTGTGTGTGTGTGGGGGGGGGCTGCCTGCCCAGCCCCTGCCCACTGGAGTGTGTGTGTGTGTGGGGGGGCTGCCTGCCCAGCCCCTGCCCACTGGAGTGTGTGTGTGGGGGGGGGGGCTGCCTGCCCAGCCCCTGCCCACTGGAGTGTGTGTGTGGGGGGGGGGGGCTGCCTGCCCAGCCCCTGCCCACTGGAGTGTGTGTGTGGGGGGGGGGGGCTGCCCGCCCAGGCCCTGCCCACTGGAGTGTGTGTGGGGGGGGGCTGCCCGCCCAGGCCCTGCCCACTGGAGTGTGTGTGGGGGGGGGGCTGCCCGCCCAGCCCCTGCCCACTGGAGTGTGTGGGGGGGGTCCCTCAGCTCCCTGCTGGGGCCCTGCCTCTGACACGCAGCGGCGGGTACAGGCCGTACCTCAGGTACGGTGCTGGGGGGAGCTGGCTCCTGCCCCCCCCGCCCGCTCTGCTGCCGGATAAGATATGTACCCAGCCCCTAGTCCCTAGCCGGGACCCGGCCCTTCGCAGCTCTTACAGGGCAGCCAGGCTTGTCTTTCTGGCCAGCCCCCAGCTGGCTGTGCAGAGAGGCTGGGGGAAGGCCTGGGGGCCCCTTGATGGCAGGGCAGCGGTGGGTCGCCAGAAGGGACAGGTCCATGTGCCTGAATTCCCAAGACACTTGTGCCCTCCCCCCATATATGCAGCGGTCCAATACTGCCGTTGTAGCATGTGTGTCTCACGCCAGCAGTTAGCTGGGCAGTGCAATAGTTCTTGGTGCGCCTTGTCGCATCAGTCATCTTGTTTTGCTTCATATACTTAGGAATACGTTGTAAATTATTAAACAAACGTAAGAATTAATTTAAACACTGACTTTTGTGTTCATTGGCAATTTCATTAACTTTATGTGGCTATTTTTAAAGCTCAGGCATGACACTTCAGTGACACTCATTGGTGTAAGCAAGTTTCAAAACAATGAGGAGTCCTATGGGACCTTAAAGATTAACAAATGTATTTGGGCATTAGCTTTTCGTGGGCTCTGTGGAGGGCTGGGGTCCCATAGGCTGGGGAGCTTGCTCTGGCTGGCCCCACCATGGAGCACTTGCTTCAGCCCGCTAGTTAACCTTTTACCTCTCTAATTTAGTTTTCAAACATTAAATGCTTATCAATATTTTTACAACTTGTACAGCTGTAAACCTTCTATGTGTCCAGGCACCTTATTAATTGTCTAGGAACATGAACATACAGGTCTGTGGAGACTGGTTTTAAACTAGGAATGTGAATGGTTAACTAGTTAGCCTCACCCTTAACAGGTTAACCAGTGAGGGCTGGAGCAGCACTCTGCCCAGCCAGAGCAGCTCCTGTCCACTGCAGTGGCCTCTCTGGCTTTCCCCCCCCCTTAATCAGTTAACCAGTTAAGCATTTTGTTTAATATTACAGTACATTTAAACAGGATTTTACATCCCTACTTTACATACCCCATCTCAATATGGGGTTTAAACTCAGACTGTGGGTTAGACCTCATGCTAATCCTTGAGAGGTAATCATTTTTCTCACTTGTACTGATTTTTCTCTAGGTTATTGACTCCTGACCAGTGTTCCCTGTAAGCTGTGCGCTTGGGTGCCCACTCGGGAGAGAATTCAGATGCCTCTTTGCTGATTAGTAGAGTACTCATAGCAGCCCACAGTCAGAAGCATGTGTTTCTGTTGGTGGTGCACATCTGTGTATGCCTTGGTGCACATAACAAAATTTGTTCTCCGCATGGATGGAAAAAATTAGAAGGAACACATTGTCCTGACCCAGTAAAGGTTCCTACCCCTGCCACAGTGTCAAGCCCCCATCCTGAAAGATGTTAGGTGCTGAGCTCCCATTGACTTTGGTGGCTAACTTCCACTGAGTATATCCATTATAATGTTTTGCATTCATAGGTTCATAGACAGCTACTTGCTTTGTCCCTTGTAACCTTGCTTTTTTCCTCCACTTCTACAGAGTTCAGCTTGCTGTGAACAGACGTACAGAAGAAGCTGTTGCAGTAAAGATAGTTGACATGAAACGTGCTGTGGACTGTCCAGAAAACATAAAAAAAGAAATCTGCATTAATAAGATGTTAAATCATGAGAACATTGTAAAATTCTATGGACATCGTAGAGAAGGCAGTATTCAGTACCTCTTCCTGGAGTATTGCAGTGGGGGAGAGCTCTTTGACCGAATAGGTACAGAATTCTGAACATCCCTTTGGAGGGGAGGGTCTGAAGACAACTCTGGTGATGGCTGTATAGACTCATTATAACATTGTAGTTGCCTTGTAAGATGAGAGGGATTCCTTATTGTATTCTTCCAGTGCCACTGATCTCAGAAGGAAAGTGTCTGGGATACTCACCTGAAAAGCCAGCCTATCCTTGTGCATGTTGTGAGTCAGTGACTAAGCCATAGCTAGAAGTAGGATTTCTGTCTTTCAAACCTTAGTTCACTTCACTTAGCATGGTCCCTAAGAGTTCAGAAATTCTATATATTTAATGCTATAGATTAAATTAGTTGGGGGGGAATGGTTTGGGAGCAAATATGGTAAATGGGCTAGAAAATGTAATATGTACAGACTTGCATTCCAGTGATTACCAGATCAAAATTCAGTGTGTAGTATATTCCCCTTCAAGTGTACAGTTCTGTTTAATGGGCACTATGTGCACCCTGTCTAGGCATTGAAGCCTGCAGGAGTTTCTGTGCGTAACTATGGTTATGTTCGCTATTGATAGCATAATCCTAGTTTAAAACCTGTTATAAAACTGTTGACAGCCATCATTTTCACAAGGAAAGATAATTTAAACAAGATAACTTGATGTTTTCCCTGGTCCGTGCTTTCAGTTTTTACAGAATCTATGCTTTCATTACGTAAAAATCTAGCTCTTACAGTTACAGAAGTCACCAATGTGAATGGAGGAAGTAGTATTTTTCACAATGCAATAGTGCCTATGCTGTTGGTTGTACTGACTAGTTATGTCAGATTTAACGTCTGTTAATATTCAGAACCTACTATGTAGCAGTGAAGCTGGAAAGAAAGGTCAGTTTCACTCTGCTGCTGATTGAGAAAACTCAGTAGTATATAGATAACAAATATTGGTAGTGCTAAGGAGAACATAAAATCATCACAAACATATGAGAAATATTGGAATCAACTCCTCATGTCAGCCAGGAAAGTAATGAAGTGGAAGTGCACCAACTAGTTGGGGTTGGTTTCTTACTTGTGTGCTTTTAGGCTAGATTTAATTCTTTGGTATTTAGATGAAACTGACCCTGAGACCAATGCAAGAAGAAACATCTTGTAGGAAAAGAGAAAATGGAATGCAGCCAGGATTTTTAAAAAAGGTATAATAAATGCAAAAGACGTCAGCCATCCCCAGCCACAGCAGTTGTGCAATGCAGGTTGGGGCTTAACCAGTCCCTTCCCACCATTGCCCTCCCATCTTTGATACCCCATCCCTCAGGAAATGCAGTCTCCAGGATTACCAGGGGACCTGGTACGGGGCGGCAGCAGCGGTCCAGCCTCCGTTGCACTTCCTGTGGCAGTGGGAGGCGTAGGGAAGTGGAGCAAGTGTGCTCTGCTTCCCCCGAGTTCTGGGGGGGGGAGCATGTGAGCTCACCACTGTTGCTGCCTCATGCCAGGCCTCCCTAGTAATCCCTGAGGGGGATGGGAGACCATAAAGAGGGCGAGGCAATGGTGGGAAAAGGCAGGGTTTGAGGGATTTGAACAGAGTCTGCACTAGGACTCCTGGGCCAGATTGTGCAACTTTTCTGGCTGGGAATGGCCTGCAAGCTGGGGATTTGAGACCCCTGATATAGAGAGTTACAGGCAGTCCCTGGGTTACGTACAAGATAGGGACTGTAGGTTTGTTCTTAAGTTGAATTTTTATGTAAGTCAGAACTGGTACATATTGTAGGGGAAACTCTAGCCAAACATTTCTCCAGAGCTCAGTTTTATTCTCCCACACCTCACTTCCCTCAGTCCTTTATTCTCAAGCTGAGGTGTCTGCTGAGAAAAGCCGCTCCGCGTCTCCCTGGTCTGCTGGAGGGGGGGCACTAGCTTCGCGTCTCCCTGGTCTGCTGGGGGAAAGCAGCTAGTGCGGGGTTGCCTCACCCCGTTTGTAAGTAGGGATCCGATGTAAGTCGGATCCATGTAACCTGGGGACTGCCTGTACTTTATTTTTTAAAAGCTATTAAATATAGTAGTACACAACTCTTTAATTCCTTTAAAATGTCAAGGGTAGTGGCAGCACAAGCTATTATTCATTCTAGCTGCTAGGCTTAGAACTTGGGTTAGCATGCATTGGGCAATTTTTACAAGCCTTGGACTGGTGTTTGGGCATTTTCAAAGTCCACTGAAGTCCTTGCCAGAATCCTCCAGAAGAATGAGAAATATCCTGGCCTGACTTCCAAATATAGACACTTTTCAAAAGTATTTTGATGTCCTCTTTATAAATCATAAAGGATTTAGTGCCATTTCACTGATCTAATTAAACGTTTTTCTTTGCATTTGATTTTGTAAAAATCGCTTGCTTACAAGTCATGTGACAAAGTTTTTGTTGCAAAGAGGAAGTCTCTTTAAACAATGTCTTCCGGATATAATATAAATGGTCTCAGATTGGTTTTACTTCAGAGATTGCACTGTTTTAATTATGATTTAGAGAATGTTAATTCTCTAAATCACCTAACCCAGTAGAGCAGAAAAGCAGAAGTGTTGAGTATTTAAATTGCGTTTAGCAAATAGATTAATGTGCACAGCAAAAATCCTTCTGAAGTTTTTTTAACTAAATGTCTGGGCCATAAGTAGATATCTGTCTCTTGGAAGTTTTAATTAGCATTTCAAACCACAAAAGTAGCTGAGTACAAAAAATCCACAATTTTTCTTGTTTTTTTTTCCCTCCCATTGGAATTTTAAAACTGCTGAAGCAGAGCTCTAAATGGAATATTCTGATAAAAGTTTTAACAATGCATATTCTTCAGTAGTAATGAATTTCAGTTAAGTAAAGGAATATTTTGTATTTATGTAGAGAAGCCTTTTTTAACATAACTCTTGGTTCTTTTTTCAGTGTGCATCTTAATATTAACTTACCAATTAGCTTTTTTTAAAGTAGAGAAGCTTTTGACATTCCCAATCACTCCTGTTATTATGGCAGTGGGTCTTGTGGGACCTGAAGGATCCTGGTCCCTCTACATTAGAGGGCTCTACACTACTTCCAAACAGGTCTTTAGATTGGCATTTGAGGCAATTAATTTGCTCCTAGAAAGTGAAATATAGACTACAGTTGAATGCCGTATGTACACAAGGAGTCCCAGCCTCTGCAGTGTAACTCATTGTAATCATTGCGGTGTAACCATTCATTACATTTTTGCATTGCCTGTCGTTACTGTTTCAAGACAGGTGAAAAATATTGAGCAGAGTATCCAGGAAACTTTGTAAAATAGTTACAAAAACATAGCGCAGCCTTTCTTTTCCATAATTTGTTTGATGGAAGAAAAGCATTTTGGTATGTCTATTCTGAATGACTTTTTATAGAGCCTGATATAGGAATGCCTGAACCAGATGCACAGAAGTTTTTTCATCAGCTTATGGCTGGTGTGGTAAGTGTCATACTTTTATGCATTTATTTCAAGCTCCTTTTTACAGTTTAACTAAACAGAACATGGTATTAAAGCCTTTATTTTTTTCAGGTATATCTCCATAGTATAGGAATAACTCACAGGGACATTAAGCCTGAAAATCTACTGCTAGATGAAAGGGGTAAGTATAAAAACCTCTGACTTCATCTCTTAAATTTAAAGTTATTCTGGATCTTTGCAGAGTGAGTGGCCTTTAAAGGCCACTTGACTAAAAGTTGAGTTTTGTTAAAGCTTGTTCTTACAAAATCTTGTAATCAATTCAATGTTTCCATGAACTCTGAATAACTTTTTTATTGGAACTTTAAGACAATTCAGTGTTTAGAATTGTGGAGGTCAACCTGGAGTGTATGCACTCCTGCCTGCTCCCCACTGATGAAGTGGGATTTTACCCACAAAAGCTTATGTCCAAATATATCTCTTGGGGTATGTCTACATGGCACCCTAAACTCAAAATAAGATATGCAATTTGTACTGCACAAATTGCGTATCGGATTTTGATTGAATTTCAAAATAATGTGCTATTTTGAGACATCCCTAATCCTTGTGGAATGAGGGTTACCAGGATGCTGAACTAGGGCACCCGTTATTTCAAAAGATATTTTGAAATAGCGGAAGGTTTAAGACTTGGGCTAGACCAGAGGTATCCCAAAATAGCTGTGCAGTGTAGATATACCCTTAGTCTTTATGGTGCCACAGGACTCCTCATTATTTAAGGAGAGAACATATCTGCACAAACTCTTAGAGCAATGGTCACCAACTGGTCAATTGCAATCAACTGGAAGATCCTGGGTAGTTTCCCAGTCAGTAGTGATATCAGGGCTGTCACTAAGGCAGGCTGCCAGCTTGATCATAAAAGCAGCTGATGTAGCCCAGTTTGTGTGAAGTGAGGGCGTGCGGTAGGATTCCTGACACACTGCTACTGCCTGCAAGCATAGTCCTTCACAGTGCTCATTGGCCTGGAACAGGCAGCTGTGGCCAGTGAAAGCTGAATGGGTGGTGCTGGCAGAGAAAGACAGTGTGTGAAGTAGGGGTGGGCAATAATTTTTTATTAAGGGCTACTTCAAAAATTTCTGAAGAGGTCACCAAGCCACCTGGAAAGGGGCAGAGCCTCGGACTGACAGGGGAAGGGCCTCAGGTGGAAGGGGCCTTTTAAATAGTAGGGGTTGAAAGGGCTCACCCCTCTCCTGTGGCAGAGGATGGGAGCTGCGAGCTCTTTCAATTCCTGCTGTTTAAAGAGCTCGCTGCTCCCAGCCTTGCTGCTCACATGCTGCCCTGGAGCTGGGGACACTAGAGCCCTTTCAACTGCTTCTATTTAAAGGTCTCACACCTTCCCTGGGGCTGTTGCCTGACAGCCATAGGGAAGGTGCAAAGGACTTGAGCCTGCCAGGCAATGCAGCCACCCGGCAGCTGTGAACCGTTTAAATAGAAGCAGTTAAAAGTGCTCACAGCTCCTGGTGCTGCTAGTGCATTGCCAGAGAGCTGGGACTTGCAAGCCCTTTTAACTGCTTTTCTTTAAATGGCTTGCACCTTTCCCATGCTTGTTGGGCAACTTGTTGCCTGGCAGCCATGGGGAAAGCACAAGCCCTTTAAATAGAAGCAGTTAAAAGGGCTCCCAGGCAATGTGATAGGGGACGGGGCCTGGAACTGAGAGGTTCTCTGAGAGGCTTTTGCCCACCCCTGGTATGGAGCCATGTGCCTCCTGTCCCACTCCTACTTCCAGGGGCCACAGGCATCTGGGCCCATTCTGGGAGCAGCATGGGAGCCAACTGGGAGCTGGCTGGTAGGAGGCCATGCCCCAGCCCCCTCCTGTAGCAAGCACCCTATATCCTCTTAGCACCCCCAGCCCAGAGCCCCCTCTGAGCTAACACCTCACACCCTCTCGTGTACCCCAATACTTTGCTTTAGCTTGGAACCCCTTCTCGCACCCAAACTTTCTCAGAGCTTGCACCTGTTACCACCTCTGGCATCCCAACCCTCTGCCCAGTGCTCAGTCCAGAGCCCCCCCACCCCAGAGCCCATGCCCCCTCATATCAATTGTATAAATGGCTATGATGTGAAACAAGGAAAAGATTGATTTTCACTTTTATTACTGCCCATTTATACAGCACTGGCAATGTGTAAAGGGGACCTTAGAGTAAGTGTAAATGTGCTTAGGTTTGGTTTTGTCTAGCTTTAACATAAGTCTTCTACCAGAGACAATGAAAATACCTTTTTACACAATATACTTAATGACTTTTCTTTTTTGCTTAGATAATCTCAAAATCTCTGACTTCGGTTTAGCTACTGTATTTAAGCACAATGGTCGTGAGCGACTGTTAAACAAGATGTGTGGCACTCTTCCATATGTTGCCCCAGAACTGTTAAAGAGAAAAGAATTCCATGCAGAGCCAGTTGACGTTTGGTCATGTGGGATAGTACTTACTGCTATGTTAGCAGGAGGTAGGAGCTGGTCAATTTCTTCTCACTACATAAACTATTTTATAACATGCATATTTACTGTAGCTTCACAGTGATTAAGTATTCCAGAAGCTTCAGGGGGCTAGTCTGTTACAGAAAAAAAAATAGCAAGCAAATGGTCTGGTAGTACTTATGGGTATGTCTACACTAGCCACCTAGTTCGAACTAGGGAGGCTAATGTAGGCATTTGAAGTTGCAAATGAAGCCCGGGATTTAAATATCCTGAGCTTCATTTGCATCTTCTGGGTGCCGCCATTTTTAAATGTCCCATAGTCCGAACTCCGTGCCCGCGGCTACACGCGGCACGGAGTAGGTAGTTCGACTTAGGATCTCTAATTCGAACTACCGGTACACCACGTGGTACCACCACGAGGTGTACCAGTAGTTCGAATTAGAGATCCTAATTCGAACTACCTACTCCGTGCCGCGTGTAGCCGCGGGCACGGAGTTCGGACTAGGGGACATTTAAAAATGGCGGCACCCAGAAAGATGCAAATGAATCCCGGGCTTTGTTTGCAACTTCGAATGCCTACATTAGCCTCCCAAGTTCGAACTAGGCGGCTAGTGTAGACATACCCTTATAGACTAACAAAACATATAGATGGTATCATGAGCTTTTGTGGGCATAGCCCACTTCTTCAGATGACCGGCGTTATGATTAGAGGATAAGGAAACTCGAAATAAATAGGTGAAGGGAAGGCGTGGGGGGAGAGCATTCCAAGTACAAATGCTCATAACCGGTATAGATTTGTAGAGTTGATCTCAAATCATGGGGAAAGTAAAAAGTGTATTTCAAATATTTTCTCAAACTTTCATATCATGGTCAGCTTTTTAATAGATTCTCTTAGGGGTCATCTTCCATGGACTGTCTTGTTCTGTTGTGGCTATAGTATATTCCATTGGCTTTCTTTCTATTTGCCATTGCAACTCTGGCCTTCTGGTTCTAAATGGCAGGCTGCATTATGTGGGCTGCATCCTTGGAAAAAATATATCTATAGTATATGAACCACTGGTGTATGTTAGGGATGTTGAAATGCATATATTTATGTAAACATGTAGCTGCTGAAACTTTAAGCAGTTACATGTTTACATGAGGGGGCCAGCTTCCTGAGAGCTGGTGTGTGCAGAGCTGGCTTTTAAGCTCCGAGGTAACCACCTGTCCCCCTCTCCTGCTGCTTCTTTCAGAGGCTGCAGTGTGGGGTCGGAGTGGGAACTGTGTGTAACTGTGTACACTATCACATCCCTAGTATATGTGCAAGTTCCCCCCTATTGGGACTTTTCTGGTTACCCTGGTGAAATGGGCTCATTAAAGGATCTGAGTCTTCATTCCCACTTCCTTTACCCAAAGGCCTGCCTGCCCTCAAGGTCTCCCCTTCCATTCTCCTGTGTGGCAGAGTCCTCATAACCCCAACAGGTTGGGCCCAGGATTCCTGAGGGGCTGAATTGATCACTTAAGACAGGGGCTGAGATGTATCCACTCCAGAGTGCTCTCTCCATATTGGATGCTTCCCTGATCCACTGATCATTATATACAGTTCAAATACAATTTATTAAATATCATTCAATTTTTAAAAAGGAAACCTATGATAATTTTAAAGAAACTCATAATCTCTGTGGCTTGGAGACATCAGAAATAACCATCTCTAGAGTGTGGGGGAAGGGAAGGCTTTTCCTCACAAACCCCAGACCGCCTTCTCAGGGGCTGGCTGAGCTGTAGGAATGCTGTGGGTTGAACACTTTCTCTGACCTGGCTTTAAGTGGCAAGACCCTTCTTCCCAGCTTCAGATCTCCTTTTCTCCCCTTCCCTCAGGCTTATGAACCTCCTTCAAGTCTGATCTGTAACCGCAAGGTCTCTTGGCTTGGGGCATGCTGCATGCAGCTCTGAACTGCTCCAGCTCTAGTCCCTGCTCCAGTCCCAGGACTGTTGGTGCTCTGCCTCCATCTCCCTGAGCTGCTTTTCTGGCGCTTCTGGCTCTAATTGTTGCAGCTTTACTCCCAGAATAGATCTTCTCCTTGGGCTGCTTCTGTAGCTCTTCTCCTAGCACTGACTGGCTCCCTGGACTTCTTCTCTTGATTTTGCTGCTGTTGCTCTGCTCCCAGCTCTGACTTGCTCCCCAGGCTACCTTTTTGGCTTTGGCTGACACAACTCTGCTCCCCAGCTCAACTCAGCTTCCTGCGCTGTCCTTAGTTTGGTCCCACTCTGTTCCAGGCAGTTACAGCTCAGACAAAGGATGGGACTCATTAGCCTGCCTGCCCTGTCAATCAGGCTGTAGCTGACCTCTCTCCTTGATCCTGGGGATTGTCAGTCCCAGGATCCTGATTTTTTTTTTCCATTCACCCTTCCCCCTTAATTTTGGTACTGGGAATTAGCCAACTAAAACCCTTAACTCAGTTTTAGCAAGGTGACAACAGTCCACTTACATATGATCACAAGGAAGTTTTGCTGTGGCTTCTTAGTTACTTCCCTTGTTTTATTTACTGTCTCTTGCAGTCTCTATTTTCAGTTTTCAGTTAGACAATGATGGAGATTCCACAACATCCCTAAGCAATTTATTCTAGTGTTGAACCACCCTGGCAGGAAGTTTTTCCTAATGCCCAATCTAAACATCCCTTGCTGCAATTGAAGCCCATTGCTTCTTGTCCTATTATCAGAGGTTAAATTTTCTCCCTCCTCCTTGTAACAACCTTTTAGGTTCTGTCTTCTCTTTTCCAAACTAAACAAACCCAGTTCTTTCAGTTATCTTTCATAGGTCATGTTTTCTAGACCTTTAATCATTTTTGTTGCTGTTCTCTAGACCTTCTCCAGTTTGTCCACGTTTCCTGAAATGTGGCACCCAGACTTGACACACTACTCCTGTTGAGGCCTAATCAGCACAGTAGAGTGGAATAATTTTTTTTTGTGTTTTGTTTACAGCACTCTGGTTAATATGTCCCAGAATGGTGTTTGGGTTTTTTTGGGGAGCTCTTTTTTTTTTTTTTCTCAGCAGTGTCACTCTGATTACTGATTCATATTTATTTAACTTGTGCTCCACTATGACCCCTAGATTCTATCTGCAGTACTCCTTCTTAGACAGTCATTTCCCATTTTGTGTGTGTGAAATTTGTTCCTTCCTAAATGTAGTACTTTGTTTTTCTCCTTATTAAATTTCATCCTATTTACTTGAGTCAGTTTCTCCAGTTTGTTCAGATAATTCTGAATTATAAACCTATCCTCCAAAGCACTTGCAATCCCTCCCCACTTGGTATCATCTTCACACTTTATAAGCATTTTCTTTATGCCATTATCTAAATTGTTGATGAAGATATTGAACAGAAGTGGTCCCAAAATTAATTCATGTGGAACCCCACTTGTCATGACTGAACCATTGATAACTACTCTCTGGCAACAGTTACCCAGCCAGTTATACACCTACCTTATAGCAGCCATATAGGTTGTATTTCCCTAATTTGTTTATAAGAAGCTTGTGCAAGACTATCAAATGCCTTACTAAAGTCTAGGTATACCGCATTAAATATGCATTCGCAAGGCATATTATCCTATCAAAGAAAGCTCTCAGATTGGTTTGACATGATTTGTTCTTTACAAATCCATATGATTACTTATCACCTTATTGTCTTCCAGATGTTGCTCCATTATCTTTCTTGGCACAGAAGTTAAGCTGACTGGTCTGTAGTTCTCATGGGTTGTCCTTAGTTCCCTTTTTATAGATGGTACTATATTTGCCCTTTTCCAGTCTTCTGGAATCTCTCCTGTCTTCCATGACTTTTCAAAGATGATCACTAGTGGTTCAGATATCTGCTCATATTCTGTGATGCATTCCATTAGACCCTGGTGACTTGAAAGCATCTAATTTTTAACTTGTTCTTTTCCTATTTTAACTTCTGAACCTACCTCCCTTTCATTGGTATTCAGTATGCTCGGTGTCCAATCACCAACCAAGCTTCTTGTTGAAAACCAAAATAAAGCAGTCATTAAGCACCTTTGCAACTTCCACCTTTTCTGTTTTTGTTTTTCCCGCTTCACTGAATAAGGGGCCTACCCTGTCCTTGTTCTCCCTCTTGCTTCTAATATATTCATAGAATATTTTCTTGTAACCTTTTATGTCCCTAGCTAGTTTGAGCTTGTTTTGTGCCTTTGCATTTCTAATTTTGCCCCTACATACTTGTGGTGGTTGTTTATACAGCAGACCCTCACAATTTGCATAACTTTGTGATTTTGCATATTCATGGATTCCCTTCCTACCATCACCCTGTCAAACTGCCTCCTCCCCATTGCATCCCATCTACAGGCCTAAGCGGGATGTGCAGGGCAGCAGCAGTGCTCAAGCACTCCCTGCCCCCTGCACACATCACAGTGGCCAGAAGCCTTAGAGAAACAGCGCACTCACTCTGCTTCCCCCTGCTCCCAGTATTCAGATTTTGCTATTTGCAGTGGTGTCCCATTTAATTAATTGGTTAAATATTTATGTTTAACCAGATAACTGATTAAAGAGGGGCAGGGGTGTGGGGGCTGGAGTGGCTCCCCTGCTGCAGGCAGTTAACTTTTCATATCCCTAATCAGAAACACATCCACTGAGAATGGCAAGGTTCTCTGTATTCATTCTTTGTAGTTTGACCTGTTTTCCACTTTTTGTAGGATTCCTGATTGAATTAGCCTCATTAGCACTGATCTTCCACATAGTAATGTCACGCTCTCATCTTGGTATGTATAAATCCCTGTCATGCTGAAGCTTCCACTTCATGCATCTAAGGAAGTGAGCTGCATCCCACGAAGGCTTATGCCATGATAAATTCCTTAGTCTTTAAGGTACTCCTTGTATTTACGCTATAGGCTGACAGGGTTCACCACCATTATAGAAGCATTTCAATGGATTACCTGGAACTGTAGAGCAATTCCACTTGAACCAGAGCAGGAAATAATCATTAATGCTTCCTGGTGAAACTTTACAAACTGTTTTGCTTGTATGTGGGGTATTATTACTGGGGACCCCTTGAATAAAAACTGGGTCCTTGCTTCCAAATGTCCACTTACACCTGTGATATTTGAAATCTCTTCTGATTTTAATAAAGGACTGGTAAGTTCTACTTTTGCATCAGTGTAAGCTTCTATAAGAATGTGAAATACAGAAAAAAACATTCTAAGCTACAGATCTTCGTTTTATTTGGTGTTTATAAAATACTTTATAAAATACTCTAATAATTCTACTCTTGAACATGACTCTCATTACCTTATTATAACAAAGTGCTGCATTGGGGCTGTTTTACAAAGGGAGCAAAATTTACCAAGATTTTTGTGGCACAGAGTTCTCTGTGGAGCCACTGACAATTTTATGAGGTCAGGATATTTCCTAAACAGATGATTTAATTACATTAATTAAATGGAACTAGTTTGGAGCAAATAAATGACTTTTAGGTATCTTGGCACTTTTATAACTTGTAACCACAGTCAAGCTGGACCATCATCTTCCATTTTCCTTATCTTGAAAGCCATTTAGTTCAATGGCAGTACTCTTTCCCATCTCTCCTATATGTGTAATTCTTAAACTTGTCTTCAGAGGTATAAAAATAATTCGGTACCTGTCTCTTTTTTGTCTTGCAGAATTGCCCTGGGACCAGCCTAGCGACAGTTGCCAAGAATACTGTGATTGGAAGGAAAAGAAAATATACCTTCCACCTTGGAAGAAGATTGATTCTGCACCATTAGGTAAGTTGTCACTGGGTTGACTGACTTATGTATTTGAGTAGGACACTGACATCTTCTCTAGAATAAAATATTGGATTTATGCATGTCTTTATTCAAAAATAATTCTGTCTAAAGGCTAAATCAGGCCTGGGCAAAATTCGGCCTGTGGGCTGGATCCAACCTACCAGGCCACCGGATCAGGTCCAGCAGATGCTGCAAGGAGCCCCAGGCAGACTTCCCTCCTTGCTTCACCTCATCTGCAAGCTGCTCAGAAAAGTGTCTGCGGAGCCATTTCTCTTTAAAAACTGTGATCCCGGAGGGGAGGAAGGTTTCATGTGCTGCTCCTGCCACCAGCTCGATCCCATTGGCCGGTTTGTGGCCGGAAACTTGTCAATGGGAGCTGCTTGTTTGCTGCTTGTTATTTACGCAAAGCACTACATTCCTTCCACCCCTCCGGTTCATAGTTATTCATACATGCACATGGCCCTGCAGCCTGTGCAGGGATGGGGCAGGCTGCCTGCCTGTGAGACATGCTGGGCTGCTGGTCAGGAGTCAGTCAGGTAAGTCTCCCGGTCAGAGCCTGCCTCTTCCTCTCCAGCTCCTTCCCTTTCCCAATCCCCCACTTCTGCCCCCCTATTCCACATACACACTTTCTGTGCCCCACTCCTTCATCCATATATGCAAGAGGTCTCCGTGATCGGGACCCTGCAGCCCCTTATTTGTCTAGCCACTTCTCTCAATTAAGTTTATGTTAAATCCTCTGAGTAGTTGGCCAGTCCAGTACTCCAGGTCACAACTGCCTTCTGCACTCCAATCCCTTACCCCAACCTTCCTTCTGCATCAAATCTCCATCCTAGGCCCTGCACTTCCTCAATTAATATGATGGAAGAATGCTGCCCTTGACCACTTTCCAATATTTTGGAGAGGTCTCCCATCAAAAATTATTGCCCACCCCTCGGCTAGATTTTACCATGGACTCAGGATCTTACAGTACTTGGCCCTTGTAAGTCACCGTTAGCTAGCTACAATTTGGACTTCCCTGGTCTGGCACCCTGGGGACCTAACTGGTCCTGGATGAGAGATTTTTCTGGACATGGGGAAGTCATTTCAGATCCACTGCTGCTACCCCACCCACCACCAGGCTTTTTGGCTCCCCCTGCAGCCCAGCTGAGCCATGCGCCTGCTCCCAGCTTCTCCCCAGCCCCCCTGAGCCATGTGCCAGCTCCTGGCACCCCACCCTCCCCTGACAGCCCAGCTGAGACATGTCCCAGCACCCTACCCCCCTCCATCTTAGCCCAGCTGCACTGTGTGTTGGCTCCTGGGCCTCCATCCCCCTGTAGTGCTGGGAGACTTGGATTCTGGAACATCCGTGGTCATGCTGCACCACAGATGTTGCCAAACCAGAGAATCCTGGATTTTAGAAGAGCAACCTGTACCTGAAAATGGGAGGTGGAACAATAGTGTTGTCTTGCTCTTAAGTGAGACTGGTAGGACACCTTTGGTTTATATAACAGCAATGGCAATAGGAAGAGATTATCCAGTCAAACTTCTAAAGATGTGGGGCCTGACTTTGCATTGCCTATGCAGCCGCTTAGGCTTTGTCTACCCATACCAGATTAAAGTACTTACGTGGTCGTGCTTTAATGCAATGTTCTGGCTGCACTCCAGCGCTGGGAGACAGCTCTCCCAGTTAAAAAAAAAATAAAACAACTCAATGAGAGAGAGAGAGAGAGAGAGAGAGAGAGCTCCCAGTGTTGGGAGCCTGTCTACAATGGTGCTTCATAGCAGTGAAACTTTCTGTGTTCAGCGGATGCTTTTTCACACTCCTGAGTGAGAAAGTTAAAGTGCAGTAACTTGCCGGTGAGGACAAGGAGATGTGTTGATGTGGTACTATTTTATACCTGCTTTGCATAGCTGCGTTGACTTTACAAGCTAATAAAGAATTGGGGCCTGAGATCTTAGACTGAATTTCCAAGGGGAATAGCTGAAAATTCTGTCAATGAAGATATGTACAACTAAGCTATGTTTTTATTATTTTTAAATAATGAGTTTGTCATTATTGTAATGGTAATCTGAGCCTGTCAAATTTAACTCCCACCCCATGTTTTTGGTCACTACATTTCTTCCTCATCCTAGAGTGATCTAAAATACAGAGCACTAGATTTTGTTTGGTATCACAGTTTTGCCTAAGACCTACAGGAATCTGCTAGAAAGCCTTCATAAAGGTGGATTTGACATTTGCAATGGCAGGTTTTCTTATTTCAAAGGCTCTGTACACTGGCTACAGCGCATGTATTACACAGTGGACTTTGGTACACACTCAGGCTCCATCCTCCCTTAAAACATTAAAATGCTGCCATGGCACTGCTTTAAAGTGAAAGTATGGCCACAGCGCCAGTGCTAGGAGAGAGCTCTTCCAGCACTCTGTGCAAATCCCTTAAATGAGTTATAGTTCCCAGTGCAGGGAGCCAGTTTACACTGGTGCTTTACAGAACTGTAACTTGCTGCACTCGGGTGGAGGGTTCGTATCTTGAGAAAAAAACTTGTAGCGCTTTAAAATGCCCGTGAAGACAAACCCTCAGTCACAAACTTGGGTCTTATGTTAGCCATCCTAGCTAGTTAACCTTAATTTGGTATTATTTCATGAGTGATCAAAATGTGGATTCGATTTAATTAAGACTAATAAACTCCGGAACTTTGGGATGAAATTGAAGTTTTATGCTGTGTAATCTGCTGAGGAAAACCTAATTGATGGATCTAGAAATCAGGATATATGACAGTTAATTTATTGTTTTTTCCTATGAATGTTACATTTCTAGCTTTGCTCCACAAAATACTAACTGAGAGCCCCGTGGCAAGGATTACGATTGCAGACATTAAAAAGGACAGATGGTACACCAGGCCTATGAAAAAAGGTAAATGTCTTTAAGTGCTTTGTAAAATATAGACAGCTTACATGAAGGTTAAGAGGATGTGTTGGGGGGTAAAAATGCTTGGAATGCTATGGTTAGCAGAGACTACAGGAGCCACTCGGGATTCATGGTTCCACGTGTTTCAGGAGTCTCCTGTCCAGCTTGGGATGCAGCAGGGACCAGGAGCTGCAGTGAGTTCCTCTTGGCTCCTGACCTCCGCAATGATTTCCCCTCAGCTCCCGACTGCCGTGGGAGCTGTGGTGAGTTCAGGGCAGGAGCCATGCCTTCCAGTATTCACTGATTTCACCATTCATGGTTGTGCCAGGGACACATCCACTGCAAATGGCAAGGGTTTCCTGTACTCTAAAGGCAAGAAATTTAGAATTAAGGTTAAATTGAAACAACTTAAAGCCTGGGAAATCACAGTTAAAGTGTGCAGACTACCTTAATTCATCCTCTGGATATGTTGCTTCCCAACTTCCTTTCTCTGTGAATGGAGTATCAAAAAGGTACACTGCACAGTATTGATTTTAAAGCATTCATATGTATGTTTGAGATCAAGTGTTGTATTTTGGTTACCTCATTAACCTTGGGTCTTCTCTTATTAGTGCTATAATGTCGTCATCTGGGCCTGGGAGATTTACGTATGTGGGCATGATAGCTCTATTTAATGATGCTGTTATAACTGGTTGTTACACAGAATCATAGGAGAAGGAGCTGAGTGCTGTCAGCACCCCACAAAAGGGGTCTGCCCTTAACAAACAGTGGTGAAAAATTGTTTTCAGGATGAGATCTTGGGAATTTGGAAAGCATTTTTCCCCTGTGGACACAACCATAAAAATAAATCATTAAAACCAGAATAAGTTTAAGCAAGGATTTAAGGGATTCTAGTTCCTGTATTTTCCATTGAGATTATGTGTTTTGGATTAAAAAAAGTAGTTATTCCTGATTTTATTTAGGATATTGCTACGGCGCAGGATCTTCCTTTTAGAAGTAGTTTTGAAAATAATAATGTATTAAGGATATATATTTTTGCAGCAGTTGAGATTTCTATTTGGTGATGTTTGCCATGATAGTCTCAAATGTTACAGATACTGGAACACAAATGGGAGGGAAAAGATGCAGCTATGTATTTTTAATGGGAGAGTCCAGCGTAATTCCCAATGCTTTAAACCCCAGGAGATTCTTAGAATGATTCTGCTGACTCTTTGATATCTTTTGATAGGTGTAAAGCGAGCTCGTGTTTCTTCAAGCAGCCTTTCAGACTCACCAAGTGGCTTTTCTAAGCACATTCGGTCTGATATGGATTTTTCACCAATGAAAAGTACACACAGGTCAGAATGCTATATGCTTGTATTTTTGTTTTTTTCAGTGACTAACACATAAAGGCTTTTTTTTCTAGATGCCTGTGTTTTACATTAGAATGCTATTCAGATGGAGATATGAAAAATGTAGGGCTGTCAAGCAATTAAATAAATGAATTGCAATTAATCATGGTGTTAACTGAATAGCATTTATTTCAATACATTTGGATGTTTTCTATATTTTCAGATATACTGTTTTCATTTACAATACAATACAAAGTGTACAGTGCTCACTTTGTTTTATTTTTGAATATAGTTCTTTTGTGCATAGTTCTACATTTGTATGTTCATCTTTCATAATAGAGTACTACAGTATTTACAGATACTGTAAAACAATGTAAAACTTTAGAACCTGAAGTCCACTCAGTCCTACCTCTGAGCTAGTGACTCAAACAAACAAGTTGATTACAATTTTGAGGACATAATTCTGCCTGCTTCTTGTTTACAATGTCACCTGAAAATGAGAATAGGCGTTTGCTGGCACTTTTATAGATGGCATTGCAAGGTATTTAATGCCAGACACGCTAAAGATTCATATGTCATATTCATATTCATGCTTCAACCACCATTCCAGAAGACATGAGGCCATGCTGCTGCTGATTGTTTCTATAAAATGCATTTATTAAATTTGTGACTGAATTTGATGGAGGAGGGGAGAATTGTATGTCTCCTGTTGTGTTTTACCTGCATTCTGCAACATGGTTTGTTATAGACTCAGATGATAACATTAAGAACACTTTCACCGTAGATTTGACACAAAGAACACAATGTGAGATTTCTAAAAATAGCTAACACACTCAGCCTAAGGTTTAAGAATCTGAAGTGCTTTCCAAAATCTGAGAGAGATGGTATAAAGCATGATTTCTTAGATAGGGTCATCCTTACCCATATGCAGAATACACAGTTGCATAGGGCGCCTGAAAATTTGGGGCACCACTGGATCTGAACGTTTACCCACCTGCCTCTTCCTGTTCCGTGGTCCTACTTCCTTTTGGAGATGATCTAGTTAACTTAAAAGAAAAAAAGCCTGCCAGACCTATGAGCAGAACATTAAACCTGTGAAAGAGCTGTTCAAGTGGTAATGAAGCCATTTAACAGGCATTTGACAACACCAATAAATTGTCAGCTTCTGAATGTATTGTTAGTCTATAGGACCTTAGTTTAAAATTTGCTTTAAAAAGATTTCATTAGTGAGTTGCTGAAGATTATAAAAATCACATCTCTCAAAATATCATAACCCCCAGCTGCCATTGGGTATATGGGCACCAGTTTAATAGTACCACATAGGGCTCCATTAAATCCTAAGGATGTCCCTATTTTCAGAAGTTTTTAGAGTAATACTCTGATGCAAAAACTAAAGAACCCAAGCCACGGAAGAAGATGATCAACTTTCTGTTGGTGGCATCTGACTGTATAAATTTATAGGCTCTATAGCAGGGCTGCTCAACACACGGCCTGCAGGTGGAAACATGCTCCACGATGGCAAGGCATTTCCCAGGCATGGTGAGCATTAAAAGAAGAAAGCAGATGAGCTGGCGGGCACAGACAGGTATAGGGTGTTGACATTTCTAGCCCCCAGGGAGAAGGCGCCGGGGCATTGTGGGAAGTACTAGCTGCTTCGCCTTGTGGGCAGAGCCTGAGAGGTGCTGACTGGCTCTCGCTGGCCACATTTGGGTCCAGCACCACGGCTGGGCATCCCTACTTTCGTCCCACACAAAGTGACAGACTCCCGTGTGGGGACATCAGCCCTGCTGGGAATCCAGGATGGAGCTCCCAGGCACCTGTCCTTTTTTGCCTGTTATGTCCGGCCTGACTCACCCAGCTCCCTGCCCACTGCAGGTTGGAGTTCTCTGGCTTGGAAACTTTTTTTTTTAACTGTAAAATCACTCCAAGAAATGCACAACCTGAAGCTTCAAGCTAAACACCCAAAACACTGGTATACAATTTTCTTTTTAATAAGAAGCATTAAAAATAGCAACAAAGAGACACTTGTTGAATGATCACAAGGTATTCAATCCTGTTTAGGAGATGAAATTCACTTTTGCAGCGATAACTGGAAAACCAATGTGTCGTCTTTGTCAAAAGCCTATCCCTACGTTAAAGAAAACAAAGCTGCAATGGTACCATTAATCTTGTCACTCTGTGTTCAAAGACTTGTATCCACCTGACAGCAATTTAAGAAAAACTAAGATACGTTCCTTACTGGAAGGTTACCATACTCAACAAGATATGTTCCGTTTACTAGTTAAGCAATGCCGTTACAGAAGCCTCCTTCAAAATGGCTTGGCACATAGCAAAATCAAAAAGAACTTTTACCAAAGCAGTGCTTCTTGGACTTTAGCAAATCACTTTTTGCAGAATTTAAATATCAAAACTTCAAGTGTCTGATTCAACTGTAGTAAGACAAATTGAAAATATTTCAGGCAATCTGTTTTCCAAATTGCTAAAATACATTGAAAGCACTGAGTATTTCAGTCTGGCAATGGACTGAATGATATGTCTAATCATTCAGACATATCTCATCTCATAATCTAGGAATGTTTTTTCAATGGCAAAAAGTATGTCGAAGAAATGCTTTCTCTGCTACCTTGGACAAGTCAAACTAGGGGAGAGGACATTTTATACTGCTCTGATGCCATTTTTTTTGAAGGACCAGGAAAATGCATTGATTTGAAGAAGCTTACTTTGGTACCAACTGATGGCGCTCCCTCCATAGTTGGAAAAGAGGAGGGGCTAATTTATTTGCTGAAGAAAAATCCAGTTTCCAGATTTCTTTTCATACCATTGCATTCTGCACCAAGAACAGTTATGTAGCAAACCAAAGAGAGGATTTCTCAAGAGCACAATGGATAGTGTCACACACATCATCAACTTCATTCTTTCAAATGCCTTGAAACATAGACAATTTCGAGCTTTAGTGGAGGAGTATGAAGCACAGTATGGTGACTTGGCAATGCTTGTAGAAGTTAGATGGCTGAGTCGGGGCAAAGTGTTAGATCAGTTTATGGATCTACTGCCTGTTGTATGAGTGTTTTTGGAGGCAAAGGATCGCCAGTATTTGCTGTCATGTTTAGACGGAAACATTCCTGTTAAACATGACTTCTCACTGATATGGCACACTGCTTAAATACACTTGATCTTAAACTTCAAGGCAAAGAAAAAACTTGCTTTTTCTGATGTGCAATGTTTCTTCATTTGAAACAAAACTGGCCCTTTTTGCAGATTAGGTTCATAAGAACGACTTAACTCACTTTCCCATCCTTAACTCACAAGTGACGCAGCTGAGTGAACATGCGTCTTTTATGCCTGATTTTTTTTTTACACTGTACATCTCAGAGGTGAAAACCAAATTCTTCTCATTTTCTAGATGTCAAATCCCTGAAGACAGTTCTTGAATTAACTGAAAATTGATTTTCAGTTGAGGTAAAGGCAGTCTCACCTTTTAACAAAAAACAGGACTATGTAGCACTTTAAAGACTAACAAGATGGTTTATTAGGTGATGAGCTTTTGTGGGCAAGACCCACTTCCTCAGATCAAATCGTGGAAGAAAATTGGCATGACCATATATACCAAAGGGATACAATAAAAAAAAAAAGTGAACACACATAAAAAGGACAAATCAAATTTCAGAACAGAGGGGGTATGAAGGGGGGGGGGGCGGAAGGTAAATGTCTGTGAGCTAATGATATTAGAGGTGATAATTGGGGAAGCTATCTTTAATGGGTAAGATAATTAGTGTCTTTGTTAAGACCCCAGTGTAAAGTGTCAAATTTAAGCATGAATGACAGTTCAGAGGTGTGTCTCTTTCAAGTCTAGTGTTAAAATGTTTTTGAAGCAGTATGCAGGTAATCAAGTCATTGAGACAATGCCCTTTCTGGTTGAAATGGCAAGAAACTTTTTTCTTTGTGATACTGTCTGATATCCATTTTGTGTGCATTGATTCTTTGGCGAAGTGTCTGAGACGTTTATCCAATGTACATGATGACAAATTATATTTCTGGATGAGCAGAAATATGTGTTCTTGATCTTATAACTGAATTGGTTAGGTCCAATAATGGTGTCAGTGGAGTAAATATGTGGACAAAGCTGGCAACGGCGTTTGTTGCAAGGAAAAGTTCCAGGTTGGTATTAGTGTGGTATGTCCTGTGGTTGTTGGTAAGAATCATCCTGAGGTTAGGTGATTGTCTGTAGGAGACTATGGGTCTGTCTCCCAGAGCCTCTCGGAGTGTAGTATCCTGTTCCAGTATAGGCTGTAGTTTATTGCTAATGTGTTGGATGGGTTTAAGTTAGGGGCTATAGGTGATGACAATTGGTGTTCTATTGTTGGTTTTCTTAGGTCTGTCTTGAAGTAGATGGTTTCTGGGTATTCGTCTGGCTCTTTCAATTTGTTTTTTTTTATTTCTCCGGGTGTGTAATTGAGGTTTATAAGTGCTTGGTAGAGATCCTGACGTTTCTGGTCTCTGCCAGTGGGATTAGAGCAGATGCGGTTGTATCGAAGGGCTTGGCTAGAGACGATGGATCGTAGTTTGTGTTCTGGATGCGAGCTGGAGGCATGTAGGTAACTGTGAGTCAGTGGGTTTTCTGTAGAGAGTGGTATCTAATTTACCATTGGTGATTTGTACTGTGGTGTCCAGGAAATGGATCTTTCGTGTAGAATGGTCCAGGCTGAGGTTGATGGGGGGTGTAGGTTGTTAAAGCCTCTGTGGAATGCATCCAGTGTTTCTTGGCCATGGGTCCAGATCATAAAGATGTCATCGATGTAGCGTAAGTAGAGAAGAGGTAAAAGGGGACGGAATCTGAGGAAACGTTCTAAGTCAGCCATAAAGATGTTAGCGTACTATGGCTCCCATCCAGAACACACCATACGATCCATCATCTATAGCCAAGCCCTTCGATACAACCGCATCTGCTCTGATCCCACTGACAGAGACCAGAAACTTCAGGATCTCTACCAAGCATTTATAAACCTCAATTACACACCTGAAGAAATAAAAAAACAAATCGAAAATTTACCTCCCACCCCCCATCTCCCGTCTGTTCTGAAATTTGATTTGTCCTTTTCATGTGTGTTCAGGTTTTTTTTTTTATTGTCACCCTTTGGTATATATGGTGATGCCTATTTTCTTCCACAATTTGATCTGAGGAACTGAGTCTGGCCCACAAAAGCTCATCACCTAATAAACCATCTTGTTAGTCTTTAAAGTGCTGCATAGTCCTGTTTTTTGTTTCAGCTAGACTAGACTAACACGGCTACATCTCTATCACCTTTAACAGTGAGATTTGGTGTTGAGAGGAGCACATTTGAAGAAGAGATGATAGAACTACAAAACAATAGTATTCTAAAAGATAGACATAAGGAAGAGGACATTGAAACATTTTGGATGACCTATGTATAGGAAGACATGTACACTGCATTACTGAAATGTGCCAGAAAAGTGCCAACTTGCTTTGGATCTACATATGTCTGTGAAAGTTCATTCTCCTCCATGGGAGTCATTGTCAAAACTGTGCACCTCTCTTACTGACAGACATCTGACTGACTGTTTCTATTCTGCTATAGCAGAATATAAGCCTGAAATGAAAAAGCTGGTGAAAAGTTTGCAGACACAATCTTCACATTGGTTATACTTATACTCCTTTATCTCCTTTATAAAGGAGACTGTGCTACGAGATCTCCTTTTTGCTGATGACTGTGCCCTGAATGCTGGATCAGAGCAGGAAATGCAAGCCAGCGTGGACAAATTCGCAGCAGCATGCGACAACTTCGGCCTTCTCATCAACACAAAGAAAACCGAAGTGATGCACCAGCCAGCTCCGAAATCTCAACATCAAGTGCCCACCATCACAGTGAAGGGACAAAAGCTGCAAGCAGTAGACCAATTTACATATCTTGGCAGCACCCTCTCCCACTCAGTGACAACTGACATCGAGGTCAACTGCAGAGTCGCTAAGGCAAGCTCTGCGTTCGGCAGACTGCTGACCAAAGTGTGGGACCGCCGTGGAATAAGCCTTGTTACCAAGCTTAAAGTCTATCGAGCAGTAGTGTTAACTACCCTGATGTATGCCAGTGAGACTGATGTATGCAACTGAACCACTTCCACATGATTTGCCTCCACAGACTTCTGAGGATCCGGTGGCAGGATAAGGTGCCAGACACAGAAGTCCTTTCTAGAGCAGGTCTGCCGTCAGTTTACACCCTGCTGATGAAAGCTCAGACACGCTGGGCAGGCCATGTTGCAAGGATGTCAGATCATCGCATCCTAAACAGCTCTTCTATGGTGAGCTGTTTCAAGGGAAGCGATCGCACGGGGGACAAAAGAAGCGATACAAAGATACGCTTAAAGCCTCTCTCAAGTCCTGGGAGACCCTGGCACAAGACCAATCAACATGGCACACGCTGATCTACCAAGGCTGTCAAACATCTGAAGCCAGAAGGACAACCATAGCACAAGAGAAGCGAGCACTCCATAAAGCCAGAGTTGCAAAAGCTACAACAGTGGTGCCCACACATGTCTGCCCGACATGTGGCAGAACATTCCGTGCCCGTATCGGCCTTATCAGCCATTTGCGGACACACCGTGGACAGTCCACAACCCGTTAGATGTCAAGGTCCTCTTCGAATATGATGGACGAACAACAACAACAACTTATACTCCAGTAAATTCCAGTACTGTATTGGCAGTTTTTGTTTGATTTGTTAAAATTTGTGATGCTAAAACAAAAAAGTAGTCAATATAATGGTCTTCTGTTGATATGCACGTTAGTAGTTAAATTCCTGGACTGCCATTGCTCATTAAAAGTGCTGTAATACAGGTGGAAATCAGGTAAATATTGCATTTTATTAAGATCAACAGAACTGATTTAAATGGGGCCTGCATATTGTGTAGTCTTGCCTTAATCTTTGTATTCATGCTGTGTGAAAGAAGCTTTTTGCATATATATTTTCATGTATATGCAGCCACGCTTAAGTTGCGGCCCTCGGCATGTGCTGTATCATTGTGGCCCCCAGGACTTCCAAAGTTGAGTAGCTCTGCTCTAAAGCTTTGCATTGTTTTGTTTTGAGTGCAGTTAAGTAACAAAAAAAACACTACATTTGTAAGTTATGCTTTCACAATAAAGAGATTGCACTACAGTATATGTATTAGAGATGTTACATTTCGATTAATCAGCTAATTGAGTAGTCGATGGAATTTCCATCAACTACTTGATTAGTTGATAAGGTGGGGGGGCACTCATCCTATTATGCCTCTCCCTTTGAAATGTACAAGAGCTGCCCTTGTCTCTTGTATATTTCAGAAGGAGACACACAGCAGTTCCCTCTGCCTCTCTCCCTCTGTAAGGTACAGGAGCAGCCTGCGGCTTCTGTGCATTTCAAAGGGGGAGAGGCAGCAGGAACCTGCACAGTGGGGAACAAATCAGTCCCCACTGGCATAGGTTCCCCTTTGTACATTTCAAAGGAGGATGCACAAGAAGAATCACAGGTGACTGTTATACATTCCAAAGGGAGAGGAGCAGCAGTGGCACCGGCAGCAGCAGTACTATTTCAATCCCTGCTTGCACCGTTTACCCAGTGCCCCCTGCGGAGATGGTGGTGGATGGGGGGGAACCGGGTTTTAAGCCAGTTCCCCCCAGCACTAGATCATGCTCCTCCCCTTGCTGCCTCTCTCTGATAGAGGCAGCAAGACAGGAGGAAGCGACTAGTTGAGTTCCTACTCAACTGCTCGATAAGCGTTTACTTATTGGGTAGTTGACTAATCACTTACATCTCTAATATGTATGAGATGAATTGAAAAATACTGTTTCTTTTTATCAATTTACAGTACAAATAGTTGTAATAAGTGAGCACTAAACTTTGTATTGTGTTGTAATAGAAATATTTGAAGAGAAAAACATACAAAATATTTAATTTCAGTTACTATTCTATTAACAGTGCAATTAAGCACAATCTTTTTTGTTAATTCTATGAGTTAACTCTAGTTAAATGATAGCTCTAGTATAACTCTATTCTTTTCTGCTACACATGCTTCAGGGTTTTTCCCTACCCTACCTTAAAAGATGACTATATCCTCGCTTTCCACTTCCCACATGCCTTTACTTGCCAGAATAGTCTTTGTCTAACCTTCTGTATAACAGCCCATAGAACTCCTCCTTTGAGTGATGTCCCTATGGGTGCTCCACTGTGGACAGAGCTCACCCTCTCCTCTTCAGCACATTCTGCAAACCAAACAAGAAGCACTTGGAATAAGATAGGTGGTCCTGAAGCATGCAGGACTCGTTTCTCTGTTTAAACAGCCAAAAAACAAAACAAAACCCACAACAAACAAACCAAGCAGACAGCTGTGCTCATACAGCATAGGTGGCATAGTCATCCTCTGTGTGATGTGCCAGGCTCTCTTAAAGACAAAACATGTGGCAGATGCCGAGACTCTATGCCCACAGCTATTGTATATGCTATTTGGGGGGCCACAAAAATGAATCCATTGCCACAGCCTGTCAGTGAGCGCTCACAAGGAAAGAGAGCTCACAGTGCACATGCTGTCAATTGACAAAGCCCTAGACCCCCATAACTATAAAGGCTCAAGCATGAAGTCTCCTCAGGGTAATCCCTGCAAGTATCTGGAAGAAAATAAGGTAATAGGTAACAGCCAAAATGGATTTATAAAGAACAAATCATGTCAAACCAATCTGATATTCTATCAAAGAAAGCTAACAAATCTTGTGGATAAGGGAGAAGCAATGGACGTGGTATACCTAGACTTCAGTAAGGCATTTGATAGTCTTGCATGATCATCTTATCAATAGAATAGGCAAATACAGCTTAGATGGGGCTTCTATAAGGGGCGTGCATAACTGACTGGATAACCATTCTCAGAGTAGTTATTAATGGTTCATAATTATGCTGGGAGGGCATAACAAATGGGGTTCTGCAGGGGTCTGTTTTGGGAACCGGTTATCTTCAATATCTTCATCAACGAGTTAGATATTTGCATAGAGAATAGCTTATTAAGTTTGCAGATACCAAACTGGGGGAGGGGTTACCACTGCTTTGGAAGGTAGGGTCAATTCAGAATTATCTAGGCCTGTGGTCACAAACCAGTAGTTTGGAATCTACTGGTAGATTTTGGAGTCTGACAGGTGAGCCTCACTAGTTTGTCCAAGAGGCTATCAAGTGCAGGCACTTCAGCTGCTCATCCTCCTACTGGTGCTCATCTCCTTCCCTATGCTTTAGATCTGTCCCTCCTCCTGGGGAGCCTACATCCCAACCCTCTGCCCCAGCCTGATGAAAGTGAGTGAGGATGAGCAAGAGAGGGAGGATGGAGTGATCAGGGCTGGGGCTTGGAGAAGGGGTGGAAAGGAGGTGGGACAAAGGTATTTATATTTACTATCTTGGATTGCACTTAAAAGTACTCATGCTCAAAACATTTGGAGACTTCTGATCTAGACAAACTGGAGAAATGGTCATACAGAATGGGTAGCAACTCTCTAAAAAGGAGTACTGCAGGAAGGAATCTAGGAGATCATAGTGGACCACAAGCTAAATATGGCTATGGCTACATCTACACTATGATTTTCTTCTGCAAAAGAAAATGCAGAGCGCTCCATTTGCATTTCCTCTTGTGGAAGAGGATCGTAGAGTAGACATAGCCTATGAGTCAACAGTGTGACACTGTTGCAAAAAAAGCAAACATGACTCTGGGATGCATTAACAGGAGTGTTGTGAGCAAGACACAAGAAGCCACTCTTCCACTCTACTCTGTGCTGATTAGGCCTCAATTGGAATATTGTGTCCAGTTCTTGGCACCACTTTTCAAGAAAGATGTGGAGAAATTGGAGAAGGTCCAGAGAAGAGCAACAAGAATGATGAAAGATCTAGAGAACATGACCTATGAAAGAAGACTGAAAGAATTGGGCTTGTTTAGTTTGGAAAAGAGAAGATTAAGAGGGGACATGATAGCAGTTTTCAGGTATCTAAAAGGGTGTCACAAGGAGGAGGGGAAAAAATTGTTTTTCCTGGCCTCTAAGGATAGGACCAGAAGCAATGGGCTTGAATTGCAGCAAGGAAAGTTTAGGTTGGACATTAGGAAGAACTTCCTAATTGTCAGGGTGGTTAAACACTGGAATAAATTGCCTAGGGAGGTTGTGGAATTTCCATCTCTGGAAATATTTAAGAACAGGTTAGATAGACATCTATTGGGGATGGTCTAGATAGTGCTTGGTCCTGCCATGAGGGCAGGGGACTGGACTCTGTGACCTCTTTAGGTCCCTTCCAGTTCTAGTGTTCTGTGATGCACGGCATTGCTTGCAAATCATGACTTTGATAATTATGCAAAACTAACAGAGCTCATGCACAATATCGCAGAGGACAAAAAACCTATCCTCAAAGCAATCTAAGAGGGATATACTATATCTCGTACAGTACTACAAATGGCCCTTGATTCTGCAGATACTGCAGCAAGAGCTATGGCAACATCTGTGGTAATGAGACGTGTGTCTTGGTTGCAAGCAGTAGGAGTCCCTAAGGATCTCCTGGCCAAAGTAGAGGACCTGCCATTCGATAAGGCCAAACTGTTTGCAGCAGGTACCGATGAGGCCTTGCACTCTAGCAAAGATTCACGCACCACTTTGCACACATTGGGGATGTACACTCCCTGACCAAAAGAAGCTCTACACACCTTACCAAAGACAGAGGGATACAGCCTTTACCAGATGACAACAGTACCAGCTCTTTGAACAGAACCGCTTCCGACCACGAAACCAATGCAGAAGAGCCTCAAACTCAGCTCTTCCATGACTCAGGTCTCTAGACAGCACGTTTGAAAAGTTGGTCGGGGATTTGCCCAACCTCCCGTCCACTCCAGTACCAGGTGAGTCCAATATATTTCACCACCTCTTGAGCCCCTTTTACAATCAATGGGCAGCAATCACTACAGATTGGTGAGTCCTAGAAATCATCAGCCATTAATATTCTGTCTCTTTCGCATCAATCCTTCCACCTCCCCACTCTCTCCCTCCTTCAGGGACCCCTCTCATGAAACATTGCTCCCCCAAGAGGTTCAACACCTCCTCAATATAGGAGCCCTATAACGAGTCCCCCAAAAATATGAAGGGAGAGGTTTTTATTCAAACTACTTTCTCACCAAAAAGAGACCAAGGTGTTGGAAGCCTATCTTGGACGTATGTCAGTTAAACGAATACCTCCACAAACAATTATTCAAAATGATTACTCTTGCCACAATAATTCCAGCACTGGACAGAGGGGACTAGTTTGCAGCCCTCAGACTTCAAGATGTACATTTGTAGATCACGATACAATCTGCACACAGATATGTCCTACAATTTATGGTAGCTTCACACCACTTCCAGTAGAATCCATCCATTTGGACTCTCCTTTGCCCCCAGAGTCTTCTCCAAGATCTTTGTGGTTGCAGCAGCACATCTCAGACACAATGGTATCACAGTATTCCCTTATCTGGACAATTGTCTTATCTAAGGTCCCTCACAGCTGACCATGATCTGATTCCCAAAGGCCTCTTCAGTCGCTAGGCTTCATTATCAGCGAGCAGAAATCCATACTACGCCCCAGCAATCCCTGAAGTTCATAGGGGCTTACATAGATTCCACAACAGCACAAGTTTATCTCTCCCCACTCACTGTTTCGACAATATGAGAAGCCCCATCACTATCATTACCACCAGCCCAACTGTGCCCATCCTAACTTGCCTCAAACTTATGGGGCACATGGCAGCCACCACATACGTAGTCCTGCATGCCAGGCTGCGCTTTCGATATTTCCAACACTGGATTTCTTCAGTGTACACACCAGCCAGCTGCCATGTCCGCAGGCACATTTCGCCTCCTCCACAAGTCCTTTCCTCCCTGCAATGATGGACCCAGGCACAAAATGTCTGCAGAGGGGTGCCTTTCTGTCAGGATCAGCCGCCCAAACATATTACTATGGGTGCCTCACTGATAGGCTGGGGTGCACACTTCCAACAACAATTTGCACAAGGGAAGTAGTCCAAAGATAAGTCCAGACTCCACATAAATCTGCTCGAGCTTCAAGTAGTTCACAATGTTTGCAAACACGTCCTCCTAGATACCCAGGACTCTTTGGTGCATATCCTCACTGATAGTAAGACCACTGTGTTTTACATTAACCGCCCAAGGGGTTCAAGATCCCATTTGTTATGTGCAGAAGTGATCAGGTTCTGGAACTGGTGTATCCGTCATAACATAACCATTATGGAGGCATATCTACCTGGGGACAGGAATGTTATGGCCAATACCCTCAGCCACCGTTTCCTCACAGAAGACGAGTGGGAACTACTTGTCAGATTACTCATGAGCTGATCCAACACTGGGATCTACTACAGATAGATCTCTTCGCAACCAGACAGAACTCCAGATGCCCCCAATACTGTTCGAGAGCAGGCATTGGACGAGGTTCCCTCGGAGATGCAATGTTCCTCGCTTGGTGGGGAGGCTCACTCCTTCCCTCTCGTTCCAAAAGTCCTCTGGAAGATACAGGCAGACGGGGCCTGTGTAATTCTGATAGCCCCATCGTGGCCTTGACAGACATGGTTTCCATGTCTTTATCAACTATCTCTATGACCTCCCTGCCTGCTACTGAACCACCTAGACCTTCTCTCCCAGAACAAGGGCTCAATACTTCATCCCCAACCGCAAACGCTACACCTGACAGCATGGTACCTATCTGGTTCTTGGAAGCGAAGCAAAAGTGCTCCCAATGAGTGAAAAATGTCCTACTGCATAGCAGGAGACAGACGACATGCAAGACTTACCTATACAAATGGCAACGGTTTACATGGTGTGCACATACAGGGCAGTCCAACCATCTAGGGCCCCGCTCCACCTAATACTGGAATTCATTATGCACCTGAAACATTTATCACCTTCATCACTTGAGTGCACAGGGCCACCATTTACAGCCTTCCACCCTCCCATTGATGGGTTCTTCATATTTGCCCACCCCATTTCTAAAAGGTTCTGGAAGGGCCTAGAAAACATTTACCCACCGCGGACACTCATACCCCCTATGTGGGACTTCGAATTGGTCCTCCACTCATTCACAAAACCACCCTTTGAAGCAATGGCAACTTAATCACCTACCTTTGTCACATGAAAAGGTTGTTTCTTCTGGCATTCACATCTACAAGGAGGGTTAGTGAGCTTGCAGCTCTCATGGCCTCGCCTCCATATGCAGCCTTTCACAGGCATCAGGTTATTCTATGGTCACATCCGTCGTCCTTACCCAAAATTGATTCTGAATATCAATGAACCGATAATCCTTCCCACTTCTACCCAAAACCACATCGCTCCAGGGAAGAAGCCATATTACACACTTTGGACCTTAGAAGGGCAGTTGCCTTCTATCTGGATAGGACTTAGTCGACTATCCCAGAGATTGCTGGTATCTCTGGCAGAAAGGTCCAAGGGAAAACCACTGTCTTCTCAGCACATATCAAAACTGACAACATTCTGCATTACTACCTACTACTCACTCCAGAATATGGCATTTCCAGCGGCTCCGAAGGCCTATTCCACCAGAGGGATGGTGACATCAACTGCTTTCCTCAAGGGAGTCTCACTCCAGGAAATATGCAGACCAGCAACATGGTCAACCACTCACGCCTTCATAAAGCATTATGCGATTACGCCATGCTCCACAACAGATACTGCAGTAGCCACTGTGGTTCACTCCACAAATCTGTAGCAATTAACTGAAGCCCACCATCCATCTAAATGGGCATTGCTACATAGTCACCAACAGTGGAGCACTCATGGGACATCACTTGAAGAAGAGAAGTTACTCACTCTGTGCAGTAACGATTGTTCTTCGAGATATCCGTCCCTGTGGGTGCTTCATTACTCATCCTCCTCTCCCCTTCTTCAGGCAATAATAATAGCCCACGAGGGCGTCAAAGAAGAAACGAAGGGGAAGCGGGTTTTGCACGCTACTTCAGAGGCAGGAACGCCGCTCTCTGCATGTGCATGCACACCCTGCCTGATCACTGCTTGAAAGTCTGATCCGTGGTGCTGGGATGAGCCCGATACCAACAGTGGAGTACCCATGGGGACACACGTATCAAAGAACGATTGTTACTGTACAGAGTAAGTAACTTCTCTTTTCCCCAAATTCTGCAGTACATTAAAACGCTGCAGGGAGATCCTTAATAATTTCCATCTGTTGAACATGCCATGAATTAGCGCAAACATACACAGTAGGGATGTGAACGACTAGTCAACTATCCAATAGGCAAATGCTTATTGGATAGTCAACACCCTAGTTGACGAGTCACTCCTCTCCTCCCCCTTGCTGCCTCTATAAAAAAGAGGCAGCAAGCGGGGGTGGGGGGGGGGGATAGGGTGCTTTAAAGTAGCAGTGCTGCCTGGAGCCTGGGATCAGCTGGGGACCCTGGGCTGCATTCAGCACTGCTATTTTGAAATGCTGTGCAGAGCACGGAACCAGCACTTTGCCTTTGAAGTGTAAATTACATCAACTATTTGATTAGCCCATTAATCTAAATTTAACATCCCTAATACACAGTATTCAACTCTGTCCACACCCACAGGACTGTGTATGTGGTGATAAAGCTCCTCTCTCAACCTTGGGGGTCCCATGCTTTCAGGTGGATTATTTACCTGAGTGTTTCACAGCAGCCCTCGATTAGACACCTGTTTGTTGAGCTACTCTCATCATTGGCCAGCATGGGAAAAAAAGAGGAGACCAAACTTCATAGTCTCTGTGACCACTTCAAGTGATACAAAGTGATACAAAGTAGGGCAACCCCTTGTCTTAAAACCAATCCCTTTATAGTACTGAAATGGGAAGTTGGTGATGGGGGGGGGGGGGGAAGGACCCTGGCCCATCCTCTACTCTGGTTTCCAGTCTTGGGACCTGTGATAGCAGCTGTCTATAATGCCTCTGGTAACATCTTTGTGACAACTATGAATCTCTGGGCCACTTCCGCACAGCCATCCCCAGCACCTTCTTTACACAGGTTTTTCCTTCTGGTACCTGCTTGCACTTTCTCCTCACAGACTTTCCACAACACTTTCTCTCGTCAGTTCCTTCCTCTCACACTGAGCAAACAGAAGGAAAGCTTTTTTTAAAGCATTCTCAACTGGTTCTTATTGGGCCCCCAGATGTTCTGCTTAGTCTGGCTCCCTTAAGACTGGAATAGGGATCTAAGGGAGTAATTGACTAGTTGACTACTCAGAGGCATCAAGTGGGGGGAGGGAAGCAGGAGCTGGTGTTGGCGGGGGGGGGAGAGCCAGCTTAACCTATTTCCCTCAGCCCTGTCTTTGCAGTGCCACCTACTCTTTCCTCCCTCCCCCTCTGCTGCTGCCTCTATGGTGTGGGCAGGGGCCGGCTACCTGGGTCCTAGTACCTTTTAAGTTGCAGAGCCGCAGTGGGGTTTAGTCCCACACCTGGCCTATTGACTAACCGAGTAGTCTGATGATAATTCTATTGACTACTTGCTTAGTTGAAAACCTGCCTTTTAGCATCCCTAGTCTGGAAGCCACCTAATTGGTTTCAGGTGTAATTGGCCTGATTGCTCTGATTCTGTGTGGTTGCTCTGATTCTGTGTGGTTCCTGCTAGTTTTGAATCAGTCTTCCTTAGTCTGCCCTGGGAGTAGGGATTTATTTAATCTAGAGTTTATATATTCCCCTTCCATTTACTCTCTTGTAGCCCTCTAGCCTGACTGTCAGTGTCTAAACATTGAGGCTGTGTCTAGACCGGCAAGTTTTTCCAGAAAATCAGCTGCTTTTCCAGAAAAACTTGCCAGCTGTCTACGCTGGCTACTTGAATTTCCGGAAAAGCACTGCCGATCTCATGTAAGATTGTCAGTGCTATTCCGGAAATACTATGCTGCTCCCGTTCGGGCAAAAGTCTTTTTCTGAAAGACTTTTGCGCAAAAGGGCCAGTGTAGACAGCACAGTACTGTTTTCCGCAAAAAAGCTCCGATTGCGAAAATGGTGATCGGGGCTTTTTTGCGGAAAAGCGCGTCTAGATTGGCCACGGACACTTTTCCGCAAAAAGTGCTTTTGCGGAAAAGCATCCTGCCAATCTAGATGCGCTTTTCCGAAAATGCTTTTAACGGAAAACTTTTCCATTAAAAGTATTTCCAGGAAATCATGCCAGTCTAGACACTGCCTGATTGTAAAGTGGCTCTTTATTAAAAGTTCTGTAATGCAAATTCCTGTTTTTAAATGTGTGTATGTATTCTAGTGGTTCCCAAACTGTGGGCCATCAGGAAATGGCATTGTAAGTCCAACAGGTCAAATATGACCTCTGAGATGATGCAGTCTGATCACACATGTATACAGACATGCTCCATGAACACTGGGCCGGTATGGTGTGTATGAGATCTCATTGTGTGGAGGCCACTATTTTGTAGATTAAAACTGCATTTATGTAGGCCCAGATGCATTGGCTATGCAGTTGGCAATTTTCCCATTTGCACCATTCAGCTGTGCAAGCATCCAGCTGAGGGACTTGATTCTTATCTGTGGGCATCAGCTTTATCAACAGAACATCCTCTCTTGTTCAAGCTAATAGGAGCCTGTGCTAGCCTCTTCTGAGATGGATAATTTACAGTGGTTTTATAAGCTCCTTAAGAGCCCATTCCACCTTTGAGTGCCTTGTTGGCATTTGGTTAAGAATCATCTTGTCTTGCCTTGTGCCCACACAGAATTGTCTTCTGTCCTGGCCTCATTTGCTTACCTAGTGACTTTGTCTTTCTGATGTGTGATAAGAGGAACAATGGAACTCATTTTTACAGAGCCTCTGCTTCAACCTCCAGCAATGAGTCAAGTAATGCAGTAGTGAATAAAAAACAAGAGTTCAAGATATGTACTTGCAAATATAATGTTTTCATAGATTATGGTTTCTCCAGTGTTTTGGTCAAGAATGAAGAAAGACCAAACGTCTGCTACGTCACACTGGGTTTTCAAGTGAAAGCATCACCCCTAATAAATTTAAGCAATACTTTGAAATATTTTGCAAGGAACGCAGAGGGAAAACCAAGGTCATTTTCCCAGTGCTAGAAAAAATAACTTTTGCATCAGTCACTGTAGTTCAAACTCAAAAGTCGTCATTTGAAGTTACAGACCATATTGCACAGGCCAAGAGACCTCACACAGTTAGAAAGACTTTGATTTTGCTAGCTATAGTCAATATGCTGAATATAATATGTGAGAAAGTGAGGCCATGTTTTCATTAGAAAAACTTTTGTCACTGAGGGGTGTGAAAAAAAAAAAACCACACTCTGTATTACATAAATTTTGCTGGTATAAGCACTCGTATACAGCTCTCTTCCCAGCATACCTACTGCTACTTGTAGAGTTGATTTTGTTATGTTTGACACAGGAGAGCTCCTTTTCCTTGGCATAATGCAGCTACGCTAGTGATCTTACAGTGGTAATGCATAGTATCAATGCAACTATGCCACTGTAAGCATAGCCTAGGGCAAACTCAATGCCACTCTCCAGTAACACAGTGAAGCAAAGGATTGAGACATTAGCAGCAGATAAGGAAAAATAGCCTAGTAGAGCATCTTAAAAATAGTTGCTTATGGTTTGTAAGTTGATATTATCACTGAGGGCTGTGATGCACATTTATTGGGTTTTGTGAAATACACATGGTAGGCTGTAGTTTTCAAAAGCATTGTGTTGACTCTTCCTGGACACAGGACAGCACAAAGAATGTTCGATGTAGTACATGGCCTAGTCAGCGATTTTTGGTGGCAGTACTCTCTGGTGTGCCTCACACATGGAGCAGGTGGCATGTGCAGCAACCATTCCTTCAGTTCCTTCTCTGCTGCCACGAGCATCACTTGGAACTGCTGTGCTCTCCAATATAGATTTCTATTTTAGAGTAGTATAGCCATAGTTACTTGTTAGTTTTCAGTTTGTTTTGCAGTTGATAGTTACACAGTTAAAGTTCGTTGTTTTAAAAAAAAAATTCAATTTTTGCTTGGTTCAGGCTATTTTTCATTGCTTTAATAATCCTCCCCTCTGGGATGCTAGATTCCCCAGGCTTCAAACGATACCTCTCTATTCCTATTTCAGATGAGCACTCAGTGTATTCGGTGCCTGGGTCATTGCCAGCACAGCTCACTGCCAGCATTGTAAGCAGTTGACGGCCTGCATGCAGAAGGCCAGGAAGCTACAACTGAAGTTGATCTCCCTAGAAAGTACTGCAAGGCAGGCCTCCGACCCAGAGCACGCTACTCCACTTCGGCAGCTCTCACCTGTGGCTGTGTCTGAGAAGGCAGCCCTGTCTGCCTCTGCCATTCGAGACTCTTCCCTAGACCCATCCAGAAAGAGGTTTCACTCTTTGGGCAAAGGTGACTCTCCCTCAATAAAACAGGGGCCAACACCTAAAATACCTCCTGTACCAACCCGCTCTAGGGCCCAGGACAGGGAGGCACCAGGACCATCATGAGGTCATGGCTCCCGAGGATCCAAGGACCTTGCAAAGATGACTGACAGGGCAATGGACAAGTCAAAGTTAGCACTGATGGCACCACATGCCTCTGACTCAGCACCTAAAAAGACCAAATCAAAGACGCATCACAAAAATGCTCTGTCAGCACCAAAACAGACCAAAGTACCCACCACGCTGTTGGTATGTACGCTTCCTCTGGTACAGAAAGCCCAAAAGAAACCTGCTGCGCATTTGGTACTGTTGGCACCACAGGTAGCTGTGGTACTGCTATCTTTAGCTCTGGCAGTACCATCGCTATCAGTGCCGCTCCTGCTAACAGCAGTTGAGCTCAGAGTGATGTCTGAGCTGACCACTCCATTATTCAGTCCTGAATAATGCTATATTTTATCCACTCCTGCATGCTCAGCACTGCCTTTGTCAAGCGACAAGGATGAGAAACCCCTTGTTAGAGCTCATGCATCAAGGCACTCTTCACCCAAACAACTTCAGTTGCAACATCAGCACCAGATGCAACCACCAGCACCCCAATGGCAACTACCCCAGTGAGTCCCGCCTCCAGTCCTTATGCCAGCTAACTGGCCATACTGGGATCCCTGGGTTCCTTACAGGATCCAGCAGCTTCAACACATGCTGCTTCAACCAACCATGATTGTACCATCACTGGACACATCTCAGTATCAAGAGGAGGATGAGCCTCCTGCACCTGATGAAAAGTCTGCAGTTCCTTCGCACCCACCAATACATATATCATCGTCTTCTCCTGATGATACTCTGATGCCTCCCCCCTCCCACAGCGGGGGATGACTTTAAATCCTTTCAAGATCTGTACAGAAGGGTAGCAGAGATCCTTGAAGTGTCATTGGTTAACCTCCCTGAGACTTAACATAAACTAATATCCTACATGCCTCTCCAGCAGTTAAGCCAGCACTTCCTATGGACACAGCTAAAGTGCTTTGCCAAACACCAGCTATTATACCGCCTGTCTGCAAAAGGTCAGACTACAAGTATTATATTACATCCCAAAGTGCTGATTTTTTTATTCTCGCATTCCATAGTGGTTGATGCAGTGAACCAAAGGGGCAAACAGGCTGTGCCCAGAACCACCCCATATGAAAAAGAATGGAAACGCCTTGACTTCATGGGGAGCAAGGCATATTCTTCTGCGGCCCTGCAGCTACACATAACGAACGATACAGCCATGCTGGCCAAGTACACACACCACATCTTCGAGGAAATGACACATTTTATTGAAGTGCTGATGACAAAAGAGACCCATTCAGGGCCAGTATTAATGAGGGCACCTTGATAGCACACACAGCCCTTAAAGCCACGCTTAATGCTTTTGACACTATCCTGATCTATTGTGACTGCAGTGGTGATGAGGAGGTTGTCATGGCTATACCTGTCTGGCTTCCCATGTGAGGTTCAGGCCACGGTCGAAGAACTCTCTTTTCAGGGATCTAAACTCTTTGCTGGCACAGTGGATGCCTACCTTCAACTCCCTGAAGGATTTCCGCACTACCTTGGAAGACTCTTGGTATTCATGTCCCTGCAGTAAAACGTAAACAGGGCAGAAGTTTTACTCGGAGGTACAGACCAACATCTTTCAGCCTAGGAGAAGACAAAGTTCTGACCAACCCTCCACCTCCCAACCGCCTACTTCAAGACAAACATTTTGAAGGTTATGTTGGAGATCGGTAACATCTCCTTGCTCAGGGCAACCTTACCTCCTTCGTCTATTCTGGCAATGTCTAGCACCCTTTTACCACCAATGGTCTTCCATCACTACCGACAGATGGGTACTGGACATTGAAAAGAATGGGTACTGCTTCCCCTTTTCTTCTACTCCTCCACCTCACCCACCTTTCCCGTCCCTCTTCAGGGACCCATATCACGAGACCATCCTCTTCCAGGAGGTTGAACATCATCTCCATCTCAGTGCAGTGGAACACATACCACAGCAATACAAAGAGAAAGGATTCTACTCCTACTACTTCCTCACTGCAAAGAAGTCAGGGAGTAGGTGGGTAGAGACCAATTCTCGACCTCAGGAGACTCAACAGACATATACGACCACAACGATTCAAAATGGTCACCCTATCCACCATAATTCCTGCCTTCACCAAAGACAATTATCGACTCTCAACCTTTAGGATGTTTATTTTCATGTGTCCGTTCACCCTGCTCATTGTAAATATCTCAGATTCACAGTTGGTGGGGCACGCTTCCAATATACAGTGCTTCCGTTTGGACTTTTCACAGCCCTAAGAGTATTCTCAAAGGTGCTAGTGGTCGTTGCTGCACATCTACTCAGGCAAGGAGTCTCTATATTCCCACACCTGGACGACTGTCTGATAAGAGCCAACACAAGCTTGGATATGCAAAAAACAGTCTCTGACCAGATCTTTGTTTCACACTCTAGGGTTACAGATAAACATCTCCAAATGCAAATTTCAGCCATCTCAGACAATGGAGCTCACTTTGACTGTGTGAGGGCCATAGCTTGTCTACTTCAGCAGTTTCCACACTATCAAGGACCTCATAACAGCTCTCCAGACCACCTCACATACAACTGTGAGGACTTGTCTACAACTACTGGGGCACATGGCTGTAGCCACATCAGTGGTATTATACACCAGGCTTCATGTGAGACAAAATGAAGCACTGGCTCAGGACAGTGTATAGGCCATGACACAACTCCATTTCCAAACTGGTGTCAGTCCCAATCAGAATCAAATGTTCCCTATATTGGTGGCCAGACCCCAAAAATGTGCGCTGGGATGCCTTTTTGCAAATGTACCCCATCCACAACCATCATGATGGATGCATCTCTTCTCGGTTGAGGAACTCAGGCCCATTCATGACTCGAGGTCGATGGTCCCATCAGAAATCCAGCCTGCACATTAAATGTTCTGGAGCTCAGAGCGATATTCTATGCATGCCAACACTTCCTACATCGAATACACAGATGCACAGTTCAGACTTTTACGGACAACTAGGCAGCAATGTTTTACATCAGTAGACAAGGAGAGTCCAAATCCTACCATTTATGCAGGGAAGCTGTCTGCCTCTAGACTTGATGCATAGTGCACTACATATACCTGCAGGCCTCATACCTACTAGGCAAAGACAATTTCACTGCAGACAACCTCAGCAGGAATTTCAAGGCCAATCATGAATGGGAAATGGATCCAATAATCCTACAACAGATGTTTACTTTTTGGGGGTTCCCCACAGTGGGCTTGTTTGCAACCAATGCCAACAAAAAGTGTCCAGTGCTGTTCATATGCAGACATTGACAAGCATTCCCTGGGAGACACATTTCCAATACAATGGAACACAACACTTTCCAGGTATGTCTACACTAGTCCCCTAGCTTGATCTAGCGAGGCTAATGAGGGAGACCGAAATTGCAAATGAAGTGCGGGATTTAAGTATCCCGCATTTCATTAGCATGTTCCCGGCCGGTTGCCATTTTAGAAATTGACTAGCCCGAAGTAACTTCCCACATCTACACGCGGCAGTGAAACGAGTTTCTGAATTAAAGCCCTAAATCGAATTAGCTGGTAAACCTCATTGCAGGAGGAATAACAGCGAATTCGATTTAGGGCTTTAATTCGGAATCCCGTTTCACTGCCGTGTGTAGACGCGGGCAGTTACTTCGGGCTAGTCAATTTCTAAAATGGCGACCGGCCAGGAACATGCTAATGATATTTAAATCCCGCGCTTCATTTGCAATTTCGGTCACCCTCATTAGCCTCCCTAGATCAAACTGGGGACTAGTGTAGACATACCTTCCTTTTTTACCCTCCTATCCCTCTCATCCCCAGAGTGGACCACAAAATCAGAGCAGAGGCAGTAACAGTAATCCTTATAGCCTCAGACTGGCCAAGGCAGACTTGGTATACTTACCTAATTCAGATGTTCATGGAACAACTATGGTGTCTCCTACTTCTTCCTCATCTCCTGATCCAGGAGTACGGGTGCCTTTGCCATCTCAACCTACAGGCATTCTACCTCCATGAGTGGTTCCTCCAATGGCTCACCTCTCTAGAAGCAACGTGCTCAGAATAAGTCAAACAGATTTTACGCAACGGTCTCAGGACATCGAGAAAATCTTACCTTTACAAATAGCAGAGGTTCTCACGATGGACAGAGCAAAGAATACTTACCCACCTAACAGGCCCCCTATCTGGCATGGGACCTTAACTTGGATCTGCATGCTCTCATTGCTAACCCATTTGAGCCTATGGCAATGTGCTCCGTGCTCCACCTATCCATGAAAGTGGCCTTGTTGGTAGTGCTGGCATCTGCTAGGAGAGTTAATGAGATCGGTGATATCATGGCAGACCCTCTATTCATGATATTCCACAAAGGTAAGATTGTTCTACATCCTCCTCCAAAGTTCCTCCCAAAGTGTCCACCCCCGTTCACTGTAACAAGCCCATAAACTTACCTGTATTTTTCCTGAAGTCCAACGTCAGCGTGCAGGAAGCTATGCTGCGCACACTCCACACCCATCAGGTGATTTCCTTTTATTTGGACAGAACTAAACCATTCCACAAAACAGACTATTTGTCTCCACCATGGAGAGGTATCTGAGCCTGCCAGTTTCAACTCAGAGGATATCTAGGTGGATACTAGAGTGCATCAGATTAACTTACTCCACTAGTGGACAACCTTTTCAGCTGTAAGCCCACTCAGCTTGGCCTCCACGGCCTATATGTTCGGTATCCTGCTCATGGACACTTGTAGAGCGGCAACATGGTCCTCCGCAAAGCACTATGCTCTGGACAGTCACCCCTCTCAGGATACCCATTTTGGACACACCATCCTCAATATGGTGCACAATAACACCTAACCGAAGCACCCACCTCCTTCAGGGGTACTGCTTTTTAGTCCTCTAAGGTGGAGTGCCTACAGAGACACTCCTTGAAGAAGAACCCTCTCTTCTTCGAGTGATGTCCCCATGGGTGCTCCACTGTAGGTGACGGGTTGCCCAGAGCCACACAAAGCAGTTCCCTCCGTTGGACTACACGTGCGCAGGAGGCGTCTCGAGATGATCCTGCTCAAGTGTGCTAGCTGTGTGGCTCAGCCCCTGCTTTTCAGTTCTTCTTTAACTGCCCTCATTAGCAGACAGGGACAGCTCAGTGGTTTGAGCATTGGCCTGCTAAATCCAGGGTTGTGAGTTCAATCCTTGCAGAGGCCATTTAGAGATTTGGGGGCAAAAATGTGTCAGGGATGGTACTTGTTCCTGCTATGAAGGCAGGGGACTGGATTCAATGACTTTTCAAGGTCCCTTCCAATTCTAGGAGATAGGCAATCTCCATTAATTTAATTTTTTAATTTAATTTAATATTTCCCTGTCAGCCTATTACCTCTCTTACTTTTCCACAAGTTATTAGATAGTTTCCCTTGTTCATTTTCACACACACACACACACACACACACACACACACACACACACACACACACACACAAATTCTCTCCTCAGGGGATTTGAACGCAGCTTCCCGCTCAGTGCCTCCATGAACCATGCTTCTTCTGGCTCTTCCCCGTCTCAAAAAAAAAAAGAGGAAAGAGAAAAGAGAAAGACAAGAAGAAAGGAAATAACGAGATTGCACCTTAAACAACCAAATTATGGTTGGGCTCCTCAGGCTTTAAAAACTGAGAGGAGTGCTGGGAGTCCATGCCTGTATCAGAGGGCCATTCATTATGTATACGGTGTTTGGGGGAAACCCACACACCACAAAGATGTAACCATTGTTTCTCCCTCAAGGCGAGAGCCAGAAAAGATAGAGAGCACCGCCTCAGGATCATCCTATTTGATAAAGCTTTACAGCCGGCTGAGAATACCTCCCGACCGTAGAAAGACTCGCCTCAAAAAGGCCTACTTCCCCACTCCCCAGGAAAACTTCAAAAAAGAGATCCTCACCATCATGCGGTCTTCCCTCTTCCTTCTCCCCAAGAATTAGCAGGGCAGAGACCTGGAGCACCATGGGGACCCCCACTACCAAAGCAGCTGGGAGAGCTTCAGGGCTAGCACCTGGACTGGTGCGTGCTTCCTTGGTGCCGGCAGAAGCCCGGGAGCATTCCACACGTTCGGCACCGCATGAGAAACTGGCACCATGAAGCTACAAGGAAAAGCGGCTCACTCAGTTAAAGCGGCACCTGCTCCAACAGCACCGTGTGCACCCATGCCAGCAGTGCTCATGGACCCTGGGCTGAGCCAGGCAGCACCTGAGATACCGAAATAAAATGTTGAAAAACAGAGCAAGCATCAATACTCATGTCCTCCTTCTGCAGGTCTGTCACCCACAAGGTCCTCTGCCAGGGGCTCTCCTCACATGTTAAAATTTCTGCTGTTGTCTCACCATAGCCCTTTACCTCTTGATGATCAGTTGACCGTATTCTCCTCACGGCATACATCGCTGATGAGGTCACGCTTGTACTGTTATAGAGCTGGACCACATCAACGCCCTTGGCACTAATATTGGGCTTACCCACCCGCACTTTACTCACCACAGTGGGTGCCTTGGGAACACTGGGACCCATATAAATACTGGTCCTCAGTTCACTCAACCCCAGCAAAAAGAAGCTTGCCCGCAGCCCGATCCCTGCCTCCTACAGAAGACTCAGAGGAGGAGGAGGGTCAAGTTCCTGACAAAGACACAGACACTCACGCACTCGATGTGCTCCAATCAGATAACTCTCCATCACAAACGGTCATACCATCTGACACTTGCCCAACAGATAATCTTAAACAATTCCAGGAGTTCTTTAAAAGAGTGGTGGCAAACCAACAAGTTTCCCTCCAAGAAGTGCAGAAGAAACAGCACCACTTATTAAAAAATCGACACCCTACATTACACAGGAAGACACTCTTTACTTATAGATGAGGCAATTATGGAAAAGTCGGATGAACTATGGAAAACACCTGCATCTATTCAACCTACCAACAAAAGGGTAGGCAGAAAATATTTTGTTCCCCTAAAAGACAGAATTTCTGTTCACACCTCCCCCCCCCCCCCAAGCGAACTCCTTGGTGGTGGAATCAGTCCAGCAGAGATCTAATTTGCAATAGTATAGGTCCTTGTAATCAAGACAAAGCTCGTAAGAAGTGAGATCTCTTTGGCAGAAAAATCTACTCTCTTTTCCACGCTACATTTGAGAATTTCAAATTACTCTGCCCTTTTGGCAAACCACAATTTTGATAACTATTCCAAATTGGGAGATCTCATGCAATACCTCCCTGAGTCGAAAAGACCTATTCTCAAAGCAGTAATCCATGAGGGTCATACAGTCTCCTGCACCACTCTACAAACTGCGTTGGATGTCACTGATACTGCAGCTAGTGCGACAGCTACTGTGGTGGTAATGCCCAAGGCTTCCTGGCTACTGGCCTCTGGTGTTCCCTGTGAACTTCAGTCTAAAGTGGAAGACTTGCCATTTGATAAATTGAAGTTGGCCGCAGCTATGACAGACTAAGTTCTGCACAATAGTAAAGATTCAAGGACTACGCTCTGCACTTTGGGAATGTATACCCCATCCTACAGGTGGAAAAAATATACCGTCCTCCTCCCCCGCCCATAACCACAACAGATATAGTCAATATAATGGATTACCACAGAGACCATATGAAGATACCAGCCCGAGACAGTGGGCACAGAGAAGGCATTCTAACCAGGGTCACCCCTCTACTAACCAAGCTACAAAACAGCAGATTTGAGGGTGTGGTCAAGGGTCCGCAAGACCTCCCTCACGATCTAATGCCAAGACAACATGGCCATCTTTTTACCCACCATTTGCGCCCCTTCCTACCACAATGGTAGTCCATAACATCAGACCACTGGGTGCTGGAAATAATTTAAGTAAGATATACTATCCCATTTACTGCTACCCTCCCCTCCCCCCCACATACACACCCTACCGCCTACCCTGTCCCTCTTTAGGGACCCTTCTCATGAGATCCTACTAAAACAAGAGATTGGGGCCATAGAGAGGGTACCCCAGGAAACACTCAAATTACTACTTCGCGAGAAAAAAAACTAGGGGTTGGAGACCAATCCTCGACCTCTGCAAACTGAACAAATTTCTCAAGAAACACCGATTCAAGATGGTCACACTCACGACAATTATTCCGGCATTAGATCAAGGGGACTGGTTTGCAGCCCTCAACCTGCAAGATGCTTACTTTCATGTTGCCATCCATCCAGCACACAGGCTTTACCTATACTTTACTCTTAGACCAGACCATTCTCAATACAAAATCCTACCTTTTGGTCTTTCATCAGCTCCCTGGGTATTTTCCAAGGTACTAGCAGTCATTGCTGCATACCTCAGGCAACAACACATCATCTTTCCTTACCTCAACTGCCTGATAAAAGGGGCATCACGGGAGGAAACCACCTCCATGATAAACATAACCAGAACCCTCCTCAGTCGTCTAGGCCTTCTAATCAACTAACAGAAATCAACACTGCACCCAGTCCAAGACATAGAGTTTATCGGCGCCTGTCTAGATTCAGTCACTGTTCACGCATACTTACCTTGACAATGATTCATAACTATAGAAGACATGATAAACATGATATCCATGACTACCATGATACTCACCTACGTCCGGTTCATGGGTCACATGGCTGCAACTGCTTACATGGTCCATCATGCCTGTCTACACTTCATCTGCTTTCAGCTCTGGATTGCAACAGTGTACATCCCATCTCAACACTCTCGAAACAAAGTTACCATACCACCAAACGTTCTCGCATCTTTGCAATGGTAAACATCACCGTACAGTCATCTGGCGGGGCGTCCCATTCTACCAAATGGAGCCCACTATACAAATTACCACAGACATGTCTCTCCTTGGCTGGGGAGCCCATATGAATTACTAGTGGTCCAGGGCAGATGGTCTCTGAACGAGATACCATTGCACGTTGTACAGTCTGCATCCTGACGGACAACATCTCTATGATGTTTTATATAATAGACAAGGTGGTGCCCACTCCCTATGCGCAGAAGCTATCCGCCTATGGAATTAGTACATCCTCAACCGGGTCACACTTGTAGCATCTTACCTACCTGGGGCCAGCAACACCAAAGCAGACTCCCTGAACTGCAAATTCACCATGGATCACAAATGGGAATTACAAGGTCACCAACTCAGTATTCAACCAGTGGGGGTGGCCATCAATAGACCTCTTTGCTTCTTCCAAGATTACTAAATGCCCCCAATTCTGTTCCCGAGCGGGATTGGTAAACATTCCATAGGAGTTTGAGCAGATGATGGGGCAAAGGCATGACGTGGCTGAAGGGGAAAGTTTAGATATGCAGATGGAAGCAGGATCAAGGGCCTCAGAGGGGGGACTGCTGGGCGAAGAAAATGGACAGTGGAAGCATGTGACTCAGAGAACCAGGCAGAGGAAAAGATGGGTCAGTGAAGGAAAAATAGAGCACAAGAACAGGTATGTGGAGCTGGAGAATGAAGAAGGGTGAGGAAGAAGAGAAGAGTGGCTAGTCCCATAGATAAAGGGGAAGACTTAATGGAGACAACACCAATAATGAGCATTAGGAGGATACAGGATGGGTTAAAGAGGATTACAAGGGAAAATAGGAATGGCAAGGACTTGCAGCCAGAGGAAGCTAGAGATAGACCAGAGAATTTCACTGTCACTAGGAAAAGGCAGGTCTATGTGATTGGGGACTCCTTATTGAGAAGAATAGATCCAGAGAATAGAAGGGTGTGCTGTCTGCCAGGTGCTAAGATACGAGATGTGGAACTGAGGTTGAAGAGGATTATTAAGGGAGCAGGAAGGAATCCATTGATCATCCATCATGTAGGAACAAATGATATGGCTAGATTCTCGCTGGACCGAATTAAGGGAGACTATGCTAGGCTGGGGAGGATGCTCAAGGAAATTGAGGCTCAGGTGATCTTTAGTGGGATTCTGCCTGTTCCTAGAGAAGGACAACTAAGATGTGACAGGATTATAATGATCAATAGATGGCTTAGGCAGTGGTGCTATAAGGAGGGCTTTGGGATGTATGGTCACTGGGAGGCGTTTATGGACAGAGGACTGTTCTCTAGTGATGGACTTCACCTAAGTAGGGAGGGAAGTAGACTTCTAGGATGGAGGCCTGCTGAACTGATTAAGAGAGCTTGAAACTAGGAACTTGGGGGAGATGGTTGGGAGATGCCCAGGTAATCTCTATGCCAGATTTTAACACTGAGAAGGAGGAAAACGAAGTAAGAAAGGATATAGTTGGGGGTAGGAGAATGAACATGAGGAAGGGTGGGGTGGATACTAGTCTAATAGGTCATTTTGGAGGTATAACGTCCATGCCAAATTGGGTAAAGAATGTGAATGAGGCCAAACAGCAAAAATTCAGATGTTTGTACACCAATGCGAGGAGCCTAGGAAACAAAAAGGAGGAACTAGAGCTATTGGTCCAGGAAGTGAAACCAGATATTATAGGAATAACTGAAACATGGTGGAATACTAGGCATGACTGGAGTACAGGTATTGAAGGGTATGTGCTGTTTAGGAAAGACAGAAATAAGGGTAAAGGTGGTGGAGTCGCATTGTATATCAAAGATGAGGTAGATTGTAAAGAAATAAAAAGTGATGGAATGGAGAAGACAGAGTCCCTTTGGGCAAAAATCACATTTGGGGAAGAAAACTATCAGATCCTCCCCTGGGATAGTGCTTGGGGTGTGTTATAGACCACCAGGATCCAATTTGGATATGGATAGAGACCTCTTTAATGTTTTTAATGAAGTAAATACTCATGGAAACTGCGTAATCATGGGAGATTTCAACTTTCCAGATATAGACTGGAGAACAAGTGCTAGTAATAATAATAGGGCTCAGATTTTCCTAGATGTGATAGCTAATGAATTCCTTCATCAAGTAGTTGCTGAACCAACAAGGGGGGATGCTATTTTAGATTTGGTTTTGGTGAGTAGCGAGGACCTCATAGATGAAATGGTTGTAGGAGACAACCTTGGCTCGAGTGATCATGAGTTAATTCAGTTCAAATTAAATGGAAGGATAAACAAATAAATCTGAGACTAGGGTTTTTGATTTCAAAAGGGCTAACTTTAATAAATTAAGGAAATTAGTTAGGGAAGTTGATTGGACTAAAGAAATAATGGATTTTAAAGTGGAAGAGGCCTGGAATTATTTTAAGTTAAAGTTGCAGAAGCTGTCAGAAGCCTGTATCCCTAGAAAAGGGAAAAAATTTATAGGCAGGTGTGTTAGACCAAGCTGGATGAGCAAGCATCTCAGAGAGGTGATTAAGAAAAAGCAGAAAGCATATAAGGAGTGGAAAATGGGAGGAATCAGTAAAGAAAGCTACCTTATTGAGGTTAGAGCATGTAGGGACAAAGTGAGAGAGGCTAAAAGTCAGGTAGAGTTGGACCTTGCAAAGGGAATTAAAACCAATAGTAAAAGGTTTTATAGCCATATAAATAGGAAAAAAACAAAAAAAGAAGTAGGACCGCTAATTACTAAGGATGGGGTGGAGGTTAAGGATAATCTAGGAATGGCCCAATATTTGAACAAATACTTTGCATCAGTCTTTAATGAGGCTAATGAAGAGCTTAGGGATAATAGTAAGTTAACAAATGGGACTAAAGATATGGAGGTAGATATTACCATATCCGAGGTAAAAGCCAAACCTGAACAGCTTAATGGGAGTAAATCGGGGGGCCCAGATAATCTTCATCCAAGAATATTAAAGGAACTGGCACATGAACTTGCAGGTCCATTAGCAAATTTTTTTAATAAATCTCTAAACTCAGGGGTTGTACCATTTGACTGGAGAATTGCTAATATAGTTCCGATTTTTAAGAGAGGGAAAAAAAGCGACCCAGGTAACTATAGGCCTGTTAGTTTGACATCTGTAGTATGTAAGATCCTGGAAAAAAATTTTGAAGGAGAAAGTAGCTACAGACATTGAGGCTAATGGCAATTGGGACAAATTACAACATGGTTTTACAAAAGGCAGATCGTGCCAAACCAACCCGATCTCCTTTTTTGAGAAAGTAACAGGTTTTTTTAGATAAAGGAAATGCAGTGGATCTAATCTACCTCAACTTTAGTAAGGCATTTGATACAGTACCACATGGGGAATTATTGGTTAAATTGGAAAAGATAGGGATTAATATGAAAGTTGAGCGGTGGATAAGCAACTGGTTAAAAGGGAGACTACAGCGGGTCATATTGAAAGGTGAACTGTCGGGTTGGAGGAAGGTTACTAGCAGAGTTCCTCAGGGATCAGTTTTGGGGCCAATTTTATTTAATCTTTTTATTGCTGATCTTGGCACCAAAAGTGAAAGTGTCCTAATAATATTTGCGGATGGCACAAAGTTGGGAGCTATTGCCAATTCAGAAAAGGATCGGGATATCATACAGGAAGATCTGGATGACCTTGTAAATTGGAGTGATAGCAATAGGATGAAATTTAATAGTGAGAAGTGTAAGGTTATGCATTTAGGGATTAACAACAAGAATTTTAGTTATAAGCTGGGGACACATCAGTTGGAAGTAACGGAGGAGGAGAAGGACCTCGGAGTCCTGGTTGATTATAGAATGACTATGAGCCGCCATTGTGACTTGGCCGTGGAAAAGGCTAATACGATCTTGGGATGTATTAGGCGAGGTATTTCCAGTAGGGATAAGGAGGTGTTAGTGCCATTATACAAGGCATTGGTGAGACCCCATTTGGAATACTGTGTGCAGTTCTGGTCTCCCATGTTTAAGAAGGATGAATTCAAACTGGAACAGGTACAAAGAAGGGCCACTAGGATGATCCGAGGAATGGAAAACCTGTCTTATGAAAGGAGACTCAAGGAGCTTGGCTTGTTTACTTTAACCAAAAGAAGGCTGAGGGGGGACATGATTGCACTTTTTAAATATATTAGAGGGATAAATACCAGGGAGGGAGAGGAATTATTTAAGCTTAATACCAATGTGGACAAAAGAACAAATGGATATAAGCTGGCTAGTAGGAAGTTTAGATTTGAGATTAGATGCAGGTTTCTAACCATTAAAGGAGTGAGGTTCTGGAATGGCCTTCCAAGGGAAGTAGTGGGGGCAAAAGATCTAGCAGACATCAAGATTAAACTAGATGGGTTTATGAAGGGGATGGTTTGAGATAACATGATCTTGGTAACTACTTGACCATTCATTATCAGTGGGAATAGGTCAATGGAGGGATGATAGGAGTTACTATAGAGAACTTTCTGGGTGTCTGGCTGATGAGTCTTGCCCACATGCTCAGGGTTTAGCTGATCGCCATATTTGGGGTCAGGAAGGAATTTTCCTCCAGGGTAGATTGGCAGAGGCCCTGGAGGTTTTTCGCCTTCCTCTGTAACATAGGGTACAGATCACAGCTAGAGGATTCTCTGCATCTTGGGGTCTTCAAAGTATTTGAAGGCTTCAATATCTGAGATATAGGTGAGAGGATTATTCTGGGAGGGGTGGGTGAAATTCTGTGGCCTGCACTGTGCAGGGGGTCAGACTAGATGATCATAATGGTCCCTTCTGACCTTAAAGTCTATGAGTCTATGAGATGTATTTCTGATCAAATGGACAGCCCTCTGGATTATGCTTCCCCCCATATCACTTATTCCCAGAGTCCTACACAAACAAAATCCACATGGACGGGGCTTTTGTCATCCTGATAGTTCCGTCATGGTCACGCCAGACTTGGTACCCATACCTGTACAGACTCGTGGTTCAACCTCCCTAGCCATTACCACTTCGAGCGGATCTTCTTTCTCAGAACAACAGGAAGAGGCTTCACCCACAGCTACATTCTCTTCATCAGAAGTAAAAGACCGATGTTCTCAGCACGTGAAGTATTTTCTCCGCCATAGCAGGAGACTGTCTACACAAAAAAATTAACTGCAAAAATGGACACGGTTCTCCCAGTGGTGTCAGAGAGCCAACATAGACCTTTGAACGTCCCCACTGAACACCATCTTTGACTATGTGCTAGATCTTAAGACAATGGGGCTTTCGCTGTCTTCTCTAAGGGTCCATCTCTCCGCAATAACAGTTCTTCGGGTAGTCCCCGTGGGTGCTCCACGTCCGGTGTCGGGCTGGTCCCGGCGCCGCAAATCGGAGCTTGCCAGAGCTGTGTGTGAGTGGCTGGACCGCGCGCGAGCGAGCCGGTTTCGCGCCTTTCATCTGCCGCGTGCGGTCCGGCACCCTCCAGTTCTTCTCATCCGCCTTGGGTCACAGATGAGCTCCCCCTTTCTCCTCAAACAGAGCTTCTCCTTCTCCTTCAGGCAGCTACCTGAGGGGAAATTTGAAAAGATTAAAACCGTTCCTCATCAGCTCGGGTTGCGGGCTCCTTGTTTAAAAAAAAAAAAAAACACGCTGAGAGAAAACCCGAACAAGCAGACCGCAGGAAAGACATTCCCCTCATTCACCGTTTCTCCCTGTTACTCTTAATGTTTTAAACTAACAGTTAAACAAAGCAAACAACAAAAAAAGAGAAAGAAATAATAACTTTTGTGATAAAGAAGTATAAGGGAAAGAAAGCCGGTGAAGGACAAAAAAAGGCGGCATTTAGGAGGCGCTAACTGTCAGCCCTCTCACAGTGCAAAATGCCGGGCTCCCCTGGTTTTAAAAAATGTTCCAGGTGTGCTCAGCCAATGCCAGTGTCAGATGGGCACTCGGCTTGTGTCCGTTGCCTTGGGGAGGCACATATCCCCCAAAAGTGCACCCACTGTGCCAGCCTGACGACCAGAGCCCACAAGGAGCGGGAGCGTCGTTTAAAAGAGATCCTGTTCAATAAGGCTCTCCTTCCTTCCACTGCTTCAGGATCCTCTGCCTCAGACCCCACAGCTGAAAAGCGGAGGGCTCCTTCCGAGGCTGTGCCTTCACCCAAAATGAAGAGAGCCTCCCCCACTCATTCCCTGCCTGCTGCTCCGCAATCGCGGGTGAGCGCAGGTGATAGCCGGGTACCTCGGGCTCAAGGGTAACCCGTGCTCCTACTGCAAAGAAACCGGCCGGCATTTCTCTGATCGCGGCAGCCGCCGGCACCGCAATCTGCACAGGGGCTTCTTAAAGGGCCAGCTACAGCGGCACCGGACCTGTCCGCACCGGGTGCTGAAATGCCTGCAATGACTGCTCCTCACACGGAGCTGTCCTCAGCACCAGCACCGGAGCAGCATACTCCTGCCCAGATTCTCCCTTCTGAGCCTTTAACCCTTCAGTCTCCAGGCTCTGGACAGCTTCCAGTATCAAAATCAAATACCCAGGAAATCTCCCTGCGTACCTCCCCAGGGTTTTCTTGGGATCCATCTCCTCACCCTGGTGCTTCTACATGTCATACAAGAGAGCAGAGGGAATATCATCACCGAAGTCTCTCATCTCGTCGCCATTATTATAGAGAGCGTAGCTGCTCACACCACGGATGTTCTAAGATCTCGTTCTCCTACAAGATGCTCTCGCTCACCGATTCATTCACGAAGCACCCATTATGTCAGATATAGCAGTACTAGGTCTTCTAGACATTCGTCACCTGCATGGTCTTACCAATGTTATACCCACCATCATGGACCTTACTATATTGAATCATCTCATCACAGTAACTATCGATCTCATCGCAGGTCTCCATGTTCCTGTCGGTCTGTTAGCCCACTCTCCGGTCATTCAGAGATTCTCAAACACTCCCCACTACGACGTACGATACCTTCTCGTTCTTTGGTATCCCAATCATAAATGTCAGACTTAGAGGAAGGACAACTCTCAGAAACTGACCTGGACGTGTCTCCTAATGCCTGCTCACCTGTGCCTTCGAGGGATGAACTGGTGTCTCTGAGCGAAACGTCTCCTCCTGATGATCTTAAAGAATTCTAAGACCTCTTTAAACGTGTCGCACAATCCCAGGAAGTACAGCTTACTGAGTCCCAGGTTAAACAGCATAAGTTATTCAAGAATTTACATTCCAAACAGCAACGAAAGATTGCCCTCCCAATAGATGATGCTATCATGGAGGTAGCACAGGACATCTGGCAGACGCCAACATCAATACCACCCACCAATAAGAAAGTGGATAAGAAGTATTTTGTCCCATCCAAATGTTTGGATTTTCTGTTCAGTCACCCACAGCCAAATTCCCTGATAGTGGATGTGGTTCGCCATAAGAGTAAGATGCCCCATTTTAAAAATTCCCTACCGGATAGGGATACAAAGAAATTGGACTATTTTGGCCGAAAAGTTTACTCCTCCTCAACCTTGCTCCTGCGGGTTGCCAATTATGCTGCTCTTTTGTCAAACCATAACTTTGACAACTACTCCAAGCTTCCGGAACTTATGCAACACCTCCCTGACAATAAGAGGTCTCTCCTTAAAGCAGTTGTCCCAGAAGGGTTCACTGCCTGTAGAACATCGCTTCAGATCGCCGCGGACGTTGCCGACACAGCCGCTCGAGCGATGGCGACAGGTATTGCGATGCGAAGAGCTTCCTGGTTACTGTCGGCAGGAGCCCCTAAGGAGTTGCAGACCAAAGTGGAAGATTTACCCTTTAATCGTCAAAATCTGTTTGCCTCCGCCACCGATGAGGTTCTCCATTCGGGCAAGGACTCTCGTACTACCCTTCGGTCTCTTGGGATGTATACGCCATTTTTCAAACGCAGGCAATACTATCCCTTTCCAAGGAGATATGATTACTTCTCCTATAAGCAGCAACAGCAGCGCGGATCTGACCAACCGAAATTTAGACAGCGCCCTCAGTGCAAACGTCAGCAGCAGAACCGCGCTTCAGTTCGGCCTCCTCAGAAGCAGCAGGTTTGACTCCTGTGCAGGGGACTCGAACACATCTCCACTGGTCAACACACTAAAGCCTGCCACCACCTTATTCCACCACCACCTGAGGCCATTTCTTCATCAATGGGCCAGCATTACCTCGGACCGATGGGTCCTAGAGGTCATATTATCAGGCCTTACGATCCCATTTGCCTCAGTCCCACCTACTACCCCTCCCACCCCCTCCCTTCTCAGGGGCCCATCTCACAGGGCCGCTCTTCGAGAAGAAGTTTTTCATCTGCTCGAGATTGGAGCCATAGAGCGAGTACCCACCGAATTCCGGGGGAAAGGGTTTTACTCCAGGTATTTCCTAGTTCCCAAGAAATCCGGGGGGTGGAGACCCATCCTTGACCTGAGAGGTCTAAATCGTTTCATCTGAAAGCAGCGCTTCAAAATGACCACACTGGCCAAGATCATGCCAGCACTAAACAAAGGAGACTGGTTCACAGTCCTAGATTTGCAGGACGCATACTTCCATGTGACAATACACATAGCGCACAGATGTTTTCTGAGATTCGTAGTGGGCGACGACCATTTCCAGTACAGGGTACTGCCTTTCGGCCTCATCTCAGCTGCAAGGGTGTTCTCCAAAATGCTGGCGGTAGTGGCTGCCCATCTACGCAGAACACGAATCTCCATTTTCCCCTACCTCGATGACTGCCTCATCAAGGGACACACCCAGTCCGAAGCACATCACGTGGTGGTCGCAACTTGGGATTTGTTCGACTCCCTTGGCCTTATTGTGATCATTCAAAAATCACGGCCGCAACCAACACAAATTCTAAACTTCATAGGAGCGTGTCTCGACTTCCAGTCAGAAAAAGTTCATCTGCCAGTCGTGCGTTTTCAACTTATGCAAGACCTGATAAAAACAGTCTTGCAAGCTCCAACGCTCCCGGTACACGTATGCCTCCAGCTTCTGGGTCATATGGCGTCGACTACAATCATAGTCCGCCACGCAAGGCTACACCTCAGGTGTCTACAGCACTGGCTAAACACGGTATACAATCCAACCAGGCACAGCATCCGCAAGACCGTGGTGCTACCGGCACATGTTAAAGACTCCCTCTTATGGTGGACCGATCGCAACAACATGCTGTCAGGAGTCCCCTTTCACACTCCACAGCTGTCAGTGGAGATAACCACAGACGCTTCTCTCATCGGCTGGGGTGCCCACATGGGCGCAAAAACAGTTCAAAGCCGTTGGTCCACGACGGAGATGATGCTCCATATCAACCTTCTCGAGCTCCGAGCGGTGTTTCGTGCCTGCAGACACTTCAAGTTACACATAAGAGGCACTGTCACGAGAATTCTCACAGACAATGTAGTGGCGATGTATTATGTGAACAGACGGGGGGGTGCCCGATCCCATTCACTTTGTGCAGAAGCGATCCGCCTCTGGAACTGGTGCATTCAAAATAACATTTTTATAGTCGCGTCATACTTACCGAGTGCGAACAATACCACTGCGGAAGCGCTGAGCAGGCATTTCTCTCAAGACCACGAGTGGGTGATCCGCACGGATGTCCTCTTACCTCTCTTCCATCGGTGGGACTTTCCGGTGATAGATCTGTTCGCCACGTGTGCCAATGAGAAATGCAGAGCTTACTGTTCCAGAGCAGGACTGGGCGATCACTCTCTGGGAGATGCATTTCTCCTTCATTGGGGCACATCGCTTTTGTATGCATTCCCCCCTGTTGTACTCATTCCCAGAGTACTCGAGAAGATCGTGATGGACAGGGCACGAGTGATACTCATAACCCCAGCTTGGCCCAGACAGCCATGGTACTCAACTCTTCTGCAGCTCTCCGTATGACCACCGCACCGATTGCCTTACCTACCATACTTGCTCACGCAACAGAAAGGCTCCCTTCTTCATCCGAAGCTGGATACTCTGCACCTGACTGCGTGGATGGTGCATGGTTCAGCGCGTCCGAGAATCTTTGTTTGGACCAGGTGAAGCGTGTTCTCTTACACAGCAGGAAGGATTCCACCAGGAAAACTTACCGGTCCAAGTGGTCTAGGTTCGTGCGCTGGTGCGCTTCTAGACCCTCTTGTTTTACCACTACATGTTTTACTGGACTATGTCCTCCAGCTACAGTTGACTGGACTCTCCATCTCATCACTTAAAGACCATGTGGCGGCGATAGCTGCTTTTCACTATCCCATTGAAGGCAAGTCGGTTTTTTCCCATCCGATGATGACTAGATTTCTCAAAGGACTGGCTAACCTTAACCCACCGCGTAGGCCTCCGCCACCTGCATGGAGTCTTGATTTGGTGCTTGATGTCCTAACTCAACCACCATTTGAATCGTTGGCCACGGTACCCATGTCGATGCTTAGGGTACGTCTAGACTACATGCCTCTGGCGACAGAGGCATGTAGATTAGGCTACCCGACAGAGTAAAATGAAGCGGCGATTTAAATAATCACCGCTTCATTTAAATTTACATGGCTGCCGCGTTGAGCCGACAAACAGCTGATCAGCTGTTTGTCGGCTCAGCGCGATAGTCTGGACGCTCCCCTGCCGACATCAAAGGGAGTTGTCGACAACCCAGGTATGCCTCATCCCAGGAGGCATTATGCAATTGTTCAGCACTTCTTCTCTGACTCAGCGGTAGCCTTGGCAGTGCTGCCTAGTGTTCAGAATCCCAATTCCGATGCCCACGTCTAACTGAGATTACTGCTTCGGAGTCACCAGACGTGGAGCACCCACGGGGACTACCCGAAGAAGAAGAGGAAGTTACTCACTTCATGCAGTAACGATGGTTCTTCGAGGTGTGTCCCCGTGGGTGCTCCACGACCCGCCCTCCTCCCTGCTTCAGAATCTTGTCTTTCAGATAGGCGGTGAGATGAACTGGCGGGCGCCGGACTGTGCGCGGCAGATGAAAGGCGCAAAACCGGCTCGTACGCGCGCAGTCCGGCCACTTACACACAGCTCTGGCAAGCTCCGATTTGCGGCGTTGGGACCAGCCCGACACCAGACGTGGAGCACCCACGGGGACACACCTCGAAGAACCATCGTTACTGCACGAAGTGAGTAACTTCCTCCTTTTCACACCTCTGTGCTTGGTTTCTCCATATTTGCTCATCTTGTCACAAAAAGATTTCTTAAAGGCCTCCACAACGTATATCCACCCCATAGCACCCCACCCCACCTTATAGGACTTGAACCTTGTTTTGGGTTATCTGACCAGGCCCCTCTTTGAACCACTGGCCACAGTGGCACTCCCCTTCCTCTTTATGAATGTTTGCTTTTTGCTAGCCGTCACTTCAGTGAGGAGAGAAGGGGAACTTCCCTTATGGCGGAACCCCCATACATGGTTTTCACAGAAGACCGAGTCATGCTGAGACTCACCTAGTGTTCTTACCAAAAGTCTATACAGCATTCCACATGAATGAACCCATTGTGTTACCTATTTTTTCCGCAAAGCCTCACACCAAGATGCTAGCCTACATACTCTAGATATCTGAGTATTAGCCTTCTTGGAGAGAACGTGACCATTTTGTAAATCTCAATTACTTTATTTCCATGGCTGAACACTCAAGAAGTGCATCTATTTCATCCTAACGTATCTCAAAATGGATATCGACATGCATAGTTAGATGTCATACTCTGGCCAATGAACCATCCACCGTGAGTACATTCTACTAGAGCTACAGCGGCTTCCACGGCCTTTTTTAACAATGTCCTTTAAGAGACATTTACCAAGCTGCCACATAGTCATCAGACCACACTTTCACTAAACACTGTGCCATCTTAACACAATTCATTTCTGATTCAGCAGTGGCTACAGCAGTTTTGTCCACCGCCGCTAAACAGTGACTCCAACTCCCTCCACCCGGATTGAATACTGCTCTGTAGTCACCTACACTGGAGCATCCATGGCGACATCACTCGAAGAAGAAAAGGGAAGTTACTCACTTCATGCAGTAACAGCTGTTCTTTAAGATGTGTATCCCCGTGGGTGCTCCACAGCCCTCCCTTCTGCTTGGAGTCTGTCTGTCTTGGGCCTAAAAGAGGAACTGAAAGGGAGAGGTTGAGCTGTGCAGCTAGCACACTCAGGCGGGAGCATTTCAAGACGCCTCCTATACATGCCCCAACAGGGGAAACTGTTTTTCAAGGCTCTGAGCTGCGGCTCCAGGCAACCTGTCTCCCTTTTACTCATCTTGTGCTTCCTTCCCCCCCTCCCCCCCACCCCGCTTCGAACTGTTAGGTTCTCCTTCTAGGGCAGAGAAGGAACTGAAGGGATGGTTGCTGCACATGCATAGTAGTGGCCTGCGCAGCCCACCAAGAGCACTGCTACTAAAAATCTCCACCTAGGCACGCAGTGGCATCCGAACACCTACGGTGGAGCACCCACAGGGATAACCTTCTTGAAGAACCTCCATTACTGCACAAGGTAAGTAACCCCCTCTTGCTCAGTCTACTTGGTTGACTCACTGCATGATTCACAGAGAGCAACTGGTATTTAAAGGTCTGAATCCAAAGCTAGTTGACATTTATCTGTCGTGATCTACCATGCAACCTAACTTCCATGCATGTATATTTGCAAAACTGTGCAAAGAAATCAGATCTGTTTGTGATATTTGATCACACTGAGCTACTGCTGATGGCATGTCAGAGATTGGATGCACAATTTCTATCATGCTGTTGGACTTTGAGGAACTGTCACAATATGAAAGCTCATCTGTCACTTGAGAGCATTAAATAACACGTAAATTCCTTGGATTGCTTAGTTGTTTTTTGTTGCTGTCTGGAGTTAAAGGAAGCCCTTGACAAGTAAGTTTCAAAATTGCAGTCACTCAAGCAAAAAGTTTGGGAACCCCTCGTGTTGTGTGTAAAGTGTGTGGGGGCTACATCAGTGTGAAAATCACAAGAGAAATGTAACATTACAATGATTGTAATTAATTACGTTTTCATGTTTCAGTGAAGAAAAAGTGGGGTACTCCACTTCTCAGCCAGAACCTCGCACTGGCATTTCCTTGTGGGACAGCAGTCCAACCAATATCAACGAACTAGTGCAAGGGATCAGCTTCTCCCAGCCAGCATGCCCTGAGCACATGCTAGTTAATAGTCAATTACTTGGCACCCCAGGCTCATCACAGGTAATATTTGAAAACGCTGTATTTGTTCACAGCAGCTTGGCAATTTTGTTCTTTGGCTCCAGACTGTAAAGATTCAGTTTACACCATTTCAGATACTTTATCCTAATTTTAAATCCAAGTAAATTAAAGGAGTGTTATCCAAACTTTCAGCCAAGAAAGGTAGTTGGTTATCTGTAGAATTCATATATCTGATCTCTAATCTGCAGAACCCATGGCAACGCTTGGTGAAGAGAATGACCCGTTTCTTTACAAAGCTGGATGCTGACCACTCCTATAATAGTTTGAAGGAGGTCTGTGAGAAGATGGGCTATGTCTGGAAGAAAAGCTGCACAAACCAGGTAGAGTCCATGGAATTAAACAAATTAATGCTTCTGATTCCATTTGCAAATCCTATAAAATATCCTGTAGTCAGATGTAGCATTTTCTGAACCAGCACAAGATCTGTACATGAAATCCCTAGTCAGACTCCTTTAGCGTAGCTATTAGTATACTGCAGTGTTTCTTAAACTATGTTCCACAGCACACTGATGTGCCACGGAGAACATCAGAATTCAAAATGGGCACCCTTAAAGGGGCAGGCGACCTCTTTTTTTTCTCAATAACTTTCCCCCGACCCTTCTGTGCCCCCCCGAACCTTCTCTTTTTTTCTCAATAACTTCCCGCTCCCCCCAACAAAAAATCCTTGGTGTTCCTCATTTAAAAAAAAAAAATTGGTGTTCCTTGGTCTTAAAAAGTTTCAGAAACACTGGTATACTGTGAATATAATACATACATGCTCGTAGTATGTGAAACCTGTTGTCATAAAAATGTTCTCTCATTTGCTTTAAAGGTTACCATATCAACTACTGATAGAAGGAATAATAAACTAATTTTCAAGGTGAACTTGGTAGAAATGGAAGACAAGATTTTGGTGGATTTCCGCCTTTCTAAGGTATGCAAAATAAGCCAATGGACTTTACCATTAGAGGGGTGAGTGTTTAAAAGTAAACTGGATCAGCTTGCATATGACAACAAGCCTATGGAAAAGGGGTTCTTGCGTTGGTAGTCTATGTCTAACCAAAGAGAGAACCTACGGAATTGAAACACAAGACATGACTATGCAGCACTTCAAAGACTAACAAGATGGTTTATTAGGTGATGAGCTTTCGTGGGCCAGACCCACTTCCTCAGATCAAATTGTGGAAGAAAATTGGCATGACCATATATATCAAAGGGATATAATTTAAAAAAAAAAAGTGCGCACACATAAAATAGACAAATCAGATTTTAGAACAGAGAGCGGATGAGGGTGGGAGATTAATAACTATGGGTATGTCTACACTACCCTCCTAGTTCGAACTAGGAGGGTAATGTATGCATACCGCACTTGCTAATGAAGCCCGGGATTTGAATTTCCCGGGCTTCATTAGCATAAGCGGGGAGCCGCCATTTTTAAATCCCCGCTGCTTCGAACCCCGTGTAGCGCGGCTACACGGGGCTCGAACTAGGTAGTTCGGACTAGGATGCCTATTCCGAACTACCGGTACACCTCGTTTCACGAGGAGTAACGGTAGTTCGGAATAGGACCCTAGTCCGCACTACCTAGTTCGAGCCCCGTGTAGCCGCGCTACACGGGATTCGAAGCAGCGGGGATTTAAAAATGGCAGCTCCCCGCTTATGCTAATGAAGCCCGGGAAATTCAAATCCCGGGCTTCATTAGCAAGTGCGGTATGCATACATTACCCCGCTAGTTCGAACTAGCGGGGTAGTGTAGACATACCCTATGAGATGATATTAGAGGTGATAATTGGGGAAGCATCTTTGTAATGTGTGAGATAATTAGCATCTTTGTTAAGGCCTATTCGTAAAGTGTCAAATTTAAGCAGGAATGACAGTTCAGAGGCTTCTTTTTGAAGTCTTGTGTTAAAGCCTCTTTGAAGCAGGATGGAGGTAGTAAGGTCATTGAGACAATGCCCATTCTGGTTGAAATGGCAAGAAACTTTTTTTTCGTTGTGAAACTGATGTCTGTTTTGTGTGCATTGATTCTTTGGCAAAGTGTCTGAGAAGTTTGTCCAATATACATAGCAGACGGACTCTGTTGGCACAAATTATATTTCTGGATGAGCAGGAATATGTGTTCTTGATCTTATAAATGAAATGGTTAGGTCCAGTGATGGTGTCAGCAGAGTAAATATGTGGGCAAAGCTGGCAACGGGGTTTGTTGCAAGGGAATGTTCCAGGGTGTTGGTATTAGTGTGGTATGTCCTGTGGTTGCTGGTAAGAATCATCCTGAAGTTAGGTGGTTGTCTATAAGAGACTATGGGTCTGTCTCCCAGAGCCTCTCGGAGTGTAGTATCCTGTTCCAGTATAGGCTGTAGTTTATTGATAATGTGTTGGACGGGTTTAAGTTAGGGGCTATAGGTGATGACAAGTGGTGTTCTATTGTTGGCTTTCTTGGGTCTGTCTTGAAGTAGATGGTTTCTGGGTATTCATCTAGCTCTTTCAGTTTGTTGTTTTATTTCTCTGGGTGGGTAATTGAAGTTTATAAATGCTTGGTAGAGATCCTGACGTTTCTGGTCTCTGCCAGTGGGATTAGAGCAGATGCGGTTGTATCGAAGGGCTTGGCTATAGACGATGGATCGTAGTTTGTGTTCTGGATGCGAGCTGGAGGCATGTAGGTAACTCTGAGTCAGTGGGTTTTCTGTAGAGAGTGGTATCTAATTTACCATTGGTGATTTGTACTGTGGTGTCCAGGAAATGGATCTTTCGTGTAGAATGGTCCAGGCTGAGGTTGATGGGGGGTATAGGTTGTTAAAGCCTCTGTGGAATGCATCCAGTGTTTCTTGGCCATGGGTCCAGATCATAAAGATGTAATCAATGTAGCGTAAGTAGAGAAGGTGTAAAAGGGGACGGGATCTGAGGAAACATTCTAAGTCAGCCGTAAAGATGTTAGCGTACTGTGGGGTCATGCGGGTACCCATGGCTGTGCCACTGATCTGGAGGTATAAGTTGTCCTCAAATTGGAAATAATTATGGGTGAGAACAAAGTTACATAGGTCTGCTACCAGATTGGCAGTGGTATCCTATGGGATAGTGTTTCTAATGGCTTGTAATCCGTCTCCATGTGGGATGTTGGTGTATAGAGCTTCTACATCCATGGTAGCAAGAATGGTGTTATCAGGGAGGTTATCGATGTTTTGTAGTTTTCTCAGGAAGTCAGTAGTATCTCAGAGATAGCTGGGAGTGTTGGTTGTGTAAGTTTTGAGAAGAGAGTCTACATAGCTGGATAATCCAGTAGTGAGTGTGCCGATACCTGAGATGATGGGACGTCTGGGGTGTCCAGGTGTATGGATTTTGGGAAGCAGATAGAACAATCCTGGTCGGGGTTCAGAAGGTGTTTCTGTGTGGATTTGGTCCCGAGTAGATGTAGGGAGTTCTTTAAGGAGACGGTGTAGTTTCTTTTGGTATTCTGAAGTGGAATCAGAGGAGAGGTCTGTAAAATGTGGTGTTGGAGAGTTGTCTGGTTGCCTCCTGGTCATAGTCGGACTTACTCATAATGACCACAGAACCCCTTTGTCAGCTGGTTTGATTATAATGTCCAGGTTGTTTTTAAGACTCTGGATAGCATAGTGTTTAGCACGGCTGAGATTGTATGTCACTTGTTGTCATTTGTGAATAATGTCAGTCTGTGCATTGTTGCAGAAGCTTTGTATATAGAAATCCAGATGGTAATTCCAACTGTCAGGGGGAGTCCATATAGAATTATTTTTCTTTTGGTGTTGATGGGGGGGATCTGGTTGGTCAGATTGATGTTTATTGGTAGTTTGGAAATATTCTCGTAGGCGGAGGCAGCGAAAGAAAGTCTCAAGGTCACCACAAAACTGAATCCAGTTCGTGGGAGAGGTGGGGCAGAAAGAGAAACCCCGGGATAAAACAGACTCTTCTTCTGGGTTGAGTTTGTAGCTAGAGAGGTTAACAATATTATCCGGTGGGTTGAGGTAGTTGCTGTTGTAGCCTGTGGTGTGGAGCAGTTTAGAAAGTTTATTCTCTTTTCTTTGTTGTAGAGAATAGAAGTGTGTATAGTAGACTTCTTGTCTGGTGGAACAAAAGTCTTCTAAGGTGTTAGTTGGTGTGGATGTTTGTCTGGCCCACGAAAGCTCATCACCTAATAAACCATCTTGTTAGTCTTTAAAGTGCTGCATAGTCCTGTCTTTTGTTTCAGCAAGACCAGACTAACACGGCTACATCTCTATTACAGAATTGAAGTGAGCAATGTTACTATTTCACTGGTTCCTGAAACTTGGGCTCTGGTACTGAATGCAGTGCAAAAGCTGTTACTGCTCACTGTCTGGAAATCCTCTTTCCAGTTAATGATTGTGGATAGCAAGCACCTTGAGTCTTCAAGTACTATGGGAGAAGGCATTGTCGGTCCGTCACACACTAGGTTCTTTGTTCCCCCGCTGCTTTCCTGCGCATGGGGAAGGGGATGGAGGTCTGGGACTGCGCCAGCTCCAGCTGCTCAGGTGGCATGCGCTGCTGTAGGGAGTGGAGGAGCAAAACACGCACTGCCCAAGTGGTTGGGGCTGGTGCAGTCTGGGACTCCTCCCCCCCCCCCCGCAGGAAGGCAGCAGGGGAATAAAGTCTCTAGTGCGCCAGCTCCAGCTGATGCGATCCAGGACTCCCTTTGTTCCCACCCCATGCAGGAAGGCATCAGGTGCTCGACAGACCAGCGTTTCAGGTACTGGGCTGCTGTTTGGAGAATGAGGGAGCAGCCCGCGCATTTCCTGGGCCTTAGCGCACAGCTGCAGGATCCCTAGCACCGATCCCTGTCCCGTCTCCCCACCTGGACTCCCACAAGTACCCTGCCCCAGCATCCACCAGCACCCTGTCTCCTGCCCCAGGCCTCTGCCCCGGCACCCACTGGCACCCTGGCCCAGCACGCTGCCCTGGCACCCACTGGCACTCTGTCTCCTGCCCCAGCACCCACAAGCAACCTGCCCCAGCACCCATTGGCACCCTGGCCCGGCATCCTGTCTCCTGCCCCAGCACCCTGTCTCCTGCCCCAGACCCCTGCCCTGGCACCCTGTCCCAGCACCCATAAGCACTCTGTCCCCTGCCACCACCAGCACAGTTGGGGCCACATTAGTGAGGCTCGAGGGGTTGTATTTTTGTATCTCCCTTGTGTGGCCCAGGCTGACTTTTTTGTGGGTCCGTGACCCCTGACTCAAAACAGTTTCCTCGCCCCTCTCATAAATAAAGACAATGCTGAAATCTTTTGTTTGACATAATATTTTATTTAAAAATGAAGCCTGGCCAACAAGCCCCCAATTGGGGCCCACCCCTCATCTGGCCACAGCATCATAACATTCCTGTACCCCCCCACCCTGACCCCAGATCTGAGCCTATCATATACTGGAAGCCCCTGTCCTGAGCCTCTCATATCCCCAAACTCCTGCACCCCCACATCCTCAGTCTTCTGCCACAATACTCTTGCACCATTCACACACTGCAAATCTGTGTCCTGAGCCCATCATACTCCCAACCTCCTTGCCCTGAGCCTCTCACACACCCCAACCCAAACTCCTGCATCTTCACATCCACAAGCCTGCGGCTTGCTCAGCACCCCAGTCCTTCACCTGAGCCCGACACTCCCCAGCCTGGAGCCCCTTCCCTGAGCCAGCAGCCCCTTCTCCATATTCTCCTGCATCCAAATTCCCTCCCAGAGCTTGCACCTCTCACCCTTTCCCACTCTAAATCCCTCACCCTTTGCACCTCTCACCCTCTCACACCCTATATCCCTCATTCCTATCCCAGAGCCCGCACCTCCTGTCTCAACCCAGTGAGGCTAGACTGCAGGAGTTTTTCCAGCAAACACACTCTTTTGGCAGCCCCTATATTCCTCATTCCACAAGGAATGAGGGGGCTTCCAAAAGAAGGAGATTTTCTGACATTTGGCCTAGTCTGGACAGGCCAAATGTTGGAAAAATTTCTTCCAACAGAAGGATCGAAAAAAAGCAGCAGTGTATCCATACCCTGAGAGTGTATAAGGTCCGGGGATAGCAAGTGATGGAGGGAAGAGGAACAGAGAGGACGGGCCTCAAGGAAGGGGTAGGGTCTTGGGGAAGGGATGGGATAGATCTTGGCTTGTCCTGACATTTAAAAAATGATCTTGGGTATAAAAAGGTTGGAGACCACTGGTCTAAAGCATAATGATTTCTGGGCACTGGGGAAGCATGCTGGGCTGGCGTAATCCTGCTTTCATGGAAATCAGTAGGAAAAATAGTTATGAACTCCGATGGAAGCAGCATCAAGCCCTTGAAGGTGTAGCTAGCTTTATTCCCTTTCTCCAATCAGCTCTGTTTATACTTACTATGGTGGGGGACAAAGCATGACTACAGTTGGGCAACTTTTGTGGAAGCTCAGCAGACACTAGCTGAACTGTCTGCCAAAACTACAGCTGTATTACGACTGTTGGTGTGCATGGGGCTCCCTGTGCCATAAACTTGGTCCATAGTGTCTCACTGAGAGAGATGGATAATAACTTTCTGAGAAAAGGTTAAGCATCCTGTCTTGAGTGTAGGGGAATGGACTAGATGACCTCATGAGATCCATTCCAGTAGTACTTATCTGTGATTCTTTGAAACAGACCTAGCCTAATATTAAAGATGCTCATATCTAGGCAAATGGTATAGAATAGACTGTTGCAAGTGAGGCAGAGACCTCCAGCTTCTGCCTCTTCTAATGACAATTAACAGTAATAGATTGATTTGTTTGCTATTTCAAAGAGAATTTTTTAAGATTATTTTGTTTCTATGGAAAATACTCATCAATGCACTTTCAAATGTGTGCATGAAAAATAAATCTATGAAATTGGTTAGGTCATGACTGGAACAAGCTGTTAAGAGCATAATAGTAGAGGTGGGAAGTCTTCTTGCCATGTTTCATATTTCCTTTCTTGAAAGATAAAATTAAAATATGTTTAAATCTTAAACAGAAGAATATGTGCTGCACCCTAATTTGGAGAAAATCCACAATGGCTGTCTCTGAAGTGGCAAGAATAGAAACCTTTTGTAAAAGATTATAAAAGTAATACAATTCATATAACAATAGTGGAGGTGGTGGTAGAATTTCTTGCTAACTAATTATAAATAATGAACATAAAGATTGTAAAGAAAAAAAATTAAATATATAGAATAGAAGCCAATGTCCCTCAGATAGGCAGGAGTTACAGCATTCCCATTCTTCTATTTATACATGCATACAGTCCACAAAATAAACTTGTTTTTATTACCTAGGGTGATGGGTTGGAGTTCAAGAGGCACTTCCTGAAGATTAAGGGAAAACTGAATGATATTGTGAGCACCCAGAAAGTGTGACTTCCTGCCACATGCTCCAACTGCCGTTGGATTGGATGCTGCTACACTGATCTAATTTTTATTTTTATTCCACATCAAGAAATAAATACCTGTGGCTGCCAGTAACTTGCAATGGAAACTCTTTTTTAGGGATCACTCTTGTCACCAGGGCATTTCATCAAAGGGCACATTTGGTAATATGTTTTCAGGGCCTCCCAGACAAATAGTGATCATGAGGTGTTCCTGACTGTAGTAAGTTAGCGGTGGCATGCCTTCCTATTGGTAGCTACTGGTATGAGGCTTATTTTTCCCTTCTGCTAAGTCAGCAATCATTGGGATCATCATTGGGGTGCTGTGTGTTTGTGGGAGCCAGCCTGACTGTTTGTTAGTTGTTGACCGACTTCTGGGGAGTATATATCCAGCCCCAAGACTGCTGCAGCCATTTACAGGCTTAGGGTTCCTTGGACATGGCTAGAGGGGAAGAGTCTATATCTAATTAAAAAAAAATTGGCCCCCGTGCTTCATTGTTGTATCTTCAGATTTTAAATCTGTTTGAGCAATAACTTGTTACCCTTTCTTATAAAATGTGATGACATAGAGTGGAGAGGCATAGAGATAATGTGGGCCTTAGACTTGTAATTTTATTAAATTTTATTATATCTTTTTGGCCTTTGCTTTTGTTAAGTAAAATGGTTGAACCCAAAGAACTAATTCCACTGTATTGTTCATTTATAGTTTTAAGTATTGCAGGCTTAGAGGTCTGCAGCAGAATAGATACCGTATTAACATTTTTGTCCCTTTTTAAACTCTTTTCCCTTTTCAGTATTTGTAGTTTTCCCTACATTGGAAGGTAAAGTGAAACCTGTTATATATAATAGCTTATGTTGGGAATTTGCTGGAGGGTAGCAGGGTCTCATGGAAATAAGAAATATCCCTTTCTCGGTACCTAAAATTCAGGCTTATTTAGGCAGTTATTTCTTTTAATGGTACATAGTTTATTTGTATTAACAAGGACCACTTATGAATAATCACAGTCAAATGTACAATGATGTGAAAATACACAATTTGTATAATTTTTTGTAAAAACTTACAAAATAAAGTATAGTCATAATTTTAAAGAAAGCAAATGGCTGCCGTCGTGCATTCTGGACAGAATTCCATTTCAGAAGCATTTGCTCCTGGGGATCCTTATTAATGAAGCAAAGGATCCGGATGAAGCCAACGTGTCATTCCCAAAAGACCACCTTCCAGCTGCTCCCTCTCCCAACATCTAAGAGAGCCCCTTTTCTAGCTCTGTTTCTGTAGAAGAGAAGAAACTTTTTTCATGGTTTCCACCTTGGGATCGGGGGATGCCCAGTTTTGGGTCAGCATTCAACTTCCTGTCCTGCTTTAATCCATCTGGCTAGCTTGCTTCTTCAGCAGGCCTGATAGCATGGGGGCAGCTCAAAACTCACTCCCATAATGACTGTAGTTGCATTTGACTGCCAGTTTTCACGCTTTAGTTTAGCAACACTTTTTCGGTCAACAAACTCTTCATTCTTAGCATTAGCCATAAGTTTTAAACAAAAATCATTTGTTTCTGGGGCCATCTGATGTATCCTGTCAAAACCAACATTGTGATGAATGGGGATACTACCCTTTTCTGGACATCCCAACTAGTCAGTAAACAAGATTGCCTGTAAGAGTTAAACCGAGAGACAGTAGGTCTTTAGAGGTACATCTACACAGCAACGTTATTTCAGAATTACTGATGTTATAACATAGTGCATGTCTACACTACAAGCCTTTATTTCGAAATAATGTTGAGCTGGAGGATTTCTTACTCTGGCTCATGGTAACCCTCATTTCACAAGAAGTAAGGGAAGTTGAAGGAAAAGTGTTTTTCCTTTGACTTCCTGCTGTGTAGACAGCGCCAAAAACTGAATTAAGCTATTTTGACTTCAATTATGCAATTGTCATAGCTGAAGTTGCATAGCTTAATTCAACTTTAGCCCCACTGTGTAGATCTCCCCTGAGAGTCTCCGAGAAGTGTTGGCAGGGAGCCAATGAAAATGGTGGGTTTTTTTTTTTATTATTAAAAAGCAGGACCCTCCTGCTGCAGTCTTTGCATGAGCAGGGGAGAGTTGAGAGACATGAATTGAGCCAGGAACAAGGCATGGAGTTTTCAGCAATATTTATGTGTAAAGGCTGTTCCCCACTCTGGCACTTTGAGTGCAGAAGGTGGAAGCCCACAAGAGACCTTACAGATACTTTGCCGCTAGGTAGAGGCTTCTGTTTTAAAAACACAGATTCCCTGACCTTGGAACGTATGCTACCACTACCCAAGTTGGGGAGGGAGGCAGACACCTTTCTTCTTGAACCCAGGAAGATTCACTTGGAAACTTCTTCCAAAGGGGTACCCCAAGCTCTTTTACCACAAGAGAGCTTGAAAAAAATCCCAACAATCTGATAGCTGAGTTAGTGTGTTAGGCATGCATACACAGACCTCCTGTTACCTTCTAGGACACAAGAATCAGATCAGTCTTTTAAAAGTGATTTTATTAATAAAACAAAAAGATACACTTGGTAAAGCATACTTGATTGCTAGGTTGCTTGATTGTTAGAATAATTGTGAAAAACCTGATAAAAGCAAAGAGAATTGCTTCCCTGGGATTCAGCTTTAGTTGCAGTGAAGGGGGTGGTGTGTCACCTGGACTCAGCACAGAGGCTGTGTCTACACTGTGCCACTTATTCTGAAAAATCAGCCGCTTTTCCGGAATAAGCTGCGAGCTGTCTACACTGGCCCTTGAATTTCCGGAAAAGCAATGATGCTCTACTGTACAAAATCAGCCGCTATTCCGGAAAAACTATTCTGCTCCCACTCGGGCATAAGTCCTTATTCCGGAACACTGTTCCAGAAAAGGGCCAGTGTAGACAGCTCAGTAGCCTTTTCCAGAAAAAGCCCCGATTGCGAAAATGGCGATCGGGGCTCTTTTCCGGAAAAGCGTGTCTACATTGGCCACAGACGCTTTTCCGGAAAAAGGGCTTTTCCGGAAAAGCAGCCTGCCAATGTAGACGCTCCTTTTCCAGAAAAACTGAAAACGGAATAGTATTCCGTTTCAAGCATTTCCGGAAATTCATGCCAGTGTAGACACAGCCAGAGTGTAGTAAGATGAGGGCCCAGCTATCATCAGGCCATTTTCTGGCTGCTGTCTGGCAATATTCTTGCTATCATCTGGCTGCTCTCTGGATATCTTTGAGTGGCTGTCATTCTCACAAACACACACTGTCCTGACCCAACATGTACTGGGGAATTAGTACTGTTTGAAAGTGGGTTGTTTTTAGTTATTTACTGGTGTGTGCATTTCATAACTTGCATTTTTCTTATGCTTAAATTTAATTCTTTGAGAATTGAGTTCTAAAATTCCTAACCTGTCATGTCCAGATGGTGGTTGTGTTCCTAGAGGTGGCTGGCATGTCACTGCAGCCCCTGGGAGGGTCAGCACAGGGGGGTCTCCATGTGCTGTCCTTGCCTGCAGACACTGCTCCTGCAGCTTCCATTGATCAGTGATGGAGAACTGTGGCCAGTAGAGGCTGTGGGGTGACTCTGCTGCTGGCTGTCCCACTGCTCCCAGGGTTGGTGGGGCTTGAACTCACCACCCCACACTCCCCTACTCCCTGGGCCACTCCAGAACCCACACTTCTTCTTCCGGTAGTCCCCGTGGGTGCTCCACGTCTGGTGTCGGGCTTGCCCCGGCGCCATGAATCGGAGGCTTCCCAAAGCTGTGTTTGGCTGGACCGTGCATGCGCGAGCGCTCGAGGCCATTCGTGCCTTTCCTCTCCGAGCACGGTCCAACCCCCACCTCAGTTCCTCTCAGCCGCCTCTGGCCACGGACGGAGCTCTCTCCTCTCCTCAGAGTACCTCAGCATCCTGTTAAGACAGAAGAGTAAATTAACTATTATCTGCCTTCCTTTCCTTATCTCCGTTAAAGTTAAAAAAAAGAAGTAGAAATAGAGACGTTTCAGTAGTTTCTGCCTGTCCCTGCCATTCTTCTTGTTCAGTTGGAGCTTAGCCGCCTCTCTCTCTCTCTCTCAAAATAAATAAATAAATAAAACCACAAAGAATAAGAGAACAGGATAAGCCAAGTAAGGCAATTCAGAAAATAAATATATCTACAAACTGAAGATAGCACATATACCACGAACTGAGTGGTGTGCGGGCAAGAGCACTCAAGCGGCAAAATGCCGGGTTCTCTGGGATTTAAAAAGTGCTCCCTCTGCCATGAGGCTATGCCGGTTTCCGACGGCCATGCCTCCTGTATCAGTTGTCTTGGAGAGGCACACTTGCCACAGCAGTGCACTCACTGTGCCAGCCTAACCTCGAGAGCCCGCAAGGACCTCGAGAGATGCCTAAAAATGATTCTTTCAGGACGCCGGCACTGCTGATGCAGGGAGGAGATGGGCTCCCTCCCCTGAGGGTACCCCTCCTGTGAGGGAGAAACCTTCACCGGCCAGGTCCCTGCCTGTTGTTCCGCAGAAGCGGATAAGTGCAGGAGACAAACCGGGCACCTCCGACTCCTCTACCGGCTCTGCACCGGTCTCGGGCTCGAAGAAGCCGACCGGCACCGCACCGTGCTCCCGACCGGCCACGGCACCGGAGCGCCATTTAAAGGACTCTGCCCTGCCGGCACCGGCAGTTCTGAGGTCCTCCTCACCACGCTCAGCTGCAGCTCCCCCTCTCCCATCTCAGGAGCTGTCCTCAGCCTCGGCACTGGCAGATCTCCAGCCTGAATCAACAGCTCCCCTTGCTCCACAGGTCGCTGTCCCTTCAGCACCATCTTCTGTGTGTTCAGAGCTGCCTCCCCCGGCACCGAGGAAGGCAATCTCTAAATCCTGCAGGCGTGCATCTTCTCCTCTGCCTTCTCCTACAGCTTCACCCGGACCATCTTTTCTGCACCGTTCTCCTGCACCTCACTCCACCAGGGATCAAAACACTCGAGCCTGCAGGAGTTTGCCACCCTATTATCTCCATCGCAGAGAACCTGTTCCCTACCTAAGGAATTCTCGTTCGCGCTCTCCTTCACGATGTTCTCGCTCTCCTGTGCATTCACCACGCCGTGCATATTACGTCAGGCATGCTAGTGTCACCTCTTCACGACCCTCATCCCCACGGTATGTGGACCATCACTATAGACATTATGACAGACCCTATTATTATGTCTCAACTCGTCACGGCCACTCCCGCTCCCATCGGAGGTCTCCATGCTCCTGTCGCTCGGTTAGTCCATCTTCTCATCATGATCGATCGAGGCCGTGATCACCATCTCATGCTCCACCCCCTCCAAGAAGTCCAGATCCGCAGCAGAACCATTCGGACCCTGAGGAGGGACAGATTTTGAATGCAGAAACAGACATGCCTGTGAATGTGTGCTCTTCATCTCATGCACCAAATGATGCTGTGACCCCAGGTGATACCTCACCACCCTATGACCTTAAGGAATTCCAGGACCTTTTTAAGCCAGTGGCACAAAGCCAGGAGGTTCACCTGTCTGAAGCACAGGTGAAGCAGCATAAGCCACTGAAAAATCTGCATCCCCAGCAATGACGCAAGATTGCACTCCCAATTGATGAGGCCATTTTGGATGTGGCACACGAGATCTGGCAGACTCCCACAACGATCTCCCCTACTAGCAAAAGAGCAGAAAAGAGATATTTTGTTCCATCTAAAGACATGGATTTTCTCTTCAATCATCCTCAACCCAACTCCTTAATAGTGGATGCAGTCCACCATAAGAGCAAGGCTTCTCATTTCAAAACTGCACTCCCAGATAAGGACACAAGAAAGCTTGACTTCTTTGGACGCAAGATTTATTCATCATCGACCCTAATGCTTAGGATCACAAATTATGCTGCCCTTCTCTCGAATCACAATTTCGACAATTATGCCAAGCTACCTGACCTAATGCAGCACTTTCCAGATACTAAGAGACCTCTGCTGAAGGCGATTGTCCAGGAGGGATATTCTGCATGTAGGACATCACTCCAAATTGCCCTCGATGTCGCGGATACGGCAGCTCGAGCCATGGCAACAGGTATCGCCATGCGCAGAGCCTCTTGGTTAATGGCAGCAGGAGCACCAAAGGAGCTCTAGAACAAAGTCGAAGATCTCCCATTTGATCGTAAGAGATTATTTGCTACTTCAACTGATGACGTCCTGCATTCAGGTAAGGACTCACGCACCACTCTGCGGACTCTGGGGATGTATACCCCTCCCTTTAAGCGTAGGCGTTACTATCCATTTCAAAGGAGATATGACTATCCATTCCAGAAACAGCAGCGCGCTCCCGAGCAGTCTTGATTCCGACAGCGTCCGCAGCGCAAGCGCCAGCAGTTCAATTGTGCACCAGCCCGGGCTAATGCCGAACAGCAAATTTGACTCGTGTCGAGGACACAAACACATCTTCAGTGCTCACAGTAGAAAAACCCACCACCAGCCTTCTCTTTCACCACCGCCTCAAGCCATATTATCACCAGTGGCGTGACATCACCTCGGACCGCTGGGTCTTGGAAGTAATAAAGTCAGGTTTCACGATACCTTTCATCTCCATACCTACCACTACTCCACCCTCCCCGTCCCTCTTCAGGGATCCATCACACGAGACTCAGCTCCAGCAAGAGGTACATCATCTTCTTGCTATTGGAGCCATAGAACTAGTTCCCGAAACAGAGGGTTTTACTCCCGATATTTCCTCATCCCCCAAAAATCCGGCAAGCCTGGTACTCCCCTACAGCTCTCGATTCGAACGCCTTACTGGCTCCCTCTTCTCTCGGACCTCTTAACGAAGCAGAGCAGATCCCTTTACCATCCGAAATTGCTCACCCTCCATCTGACTGCATAGATGTTGGATGTTCAACACGTCGGAGACCCTTTGTTCAGATCAAGTGAGACGTGTTCTGCTCAATAGCAGAAGAGATTCCACAAGAAAAACATACCTTGCAAAGTGGTCTCGCTTTACGCACTGGTGTGACACTAAAGGGTTGTACCCTCTGTCTCACCATTGCAGGCTGTTCTGGACTATGTTTTGCACCTTCATATGTCAGGTATCTCCATACCATCACTTAAAGTTCATCTAGCAGCGATTACGGCGTTCTACCGCCTGATCGATGGCCAGTCGGTTTTCGCCCACCCCATTACAAAGAGGTTTCTCAAGAGCCTCCTCAATCTCAACCCTCCACGTAGACCTTCACCTCCTGCGTGGAACCTCGACCTCGTGCTAGATGCGTTGACACGGCCACCATTTGAGCCGCTTGCAACTACATCTCTTCAACTACTTACGACTAAGGTTGTTTTTCTTATTGCTATAATGTCCACATGCAGGGTGAGTGAGATAGCGGCTCTTACAGCATCTCCCCCATATACGATCTTTCATAAGAACTCAATGATTCTAAGGTTGCACCCGACCTTTCTCCCAAAAGTCTGCTCGGACTTCCACATTAACGAACCAGTCGTCTTGCCTTCTTTCTGTCCTAAACCGCACGCTTCTCCTCGAGGCTCTTTTGCATACGCTGGATGCTCGCCGAGCCCTCGCATTTTATATTGATAGAACTCATTATATTCGAAAGACAGACTGTCTTCTTCTTATATCTGTTGCAGATCGATTTAGAGGTCGTCCACCCTCTGCGCAGCGCATCTCGAAGTTGATTGTCACTTGTATTACCACCTGTTACAATCTGTGTAACAAATCCCTCCCACCACAACCTAGAGCACACTCCACCCATGCAATGGCTACCTCGACGGCCTTCCTGAAAGGAGTGCCTATGCGCGACATCTGCCGGGCAGCTACTTGGTCGTCAAACGTCACTTTCATGAAACATTACGCAATTCTGCAGCACTCCACCTCAGACTCCGCTGTAGCCTCGGCGGTGCTCCAACGCTGCCGTAACACAGCTCCCGTAGCGCAACCTTAGCTTGGACCACTGCTCCGGAGTCACCAGACGTGGAGCATCCACGGGGACTACCAGAAGAAGAAGAAGTTATTCAGCTTCGTGCAGTAACGATGGTTCTTCGAGGTGTGTTCCCGTGGGTGCTCCACGACCCGCCCTCCTCCCTGCTATGGAATCTTGTTTGTTTCTCTCGTTTCAGATGAGGCGGTGAGAGGAACTGAGGTGGGGGCTGGACTGCGCTCGGAGAGGAAAGGCGCAAACGGCCTCGAGCGCTCGCGCATGCGCGGTCCAGCCAAACACAGCTTTGGGAAGCCTCTGATTCATGGCGCCGGGGCGAGCCTGATACTAGACGTGGAGCACCCACGGGGACACACCTCGAAGAACCATCGTTACTGCACGAAGGTGAGTAACTTCTTCCTCTCTTCCATCAGCAGGTCCCTTATCTTGCCTTCCTAATGTGGGAGCCAGGTGCATCCCTGGGGCAGCTGGTGTTGGCTGTTTGGCCACTCTTGGGAGGGGTGGGTATGGGGGGTGGAGGGACTCAAGCCCCCACCCCTGCGCTCCCCAGGCTAATGCCCTATCCCTTAGGGCACTGCAGAACCCATCCCCCCTATCTTCCTTCCTTCACTCCTGCACTCCAAACCCCTTGGCCCAAGACCAGAGCCTGCACCCCAATTCACTACCCCAGCCTGGTGAAAGTGAATGAGATTCGGAGAGGAAGGGAAATGGAGTGGAACAAGGCAGGGCCTCAACAAAGGGGCAGGAAGGAAGCCGGGCCAGGGTGTTTGGGTTTGAGGTAGATCTTAATTAGCACTTACATTGAAAAAGTGCTCTTGTGTTTAAAAAGTTGGAGACCACTGTTCTAGAAGGAGGTAGGGGACAGACACAAACACATACAGCAGTCCTGCACATGTCACATGAGCCTGTCCACAGTCTCAGGGGGCAGCACCCACTTCCGGGGACATCTGGGCCTACTGACCATAGCACACATCGCCTTGCTCCAAGCACATCACCTACAACAGAGATGAGAACTGTGGGTATGTCTACACTACCCCGCTAGTTCGAACTAGCGGGGTAATGTATGCATACCGCACTTGCTAATGAAGCCCGGGATTTGAATTTCCCGGGCTTCATTAGCATAAGCGGGGAGCCGCCATTTTTAAATCCCCGCTGCTTCGAACCCCGTGTAGCGCGGCTACACGGGGCTCGAACTAGGTAGTTCGGACTAGGGTCCTATTCCGAACTACCGTTACTCCTCGTGAAACGAGGTGTACCGGTAGTTCGGAATACGCACCCTAGTCCGAACTACCTAGTTCGAGCCCCGTGTAGCCGCGCTACACGGGGTTCGAAGCAGCGGGGATTTAAAAATGGCGGCTCCCCGCTTATGCTAATGAAGCCCGGGAAATTCAAATCCCGGGCTTCATTAGCAAGTGCGGTATGCATACATTACCCTCCTAGTTCGAACTAGGAGGGTAGTGTAGACATACCCTGTCACTCGGCGCTCATATGGGGGCTAGGCTTCAGGCATTGTGTCCCTTGGGATGACTGACCATGTCTCTTTATTCTCCACTACCAGACTAGCTGCGAGAGGAGGGTGGTCAACACCACCTGAGACAGCCTCCAGAACTTGATACATCCTCAGGCGATACTATCCCATGGATAAGTTCCAAGTGGCAGCACCTGGCGGCACTCCAAGACTTGGAGCAAACAATCCACAACTGAATCCAGGAGGACCTGCAGCTGCATCAGGAGAGCTGGCGGGAGCTGCTTGGACAGGGCTGCTCCATATGTGGGGATGTGAACTCCCTTGTCCTGAGCATGATGCCTCCTCCTGCTCCAGTCTCTGCTCCTCCTCCCACTCATTCTCTCACTCCCACTCCCACTTCTCCCTCAACATTCTCCCCACTGCCCCCCGGTGGACACCAAGGTCCCCGAACCCATGGCAGTGGGATCTGAAGAGCCCTGCACAACTCTGAGCCCCAGCCCTGACCCTCTCCTCACCTCTCCTCCCCCTTCCAGATTCCTCCTCCAAGGTTCTCACTACCCTCCTTCTTCCACCCTCTCTCGTCCCTTCTCCCCTGTTTTTTCCCCAGTCTCTTCCCAGTTTCTTTGACCCCACATAGAAAATACAGAGGTTTCAGTTTTTCAAAAACAAATGTGTCCTTTATTTTTTCATCATGAAAGGGGACTAGGGCGAAATGGAGGGTAAGTGGAGGGACAGCAGTGAGGGGTGAAGCAGAAGCTCCCAGTGGGGTGGACCGGGGAGAGTGTCACTGGTCCCTCAGGGAGAAGCTCTCCCTTAGGGCCTTCCAGATGCACACAGCCCACCATGGGTCTGCCGGTTGGCAGCCATGCATGGCTGCTCATAGGCCCTGCCTATGCAGTCAGCCTCTGCCCCCCATCCTGGCAGGAATGCCTCCCCCTTCGTCTTGCACACATTGGCAACTTGCTGCCTGTCTACACTGGCGGGGAGTTCTTGCGCAAGAACACTGACATTCTAATGTAAGAAATCAGTGCTGCTTGCGCAAGAGCTATGATGCTCCCACTCAGGAATAAGACTTCTTGCCCAAGTGTTCTTGTGCAAGAGGCCAGTGTAGACAGTCAACATGAATTTCTTGCACAAGAAAGCCCGATGGCTAAAATGGCCATCGGAGCTTTCTTGCTCAAGAGAGCGTCTACACTGGCACGGATGCTTTTGCGCAAAAGCGCATCTCTTGCATAAAAGCACATGCCAGTGTAGACGCTCTCTTGCGCAAATACTTTAACGCAAAAACTCTTGCGTTAAAAGTATTTGCACAAAATTTTGCCAATGTAGACGTAGCCATTGTGCAGAACACAACATACAGCCACCATGTGTGGAATGTTATGCTCCCTGAGGTCCAGGCAAATGAGGAGGCATCTAAAGCGCACCTTCAAGCAGCTGAAAGTGGAGGCCCTGCTTAGCCTTGCATTGTATAGTTCTCTGGAAGGATTGAGGGGGCTAGTGCAGGGCTGCAGGGGATAGGCCACATCCCCCACCAGGCAGACAGGCATTTCCATGTCCCTGACCCTGCTGGTGCGGTCGGAGAAGAAAGTACCAGCATGCAGCGTATGCTCTGAAACGCATGTGTGTTGTGTACCTTCCTCGACCACCCGACATATGCGTCGGTGAACTATCTCCAGTGGTCCAGCACAGCCACCGAAAAGTATCCCTTCCGGTTAATGTACATTGATGCCTGGTGGTCTGGGGCCCAGATGGGGATGTGATCCCATCGATAGCCACCCCCCCCCCAAGCAGTTGGGGAAGCCCATGATGACGTCCACGTCTCCAAGGCAGATGACTGCGCAGCAGGGTGGTGTTGATACCCCTGAACACCCTGCAGGAGACTAACAGAATCACAGGGGTGCCCTGGCCCCGGAGAGTACCCCCAGACCCGTTCCTAGTCCCCCTCCCTCCCACTCACCAGGAGCAACCCCCTCCAATCACCCCAACCCCTAGCAGGGCTTTGTGAGGGTGGGATTGAACAAACCCTCCCAGAGAGGGAGCTTGCACCACCCCACCACACCTCCTTTCCCTAAGGAAGCCCATTCTGTCCTTCCACCCTCATCCCCCTTCTGGGACAATAGCCCAAGAATTCCATACCTGCATAACCAGGGCCTCCCACGGATCGACAGCTATCTGGCATGGAGAGCTTCCAGAGGGCAATGGCAATACGCTTCTGGAGGGGGATGGCAGGTCTCATGTGCGTGTCCTGTCACCTCAGGGCAGGGGTGAGCCATTCACAGAGCTCAAGGAAGGTGACCTTTTTCATTCTAACATTCCAGAGCCATTGCTGGTCTCCCCAGTGCTCCAAAACAATGTGGTCCCACCAGTCTGCACTGGTGTGCAGATGCCAGATGCAGTGGGGCAGTGTCCAGGACAGGATTCAGCTACAGGAGGTGTGCCCGCACAGATCCGAGGAAGGTTCCCAACAAGGACTGGGGGTTGGGTTCCTGCAGAGCCTGGAAGGCTGCATGCAGAAACTGCTGCATGACTTGCAAAAGCTGCAAGAGCTAAAGACTGCCCAGAGGCAACTCTGGCTCCATAGTGCATAGTACTGTGGTGTCCAAAAGCTAGGCAACCAGAGCAAGAAGAGAAAATGCTTTGCTGTCCCTCAGGGTATGTCTACACTACCCTCCTAGTTCGAACTAGGGGGGGTAATGTAGTCATACGGAGTTGCAAATGAAGCCCGGGATTTGAATTTCCCGGGCTTCATTTGCATAAAGCCGGCCGGCGCCATTTTTAAATGCCCGCTAGGTCGGACCCCGTGCCGCGCGGCTACACGCGGCATGGACTAGCTAGTTCGGATTAGGATTCCACGAGGCGTACAGCTAGTTCGGATTAGGAAGCCTAATCCAAACTAGCTAGTCCATGCCGCGTGTAGCCGCGCGGCATGGGGTCCGACCTAGCCGGCATTTAAAAATGGCGCCGGCCGGCTTTATGCAAATGAAGCCCGGAAAATTCAAATCCTGGGCTTCATTTGCAACTCCGTATGACTACATTACCCTCCCCCCTAGTTTGAACTAGGGGGGTAGTGTAGACATACCCTCAGAGAGGTAGACAAGCAAGCAGGAAATGGTGAATGGGAGTACGGGTGAAGGAGTTTGGAGCGCAGGTGGTATTCTCTTCGATCCTTCCTGTCAAAGGTAGGGGCCCGGGCAGAGAGAGGTGCATCCTGGAGGTGAATGCCTGGCTGCGACGATGGTGTCGCCAGGAGGGATTCGGCTTCCTTGATCACGGGGTGCTCTTCCAGGAGGGACTGCTTGGTGGAGATGGAGTTCACCTTTCCAGGAGCGGGAAGGCCTTGTTTGGACACGGACTGGCTAACCTTGTGAGGAGGGCTTTAAACTAGGTTCGACGGGGGCAGGTGAGCAAAGCCCACAGGTAAGTGCTGCATGTGCGGGACTGGGAGATGGGTTGGAAATGGGGGGACTACGGCCTATAATGGCAAGGAGAAAGGAGGGTCAGGGCACAACAGGGAGGCAAGATCAAATCAGTATCTTAGATGCCTATATACAAATGCGAGATGATTGGAATGTTGGTATGGAAGGGTACGGCTTGCTCAGGAAGGACAGACAGGGAAAAAAGGGAGGAGGGGTTGCCTTGTATATTAAAAATGTACACACTTGGACTGAAGTGGAGATGAACGTAGGAGATAGCCGTGTAGAGAGTCTCTGGGTTAAGCTAAAAGGAGTAAAAAACGAGGGTGATATCATGCTAGGAGTCTACTACAGGCCACCTAGCCAGGTGGAAGAGGTGGATGAGGCCTTTTTTAAACAATTAAGGCCTCATCTATCCAAAGCCCAAGATTTGGTGGTGATGGGGGACTTCAACTATCCAGACATATGTTGGGAAACTAACACAGCGAGGCACAGGCTATCCAATAAGTTTCTGGACTGCATTGGAGACAACTTTCTGTTTCAGAAGGTTGAAAAAGCTACAAGAGGAGAAGCTGTTCTGGATTTGGTTTTAACAAATAGGGAGGAACTAGTTGAGAACTTGAAAGTGGAAGACAGTATAGGGGACAGTGACCATGAAATAATAGAGTTCATGATCTTAAGGAAAGGTAGAAGGGAGACCAGCACAATTGAGGTAATGGATTTCAGGAAGGCAGATTTTCATAAGCTCAGAGAACTTGTAGGTAAGGTCCCATGGGAAGCAAGACTGAAGGGAAAAACAACTGAGGAGAGTTGGAAGTATTTCAAAGGGACATTGTTAAGGGCCCAAAAGCAAACAATTCCGCTGTGTAGGAAAGATAGAAAATATGGCAAAAGACCAGCTTGGCTTAACAAGGAGATCTTGCATGATCTCAAAATAAAAAAGGAGTCATATAAAAAATGGAAACTAGGACAACTAACAAAGGATGAATATAAGCAAGCAACACGGGAATGCAGGGGCAAGATTAGAAAGGCAAAGGCACAAATTGAGATCAAACTAGCTACACGCATAAAGGGAAACAAGAAGACCTTTTATAAATAGATTAAAAAGCAAGAGGAAGACCAAGGACAGGGTAGGCCCACTGCTTAGTGAGGAGGGAGAAGCAGTAACAGGAAACTTGGAAATGGCGGAGATTCTCAATGACTTCTTTGTTTCGGTCTTCACCGAGAAGTCTGGAGGTGTGCCTAACGTAGTGAATACAAGCAGAGAGAGGGTAAGTTTAGAAGATAGGATACACAAAGAACTAGTTAAAAATCACTTAGGAAAGTTAGATGTCAGCAAGTCACCAGGTCCTGATGAGATGCATCCCAGGATACTCAAGGAGCTGATAGAGGAGGTATCTGAGCCTTTAGCTATGATCTTTGAAAAATCATGGCAGACAGGGGAGATTCCAGAAGACTGGAAAAGGGCAAATATTGTACCCATCTATAAAAAGGGGAATAAGAACAACCCAGGAAACTACAGACCGGTCAGTTTAACGTCTGTCCCAGGGAAGATAATGGAGCAGGTAATTAAGGAAATCATATGCAAACACTTGGAAGGTAATAAAGTGATAGGGAATAGCCAGCATGGGTTTGTGAAGAACAAGTCATGCCAAACTAATCTGATAGCTTTCTTTGATAAGATAACGAGCCTTGTGGATAAGGGAGAAGCGGTGGATGTCATATACCTAGACTTTAGTAAGGCATTTGATACAGTCTCGCATGATATTCTTATTGATAAACTAGGCAAATATAACTTAGATAGGGCCACGATAAGGTGGGTGCATAATTGGCTGGATAACCGTAGTCAGAGAGTTGTTGTTAACGGTTCTAAATCCTGCTGGAAAGGGATAGCAAGTGGAGTTCCTCAAGGGTCTGTTTTGGGACCCGTACTGTTCAATATCTTCATCAATGATGTAGATATTGGGATAGAGAGTACGCTTATTATGTTTGCAGATGATACCAAACTGGGTGGGGTTGCAACTTCTTTGGAGGATAGGGACATAATTCAAAATGACCTTAGCAAGTTAGAGAAATGGTCAGAGGTAAACAGGATGAGGTTTAATAAAGAGAAATGCAAAGTGCTCCACTTAGGAAGGAACAATCAGTTCCATACATACAAGATGGGAAGCGACTGTCTAGGAAGGAGCATGGCGGAAAGGGATCTAGGGGTCATAGTGGACCACAAGTTGAATATGAGTCAACAGTGTGATGCTGTTGCAAAAAAAGCAAATATGATTTTAGGTTGTATCAACAGGTGTGTTGTAAGCAAAACTCGTGAAGTCATTCTGCCACTCTACTCTGCACTAGTTAGGCCTCAGCTGGAGTACTGTGTCCATTTCTGGGCGCCACATTTCAAGAAAGATGTGGAGAAATTGGAAAGGGTACAGAGAAGAGCGACAAGAATGATTAAAGGTTTCGAGAACATGACCTATGAAGCCAGGCTTCATGAACTGGGCTTGTTTAGTTTGGAAAAAAGAAGATTAAGAGGGGACATGATAGCGGTTTTCAAATATCTAAAAGGGTGTCACAAGGAGGAAGGAGAAAATTTGTTCCTCTTGATTTCTGAGGATAGGACAAGGAGTAATGGGCTTAAAGTGCAGCAGGGGAGGTTTAGATTGGACATTAGGAAAAAATTCCTAACTGTCAGGGTGGTCAAATATTGAAATAAATTGCCAAGGGAGGTGGTGGAATCTCCCTCTCTGGAGATATTTAAGAACAGGTTAGATAGACATCTGTCAGGGATGGTGTAGACGGAGCGTGGTCCTGCCTTGAGAGCGGGGGGCTGGACTCGATGACCTCTTGAGGTCCCTTCCAGTCCTATTATTCTATGATTCTATGAAAACCTGAGAAACAGCTGTCCAGGGGTTCCTTTTAAGCACTAGCTTCAGATTGTGTGGCTGCTGCTTGAGGCTAAGTAACTACTGACCTGATGCCCTGCCTGAACTAGTTCCAGGTGGCCTTAAATGTGATTCAGCATCCAATCAGTACAGCTGCGCTATTTTGAAATAAGCTATTCTGGAAAATCTCTTCTGGAATAGCTTATTCTGAAATAACTGTGCAGCGTAGACATGCCAAGGTGATCTCCACACCGCAGTACAATCAGTGGCCTGTGCTCTCTGCTAGAAACGTGAGATAAGGGATTTTCTCAATGGTCTTCCTGTCACAGACTTCCAGTATTAGATTGGACTATCGTTTAAGGTTTGGTCTCAAGGGGAGTTTTTCCACTGATTAAAAAACAAACAGTGGATAAGAAACTTAATTATCTTGTGCTTCAGTTTCTCGATCTGAGAAAAGGGATAATAGTAATACTTGCCTGCCTCTCAGGATTTTGTGTAAATAAATTGGTTTTAGTTATGTGTTTTGATGTCATCAACTTGCACTTTGAGAAGTGTTTTTTACAATTTCAAAATCTTTCTGAATTATTCATGCAGTAGCCACTGCTCCTGGATTACAGGATAATTTCAATTTGGGACTTTATAGAGTGACTCCTCCTCCCATTGTGTGATGCTGGAGCAATTTGCCCACATTTAGTGCTTTTAATTAGGTACCTTCAGCATGTCTGGCACATGGTACAAAACATGCACTATTTTGTTGAGAAAGAAATGGCAGATAAGTAGGGGGAGAGTTAAAAAATAATTTGCTTGGGTTCAGGGATTTGGCTGAAAGAGGACATGCACACAGTGAGCAGGGACACAGGATGCTCAGGGAGGAGATGAAAGGGAGACAGTGGGAAAAGGCTGGGAAGCTATTGCCTCCCCAAGTGAAAGCTTCACCAACTGCCCATGTATAATTTGCCTCATGCCCACAAAATATCCCAGGGATGTGCGTGGCAGGGGGAGACAAGAACTGCCTGTGTAACTGTAGCCTAGTGGCAACCTTTTGAAACCAAAGAGTCAAACTACATCAAAATTCAGAACAAGTGGTCAACAAAGTGCCGTATAAGAAGGCCCATTTCCATGACTGAAAATATACAACTTAATATTGTTTACATGATGATTAAAAATAGCATAACTGAAATGTACTCACAGACTTCATTTAATGGGACTTCACATTTCTTTGAAGTTACAACACAACTGGTCAAATCTAGCTTCATGCCCACATTCTCTCAATCTTATGGCAGGGGGCTAGGGATGTAGGGGTGAGGGAGTCAGGCTTGGAGTGTATGAGGGACTCAGGGCAGGGTTGTTGGGTATATGATGGACTCAAGGCACAGGGTTGGGGTGAGAGGGACTCAGAAGAGTTATGGCAGGGGGCTGGGGATGTGGGGGTGGAGCCAGGGTTGGGGTGTTTGGGAAGTGCAGAAGGCAGGGCAGGGTGCTGGGGGTGGGAAATTAAAGATGGAGGGGACCACTGGGGCTAGATTACTTTACCTAGCCCGTGCTGGGCTGCTGCACCCAGACAGCAGTGACTGAACAAGGGACCAAGCCAGGATCACCGCAGCCATACCGTGGCCTCCTCTTGGAACCGTGCCACTTAAGGAGGGAAGACCGCCACCAGCCTTTCCTGTGACCAGATGGGGGGGCTGGACCACAGAGCCTACCCCAGAATCAGGGCAGGGGACAGGACACTGTGTTCAGATGTGGGCTGGGCTTGGGGCCTTGTTGGCTAGGCAACCGCAGGAACAGCTGCACTACAGCTTCGGCCCCAGCTCCAGCACATGGAGCAAGCCACCTGCCATACAGCTCCACCCTGGGAGCAGCTAGGCAGCCATCACGTGACTCACCCCTGGGAAAGAACTGAACTGAGGTCTGGCCGCTCCCAGGTTCGGTCTGCGTGGCAGAGCTGGGGCCATGGTGCGGCTGCTCCTGGGGCTGCACTGCGGCCTTGGCCACTGGAAAAGCTACAATGTGACACACAAGGAAAAGCTCCAGCTCTGACACACAAAGCATCCAAATATGCTAAAAGAGCCATATTTGGCTCCTGAGCCTTAGGTTGCCTACTACCACTGGCTTAGGGCTTCACCTTCAGGGTAGCCTGTCTGTCCTGGATAACCTTAAAAAACACCCACTAGTCCGGTAGCACTTTATAAGACTAGTAAACCATGTACATGGTATCAAGTGCTTTCGTGGGCACAGCCCAGCTCTTCAGATGACTGGTGTTTTGAGTTTAGGAATGTGCAGACCCAAAATAAATGGGGGGAAAAAGAGGGGAGTTAAAAAAGGAGGGGATGGCGGGAAATCACGAAGCACCTGAAGATTGGGTAGTTAAAACGAAACAGCTAAGAATAAAACATTCCCCATATCAGTTTTGCTTGTGAGACACTTTTCGACACAGTGTCTTCAACTTGCTCGGAAATTCGTGAAAGTCCTGCTGTCCGTTCTACAAACCACAGCAACTCAGTTTACCTACAGATCAGCTCGAGACATTGTTACAAAACGAGCACTGCTCATTATATCTCAGGAGATGATTTTCTGAAGATCTAGCCCTGTAGGCAATGTCCATCATAGAAGAAGTTGAGATGTTTGCACCCTGGGCTATTCGAACACTGGGACCAGCTGTATACTGGTAAGTGGCTATCTGGAGTGTGTGTTTGTGTGTGGGGGAGTTATGTGCTGTGTGCTGAGCTTCTGTTCGGTTGGTATGTTTGTTTGTTTGTTTGAAGGAGCTTCTAAAAGTTTTGAAATCTAGAAGCCTCTGTTAATTGGCTGAGCCTCAGTCAGGGGGAGGGACTACCAGAGCTATATAAGCTTGTGACTCAGCGACCAGGGAGAGCGTGAACAGGAACAGCTAACAGGAGAGTTTGGAGAGTGAGTTTAGAGGGGGAGGTTAGAGGGCACTAGTGACTTCTGACCTTCTTTAAAACATAGCTCTTAGAATAATCTATACTCCAGGGGCTCGTCTACACTGGTCCCTTTTCCGAAAGGGGCATGCTAATTTCACAGGTCGTAATAGGGAAATCCGCGGGGGATTTAAATATCCCCCGCGGTATTTAAATAAAAATGTCCGCCGCTTTTTTCCGGCTTTTAGAAAAGCCGGAAAAGAGCGTCTACACTGGCCCCGATCCTCCGGAAAAAAGCCCTTTTCCGGAGGATCTCTTATTCCTACTTTGAGAATAAGTAGGAATAAGAAATCCTCCGGAAAAGGGCTTTTTTCCGGAGGATCGGGGCCAGTGTAGACGCTCTTTTCCGGCTTTTCTAAAAGCCGGAAAAAAGCGGCGGACATTTTTATTTAAATGCCGCGGGGGATATTTAAATCCCCCGCGGATTTCCCTATTACGACCTGTGAAATTAGCATGCCCCTTTCGGAAAAGGGGCCAGTGTAGACATAGCCCAGAGGTTTAAAAAGAATCCCAGTTTATACTTAAACTCATTCATTAGAAAAATGGAGACAGAAGCCCAGCAGCAGAGTGGGGGCTATCCTGTTTATTGTATCGAATGTAACATATATGATTACCTGCCCTGTGGGCGGGTGGCGTATGTGTGCAAGGAGCTCCTGACCCTCAGAGACCGAGTTCGGGCTTTGGAGGCCAGGGTGGCTAAACTGGAGGAGCTAAGGGAGGTAGAGAGCTATGTTGATGAGACTTTCTGGTACACTGTAGTACAGTCCCACCTCCAGGCTGAGAGCCCTAGTGCTCTTAAGGAGGATGAAAGTCTCAAGGGAACAGAGCATTCAATGGGAGCAGAGAGAAACCATCCCATAGTTGAGACCCTCCTCCCAGTGGATGTTGCGGTATCCTCTCACACTGAGGATACCTCTGAGGGGGAGGGAATGCCAGTTAGGAAGAGGCAGGTGTTAGTAGTGGGTGATTCGATCGTTAGAAACATAGATAGTTGGGTTTGTGATGACCAGGAGAACCGTATGGTCACTTGCCTGCCTGGTGGCAAGGTTGCAGATCTCTCGAGCCATCTAGATAGACTTATGTGTAGTGCTGGGGAGGAGCCGGTGGTCGTGGTACATGTAGGTACCAATGACATAGGGAAGGGTAGGAGAGATGTCCTGGAGGCCAAATTTAGGTTGCTAGGAAAGAGACTGAAATCCAGGAAGTCTATAGTGGCATTCTCGGAAATGCTTCCAGTTCCACGCGCAGGGCCAGGTAGGCAGGCAGAGCTTCGGAATCTCAATGCGTGGATGAGACAATGGTGTAGGGAAGAGGGGTTTAGAGTTATTAGGAACTGGGGACACTTTTGGGAGGGGGGAGCCTATACAGGAAGGATATGGTACAAGAAATGGTTACGATTCCGTTTTTCCCCCAATTACTTGAAGTACCTCAGAAATGTGTGAAAAACCTTCCCCACGTCCTGGAGAATACAACAACGCATTTCAGCTACAAGGTAGGTTGGAACTTGCTTACACAGAGCAAAATGCAGTAGTTCATTCGCACTGACAAGATGACTTTCACAAGCTCGTGCTCCATTTTGCTGCATGATCCCTCTTTTGAAAACCGTTTTCAGCAAGACCAATCGTGTTTATAACTGTGGTCTTTAGAAAACGGATGAACTGCGTATAACATTCCCCATATCAGTTTTGCTTGCGAGACACTTTTCGACACAGTGTCTTCAACTTGCTCGGAAATTTGTGAAAGTCCTGCCGTCCATTCTACAAACTGCAGCAACTCAGTTTACCTACAGATCAGCTCGAGATATTGTTACAAGAAGAGCACTGCTCATTATATCTCAGGAGACGATTTTCTGAAGATCTAGCCCTGTAGGCAATGTTCATCATAGAAGAAGTTGAGATGTTTGCACCCTGGGCCATTCGAACACTGGGACCAGCTGTATACTGGTAAGTGGCTGGACTCACGTAGTGCTTGTGACAACTTTCCTCTCAGCGAGAATGAAAACTTTAGTTTTTGTCTCTATATGAAGGTGCCAAATGAATCATGTGGTTGAACAGAGTTGTTGCGGTTTCTGCAGCAACTGGCACGTTCTTCACACCTTTTCGAGGCAATACAAGAAATGGCGTGAAAAATCCTCTCGTAATCAAAAGTGCTCTAGAGGAACGTTGAATGAAGTGTTTCTAGCTAGTCACAGTTTCTTACGTCCCATATAGGCAAACTCTGTAGAGTTTGCTGAACTTGTCTCCTGATGAGGGCTCATGCAGATCTTTTGAAAGCTTTCTGTTCCGGAAAAATGACAGCTTTCATTTTTCCCCATGTATGACAGTCCCACCCAAAAGATGTAGTTGAACAGAGCTGTTGCTTTCTCTAGACCATGTGGAAGGCTTTTCACACATTTCTGAGGAAATACCAGAAACGTCGAGAGAAAGCGTCTCATAAGCGAAACAGAGCTAGAGAAATGTTGTATACAGCTGGTCACAGCGTTCAAATGGCCCAGGGTGCAAACATCTCAGCTACAGCTAAAAATCAATTCAAACCAACTTCTTCTATGAGGGACATTGCCTACAGGGCTAGATCTTCAGAAAATCGTCTCCTGAAATATAATGAGCAGTGTTCTTCCTGTAACAATGTCTCGAGTTGATCTGTAGGTAACCAACCTTGGAACCTTCCCTTGCAACAAACCCTGTTGCCAGCTTTGTCCACATATTTACTCCGCTGACACCATTATTGGACCTAACCAATTCAGTTATAAGATCAAGAACACATATTCCTGCTCGTCCAGAAATATAATTTATGCTATCATGTGCCGAAAGTGTCCGTCTGCTATGTACATTGGACAAACGTCTCAGACACTTTGCCAAAGTATCAATGCCCACAAAACATATTAGACAGGATCACAAAAAAAAAGTTTCTTGCCATTTCAACCAGAAAGGGCATTGTCTCAACGACTTGATTACCTGCATCCTGCTTCAAAGACATTTCAACACCAGACTTAAAAGAGAATCCTCTGAACTGTCATTCATGCTTAAATTTGATACTTTACACCTAGGTCTAAACAAAAACATTAATTACCTTACCCATTACAAAGATAGCTTCCCCAATTATCACCTCTAATATCATTAGCTCACAGACATTTACCTCCCCCCCTCATCCTCCTTCTGTTCTGAAATTTGATTTGTCCTTTTCATATTGATGAACCAGAGGTTTGAAGATTGTCTAGGAGTGGCTTTTTTGTGGCAAGGGACTGGGGCTGCAAAGGAGGAAAGCCCGAGACCTAAATGTACTTAACCAATTACAAACTTTATTGACTACAATTTGATTATATTATGTCTTTGATTTGTTTAAGACAACGTAGCATGCAAATAAAACATAAATTAAAGATATTAGTTCGCCTATTCACTTAACAACCCCTCAATTCTACTCCTAGTTCTTATTTAGACCTAGGTGTGGTACCATTATACAATATGGTTAATACAATACAACTAACTATTGCTAAGCTGACAAATAATATATTAAGCAATTCTTACAAGCCGAGTAACAATTACGATGCACAGACACAAAACAAGACTTAGCATGCTCCGGATTCGTACACCCTTTTGTGATTCGGTGGGTGGGAGGCAGCCTTGGGTGATCAACCCCTCAGACAGGCTGGACGATACGTGCCTTCTATTTTTTGATACGGAACCTCCCCGAGCTTAGGGCTCAGGGTGCTTTATACTATAATTTTGACATCCGGTACCATATTAGGGTTCTTTCCTGTTTGATAAGAAATCTGCCTGAAGGCATTGTGGAGCCTGATGCAGGCATGACTGGCACACATGAAAGCTAGCTATGTTTTTTCTTTCCCTGTTCAGGTGCTTTGTTAACTGGTGTATTATGACAGCTCATTTCCCTTATTCCTATATTGTCCTGTTTTTAGTGCTCATTAACCTAACTCTTTTCCCTGCTCTTATCTTCCTGGCCTAGGTGCTTGCCAAGTTCAGTTCTGTTTACTGAGAACTGTGCTGAGCACCTGAGGGAATTCAAGCTCTGTCTCTGGATCTGCCTCAGCAGCCTGTGTTTTTCTTGTGAGGGGCTTTTGTGTGGAAGTATGGGCAATACGTGCGAGGCTGTGGTCAAAAGGACCTGCTACATGACACATATGTGTTCATTTTTTTGATTGTATCCTTTGGTATATATGGTTGTGCCAATTTTCTTCCACTATTTGATCTGAGGAAGTGGGTCTGGCCCACGAAAGCTCATCACCTAATAAACCATCTTGTTAGTCTTTAAAGTTCTACATAGTCCTGGTTTTTGTTTCAGCTACACCAGGCTAACACGGCTACATTTCTATCACTATGTACATCTAGACAGCAGTGCTATTTTGGGATACTTCTGCTATCCCAAAATAGTGTTTTCCGCATATTGACAGCATATCCATTATTTTGAAATAGCTTTTGAAATAACAGGGGTGCTATTCTGATGTCCCTGTAAACCTCATTCCATGAGGATTAAGAGATATTTCGAAATAGTGTTCTATTTCAAAGTTTGGTACTGTGTAGATAGCACCAAATTTCAAAATAAGCTATTTCAAAATTAACTTGAAATAAGCTACACAATTTGTGTAACTCTGTAAGGCGCCCCGTCCCGGAAGGAGAGGGGAGAGGGGGAAAACCCCCCCTTTAACCGTCCTATTGCTGGGCACGCCCCTCCTATCTCTCAAGGGTTTTGTAATCCTCACTAGTCTCACCGTGCTATGCCACGCACGGATTACACCGCCGCCTATTCAGCGGCCACACACTCGGGGAAGGGGGAGAGAAAGGGGGTCCGGGCCCGCCCTCGCTCCGGACCCCAACCCAGGGCCCTAGAGTCAGGACACTGGTCCTCACTCACAACGGGGGGGGATCTGCGAACCCTAAACTCCCCCGCTCACGGGTTCCGCGGCCCCGCCCTGGGCTACGTCTTTCTCTCCCCAGTCCGTCCTTCCCTTATCCTCGGCCCCCTGGGTTTTACCGCACCCAGGGCCGCCAGTACCCGGTCTCCCCCGGCTCCTCTGAGGCTGCTCCATCTCTCCGCTCGCCTCCCCCCACAGGGCAGGCGGTGGCTACTTTTAAATCCCCCGCCCGACACAGGCCGATGACGTCTCGCCCTGCGTCATCCGCAGGCGCCGCGTCCCTCCGTCACGCTGGTGACGTCACGCTCGGTGTGGGGCTGGGCGGGCGCCGATTCTCCCTGGTGCTCGGGCCGGCCGGCCCTAACAGCGTCTTTCCGGGTTTGGGGCGCCCCCGGGCCGCGGCCGTCTCCGGGAATGGCGGGGCTGCCCCACCACACACCTTCCCCCTCAAGTCAGGGTCTCTCCTTACCGTCTCACCCCCCGGTGGCTCGGATATTCGTGACAGACAGTCCACATTTCCGTTCGCGGTTCCTGCCCGGTGTATCACCTGAAATTGATACGGTTGTAGGCTGAGGTACCATTGCAATATTCGTGGGTTTGTCTCTTTCATCGTCTGCATCCACTGGAGTGGAGCGTGATCAGTCACCACGGTAAATTTCCCCCCAAAAGAAAATATCGTAGTGAGTCAATTGCCCATTTCAGGGCCAGGGCCTCCTTCTCTATTGTCGCGTACCCCTTTTCCCGGGGAAAAAGTTTGCGGCTCAGATATAAGATAGGGTGGCCCTCGCCCCCCTCCTCCTGTGTCAGGACGGCCCCTAGTCCGGCCTCTGATGCGTCAGTCTGTAAGATAAAAGGTTTGTCAAAGTTTGGCTGCGCCAGCACCGGCGCGCATACCAACCACCTTTCAGCTCCTGGAAGGCTGCCTCACACGCCGGTGTCCACTTTACTTTTTCGGGCTGTCTTTTCCGGGTGAGATCTGTGAGGGGGGCTGCTAATGATGAAAAGTTAGCTATTAACCGCCTATAGTACCCCGCCAGGCTGAGGAATTGTCTTACCCTTCTTTTCGTGGTGGGGGTGGGGTATTCACGTACGGCCCGCACCTTATCTACCAAGGGCCTAAGTTTCCCCTTCCCCACTGTGCACCCCAGGTATGAGACCTCTGTTTTTCCGAACTGGCATTTTTTGGGGTTGGCCGTTAGGCCCGCCTGCCTTAGGGCTTCCAGTATCGCTGCCAGGTGCTCCAGGTGTTCTTCCCAGGAGTTGCTGAATACTATGATGTCATCAATATAGGCGGCTGCATAGTTCTGATGGTTTCTCAAAATGCGATTCATAAGTCTCTGAAATGTCGCGGCTGCCCCGTGTAATCCGAACAGCATATTCCTGAACTGGTACAACCCAAAGGTGGTAGCGAACACTTTCTTTGCTTGTGCCTCTGCTGCCAACGGGATCTGCCAATAGCCTTTCGTCAGGTCTAGGGTTGACAGATAGGCGGCTCCTCCTAGGTGGTCCAACAATTCGTCTATCTGAGGCATGGGGTATGCGTCGAAGCGTGAGATGGCATTCACCTTCCTAAAGTCTATACAAAATCTAGTGGAACCATCGGGTTTGGGTACCAAGACAATAGGGCTCCGCCACTCACTGTGGGACTCTTGTATCACTCCCCACTCCAGCATAGCTTGGAGCTCTTCTTTTACAGTGCCCCACAGCTTCCGGGGAAGCGGGCGCATATTATCCCGTACTACTTTACGGAATATTATCCCGTACTACTCCATCCTAATCTCATGTTGCACCAGGGTGGTCTGCCCAGGGCGGCTCGTCAGCACCTCCCTGAACCCTTCCAGAAGGCCCTGTAACTGGTCCCGCTGTGGGCGGGAGAGGTCCTCTCCGACCTTTATCCTGTCGATCCTGACCTCTGGCTCTCCCCACGGGCCGAACTCGATGTCGGTTGGCCGGGGGTCTACTAGGAGAGCCTCCCGGGGGTTCCATTTCTTTAGTAAATTAACATGATAAATTTGCGTTTCTCCCCGGTTCCTATTTACTCATACCTCATAGTCTACGGGCCCCACCTTCCTCACTACCCGGAAGGGGCTTTGCCAGTGGGCTAGCAGTTTCGATTCCCCACTGGGCAGTAGTAAGAGGACCTGGTCACCTGACTCGAATTCCCGCACCTGGGCCTTTCTATCGTAATTTTCCTTCTGCCGGTCCTGTGACCTCTTCAGGTTCCCTTGGGCCCATTCCGCCAGCTCACGCAGGGTTTTCTTCAGTTTGCTCACGTACTGGGCCGTCCCAAGCGCGGTGGAGGTGGTGGCCTCCCAGCCTTCCCTTACCAGGTCTAGGATGCCTCGGGGTTGCCATCCGTACAGTAGCTCAAACGGAGAGTATCCTAAGGACGACTGGGGAACTTCCTGCACCGCAAACATCAAGGCTGGGAGCAGCTTGTCCCACTCGCGAGGGTCGTCCTGTGCGAATTTCCTCAGCATCCCCTTTAGGGTACGATTAAAACGTTCCACTAGTCCATCGGTTTGCGGGTGGTATACAGATGTTCGAATCTTTCTGATCTGCAACACCTTACACAAGTCCACCATTACTTTGGACGTTAAATTTGTCCCTTGGTCTGTTAGTAATTCTTTGGGCAACCCCACCCATGAAAACAATTTTACCAGTGCCTCCGCTATTACAGGGGCTGTGGCCTTCTTCAGGGGAATGGCCTCAGGCCAGCGCGTAGCATAGTCCACAATAACCAGGATGTAGCTATGTCCCCGCGCGGACTTATCTAGGGGCCCCACCAAGTCCAGCGCGACCTGCTCGAAGGGGGTCCCTACCACGGGAAGGGGGACTAATGGGGCCGGGGGTGCCCGACTGGTGGAAGTCTTCTGGCACTGCAGACAAGAGGTGCAGAAGTTCTTAATCTCCTGGTACACCCCTGGCCAGTAAAACCGTTGTAACACCTTCTGCTGAGTTTTTTCCGTCCCTAAATGCCCTGACCACGGATGTTCATGGGCCAGTTCTAGGACCTTCCAGCGGTAAGGTCGTGGGACTAGGAGCTGCCACCGTTCCTCCCCGGGAAGGTCTCCCTCTGCTACCTGGTACAAACGGTCCCCCTTCACCTCAAACCGGGGTCCTCCGGGTTGACGTGACGGTCCTCCGGGTCGGGGTGCCTCCATCGTCCGAATCTGGGCCCAGGCGGTTTGCAGGGTGGGGTCTTCCCGCTCCTGTGTAAGGAAGTCCCCCTCCTCCACCGCTAGGCGTGCCGTCACCGGGGTCCCTTCCGCTCTCTTTGGGAGCCCTGGTTCTTCCTGTTCCTCGTCCCCCTGGGCTACCAGCGTCCCCTGTTCGGCGTCCCCTTCCCTCCCGGTGGGTGTTACCTCACCCCATTGGCTTAAAAGTCTCTTTAGTCCCGGCCAATCTCGCCCCACCAGGAGTGGGTATGCCAACTTGGGGCCTACCGCCACTATGCATTCCTCCTCTAATTCTCCATCCCCGATCCGCACCCGCGTTGTGGGGTAGTGGTGGACATCGCCGTGAACGCACCGGAGTGCTATGGTGGGACCCTTTGCTTGCCTTGGGTATATTATGTCTCTCCTAACAATGGTCTGCCCACACCCTGAGTCTAATATCGCCTCCACGGGGTGCCCCTCGACCCATAGTTTCCTTATTACCTGTGCAGTACTCGCTGCTCCCCGTCTCTGGCCGAAGGTGCAGTCCATCATCGTACAATCCCGTTTGTAGTGTCCCTCCTGTCCACATTGGTAGCAAACCACCTTGGGCGCCCCTTCCGGTGGGGAAATCCCCGGCCCGGTCTCGGTCGCTCGATCGACCCTCGCTTCGGTTGGGGGCCGGCTCCACCGTGGTGCCAGCCTTCTTTCCGGGAGGGGTCCTAAGGGACCTCTTCATCCCTCACCGCTATGTAGGGGTCCGGCGAGTTTCGGCGTGGTCGGCTCGCCCTTCCTGGCCTCCCGTTGCTGTCCGCCAGCGGGCTTTCCTTCTACCCCCTCCGCAGCTAGAAAGTGTTCCATCAAGGTCACGGCTTTGTCCAGGGTCTCTGGTAGGTGATGGCGTACCCACAGCTGCCCTTCCGTGGGGAGAATTCGAATACACTGCTCCAGGATAACCATATCAGCCACCTGGGTCCCTGTCTTATTCTCGGGCTCGAGCCATCGTGTGCATGCCTCCTTCACCCGCTGCGCCACCGCTCGCGGTCATTCTTGTGGGTCGTACCTGGCCTCTCGGAACCTCCGCCAGCGTGTCTCCGGGGTAACCCCTAGTTGGTCGAGGACCGCTTCTTTCACCTTATAATAACACAACGTGTCCCACGTCGACATCCCACGGTATGCCAGCTGGGCGGGTCCTGAGAGATATGGTGCGAGTAGGGTCGCCCAATGTTCCTGTGGCCATCTGGCCGCGGTGGCCACCCGCTCAAAGGTGACCAAGAAGGCCTCCGGGTCATCATCCGGTTCTAATTTCGTTAGCCGTATGGGCAGCAGGGCCCCTCTCTCCTCATCGGCTCCCGGCGTGCCGGTCACGACCCCGATGGCTGCACCCCGCGATTCCCTTGCCGCCTGCTCCTGTCGCTCTTGAAACTGGTTCAGGAGCTGCTGCAAGGCCTGCATCTGCTGCTGCTGTTGCACTTTTTGGGTCTCCGTCCACCACTCTATGATCCGGTTGGGTTCCATCTCTTCTGAAATTCAAATTCGCATTAACGCTTTCTACCTTCCCCACTTTAGACCCCTGTTTCGGGGTCTCCTGCCCACGTTCTCCACCATGTGTAAGGCGCCCCGTCCCGGAAGGAGAGGGTGGAGGGGGAGCCCCCCCTTTTAACCGTCCTATTGCCGGGCGCGCCCCACCTATCGCTCAAGGGTTTTGTAATCCTCGCTAGTCTCACCATGCTATGCCACGCACGGATTACACCGCTGCCTATTCAGCGGCCACACACTCGGGGAAGGGGGAGTGGAAGGGGGTCCGGGCCCGCCCTCGCTCCGGACCCCAACCCAGGGCCACTGGTTGGGACACTGGTCCTCACTGGAGGACACTGGTCCTCACTCACAACGGGGGGGGGGGGATCTGCGAACCCTAAACTCCCCCGCTCACGGGTTCCGTGGCCCCGCCCTGGGCTACTTCTTTCTCTCCCCAGTCCGTCCTTCCCTTATCCTCGGCCCCCTGTGTTTAACCGCACCCAGGGCCGCCAGTACCCGGTCTCCCCCGGGACTGCTCCGTCTCTCCGCTCGCCTCCCCCCACAGGGCAGGCGGTGGCTACTTTTAAATCCCCCGCCCGACGCAGGCCGATGACGTCTCGCCCTGCGTCATCCACAGGCGCCGCGTCCCTCCGTCGCGCTGGTGACATCACGCTCGGTGTGGGGCCGGGCGGGTGCCGATTCTCCCTGGCGCTCGGGCCGGCCGGCCCTAACAGCGTCTTTCCGGGTTCGGAGCACCCCCGGGCCGCGGTCGTCTCCAGGAGTGGCGGGGCTGCCCCGCCACAAACTCAAATTGCATAGCTTATTTTGAGATAAGGGTGCAGTGTAGATGCATCTGTGACAGTGGTTTTCATTCACTTTCGACTGATGTAGATTTTTACACAAAGTACTGGGCTATGGTGAACCTGATCAATTTCCCACACTTAAGTGTGATGACGCATTGGAATTCCCCCACCTCCTGCACCCCCGTAATGGCACGAACGGGCTCCACCAGCCAGTAGAATAGAGGGAGTTTATTGCTTCTCCAGGATACAGCACAGCACAGATGTAATTTGGTTACAGGGCAGGCCTAGGATGCCTCAGCCCCCCTTGATATGGGGGATACTGGGCTGTCTCCTCCATGATCCCAGACAGAAAACTAACTCTCTTCCAGCCCTGCCCTCCAGCCAGGGGCAGCATTCCACCTTCCTTTGTTTCTCCGCATGGGGGTAGCTGGTCAGACAGGTTTGGAGCCCCCTTTGCATAATGACTTTTCCCTGCTGGGTTGTGCTACAGACAGCAGAGGTCACCACAGCCCTAGCAAGTTACCCCGACTATGTCACAGTGGTTTTCATTCACTTTCGACTGATGTCGATTTTTACACAAAGTACTGGGCCATGGTGAACCTGATCAATTTCCCACACTTAAGGACCTCAAGGTAATCCAGGTGAGAACCTGATAACTCAATCATTGGAATTACAAGAAATGAAAATAGTGATTTGAGCTGAAATCTGGTCCCATGGAAGTTAATAACAAAACTCTCGCTGATTTCAACTAGTCCAGGATTTCACCCTTGTTTACAAAAAATGCCCTTTTTTTATTTAAAGAACCTGTGTTAGAAAACCTCAGACTCAGTTTTAAATTAGATCTAAAACTAGACTATCTAAGATATTCCTGTTTTAAAATACATGGCTTTGTATTCAGGAGATTCAGGACTTCCTGTTTTCCCTGCAATGGGATATTACGGGGCTCAGAATCACTGAACATCAGGATGGCTACAGTGTTTTACAACACAATTAAGCCAGGGTTCATTTCTCCCCTTCTGTTCTGTGTTTTGTTTTAAAAAGAACACAACACAGAAAGGACATGACCATCACCCTGAACTTGTGGTTATGGACTGAACATGCTGTATCCAGACATAGAAAACAAAGTGCAAATCAACGCACAGAACAGAAAAAATATACAAAGGAGAACGTTAGAAGCAAGTGTACATATTACAACATTCATGGGGGGGGGGGCATTCTCCCAGCATGGACACACAGCAGGCTCACGGTGAGAGCAGCCCTACCCCTGGCTCTTCCCGCTCTTTTCTTTGCTGCTTGTCTTAAAATAAGGGACACATTAGCAATGCCTCTGAACCCAGCTAGCCACACCCGTTCCACAAGAAGTCCCACCTCTGGAGGTAGTACTCCTGGACTCAAGAGAGACACATGACCAGAAGTAAAGGGTATTGGGTGACCCCTTTAAGAACTCCTCTCACCGTCCTCACAGGACCACCACCCCCCAATGCAACTATCTTGCAATTGCATGAACCCAATTTGCATTGCATTAATTCAGGGGGAGAGGCTGGTGAAAGTGTTTCCGCTAAGATTTTCCTCCCATGAGCGGAGTGAATTTTGTCCTGTGCACCAGTACTGAGTTCATGTGGCTTGTTCGGATGTGCCACTGTGACAACCAAGTTATTAATAAACGTCTTATAAACCTCTCCCTTTTCCCTCTGCTGCCATGTCTCTGACCCTCCCCTCACCCCATCTGCGCCCCTGGTGCCTGCTGACACCCACCCTTCACCCTCCTCTGCTGTCCTGACTCCTGCCCTTCTCACTCCCCTCAGCCCTTTAGTGCCACAGTCTGGATCCTTGTGGGTGGCCCTGCCTCCAGCTGTAGTCAAGCGGCAACCGCACAAGGCCTGTCCTGGTGAGGCTGGTGCAGCTGCCACTTGACTCCAACTGGAGCAGGGGCTGCTTGCGAGAACCCAGACTGTGGCACTAAAAATAGCTCCACGGGGCCTCCGCTCCAGTCCCAGACTTGCTGAGCCCGAGCGTGCCCTGCTCCGCAGCGCCCCAGCCGGGCTCCTGCCAGGCTCTAAGGCGGCCTGAAGAAGGAGGTGGGGTCACCTGACCAGGACCCCATGCAGCAGAAGCAGTCCCATGGGGAGGGGGGCATAAAGAAGGGGGAGAGGGAGGGGCCATGCACCACTGGAATCCAGCTGGGCTGCCCTCCACACCCTGCTGGCAGGGGGAAGGAGGGGGACGAGGCTGCTGTGCAGCGCTGGTGTCCCCATCAGGTAGTGAAATGTCCAGTAGGGCTTTCCAGGACATTTCACTACTTGATGGGGCGCCAGGACAGAGCATTTACATTCAGGACAGTCCCAGAAAAATCGGGAGGTATGGTCAGTAATTCTAGTACAAAGTCCTCTGTTGCTCTCCAGAATACTGAAGCTGCCTAGTCGTAGTGAGGGCCAGTGGGAGCATGGGGTGGGGGCAGATGTCTGCAAGCCCATGGCTACGTGGAGCCACCTGCGCCCTCCCCTCCCCATCTGTGCCAGGTAACTGCCCCCCTCCCCTGCCCCCATCCTCCGGCCCAAAGCATGCACCCGTAGCCCCCTCACTCATCCCCAGCTCTCCCCCGCAATCTACTCCCCTCCCCCCAAAACACCAGCTTGCCCTTGCACCGACCGCACTCCCCCCTCCTTAGCTGAAGGAGACGGATCCCTGCCTTCCCCTCCCCGAGCTGCTTTCCCGGCTTGCTGCCCCAGCGCAGCAGCTTCCCCCGGGACTCTGGAGAGCTGCGCCGGGCAGCGGGGCAGGACAAAGCCGGGCTGGATGGCTGCGGGGAAAGGTGGGGGCCGGGCCGAGCGCCTCCCGAGACGAGCCACAAAGCCCAGGAGGCTCCCCCGGCAGCTACTGAGCCGAAGTTTTGTTTCCTTCTCCCCAGAGGGGAAGCGGGGCGGGGCCCGGAGCCGCCACAGTCCCTCCCTCACCTGCGCCCGCTCGCGCTGCGTCAGCCGCTCGCCAGGGTCCGGAGCGGGACAGGTGCGGGGCCGGAGCAGCAGCAAGTGGGGGCGACGGCGGAGCCGAAGGAGAGCTGGTGAGCGGAGACTTGCGGGGAGAACTAGGCACCGGCAGGGGCTCTGCGTCGGATCCAGCGGCCACCCTGCGGGATGGAGAAGGGGGCCCGGGGGCTGGGAATTTTCCCATGTTCGGAGGAGCGGGACCTGAGCCCGTCTCCCTTATCCCCCGCCCCGCCCTCTAGCAGTCTGGGGCAGGTGGAGCTGCGGGAGGCCGGTCCGCCGGCGGGAGGCTGCGTGCAGCGCAGAGGGGAGGCTTTGCCCAGGTGACTCTCACACCGAAGCCTGGCACCCCGCGGGCTCCACTTTCCCTATAGAGGGCAGCTGGGGGCCTGCGCTTGGATCCTCCCCGTCCTGAGCTTCAGAGAGCAGCAAGGAAAAGAGCAGGCAGAGCCGGGGGTGGGGCCGCTATCACCGTGAGCCCTGCGCGGGCCCTGGGCGGGGTGTTTGGGTGGCTAATCCGGCAGGTGGAAAGGTGAGGGCGCAGTGTGTGTCGTGGCTGCAAACTGACCCTGGCAGCCAGGAGCGGCGTCAATAACCTACAAGAGGAAACTTCTTCGTTAGGCGGCTGCACTAAGGTCTGTCAGGCGAGTGGCAGTTGAAAGCTTTGGACGCAGGGGAGGAAAAGACCATTCCTCAGTGACGTTAGAGGTAAAAGGATACCCACTGCCCTTGGCCCCTTCAACTCGTCGATGATTTTGCTCTGTCCCTGGGCCCTGGCTGTGAGTCTCTTTCTTTAATTCTGATTATTCTGCTCGGTCTTCAACCAAACCAACGAGACAAAGCCTTTCCTTCCAACACCTAGAATAAAATCGGAACTACATCCGTATGTTACAGAGCTGTGTGAAATGCATTTGTCCTGGGCAACACTGTCCAGCAATGTGTGTTGTTCTTCTTTATAGTGAGTGAAAAGAAAACAAATGCTTCTAGGGCAAAGAATAGCAGCAAGATCACAGTCCAGAAACAGCTTTTATCAGAGCTTGATAGTAGTGATTGATTTGCTTCAGCAAAAATTCTGATAGGAACAATAAGGAAAGCTAAAAATTCATCCTTGTCCTCTATTAAAATTGATAATCAATCTCTTTTTATAGCATAAGGTACAAGGTCTGATATAGAGACCAACCCTAATTATGCACTGATCTGAAATGTTTATGCAAGAAAATTGCAGAGACTTAACCCCAGTAGCTAACAGCCTACATTTCTAGGGTAGCATCTATGAGCAGGCTACATGCATGGGCCCTCTTTCCCCACCAAATAAAGTGACTTTCAGGTATCAAACATGACTTTTTTTTTATTCTTAGGTCCTTTTTAAATCTAAGACTGGAAATTTTCGGAAGCAACTATAGAATGAAGGAAAGTTGCTCCACCAGTCTTGCAGATTTTATCAGCCTAATTAAATATAAGTAATAATGAAACTGTTCACAAACATTGTCATTTTTCCTGGATGCAGCTGGAGGAAAGAAGACAAGAAAACATCTGAGTGATAGCATGAAATTCTGCAATGGGGAATTTTAGCTTGACCAAGAGCACTAACAAACAAGGAAATAGATTATCAAGGGAAGAGGTTGAAATGCTTATGTGATGAGAGGTGTATGTGAGACTTTGCAGACAAATAGGACACCACCCTTGCATTCTAAATTTGATATTTGCACAGGGTGAATTTGCAAACAGGCAGTGGGTGAACAGGGGTGAACAGAGCAAGGAAGGAAACAAATTTAAGAACAACTTAGATTGTGGGAGTAGTTTTCTCCACATACCTCTTGTTGGTTCCTTTTATCATTTTTTCCCCTCTCTTGAAGCGGTGGGAGAGGCTCTCCATTTCTCTCTGTCTCCTCCCCATGTGTTGTCCCATATATGAAGGGCCCTGGACAAAGAGAAACCAAGCACTCAAGTAACATCTGGAATATAGCAACCAGATGGGTAAGGAAGGTCTCCTTTGCCTCCACTGCCTATAGTTGCCACTCCCTGATGATGGTAGGAAGAGGAGCAATATACTTCAGTGGGCTGTAAATAAGAAACAGGACTGCACTGGCCCGTGTGGGCTTGCAATCAATGAGGCAAGTAAGCCTGCCATGTGTAACAGCCTCATATAAAGCAGAGGCCAAAATGAGCTGGCTTGTAAACTAAGCTCTTTATCTGGAAGCTGCCATCTTTGCTCAAGAATCTTAGCTTTTGTTCAAGTGTTCAAATGCCGCCTTGGAGTAACTAATGCAGTAATGTCTGCCAGAGCCTGCAGACAGCCTGGAACAACAGCCCTGAGATGAGTTAAAAGTTGACACCTGTCCCAGTGGGTAATTAGAGCTGATGAAAATGTCCTTGCCAACATTAACTACTTCACTTTGCATGCTTTGAGCTACAAAAACTGTCGGAAAATTCTATTACCAAGATCTTTGAGGAGTGGCATCTCACAGTCACAGCTCCAGGGGTGCAATTTGGCTTATGGATAGAGTGTGGGAGTGTCATGTTACTGGATTTTGAGGGGAGTAGCCAGATCACTGCTACACCCATGGGGGTGGGTGTTTGCCCCAAAAATAGATACAAAGGGGGCCATGTAAGGTGTCTAACAAAAGCTTTCCTTCTACTGGTTCTGTATATACTATCCATATACTTGTATAGTGTCTGGGTGTGGAATTATTAATATGTATTCTGTGTCAATACTGGAAACTTCTCTGTTTGTGGCTGAGCAATAGACAAGGAATGCTCAGCCTATGGACAGGCTAATGAGCAAAGCTCCCGGGAACAATGGACCTCTGAAGGCCAAAGACACACCTGGCCACTGAACATGTGGCTGTCTCCAGCTTGGAAGAAGCCGGGGAGGATATAAATACGCCATGGGGCCAATTCCATCTTTGTGTTCAGCTTGGCTCTTCATCCCAGATGCAGCATTGCAGGGATCAATGAGCTGGAAAGAACTGTGGACCCATCCTGACATAGGATGTACACCAAGGACTTTTAAGACAGCATTTATAACATCTCTGCTGCGAGCCTGCATTGAGAATTGGGAGATTCGATGCATGTAATGTATGATACTTTAACAACCTTACTCTCATGCTTTTCTTTCTTTTAGTAATAAACCTTTAGATGCTCAGCGTGGTTTGTGGGTAAGATCTAGAGTGTAAATTGATTGGGACCTGTGGCTGGTTTCTTGGGACCGGACAGAACCCGTAGGTTCTAAAACCCCTACCTATGAGCAGGCCTGGGGCTGTTTGGGGTACGGAGAGAGCTAGGATGTCAGAGGGGTTTGCTTGTGAGGCTTCAGGCTGGCCAGGCAGGCAGCTGAAGTGCTCTGAGGGGCTGGTCTGTGGCCTATTTGGGAAGGGCTGCCAGTCAGGGGCAATAGAGAGCCCCGAGTTTGAGCAATTCGTCCTGAGCAGACACCCTCAGCGGTGCCCAGACCCGGCCTGGTCCGTCACAGGGAGAAAGTGACACAACATTTTCCCAGGTCACTGGTCATTCAGTGACTTGTTTATAAACACTTGGACAAAAAACAAAACAAAAACCTTGCAGCAGCACAGGTTACGGAGCATTATTCCTATAGAATATCTAGGACTCAGTTTGAAGCCTGTAAGGACTAGCAGTTCATCTAGTCTGACCATCGGTATCATAGACCAGGGTATGCACACTAACTCCAGCCATTAAAACTAAAGCCAAGTATCACAGCCCATGGGAGGCTATTATGGGCCACGGGCAGAGAGTCAGAGGGGCAGCAGGGCATCACTGCCCAAGGTTCCAGCAATGCCAAGGAAATAACTGATCCTGGCAAGTGACCTCAGTGTTCCTGTAAGTTGGGTGCCTGGGTGGCCACCCAAGATAGTCAAATGGGACTCCCAGAAGAAAGAAGGTCTTTCATCTGCACTAAGTGCAAGCTGGAAGGCATGAGGTGCGTAGTGTTAGGGATGGGGGTTCCACGACCACCACCCCCAAAAGAAGAAGATGGGTGGTTGTGGACGGGACTCCCTCCTAAGAGGGACTGAGTTATCCATCTGCCGTCCAGACCTGCAATCTCGAGAGGTGTGCTGCTTACCGGGGCTCACATTCAGGATGTGACCGAGAGTCTTCCAAAAGTGATTAAGTCTTCAGATCGCTGCCCCTTCCTGATTCTCCATGTAGGAACTAACGATACAGCCAAGCATGACCTTGAGCGGGTCACAGCAGATTATGTAGCGCTGGGAAGAAGGATCAAGGAATTTGAAGAGCAAGTGGTTTTCTCATCCATCCTTCTGGTTCAAGGAAAAGGTCTGAGTAGGGATCCTCGAATTGAGGAAGTAAATGCATGGTTGAGCAGGTGGTGTTGGAGAGAGGTTTATTTGACCATGGGACTCTGTTCCAGGCACAAGGATTGTTAGGAAGAGATGGGATCCATCTAACCAAGAGAGGAAAGAGCATCTTTGCGGGCAGGCTTCCAAACCTAGTGAGGAGGGCTTTAAACTAGGTTTGTTGGGGGGCGGTGATCAAAGCCCTGAGCTAAGTGAGGAAGTCGGACACTGGGAAGAATCACAAGGAGGAATGAGCAAGAAAGGAGTACCCCTGATTTGGATGGAGAAGGCAGGGCAATCAACTAGTTATCTAAGGTGTTTGTACAACAATGCAAGAAGCCTGGGAAACAAACAGGAAGAATTAGAAGCCCTGGCCCAGTTAAAGAACTATTATTTGATTGGAATAACGGAGACTTGGTGAGATGACTCGCATGACTAGAGCGCTGTCATGGAAGGGTATAAACTGTTCAGGAAGAACAGGTGGGGGAGAAAAGGAGGAGGAGTTGCATTGTATGTAAGAGAGCAGTACGACTGCTCGGAGCTTCAGTACTTAGAGGGAGAAAAGACTGTTGAGAGTCTATGGGTTAAATTTAGAGGTGGAAGCAACAGGAGTGATGTTGTGGTTGGTGTCTGCTATAGACCGCCAGATCAGGTGGATGAGGTAGACGAAGCTTTCTTTGGACAACTGAGAGAAGCGTCCAGATCGCAGGCTCTTGTTCTCATGGGCGACTTTAATCACCCTGACATCTGTTGGGAGACCAATACGGCAGTACAAAGGCAATCCAGGAAGTTTTTGGAGAATGTTGGGGATAATTTCTTGGTACAAGTGCTGAAAGAACCGACCAGGGGCCGTGTGCAGCTTGACCAGCTGCTCACAAACAGGGAGGAACAAGTAGGGGAAGTAGAGGTGGGTGACAACCTGGGAAGCAGTGATCATGGGAAGGTCGATTTCAGGATCCTGACCAAAGGAAGAAAGGAGAATAGCAAAATACACACCCTGGACTTCAGAAGAGCAGACTTTGACTCCCTCAGAGACCTGATGGGCAAGATTCCCTGGGATGCTTACATAAGGGGAAAGGAGTCCTGGAGAGCTGGCAGTATTTTAAAGAAGCTTTCTAAAAGGCACAGGAAGAAACCATCCGATGCTCAGTAAGAAAAGCAAATATGGTAGACAACCAGATTGGCTTACCAGAGACATCCATAGTGAGCTTAAACACAAAAAGGAAGCTTACAAGAAGTGGAAACTTGGACAGATGATTAGGGAGGAGCATAAATATATTGCTTGAGAATGCAGGGGAGTTATCAGGAAGGTGAAAGCGCAACTGGAATTGCAGGTGGCAAGGGATGTGAAGGGGAAAAAGAAAGGTTTCTATAGGCATGTTAGCAATAAGAGGGTGATCAGAGAGGGTGTGGGGCCCTTACTGGATGAGAGAGGTAACCTAGTGACAGATGATGTGGGGAAAGCTGAGGTACTCAATGCTTTCTTTGCCTCTGTCTTCATGGACAAGGTCAGCTCCCAGACAAATGCACTAGGCAACACAGTATGGGACAGAGGTGGACAGCCCTTGGTGGGGAAAGAACAAGTTAGGAACTATTTAGAAAAGCTAAACATACACAAATCAATGGGCCCAGATTTAATGCATCCAAGGGTACTGAGGGAGTTGGCAAATGTCATTGGAGAACCTTTGGCCATTATCTTTAAAAACTCATGGAGATTGGGAGAGATCCCGGATGATTGAAAAAGGCAAATGTAATGCCCATCTTTAAAAAAGGGAAGATGGATGATCCAGGGAACTACAGACCAGTCAGCCTTACCTCAGTCCCCAGAAAAATGGAAGGGATCCTCAAGGAATCCATTTTGAAGCACTTGGATGAGAGGAAAGTGATTAGGAACAGTCAACATGGATTCATGAAGGGCAAGTTGTGCCTGACCAATCTGATTAGCTTCTATGATGAGGTAACTGGCTCTGTGGATGTGGGAAAATCAGTGGATGTGATATACCTTGACTTTAGCAAGGCTTTTGATACGGTCTCCCACAATATTCTTGCCAGCAAGTTAAGGGAATGTGGATTGGATAAATGGACAGTAAGATGGATAGAAAGCTATCTGGATGGTTGGGCCCAGTGGGTAGTGATCAATGGCTTGATATCAGGATGGTGCTTGGTTTCTAGTGGAGTGCCCCAAGGTTCGGTTCTGGGACCGGTTTTGTTCAACATCTTTATTTAATGACCTGAATGAGGGGATGGATTGCACCCTCAGCAACTTTGCGGATGACACTAAGCTAAGGGGAGAGGTAGATATTCTGGAGAGTAGGGATAGAGTCCAGACAAATTGGAGAATTGGGCCAAAAGAAATCTGATGAGGTTCAACAAGGACAAGTGCAGAGTCCTGCACTTGGGACGGAAGAATCCCAAGCATTGTTACAGGCTGGGGACTGAGTGGCTAAGTAGCAGTTCAGCAGAAAAGGACCTGGAGGTTACAGTGGATGAGAAGCTCGATATGAGTCAACACTGTGCCCTTGTAGCCAAGAAGGCTAATGGCATATTAGGGTGCATTAGGAGGAGCATTGCCAGCAGATCCAGAGAAGTGATTATTCTCCTTTATTCGGCTCTGGTGAGGCCACATCTGGAGTACTGTATCCAGATCTGGGCCCCCCACTATAGAAAGGATGTGGACGCATTGGAGAGGGTCCAGCAGAGGGCGATGAAAATGATTAGAGGGCAGGAGCATATGACCTACGAGGAGAGACTGAGGGAGTTGGGTTTGTTTAGTCTCCAGTTGAGAAGAGTGAGGGAGGATTTGACAGCAGCCTTCAACTTCCTGAAGGGAGGTTCCAAAGAGGATGGAGAGAGGCTGTTCTCAGTAGTGACGGATGGCAGAGTAAGGTGCAATAGTCTCAAGTTGCAGTGGGGGAGGTTTAGGTTGGATATTAGGAAAAACTCTTTCTGTAGGAGGGTGGTGAAGCACTGGAATGGGTTACCTAGGGAGGTGATGGAATCTCCATCCCTAGAGGTGTTTAACTCTCAGCTTGACAAAGCCCTGGCCGGGTTGATTTAGTTGGGATTGGTCCTGCCTTGGGCAGGGGGCTGGACTTGATGACCTCCTGAGGTCTCTTCCAGCTCTATGATTCTATAATTCTATGAAATCCTTCCCAACACCGCATATGCAGTCAATTAGATTCCAAGCGTGTTAGAAAGAGTCAACCAACCAAGTTCTTGGGAGGGGAAAATGCCTGCTGCTCTCTCTGGCCCTCCTTGTCCATTGTCCCATCTCTAGTTCTTGCTATTCCTGATGCTTCAGAGGAAGGATATTTTTAAAAATCCCAGAATCCAGTGGGGAAGGGAATCTCTACCTGACCTCTGCCGGTGGCCAGTTGAAACTGTGAAGCTCTTAGGAACATATGACCCCCATGGCTGCTGAGCTATGTCTCCGACCCAAATATGCAACTGTGTCATACAATTGCACTTGTATTTGTCCAGTATGTAAATGATGAAAACGAACTCATTGCTTGGGGCAGAAAAAGGGTGAGGAACTCCAGTATAAAAGGGATTTTGTTCTTTTTCTGTTAAGTTCTTAGCAATTAATTGCTGGCGATAGAGGTCTCTGCCTTCTGAGATCATGCACCTACAGAAATTCAATCTTTTCTTTTTATTTCTCATCTTTCTTTGAACAAGTATGCAGGTAAAGAATTGAGAGATCTTGAAAATCAGACCCCTTTTCCTAGTAAAGCACATGCTGAGATGAATGAAAATGTGAGAGAATAGGCAGCTTTGTTGAGGTCTGATTCCTCTGGCTAGATCAAATGTTCTCTAGTTAAGCAGGCCAAACGTATTTCAGAACTAGAACCAGCAGGGAACCGTGCTGATTAAGAGGGCCATTGTTCCATAAAGACTGAGCAAGATGTTAATATAAATAGAGAAAACTTTCAGATCCAAGTAAACTGGCTATTTGTTCAACTACACTGGCATTAGCAATGAGTATTACTGTATGTTGGAACTGTGCAGTCTTGCTATACACATTTAAGTGAGCAGGAGATGAAATAGTCCATTAAACCTAAGTGGAGTTATCTTTAGAAACTGAATCAAACTAGGTGTTTGCTGCAAGAGATGCATTTGCACCCAGTGGCAGGACAGACATAAATCCTGTCTGAGGGTATGCCTACACTATAGCGCTAATTCGAACTAACTTAGTTAATTCGAACTAAGCTAATTCGAATTAGTGCATCCAGACTTAAAAACTAGTTCAAATTAGCATTTTGCTAATTTGAACTAGCATGTCCACATTGAGTGGACCCTGAACTGAGGTTAAGGATGGCCAGAAGCAGTGCCGGCAGGGCATCAGAGTAGGACTTAGAGCGTGGAGCTGCTGTCTCAGGCTAGCCGAGGGCTGTGCTTAAAGGGACCCGACCCCCACCCTGGACAGACAGTTCTCAGGGGTTCTCCGCTTGCAAAGCAGTCCTGGCTTGGAGTGCCCTGAGTGCCCACACTCGGCACATCACAGCACTCGGCCATCAGCCCGGCTGCACTTGCCACAGGCTGCCATCCGGGGGGGGATCAACCAGGGGGCTGCAGGAGAGCTTCCACCCCAAGGAGCCCGCAGAGCCACCCCAGTCCTCCCCATTGGGGGCTCGTACCCCATTCCTCCCTCACCTCCTTCCACTTGCCCCTCCCTAGCCCCCCTTCCTGATGTACAAAATAAAGGACACGTGTTCAAAAATAGAAACTCTCTTTATTGAACAAAACTCGGGGAGATTGGGAAAAGGAGGTGGGAGAGGGGAAGAGAGAGGGTGGGAGAGGGGAGGGCAACTAAAATGATCAGGGGTTTGGAACAGGTCCCATATGAAGAGAGGCTAAAGAGACTGGGACTTCTCAGCTTAGAAAAGAGGAGACTGAGGAGGGATATGATAGAGGTCTATAAATGCAGGAGTGGTGTGGAGAGGGTGCATAAAGAACAGTTCTTCATTAGTTCCCATAATAGAAGGACTAGAGGACACCAAATGAAATGAATGGGTAGCAGGCTTCAAACTAATAACAGAAAGTTCTTCTTCACAAAGCAAATAGTCAACCTGTGGAACTCCTTGCTGCAGGAGGCTGTGAAGGGTGCACAGTGGATGTCTGAACTGTTTGTTATAATGACACACTGGACTTTAGACTTTATTTTTCCAACTGTACACCGCCAGGAACCAGAGAGATTGTTCAAAGTGAAGTATTGACAGGTTCAAAGAAAAATGAATTCAGGGAAGATATTAGAGTGGAGAATCAGGTGTGCTGTGGATCAAAGGTGAACTTATTAATGGAATTAAACAGGAAATCAGGTAAGGACAAACCAACTTCTGAAAGAAAAAACAGCCTCCACTTTTGGGTGCCCAAGATGAGAAGCCTTGGGCCTGCCTTTCTCATGAGAAACTAAACACCCTCAAACTTCAGCTGAAGTCATTAGGCTCTTTTCACTTGTATCTTGTGTGGTAGTGCCCCATTGTGCTTGGGGCTTTACAAACAAGTAACACAGATTGTGGAGCACTAGGATTTAGATAATAAGCAAAAGGTGAATGAAGAGAAAGGGGACAAGGTAACAGCAGAGACAAGTGCATTCAGACAAGTTTGTATTCCCAGTAATCATGTTCCAGACAGGTTACTGTGCCCTATTCTCTGCTTCAGAATAAAGGCTCTGCACAGAAATGCTTGAGACAGTCTCCTGCTCTTTTGTGCTCACCTGAGCCTTTATTTACATTGGCACACAAACACTGCCAGCAGTTCTGTGCTGTGCAGGATGGGTCCAGACACATGATTGTTCTCTCAGGGTGGGTCAGGCACATGGGAAAACATTAGGTCTATCTTGGTGTGCTTAAAAAGACATTGAAGATAATTTTTTGAATCTCTTACTTTTGATTCAAGTGTCTTGCTTTTGGAACAGGTTGCGTGCTGGCTGTTTAATGGGGCAAAGGGTGTGCCCTTAGCTTTTCATGCCTTGATGCATCTGTGCATTAGTTAATTAGGATGAGGTGCATTCTGATAGCACCCATTTTATGGGGCACTCTTTTAATTGCCATTAAATGTTTTTTCATAGTTCAGCTGCTAAAGCGCTCATGCAGCCTCATTGTATGGTCATCTGTTTACCCAGAAATCTTATATTTTCAGCCAGCTCTATAGTTTATTCATATGGCTTTTTTATAGCAATTTGGGTAGGTGGTTTGTGTGTCTCCAAGAAAATAAAGAATCTTTTACATAAAACTGTTGGATTGTATCAGTGTTGCTGGTAAAGGATTCTCTCTTGCTTTATGTGTTTAATGAGCCAATATGCTTATTTGCCTATAATCTCTCCCCTTCAGCCACAGAGTGAAGCAAAGTCTTAGCTGCTTCTAACAGCTGGCCACAAAGTTACTATAAAATGCACTAGAAAATAATATTTTATTGCATGGGATAGTTCCGATCTAGGGCTGCGTCTAGACTGGCAAGATTTTGCGCAAATACTTTTAACGCAAGAGTTTTTGTGTTAAAGTATTTGTGCAAGAGAGTATTTGTGTCTACCCTGGCATGCGCCTTTGTGCAAGAGATGTGCTTTTGCGCAAAAGCATCTGTGCCAGTGTAGATACTCTCTTGCACAAGAAAGCTCTGATGGCCATGTTAGCCATCGGGCTTTGTTGCGCAAGAAATTCATGTTGCCTGTCTACACTGGCCTCTCGCACAAGATCAGTTGCGCAGGAGGGCTTATTCCTGAGCAGGAGCATCATAGTTCTTGCACAAGAAGCCCTGATTTCACACATTAGAACGCCAGTGTTCTTGCGCAAGAACTGCCCACCAGTGTAGACAGGCAGCATGATTTTGTGCAAAAGCATGCCAATTTAGACACAGCACAGCTGTAAATATCATCATATAGGAGGTACTGGCAGGGAGAGCAATATATCCTTATGGCAGGAGTGGGGAATTTCTTTGGAGTCGGGGACTGCTGACACAGAAGGAAATCAGTGAGGGGCCAGACAAAAGTGAGAAGCAAAGAAAACAAAAAACCCCACCTGCCTCACTAGTAGATTTTGTGGGGGAAAAGCCTCCAGGCAGCACTTTACCTCAGCTGCCAAGGGGAGGGGGAGCAGCAGTGTGCGGAGCCACTGACAGAGCCTGTTGGGTCTGGTTCTGGCTTGCCTGATTCTGGCCCACTAGGCTCCTCCCCCCACAGTGGGGAGTCTGCGCCGGTGGTCCAGCCCCAGGCTGGCACTGGGCATGGCTGGCCTTACCATGAGGCAAAGTGAGGCGGCCGCCTCAGGTGCCAGACGGGGTGGGGGTGAGCACCAGTAGGACCCAGAGTGTAGAAAATTGTGTCTGCTGCTGGTGCATCTGTATTCTCTGCTCTAGATGCACAGAGATGGGGAAGTGCTGCGCTGGAGGAAGGAGGGCACAAGAGACATAACAGGCAGGCAGGAGAAGAGGGAATGGGGGTGTCATTTGAGTTCCCCACCTCAAGTGCCAAAATGTTGGGGGCCAGCCCTGGCACTGGGAGGCGGGGAGGGACATGGGGCTGGAGTGCCAGCATGAGTTCCTAATGCTGAGGACAGTGGCTGAGACTTGGGGGCCAGATCCAGGCAAAAACCAGAGCCCAGATTTGGACCCCAGGCCTTAGGTCCCCTACCCCAGCTTTATGGGTAGTTCCTATATGGTGGTTTTGTAGAAAAGGAGCCCTACGCCCCAGCAATGGAAGCAAAGTCCTCTACGTCTTCAGCTGAAGAAGTAAGTGTCTGATAAACAGTAATAAAGCTAGAGACAGATAGCGCTGCAGTGACCAATGATCACAAAACCCAAGGCTTTTCTGTTTGAGAAAGTGGCACTGGTTCAGCTGAAGGTGTTGATTTAAATCAGTACCTCTGTGGGAATGCACTTCTTTTGGTTTAAGCGTGGCTTATTTTACTTAACATTGGATAACTCATTTGTGGGACCTTCCCCACCCCTTCTCCTGCAGTCCCCCTGCTCTACCCTGCCCACTCCTGCACCCTGATGCTCCTGCAAGGGAAATGGGGTCAGGTGTGGGGGCTTTCCCTTCTCCATTGCAGAAGCTCTGGGCAGAGAGGGATAAGGGGGGTGCTCTTTTTTTAGGGTCCCCCAATTGGTCACAGTCCCTGGGCATGGGCCCCACTGGCCCCATGGCTAATCTGCCACTGCCTGAAGTTGACTGGGAACAGGTGTAAATTAAACGGGGAAAAAAGTGTCCACACAGGGGTTTGCACTGGTTTTGTGGTATTAAGAGATGGGGATTTAAGGACTGAGCTTCCAGAAAGATAATCTAGATCAGGTGGTGCAAAACTCTCATTCATCTCAGCTGAAATACTGTATCCAGTTCTGGGTGGCACACTTTAGGAAAGATATGAACAAACTGGAAAGAGTAAGAAGAGAGGAGCAAGAGAAAACTTGTAAATATTTAAAAATCTGACCTATGAGGAAAGGTTTAAAAAGCTGGGCATGTTTAGTTCTAAGGAGACGGAGGGAGGACTAATAAGTCTTCAAATATATTAAGAAGATGATGGTGGTCTACTGTAGAATGGTCAAGAAGTAATGGACTTTTCAAGAGAAATTTAAGTTATATATTAGGAAAACCTTTCTAGCTATAAGGGCTGGTAAAACTCTTGGAGGTTGTGGAAACTTCATGGCTTGGAGTTTGTAAGAACAAGATGGTGGTATGGGTTAAATTGGTCCTGGCTCAGCACAGGGGGGATGATTTGCTAATCTCTCGAGGTTCCTTCCAGCCCAACATTTCCATGACTCTATGCACAGACCACTGGAACCAGACGTGGAATATAACAGAGCTTCCTCCTGAAGCCACCTTGAGCACTGAACACCACAGATTTAACTAAATTACTTTAAAAACCAATTTAAACTAAGACAGGGCAACTTTGCCATTTAAACAAAGTCTCAGCCAGTCAAAGCCTCACAGTAAGGCAGCCATTTTAAAATCTTCAGCCCAGATCATCTTTTCCATGATGAGAAACCCACATGGGATCAGAATTTTCAGGCAGACATTGTAGATTTTTGGCCTGTGTTGGTAGGTTGGTGTTTGTATTATTCTAGTACGTAAGTGCCTCTGCCACCAATCAGGACCCCACAGTTCCAAGTGCTGTACAGACATGGAACAAAAAGACGTCCCCTGCCTCTGATGAGTAATGGAATGGAAAAGGCCCCAAAATGCAAGGATCTTGTATTCTCTGCTGGCACTTTAAGCTTTTGTCACAGCTCCTGTGCCCCCACGTGAAGCTCCATTGCAACACATCTCTGACGGAACCAGGCTGCAGGGGACTTTCCAGTCAGTGCCTTGGTGAGCACCAACCTAATACTAAACTCCGGTCATCTGAAGAAGTGGGCGGTGCCCACAAAAGCTCACAACACCATCGACATGTTTTGTTAGTCTGTAAAGTGCTACCAGACCATTTGTTGTTTTTTAAGTGTATCCCTTACAGACTCACTCGGCTACCCCCTGCAGTTTCTAATACTAATGGTACATTGTGTGAAATCCCTGTGGAGCCGGTGAACGGAGAGGATGGGACTAGCAAGCTGCCATCAGATCCCTGTTGTCAGTGGGCAGAACTGAACCAGGAACCTCTGGAGCTAAGTGTATGAGCTTCTACCTGCATGAGCTAAAAGTCAGCTACATATTAGCTAACATTGCAGAGCAGGCTTATTATCTCTGTTAATGGTCTCAGTGCCACAATATAGGATAGTACACCACACCCAGAAGGTGGGTGGGTCCCATGATGTCAGAGCCAGCTCTGCAGTTCAGCCGGTCTCTTTTAAATAAAATAATTCCAAGTAGCAAAATACATGGCTGCTGCTTACCATTAAATACAAGTCAGTTTGAGTGAGAGAGAGGCTAATAAACAGAAAAGAAACATCTGGGTGCACTGAGTTTTAGCTATTAATTAAAAAAGCCTAATTAATCATCCTGGCATCACTGACTGGTAATGATGCCAGATGGTCTTCCTGACACAGGCTATACCAAATAGTGAACAGCTTCTTCACCTCGTTAAGCAAACCAGCAAAAGGCAAACAGGAACCTACTGTGTTTTATTGCTGCAATTCTCCTAGGTAACCAATCCCCTGACTCACCTAGACGTGCGTGTGCTCCGTGACTAAGTGAAACACCGGGACTCACAACCTGCTGTTCTCTGTGTTCACAGGTGAAAAGTTCATTCCATAAACCTGAAAGTGTGGTACTATATAACACAGTGTACAGCAGGGTCACACGTCAGAGTGTCACCCAAAGATCTGTGACTGTGTTAACCTCCCAGTCACTCTGTATAAACCAAGGGATCTGTTCTACACCTCTTTCTCTTTTTAATCCCTGAATCCTACTGTGCTTCATCTTGTCTTTTGAAATCCTCTTTCCCCCTCTGTTCACATAACCCCAATTCTTGTCCATCTCTTGCTTTGACTACTGCAACTGACTCTTCTCTGCACTGTCCACATCCCATCTTGTGCCCACTCAAGTCTATTCAAAATGCTGCTGTTAAAATCATTCCTCTACCCTTTCCCTCTCCCCTACAATGCTCTGATTGCTGTATCCCTTCGCTATCTTCCATTGGGTATTCTTGAGAATATTTGTGAATACCAAAAGTTTTTGAATTTCAGCACTACTTGTTCACCCAGAAATTCACAATAGGGTCATTCCACAGCTGAAAAATCATCATCCAATCAGAAAGCAAGAACATGACCTTGTAGAAAGATCAGTTCATTGCAGCAGAGATTTCAGGCCCCCTCTTCTTCAGAAATCGTAGAATCATAGAACAGTAAAACTGGAAGGGACCTTGAGAGGTCATCGAGTCCAGTCCCCTGCCCTCATGACAGGACCCAGCACCACCTAGACCATCCCTGATAGATGTCTGTCTAGCCTGCTCTTAAATATCTCCAGCGATGAAGATTCCAAAACCTCCCTAGGCAATTTATTCCAGTGTTTAACCGCCCTGACAGTTAGAAGTTTTTCCCAATGTCCAGACTAAACCTCCCTTGCTGCCCATTGCTTCTTGTCCTATCCTCAAAGGCCAAGGAGAACAATATTTCTCCTTCCTCCTTGTGACATCCTTTTAGATACCTGAAAACTGCTCTCATGTCCCCTCTCAGTCTTCTCCTTTCCAAACTGAACAATCTGGGTGCAGCTAGACTGGCATGTTTTTGCGCAAAAGCAGCCGCTTTGTGTAAAATCTTGCCGCCTGTCTACACTGGCCGCGAGTATTTGTGCAAGAACACTGACTTTGTAATGTACAAAATCAGTGGTTCTTGCGTAAATACTCCGACGCTCCCGCTCAGGGATAAGCCCTCTGGAGCAAGTATTCTTGCGCAAGAGGGCCAGTGTTGACAGCCACGTTAATTTCTTGTGCAAGAAAGCCCGATGGCTAAAATGGCCATCAGACCTTTCTTGCGCAAGAGAGCATCTACACTGGCACAGATGCTCTTGCACAAAAGCAAATCTTTTGCGCAAAGGCACATACCAGTATAGACGCTCTCTTGCACAAATACTTTTAACGGAAAAACAGCCTCCCTGTTCTTAAAGTCTTCCTTCATAGGTCATGTTCTCTAGACCTTTCATCATTCTTGTTGCTCTTCTCTGGACCTTCTCCAATTTCTCCACATCTTTCTTGAAATGTGGTGCCCAGAACAGGACACAATAGTCCAATTCAGTAGAGCGAAAGAATGACTTCTCATGTCTTGCTCACAGCACTCCTGTTAATACATCCCAGAATCATATTTGCTTGTGGTCCACTATGACCCTTAGATTCCTTTCTGCAGTACTCCTCCCTAGACAGTCACTTCCCATTCAGCATAAAATCTTATTAAGTAGCACTGATGTAAGATTTGACAGGGATCTTGTTTGAGGTTAGAAAGTAGAGGGGAGGAACCTCTATTTCAGTTGAATAGAGGATGGAAGATAAAGGAAAGATGGGTTGAAGCTGCACCAATAAGGGGAAAAAAACAGCAAGCAAATGGTCTGGTAGTACTTTACAGACTAACAAAACATGTACAGTAAAACTCCATTGGTCCGGCATCCAGTGCTCCGGCACTCCTGATGGTCCGGCACCATCGGGAACCCGGAAGTGCTCCGGGAAGCCGGACAATTGGAGCTGCTCTGCGCCCAGCTTCCCCGATTCAGCCGCTGCTGAAACTGACCAGCAGCTGAATTGGGGAAGCTGGGGGCAGAGCAGCTGGGGTGCTGCCGGGTTGGTCCCGTAGCGCTGCCCCCGGGGCTGCAGGACCAACCTGGCAGCACCCCAGCTCTCTTGGGGACACCTGGGGCAGAGCAGCTGGAGTGCTGCCGGGTTGGCCTGCTCTGCCCCAGGCATCCCCGATTCAGTCGCTGATGAAACTGACCCGCGGCTGATTCTGGGAAGCCCGGGGCAGAGCAGCTCTGCCCCGGGCTTCCTGGAGTCAGCCGCTGATCAGTTTCAGTGGCAGCTGACTTGGGGATGCCTGGGGCAGAGCAGCTCGGGTGCTGCTGGGTTGGTCTCGCAGCACCGAGGGGCGGTGCTACCGGACCAACCTGGCAGAACCCCAGCTGCTCTGCCGCAGGCGTCCCAGATTCAGCCGGTGCTGAAACTGACCAGCAGTGGCTGAATCGGGGATGCCTGGGACAGAGCCGGACTATCAGAAGGGGGGCTATGAGGGGTCTGGGGTGGCATCTCCCCCCACCCCACCCCAGACCTGTCATAGCCCCCCCTTCCGATAGTACGGCATATCTGATAATCTGGCACCCCCTGGGTCCTAAAGGTGCCGGATTATCAGTAGTTTACTGTAGATGATATCATGAGCTTTCGTGGGCACAGCCCACTTCTTCAGATGACCGGAGTTATGATTAGAGGATAAGGAAACTCAAAATAAATAGGGGAAGGGAAGGCATGGGGGGTAAGAAAGATGTTCTGTCACCCACCCCCCTACCTCTATGCATAAAGTATCAGGAGAGAGGCTGCTAAACCTGAGTACATAAAGATCAAAGTCAATGGATGGATAAGGCAGGAAGGATACCGTTCAGGAAGTAGTTAGCACCTTCATTGACAAAGGTTCCATCACTCCATGTCTTGATTAAGTCCATAATTAATTTAATTGATTTTGCATATGTATTGTAATTCCAAGCTTTCCCTGTGGATTTGGCTTGAGGAACTGGTCTGTGACAAGGGGAAGTTTGAAGGCAGTTCAGGATGCTGATTTGGTGAAGGGGGAGATATAATAATCTCCCTCCTCCAACTGTTCATTAACTTTGGCTGAGTGAGCTTTTGTTGACTTTGAATCTAAAATAAGAGGAAATGCTCTAATAAAAGGAACCAAAAGGACAGGGAGAGCACAGACTGGTTAGCAAAGGCAGGTCAGAATTCAGCAAGAAGCAGATGTCTCATCAACATTCATGGCATTGAAGTGCAAAGTACCAAGCACTGATTCACTAATATTTGGGGCAACCCTGAATCCTACTGCACACCAAGTGGGCCATCACTGTTACCTAATTGCTTTCATCCCTGTGTCCCATCCTCTGTGAAATCAAAGCACTGTTTAGTTATATACATTTAACCAAATCAGCTGCAACAACAGAATCTAAGTACAAATAAAAGGGATTTTCCCACTTTCCAGAACAGCTTCCAAATTCTTCTGCAGGCTGTGGGAAGGAGAAGGTGGGGAGGGAGGGTGCTGATGTCAGGGTGTCCCTGCTCCCCCCACTTCTATACTCTATCACCACACAGAGAGGAGTAAGCCTGACTTAACTCCACTGGTCCACCACCTGGAAGCCATCTCAGTTAAACGGTGCCCAGCCACAGTCTGCTTCCTGAACCCCTGTTCCACCCCCAAACCTCCTCCTGCACCCAATCTCCTGCCCCAGATGTGAGTCCCCCTGCAGCCAAACTCCTTCCCAGAGCGTTCACCCTGAAACTCTTCCTGGACCCCAATCCCCCACCCTGGGCTAAGCCTGGAACCCTTTCCACACTCCAAACTCCTTGGGCTGAGACTAGAGTTTGCCCCCCAACTCCTACCTCAGTCTGGTGAAAGAGAGTGAGGATGGGAGAGGAAGGGAGATGGAGTGAGCAGGGTGAGGCTTCGGCAAAGGAGTGGAGCAGGGTGAGGCCTCAAAGAAGCGGGGGAAGGAAGCCGGGCAAGGGTATTTGGGTTTGAGGTAGATCTTACATTGCACTTAAATTGAAAAAGTGCTCTTGTGGTTAAGAAGGTTGGAGACCCCTGGCCTAAAAGAATGGGCTCTGGTGTCCTTTGTAAAGGTGAGTTCACAAATGGGTAGGGACAGCAGAAAGAATCTTAGTTCCTTACATCAGCTAAGACTCTCTCTTCTCTGGTATTTGCTGGCATACTTATTACCTTCTCGGAGGAGTAGTCTATATACAGACAGATCTACAGAGCCCTGAAAATTTGTGGATATCTGCTTTATATCCACGGGTATCTGTGGGCTCCTTTTTGGAGATACAGATGCTGATGCAGAATTTTATATCCACGGAGAGTTCTACAGATCTAACTAGAACAGTTCACAGGTAAGGAAATTTGGTGTCAAATTGGGATTTATTAAGTTAGCAATTAAGATGCACAGAGCTGCTGACTCTAAAATTATTTTCTTGCCTAAATATTAAGTGGTGACAAATACAAGTGGCATGCAGATACTATGAATTTAGATAGCTTTGTCTAGGAGTTACAGTGATATATGTACTATTATAAAACTTGTTTAAACCTTTTCCCATTCATTCTGCTTTTCTTCATAATTGTTATTCTAATGTAGATAGTAAATCATTTCAGTTCTCTTAATCCTTTTGTTCCGCTCAACCACATTTCTGTAATTGGTATCTGGTTTTTCAGCTCTGTTCATGAAATAAGTGTGTTAGCTGCAGTCAAACTCTGAACAGGAATCTATCTATGTTTAATTTCAACAATTCAGTTCACTTTTCATCTAAAACCATAATAAAATGTTTGCTGGATAGATCCCTGATACAGATCCTGTATCAATTTTCTAGCAGACAGGAACATTTCTGGCTGGAACAGGATTTTTTTTTAAAAAACAATTGCTTTCAAATATGTAATAAAGTAACAAAGGTGTATGTGTTCCCCAGGTTTATGTACTTATCTTCACATCACCCCATCAGCTAGTGGGAGGTGTTTATTAGCCCCATTTTACAGGTAGAGAGCTGGGGCAGAGAGAAATTAAGTAACTCACAAAAGATCACACAAGTCCTTGCAAAGTAGGTGTGCCACATTGTTCTCCTGAGTCACATGCTGCTGCCGCTAATCTCTGAACTATGCTCCCTCTCTATGTAGCTGTATGATTTACGATGGTATTATTTAGGTTATCAAGGTACAACATATGTTTGTTGAGTTCCACATCCTCCTCCTTGCCTCTTGCTGAGGAAATTTAATATTTGCTAATTTACACTATTCTAATTTGACACGGGCATCCACAATCTCCACAGATGGGAGGATTCTCCTGTTGGCATAATTTACTTCCCTGAGTGGCAGTAGCTATGTCGATGGAAAAATTCAGATGTTGACCTACTGCCTTCGACACAGATGAGCTTAACTGCCTCGCTCAGGAGTCTGGATTTTTCACATCACTGGAATTTTATTTATTTATTTCTTTACTGCTGCAGTGTGTCTGGTGAATTCTCTCTCTGCCAGTGGAAGAAAGTTCTCCTGTCAGCCTAATACAACCATGTCCAGGCAAGAAGCTCTCAGGCTCCCACAGTACTGGAACGTATGTCACTATAATGTACGTCACTCGGGAGGGAGGGGTGATTTATTCACACCCCTTAATGACATACATTATGCCAACATATGCTGTAGTACAGACATAGCCCTAGTGATTAGAGTAATGCTGCTCAAGCAGATCATGTTGCTCTAACGGAAACAAACGCTTCAGGAGGGTGTATGTCCGCATACAATAGCTAAGACAGCATAGTGAAACCATGTCGCTGGAAGCTTACTGAGAGCCACCAAAAGGTTAACAAAGAATGCCAGGGAGGAATCATTATAGTCAAGCAGTAATTGCCTGGAGCCATACAAAGAACCACAGGGGAGAGTGTGGCACATGAGAGCATAGAAGCTGGAACATCCAATCCAGAGCCAGGTAAAATACACTATGGCCTGGAGGAAGTAATCGCAGCTGGCACCCAGATATTTTCTCTTGTTGAAGGTCTGAGCTTTGGGAAATGGATTTTCTTTAAATTAGAAATCTCTGTACAGCCTGCAAGGATGATAACTCTTCACACCTCCTGAAAACCATCAGCGTTTGGTCTTAAATTCTGTTAGCAATAGCCTCCTTCATATTGCACAGCAAATGTGTGGCTTCTGTATTTAGATTTGTTTCCTTTCTTGTGTTAGGAAGAGCTTGGGTAACCAAAGCTGGGACTTTGGAGCTTAGTGCGTGAGCTATAAAGCCAGCTGGTTCTCAGCTAAGGCTGCAGAGCAGTGTTTCTCAAAGTGGGCTGCCATTTGTTTATTTAATGGCTCTGCAACCACAGAGCATGGCAGGTCCCATTTGCACCTGTTCGCTGTTTGTGGGAAGTGGCATGGCCTGGGCTGCTACTTCCTGTGGCTCCCCGGGGCTTCAAATGGTGAACCACAGCCAATAGGAGCCATTAAGTAAACAAACCGGAGCAGCCCGTTAGCAGCTTTCTCAGAGTGGGCCCGTGGCTCACTTCGACAGAGACACTGCTGTAGAAGAAACTCTTTTCTCTCTGTGAGTGGTGTAAGTGCCACTACATGGGACAATGAACCGTACCCAGTAGGTGTGTGGCTTACACATCCACCACCAAACTGATCCTTTCTATCCTGAATAAATAGGTCGATCATGTCACTGTCCTGCCTGCTCTGTTCTCATCTGGTTATTTGCAAAAGCCACAGAACTGGATGAGAGGCTATGGATTTGGATGACTATGTTGTCCTGAAGGATTTATTGCAGGTGAATTCAGTCTTCTTCTTACCTATGCACTCTTCCCCTTTGAAGTCTTTGCAGATATGCCACAGTACCCTAGAGCTTCGTCCTTGCCACCAAGCCATCCTTCAAAATAGGCTTCAGGAACTCCATCAGTTTAAAACAGACTGATGAAATGGGGAGATACTTCTCTTGTCGTAAAAGCACAATTCAGTGAGGAAGTGATTGCATTCTCTGCCAAGCAGTTTGGATGGGCTGTGGCTATCCACAAGATGGTTATTTCAACTTCTTGCATGCTTTCTCCACTTGCAGTGATGCACGTGCTCCACAAATCAGACCAACTTGTCTGGATAACTACAGTGTGTAGCAGTCACAATTATTCAGAGCTCACAGATCCAATATACTTGGTGGAACCTCTAGATAGTGTCATACTAATCTCTGTCCATGCTACAGTATAGAAAATTCATTCTAACTCTGTTTTGTTTTTTAATGCTTTCTCTGAAGGGATATTGGTCAGTTTCAAAAGGAATTCTTTTCAGTATCACTGGGTCTGAAATCCCTCTGTAAATGGTGCTGCATCACTGACCATGATATACAGTTTATAGATTGTGGATAATGTGTTGGAGGGGTTTAAGTTGTGGACTGTAGGTAATGACAAGTGGAATTCTGTTGTTTTCTCTTTTGGGTCTGTCTTGAAGTGTGCCTACTATCTTAATAAAGATCAGTCTAGTTCTGGTAGCTCACACAGAGGGAGGAGCTTCTCTCTGGGGCACCACTGGCAGGGCATGGGGGCTCTGGTTTGTGACTACGCCTGGAACAAAGGGAATGTGCTTAACATACCTGTCATACCACTGCCTCTTTACAAGATAAGGTGAAAAGCAACTATTTGGGTTGTAAAATTATCTTGAAATAGACTGGGGGGAAAAAACCACTTTTTTGGTGCTCTTCACAGAGCTCTCTTCCTGAGCTAGCCATGGTCACGCACCATAAGCAAGAGTTATTTGCATTGATAGGGAGAATGCAAAAACAGTTCTCTCAATTACCTTTTATTTCCTTGCCTTTTAGCACCAGCAGGTTGACGGTGATGGCAAATTTCAAAGGTCATGCTCTCCCAGGCAGTTTCTTCCTGCTCTTTGGCCTCTGGTGGTCTGTGAAATACCCCCTGAGGTACCTCAGTGAGAAGGTGAATAAAAAGTCTCATAGAAGCCAGTGTTACCAACGTCTGGAAGTCATTGAAGGAGTGGCTAAAATCATCTTTGCCTTAATAGGTAAGGATTAGAACACAGCACATCCCCGACCATCCAGGACAACTCACCATGCTCCAATTATTGTCTTACCATGGAAAGGCTGACCTTTCCACACACCTTAGCCCCCTAATTTCATCAAAAGTAATGGTAAAGTACAATATAAACAAGGTCCAATGAACTGTACACCACCAAGTGTCTTCCAATGGTAACATGAAGCATACGAACAGGCAGACAGGGTCAGACCAAAGGTTCAACTAGCCACGTATCCTGTCTTCTAACAGTGACCAAGGCCAGGTGCTCCAGAGGGAAGGCACGGAACAAGTAATCATCCCCTATCACCAATTTCCAGCGTCTGAAAAACAGAGGCAAACACTACCAGGCCTTTTTTGTTCTCTGCAGTCTGGAGAAGGTTCTGTCTTCAAATCTATCCCCTGTAGTTATGGCCAGGCTAGATTCATCTTGTTCAGTGTCCTGTCTCTAAGGCTATGTCTAGACTGCAGAGTTATATAGGAAAAAGATATGCAAATTATGAACCACAATTTGTGTATCTTTTTCCACTTTTTTTTTCAGAAGAGGCTTTTCTGAAATTTTCCTGGCCAAATGTTGGGAAAACCTCCTCTTTCAGAACCTCCCTTATTCCTCATACAACAAGGACTATATGGATGCCAAAAGAACACATCTGCTTTTTTGGAAACTGTTCCAAAAAAGCAGATGCATTCCTTGGATGCAGAATAGCTAGGTATCCTGGAAAAGCTCAGCAGTGTAGACATAGCGGACAGTAGCTAGAATCAGATGTGCCAGCGAATGGTGTAAGAACTCTGCAGTAGGCACATGTGGAATAGTATGCCCCCAAGATAGGTCTCGCTTTGGTCTCTAACAGAGATTGGTTTAAGATCTAAAGCACAAACTTTAATCAACCTGCCAAAAATTGTATTGTCACTAATTATGATAACTAGATAGTCTTGATATCCATGTAAATATCCATTTTCTTTTCAAATCTTGTTACAGTCTTGGTCTTAGTGATTTCCTGTGGCAGTTAGTTCCACAGTCTAATCACATGTTGTGTGAAAAATTATTTCTTTTTCTTGGTTTTGGATTTCTATCTTCTTAATTTCCACCCTGAGAAGGAAAGCCATGTAACCCTGTTGTATCTCTGTCCAGGAATGCTGGCTGAGCAGTTTGTCCCCGATGGCCCCCACTTGTACCTCTACAGTGGCAAGGAACGAAGCTGGGTGAAGTTGATGAACTGGCAGCACACAACCATGTACCTGTTCTATGGACTCTCAGGAGTGGTGGATGTGCTCACTTACTCCCCGCTCAAGGTGCCCCTGGGACTGGATCGCCTCATGCTGTCGATTGCTGTGTTTGCTGAAGGTGAGTAGCCTGATGGGCGGATATTCCCAAAGTTGCTCAGAGGATTTAGACTGATTCCCACTGACCCTAATGGGAGTTGGGAATAGAGATGCACTAGGCAGCTTTGAAAATGTACCACTGGGAGGAGAACTGGATTGTAAAACCTACTGATGTTCTGGGGAAAAGAGTTAAGAGATTAAAGAAACTACACACACAAAAATCACTGGAATAAACTCTGTAAATTGGGTTCTGAAATGGTGGGAAACATCTTCACCTGTTGCTAAAAGCAGCCTGGATCAGGGAGAAAGCTCGGGGACAGGCTTGCCGACAGGGTTGGTGTGGGGGCAAAAAGGGAAGTTGCCCTGGGACCTGGCAATTCAAAAGGGCTTGGGGCTCCTCGCCACCACCACCACCTGCTACTGTGGCAGCAGCAGCACCTGGAGCCTCTTGCCTGAGTGCTGTGTGGCGAGCCTCATGCAGCACTGAGGGGACTGTGGAGCCAGCCCCCCCCCCGCTTGCCCAGGGGCCTGGTAAAGCTGTTGGCTCCCCTGTTTTGGAATATCATAAATACAAAACACAGGAAATATTGTAAAAGAAGGATTAATGGAGATTTGCAGAGAGGCGCTGGGTCTTGCCAAATTCTGAATGAAAGTTGGGATGCTTTGGACTATGGCGAATTACTTAAGGTCCACCTCCAGTGAGATACAAGTGCAGCCACTACACCTATATCAAAGGAGGCCTCCTTCTGGCTTTACTGCACCAGAACTTTTATCTGCAGCAAGAGAGATTCCTTTGCATCTCTGACTATGAGGAGGTTTGAAGACCACAAGAGATTTCAGGTTTCCTAGCTGAACTTATATCCATTAGAAGCGGACAGAGTTGAAGACTGAAACTGTTCAGTGGCCAGAATCTGGAAGTGCTGGTCAGGGCATGGCGATAGACCTGAGATCAGGATGTGCCACAACAGGGAGCTGGCCAGTCACTCTTGCACCGTCACTAGAATGAGGGCCTTTCTGATGCCCAGCAATGAACATCAGGCAGGTGAGCTCTGTTTGTGGGGATAAGAGACTATAATGGAACCAACACAGATAAAGCTAAAGATCTTGCCATTATTTCACTTCCCCATGATTACATAGGGTACTTGCTGTAGGCTGGCAAGGCTTTATGGTATGAAACAGAAGACTGAATTCCCTTGTTACTGTAAACAGCTGGTAGATGTCGCTCTTACCTCACATCTATAGAGCTTTGTCCTTGTGTCGTGGGTATCCTCAGAGAGCAATTAAGTCCACTGTGGGCAGCTAGTCTTGCCTGCTTTCCTCTCAGCTGTTAAATCCAAATGGTCTATTCACTCCCTTCCTCACATCATTGAGTCCCAAGGACAAGACGATGATATGTCCGAACAGAGCTCCTGTGGCTAGTGAATCCACTGGGTCTAGGAATGTCTCAAGATTCGTTTCCTCCTAATCCCATGACTTTAAAGAAAGCATAAAAGAGATGGGGGAAGGGCCGGATATCAAGGAGCTTTGGCACAGAATGACTCAGACACTGAAGTGATAGTTTGCAAAGGGTTATGATTTAAAAGCATCCTGCCTGGGCTAATCTCCTGGAGGAAGTGGTGAATGATAAACTGATGAAGTACAGTGGGAAGCAAAAGCTCGCTTGTGAAGGGGAGCTCTGCTGGTGGTGTTGGGAGTTGACTTAGCATCTTCAAACAGGGATTTTAGTACCATGCTCTTTTAATTTGCTTCTGCTGCCCATATGCTTTGTTCAGAAGCTTTGAGCCAACTTCTTGTTGCTTGGAAATATAGGCTATAATTGGGGAAACTGGTCAGATGAGGTTCTGTGGCAGCTTTGCTTAGTTTATACCAACACATTTACCTTAAGGATGGACTCTTTGGCTACGTCTAGACTGGCATGATTTTGCGGAAATACTTTGAATGGAAAAGTTTTTCCGTTAAAAGTATTTCCGCAAAAGAGCATCTAGATTGGCACGGATACTTTTGCACAAAAAGTGCTTTTGTGCAAAAACATCCAGGCCAATCTAGACACACTTTTGCACAAGAAAGCTCTGATGGCCATTTTAGCCATTGGGCTTTCTTGCGCAAAAAATTAAGGTGCCTGTCTACACTGGCCCTCTTGCACAAATATTCTTGCGCAAGAGGGCTTATCCCTGAGCGGGAGCATGAAAGTATTTGCGCAAGAAGCACTGATTTTGTACATTACAAAGTCAGTGCTCTTGCATAAATTCAAGTGGCCAGTGTAGACAGCTGGCAAGTTTTTGCGCAAAAGCAGGTGCTTTTGCGCAAATTTTTGCCAATCTAGACGCACCCTTTGAGGGTGGAGGGTGTAGGAGTCAGGGTTGGAGGATGAGCAGGGGACTCTGGGGAAGAAAGTTAGGGGGGCTAAAATCCCTCACTCCATGATTTGTAACAGATGCTTGCTCTTCCCCTTCTTGTCCCTGTCAGGGAGTGAGAGCGAAGTGCACAGCTCGTCTGCCCCCTGCGCTCCCCATCGAGAGAGCTTTAGCCCTTCCCCCACCCAGCCTCCCTAAAGGCTGCCTGGGGAGGGTGGGACACCCGGGACTGGGGCAGGCACACTTCCACTCGCCCCTTTCACCTGCCTGGTGATTCTGCCTTTTTTCTGTATGGGTTTCAATCCCATTCCGGGCATATCCCATTGTCCTGGCACAGCCAAACCCTGACCTGGCTTTAAATTATGATAAGAGGAAGCTTTACGGTAGATGTCAAGATTTCTTTCTGCCCACCAGTGCCATAAACTTGCATGTGTACATGCACATCTGTGAATGCCATGGGAATGGGGGAACAGCTGGCTTTGCTGTAGCGATGTGCAGCTGAAACCTATTAGTCTTGCTTGTGATGTGTGAGCCAGATCCTATCGCAGGATGAGGACTTGGAAGATTCAGGTTCTATTTCTAGTCCTCTACTGCTCTCCTAAGTGACTTTAGGCAAATTGTTTTGCTTTCATGTGCTTCATGTGCAAAATGAGGATGGAATGGAGCTAGCCTCTTTTGCAAAACACTTTGATATTTTTAATGTGGGAAAACTGCAATGCAAAATCTAGATGTTCCTTACTATTCGCTCTGAATTTGGTATTAATTTCCACAGGTTTTCTCTTTTATTATCACGTCCTTCACCGTCCCATGCTAGATCAGCACATCCACTCCCTGCTGCTCATTGCCCTGTTCGGTGCAGCCTTCAGCATCCTGGTGGAAGCCTTCCTGCGTGATAACATTGTCTTGGAGCTTTTCAGGACTAGCCTCACCATCCTGCAGGGAACCTGGTTCTGGCAGGTCAGTTCTGATTCGAGGCTTTCAGCTTTGTTCTAGGACTGAGCATTGGGATGGGGAATCCTGTGTGTGTACATACAAATCAGTTGTCACTAAAGGATAATCTTTCAGTGTTTACTTTGCAAATGCTCCAAAACCCATCCATGAATAATTGTCCTGAAAACATACTGAGCCCAGATCCTTTACTATGACAATTGACCATGAAATAATTGATTTTCTTTACTGACTTGTTCTTTTGTAAATTAATAAACAAAATTACTTTCTGTGATCAAGAACTTTTGCCATGTTCTCCTAGCCATGTACTATAGCTATCTTCCTCCATGTTTATTGCACATAGTGGGGCTTCACAATATTCCGTGTGGTTTAGTGGGAAGAAATCCACATACAGTTCTAGACTGTCTGGCTATGTCTACACTGCCTCCATTTTGCACAAAAAATATGCAAATGAGGTGAAGCGTGGAATATCACCAAGCCTCATTTGCATAATTACTGAGGCTCCGTTTTTGTGCAAGAGGCTTTTGTGCAAAACCCCCTCTTGTGCAAGAACTGTTCTTCCACATTTCTTTCAGGAAGAACGGCTCTTGCGCAAGAGGGGGGTTTTGCACAAAAAGGAGCCGTCTACACAGCTCCTTTTTGCACAAAAGCCTCTTGCGCAAAAATGGCCCCTAATTAATTATGCAAATGAAGCATGGCGATATTCTACTCCTCGCTTCATTTGCATAAGTTTTTGCGAAAGAAGGCTGCAGTATAGACATAGCTTGAGATGGCTTCTGGGTGGTGGAGCAGTGGGGTTAAGGCAGGCTTACTCCTGCCCTGGCCCTGCACCACTCCTCAAAGTAGCTGGCATGTACAGGAATGGCTCCATGGTGTCATGTGCTGCCCCTCATCTACAGGCACTGAGCCTACAGCCTCTACTGGCCACGGTTCCCTATTGTTGACCAATGGGAGCTGCAGGAGTGGTGTCTGCAGGCAAGGACAGCACGTGGAGACCCCCTGCTCTGCCTTTTTCAGGGGCTGCAGGGACTTGCCAGCCACTTCCAGAAGCAGCAATTACCACAGGGATAATGAATCCAAACATGTCAGGTTAGGCATTTTAGATCTCACTACTCAAAGAATTAAATGTAAGCATAAGAGAGAAATGAAAATGATGAGATGCACAGTCCAGTCAAAAACCAAAACTAACCCACTTTGTTACTGGCATTGCCACGCTCCTTCCACCCCCTTCTCTCTGTGTGGAGACAGGGTACAGAAGTGGAGGGAGGTGGGACACCCTGACATCAGCACCCCCCTCCCTTCTGCCTCCTACACCCTGCACAGCAAGTACGAGGCTCCCGGGGGCAGCTCCAAGGCAGAGGGCAGGTGCAGCCTAACAGCGTGTGTGGGGGAAACTGAAGTGCCAGAGCTTGACAGCTTCCTGGCCAAACCAGTCAGGGTCACCTGTCAGAGGCCCCAAGATCTGCCGGTAGATCCCGACCTGCTGGTTGGTCTCCACTGGTTAAATATGTATCTGTAGAACTAAGTGGAACACAAGATAAATATTGGTCGTGTTTTCTTTCTTCGCGTGTAACTTCTCCCTTCCCTGTGACTCAGTATAGGGAGCTTCCTTTCTAATAGAATTAAATGTATAACAAAAGTTTGCCAAGCAGCTCTTGGGAACTGTTCATTGATAAAGATGGTGAGCCCAGAGCCTTCCCCTTCTCAGCGCGGCATTTATTGATCTAGACTGGGGTGGGGAACTTCAGGCCCAGGGTCTGGGTGTGGCCCCCGGCTCCTTTACGCAGCCCTCTGAGGCTTAGGCCCTCTCCAGCATTAGGGAGCCCACACTGGCACTCCAGCTCCCCCACCATGGAGCACACAAAATCTACTAGGCTGGGCCCCTAGACTCTGGTGTGCCAGGGGAACATGGGGAGTGTCTTTCTCCTCAGTTGGGGGCCACATCACTGAGGGGTTTTTGCTTTTTCGTTTCTCACTTGTGTGAGGCAAGTTGGCTTTTTTTTCGGTGGGTCAGCGGTCCCTCACTCAAAAAAGGTTCCCCAGCTCTGTTCTAGATTTTTACTTCAGTGCTTTTCACTATAGTCACCTTAACTTATTTTCACAATGCTCCTCAGAAATCAAGGAGTGTCACCATCCCATTTTGTGCAAAAGGAAACTGAGTCATGGATTTTAAATGACTTGCCCAAGGTCAAATAGCAAGTTTATGGAACAGATGTGACTTGAACTCAGGTCTTCAATTCCAATCCGATGCTTCCGCCACAATTCCAGCCTTGCAGCTGAGTTGAGGTCAGCCCCCTCCGCCCCTGCCATTAGTGATCAAAGCATTGTAATAATGAGGGTGAAGTGGCATGGTGCGGGAGGGTCTGGCATGCACTCGTTTCTCAAAGGTAACAAATCTTTTTATTCTAACCAGATTGGGTTTGTTCTGTTCCCACCATGGGGAGGCCAAGCTTGGGTTGAAGATGACCATAGCAACATCATGTTTGTCACCATGTGCTTCTTCTGGCACTACGCAGTGGCTATTCTCATCACGATTACCAACTACACTCTCGCTTACTGGTATGTTAATGGTGGAAGGATGGGGATGAGAGGGAAACAATTTGTATAAAGCAGAATGGCTTATATCATGACCTGCAGTACAAAGTCATGGCTATGTTAGTGGCTTTAAATTTCAAAGCAAGAGGTATATTCTTCACTTGCTAAGTGCATCCATTCAAACCATGCCAGCAAAAGTTGCCTGTGTTACTGCAGAACAGCCAAACCCATCAAACCCCCATTTCTTTGCACTGGGTGCTGGCTGGCCATTGAAAATGAAGAATTAATTTAAAAAAATGAATGAAAGCATCAGCAGTCAAAGCATTGCTGGAAATACATATCGTGGCACTGAAATGTCTATTACATTCTAAGGATCTCAAAGCACTTTAAAACAGCAAATAATCTAGATTCACAACACCTTTGTTTAGAAGGTAGAGCAAAATATTGCCAATCCCAAATATTTTTGCAAAAAGTACCTAGACTCCAGAAAATCATGAGGCTACCTTTAAAAAAATCATTATTTTAAAAATAAGTAAATATATTTGGAGTTCCTTTGAAGACTTCCTGGTTTCTGAGCTTTCCTGATACAACAGGGTTAGCTTTCCATGTAACCAAGAGTATGTCTACACTACAGCACTAATTCGAACTAACTTAATTCGAATTAGTTAATTCGAACTAAGCTAATTCGAACTAATGCATCTAGACCTAAAAACTAGTTCAAATTAGCATTTTGCTAATTCGAACTAGCTTGTCCACATTAAGTGGACCCTGAACCGGGGTTAAGGCTGGTCGGAAGCAGTGCCGGCAGGGCATCAGATTAGGACTTAGAGCATGGAGCTGCTGCCTCAGGCTAGCCGAGGGCTGTGCTTAAAGGGTCCCGACCCCCACCCCGGACAGACAGTTCTCAGGGTTCCCTGCTTGCTTGTCTAACTCGATGAGGGACAGCAAAGCAGTCCTGGCTTGGAGTGCCCTGAGTGCCCACACTTGGCACATCACAGCACTCGGCCATCAGCCTGGCTGCACTTGCCGCAGGCTGCCATCTGGGGAGGAGGGGTCAATCGGGGGGTTTCAGGAGAGCTTCTACCCCGAGGAGCCCACAGAGCCACCCCAGTCCTCCCCATCGGGGGCTCATACCACATTCCTCCCTCACCTCCTTCCACTTACCCCCTCCCAGCCCCCCTTCCTGATGTACAAAATAAAGGACCCGTGTTCAAAAATAGAAACTCTCTTTATTGAACAAAACTTGGGGAGACTGGGAAAAGGAGGTGGGAGAGGGGAAGAGAGAGGGTGAGAGAGGAGAGGACAACTAAAATGATCAGGGGTTTAGAACAGGTCCCATATGAAGAGAGGCTAAAGAGACTGGGACTTCTCAGCTTAGAAAAGAGGAGACTGAGGGGGGATATGATAGAGGTCTATACAAGCATGAGTGGTGTGGAGAGGGTGCATAAAGAACAGTTCTTCATTAGTTCCCATAATAGAAGGACTAGAGGACACCAAATGAAATGAATGGGTAGCAGGCTTCAAACTAATAACAGAAAATTCTTCTTCACAAAGCAAATAGTCAACCTGTGGAACTCCTTGCTGCAGGAGGCTGTGAAGGCTAGAACTAGAACAGAGTTTAAAGAGAAGTGAGATCAAGTCATGGAGGTTGGGTCCATGGAGTGCTATTAGCCAGGGAGTAGAAATGGTGTCCCTGGCTTCTGTTTGTGGAAGGCTGGAGATGGATGGCACGAGACAAATGGCTTGGTCATTGTCTTCAGTCCATCCCCTCCAGGATACCTAGTGTTGGCCGCTGTTGGCAGACAGGCTACTGGGCTAGATGGACCTTTGGTCTGACCCAGTACTGCCATTCTAAGCTCAGGGCTCAGGGTCGGGGGTCTTAGTGGACCACCTTGATTTTCATGCAAACCTGCTCCTGGGTGGCCAGGCTGGCAGCTATCCTGCCCTAGATGGCCACTTTCCTGTGCCTAGTGCGGAGGACATGGATGAGGTCCACGATGTCTGCACTAGACCAGGCGGGCGCCCGCCTCTTGTGGTCCTGGACAGGCTCCCAGGAGCCGCCAGCCTGATCCCGGGAAGAGGTGGAGGGCTGGGTGGCAGCGGGTGGCTGGCTGGAGCCGTGCCAGGTGCAGGGTCTGCTGGCTGGGTGCTGGCAGGCTTGCACCTGGCACGGGCACCGTAGCCAGCCCGTGCCCCTTTAAGGGCTCCGGGGCCAGGAGGGAGGCAAACGAGTTTCCCTGGTTTGGCCCAGAGTGGCCACCAGGGCAAGCTGGGGAGTGCTAGCCTCCCACTCGTTCGAATTAAGTGGCTACACAGCCCTTAATTCGAACTACTTAATTCGAACTAGGCTTAGTCCTCGTGGAATGAGGTTTACCTAGTTCGAATTAAGCGCTCCGCTAGTTCGAATTAAGTTCGAACTAGCGGTTCTTGTGTGTAGCGCCTAGCAAAGTTAATTTGAATTAACATCTGTTAGTTTGAATTAACTTTGTAGTGTAGACATACCCCAAGAGGGTTCTCCATCTATCTTAGATGTTGGTATAGCCCCAGCACTATAATACTTGAGTGCCGCACAGTCTGTCTTTATCTGGAAAATGAGCTGGTGAGGGAGGGAAGTACTTTCATCTCCATTTTACAGATGGGGAACTGATGCACAGAGAATCCTGAGTTGCCCAAAGTGACACAGGCAAGACACTTTTTTTTTCAAATGAAAGATGGGATATTCAATATAGTCACAAGCTGGAGCTTCAGAAAAAAACATGAATTATCACAAGACTTGTGATAAAATCATGAGAGCAGGCAACACTGGTATCCTGGATGTTACACTTTGGTTCTGTGATGTGATGGGAGCCTCAAGGGTTAACACCGACTACCCAGTGAAAACTACTGGAAGATGGTGAAACAAATGATTTTTATTAAGTGGAATGATTTTTTTTTATCAAAACTAACAATTAGCAAATGGTTTTTTAAACTAGCAATTGCCCAATGCTTTTACAGGGTAGAAAACCCTAAACTTAGCTGTACTTAACTAATTACAAACTTCTTTGATTACAATTCAACTATACCAAATCACTGTCTCTAATTTGCTTAACAAAAATTACAAAAACAAAGCCAATATAATGATAATAAAAACTTCGTCCAAAGCCAGCCCCTCTATGGTTATTTTAGGGCAGCTGGTGGAGTTAGTCATAAATCTACTTTTACAACTTAACAACTCCAGGGCTTCTATTTCTAACACTTATATTTAACCTAAATACAACACTACTACACAACACAAGTTTATACAATTTACACAGTGTGGTTAACAGAACTTAGATACACTTTACAGAATTACACAGTGAAATTAACACAATTTAACTATTAATTAAACCAATAACCAATACATTTAAGCAATACTTACAAATCCAGCAATGATAACAACACAAAGACACACTAGAACTCGGAGCATGCTCAGGACTCGTGCACCCCTATATTTGATTCGAAGGGTGGGGAGGCAGCCTCAGGGGGATCAATCCTTTAGCCGGGCAAAAAAAGACACATGCCCTCAATACACAAAACCTCCGTCGAACAAAGGGGGAGAGGGTCTTTTATACAAAAATTTGGTGTCTAATGCCATGCTAGGGTCTGCATTTGGCAGGGCCTGATAGGCTAGTGATGAGGTAGTATGATACTGCCCTATAGGAATTTCCGTGATGTATGCGTGATCCCCTCTGGACAGGACCAGATGGGGCATAGTTAGTGTGAGACAGTTGTGTTTTATTACCCTATGTTTGCTTTTTCCCTTGCCCCTAAGACCGGTCAAGCTACGGTCAAATGAGGCTTATCTGTAAGTGCAGCTGGGCGCTATCTAGTCATGCTCACCTCCATGTTTTCTGGTGCCTGTAAGGTCAAATTCCATTCACAGAAACTGCATTGTGCTTCCCATGCTCCTCTGAGTATCCGGGTTTTGTGTGAGGGGCCTTGTGTGGCAGGATGGGCTGTACGCAAAGGCCGTGGACAGAAAAAGCCTGCTTTACAACACTGGAAACCCTCAGATTGAAAACAAACAGCCACAAGAGAGTAAGGGGCATATATTTTTTTTCAGCCTAGCTGAGACAAGGCTTCCCTTTTTTTAAGTGTTATTTGCAGCTGTATTTTTAGGCCTACAAAACAAATTGGGAGCCAGATTCATAAAGATGCTTAAAGATTTAGATAAGTGTCTTTGAAAATGAGATGTCTATCAGTATCCATAGAGTCCCTAAATACCTTTAAAATATGACCTCTAACTCTCAGATTTGTGCCTGCACTCAGGCACTTAGAGGTGCAGATACTCTGATTTGGACCCACAGTTCAATCCCAAGAGCAAAAAAGTAATTTTTAAACTTTGTGAGTATAACTTGTGCCTAGGAGAAGAAAACTTACCCCCGTAAATAAGATGCCCTCTATCACACTGGACTTCTGTGGCCAAGCTCTGTAATAGAAACACGGGAATGTTTCTGAGTCACAGAAATGTTTTTCTTCATACTTCTCACCATAAACGCAAAGAATATTTGACTGTATCACACTAACATCAGTATAACCCATCTGTACCTGAACCGTATCCAGCTAATGCCCATTTGTCTGAATATCTTGCACTTGCTCATCTAGCCCTGCAGTGACTACATTAAATGCAGTGTTTGGCACCTTGCTATTGTTGGCCCTTAGAACAAGACAGCCTTGTCTCTGCCTGCTGTGAATCAGCTCCCTGAAACCACTAGCCTCTCTGGCAGTACAAAGCAGATGTGGCTCTCCCTGTACAGGTTAGCAATAGGTACATGCCAGACTCCTTGCAGGGAATGCCCCCAAGGACTGCATCCAATCCCTGATATGCTAAAATCTCTCAGAATTACCAGGGCTGCTATTCCAGCCCCACGTAATGCCTGTAATCCTGCTACAGCCCCCGGATAGTTGGCATTAGGAAACAGATTTCTAAGTAAGAAGGGACAATTGTGATCATCTAGTCTGCCCTCAAAGATAATGCTTAGGGCACTGTGTGAATAAGGGTTTCTTCCTTTTGGGACCATTCTCCAGGAGAACCAAACATGGGGCTTGCTGGTAAGAGGTGAAATTTGTCTGTTGAGTACTTGGTGGAGGTGTCTTTCCAAGTTAGATGAGAAGGGATGTCTTCCTCAAGAGTACAGGGTAAGGTGCTTCCTATAAAGAGGAGGCACACCCAATGCAGCTCCCCATCTCCCTTATATTATATGTGTCTTATATTGTAGTGCATCACACAGGGGACTGAGATCTTTCTGGAGATCCGGAGGTTCAATGCTAGAAAGTCTCTTCTGGCCGATGGGATCCCTTTTGGTGGCAATTGATTCAGGAAAGAGGTATCACTGCTCACCTGCAGCTCATCTGGACTTTGCCTTCATTCCTTCTCAGCTCCTAGCTCGTGGGTCACTCACAGCACATGAAGAATCTGATGCAGGGGAGAATAGAGAAATCATTCAACATCATAGAATAACACAAACCACTGCAACTGACACAAGCAAATTCCTAGCGTAGTATGTGATCCTAATATTAGTACGTAATATGTACTAATATCAGTGGCCTGCAGAGCAGGAGTGGTGGGTGGTGGTTTCAGTAACCATGACTATTATTGTTTGTGTGTTACAGCTGCATTCAAAGATGTAAGAGAAACAATGGAGAAATAGATATTGGACTTGGGATTCGGAAGCAGAAAAGTGACAGAAGCTCCCTTGCTACCCTCTTAAATGGATCAGATGAAGAATGAAGACTTGGCTGATGTCTCTTATTTCATAAAAATTATGAAAATCGATTTTTTTAATCGGAGGAATATTTATATTGTATTATCAAGAAGGCAGATCCTGCAATTTTATTACTGAACAGTATGCGCAGACTCAAGATGTAATCTCTGCTCTCTTCCATAAATTCCCTGAAACAACTTTGGATCTGAAATGGGTGCTTAATCTCCTACTTCTGAGTGATTTCTTTAATGGCACAATCAAATGCAGAAATCCCCAATGTCAGGACTTATGGGATCTTAGGTATGTGCTGTCTCCATAGTGATGGATCAGAGCCTACAGCCTGTCACATTTTTAGAGTGAATTGAGGGCTGACCTGTCATGATCAAAGTTGGAGAAACCTGGAGATAGAGTTTCAGTAACTCTAATGACACGCTGTGGACTGACAGATTCGAAAGGGAAGCAGGAAGAATGCAGGCGAATTCTAAAGTATGCCAAGGAACGGGCAATGTCATTCCTCAAATAGACACTACTGAAACTTTGTACCACAGCTGTCCATTTACAACTTTTTATATTTTTGAGGCAAGCTTTATAAAGACTGAAAATGATTAAAAAAAAAAAATCCTGCTTGACAAAATGTCCATAATTCATCATTTTCTAATCTGAGTTTTGCACGGCACTAATAAACCTTGCCTTCCTACTCTTTGGCTTGTTTGGCTTCAGATTTTGTACTGCTGCCTAGCACCAGAGTATAGAAAAGATATCCAATCTACTTTACATAGGAGTCAAAGTCCCTAATGGTTATCCCAGAGACTGAGGCAATGTTAATGAAACTTTTGGTTTTTGACAGATGTAAACTATATTCCTGAAGGTTGGAGAGGACAAATGTGAGTTCCCCATCCCTGTACTGCATGGACTGAGTTAACCTTCATCCAGCCCAATGAAGGTTGATTTTGGGACACATTCCTCCTCCTTCTTCTGCTTCTTAAATCCCATTCCTAATCTCACGCAATGATTGATTGTGTGGTGTTTTGTTTTTTAAGGTGCCATATAATCCCTTCAAAGAACTGCTGCACAGGTTCCACTCCAAATATGGAGTAACCGAATCCTATTCTGTAAAAGCCACTCTGTTTATGCACACCTAGCAGGGGTGAGCTGTCTGCTGGCTTGCTGAGTGGTCCCTGTGGGTCTGGTCAGGTGTTGCTGGTCTGCTCTGACCCAGTTCAGCAAATGTACAGGTCACAGAATCTCCAGGTGGGGAACCCAGAGTAAAACAAGACCCTGAATGGAGTTTCCCAGCTTTGCTGGGATAGCAATCCTAGTCTCCAGGGAAAGGACCCTGTCCCCCTTCCTTGCTGAACTTGAGTCGGCCATACCAGCTCCCACCAAGGCACGTTCTGCACAATGCTTGTGTATGGTAACGAATATAGCAATACGTTTTAACTTATAAACTCAAAACATCAATTCCAACCACAGGAACAAAATTCCTCTGGAACGATGGGCAAGCAACATTATAATTAATGTAAATAACGATGTAGCTTCCTCCTTCCCTATAGAGGGAACAGAATTTCATCCCTTTGTATCTTCAGGCCCTGAGGATTACACTATTATTGGGGCATTTGTCTCTTTGTTCACCTACATGTGTGCCTTTCTCTAGCATTGAGAGAACGAGGAGTCCTTTTCTGAGCCGCCATAGGGATGGGCAGAGTCACTTTCCCTGTGAATAGGACACTGTAATGAACCACTGTTGCCTACATCAGCAGCTGCCGTGTGTCTGGTCCCTTCTGACACAACAAAGAGAGGTGTCTGCCAAGGGCATTAAGAGAACTTGCTGACCACGCTCTATTGTTTCTTCAACCTGCCCTTGCCAGATAATTAGATCCAGAGAGACACTGGAAATGCTGCTCGCTAGTTCAGATAGGCATGATCTGACGCTGGGTGTGGGGGAGCCAGGGAGAATTTTATATATATATTCTGGGATGCCAACTGCATGGCAAAATCCAAAGTTCAAATCTTTATATCCTTGGATACGAATGGTGCTCTGCCGCCAGACTACAGTGTGTTTTACTAACTGGTAGGAATAGAATGAGAATTGATTTTATTTTTGTCCTGGCCTAACCACTTACTTGTTTTCCAGTAGACTCCATTATATCTATCTTTGGATGTACGTTTATGCACTCAGGAAAGGCATGGTTTGCAATGCATGTTAATGTCCTATTGAGCTTGTGTGAGCGTGGGGAGAAGACTTTAATGCTGTTTAAAGTGTCTCATTAACAATGGTGCAAAAGCTAACAGCATCACTTTATCTGAATGCTAGATTTCCTACTTTCCTATTTTTCTTGCTTCCACTGAATAGATTTATTCTGCATTCCTGAACACTAGAAGTGTGAATGAACTGATGCATAAATAATCAAGAAACAGCATCTCATCACAATTAATCCAGTTAACAAGCATCTTAATTGTAAACTGCAAAGATCTGAACTATTTTACACAATCAGCATTTTGCAGAAACCATTTTTTCCTCCAGTAATGTGTTTTGAATATTTTACCTAAATGTGGTGCCTTATTCCATCCCCCTCACAAATCTTGCTGTGAGCATCTTTCAGAATTATGTTTCTTCTCTGATCATAAGTGAGCCTATATCCAAATGGAGACAAGCTGGATTACCTAAATTGCAATGAGGTCAAAATAAGCTTAATTGAACAATAAGTAGAACTGAAATGTCACTGCAGAGGATTTCTGCTTGTATAAAAAATGTAAAAATTGAATGACCACATGATGGCAGCAGAGGTTGGAAGAGAAGGTGATGGTGTGTACATAGTACTGAACAAATGACTCAGATTTTAGACTATAGTCACCTCACATCTCTCCTCCCCCTACCGCTCCCAAAAAATGATTGACATCTATCTTCATAAAACAGGATCAAGATCAAAATTGATCTTGGTTTTTGAAACATTCATTGGATTTGCTCTGCTTTTTGGGAGAACTCCTTAAAGTGAGATTGGTCTTTCTCCATTTCTTCAGGGCCATACATGCTGCTGTCAATGAAATAAATTGCTTTACCTGTCACTTACTATTCTCATCTAGTATCTTTTGTTAATCTCTTATCACAATCTGGCCACAATGGTAGCAAAACACTTTTTTTCTTCTGCTGTTCCTACCATTTGGAATAACTACTCTTCTGCCTCATTGACTCCCCAGTTTTAAAATTGTTTTAAGATTCATCAGCACGATGCTTGCTAATTTGTTTTTTCCTTGAAGCAAATTTCTTCCAAAATATCATCTCATACAGTGACTGAGAGAAGGTGAGGAATTAGCAATGGGAGAAAGAAAACATCCAATCTCATCTCCAGGCACATAGCCCCTCAAAAGGGAATTCTAACTTTCCTACAGGAATGGGAAATCTTATTCAAAGTATGGGCCCGCTTTGAAATAATCTAGTATATTAAAAAGACCCTTTCAAGTTCTGTTCAACAGAAAAAGCCAAAATAGTGATAAAAAAGGTGCTTCTTCTTTCTCCTTTACCCCACCACAATCCTCTTCTCTGGATAGCCAGAAGTAGCTGTTTCAGCCAGACCCATCTGGATGCAGAATATAAATAATACTTTTTCTTTAAAAAGTTGAGCTCCCTGCCCCTATCCCATCTCAGTTACAGGGGCTAATATTTCTTTTCTCTCTCTCTCTCTCTCTCTCAGGGTATGTCTACACCGCAGAGTGTTTTCGGAAAAACATCTGTTTTTCCAAAAAAAACTTCACTTACATCCACACTGCAATAGTGTTCTTTTGGAAAAAAATCGAAAGAACAGAGGGGTTTTTCCAACATTGGTAAACCTCTTTCTCTGAGGAAGAAGACTTTTTCCGAAAGAGCGCTTTCAGAAAAAGGCGTGTGTGGACGGGAAAGAGGGAGTTCTTTAGGAAGAAGAAGAAAGAGGAAAAAGCACAGGTGCCCTGGTGGCCACTCTGTCCATAGTAATCACAGTTTAAATGCGAGAGAGCGTCCATTCAGTGTGGATACTATCTTTCGAAAAATCAGATCGCTTTTTCGATGAGCTTTCACAGTGTGGACGCTCTCTTTTGGAAGATGATTTTTTGGAAGTTCTCTTCCAGAAAAGCTTCTTCTGAAAGAAACCTGCAGTCTCTCTCTCTCTTTCTCTCTTTTTCACTGTTATTTCCACACCCAGTAAAATCATCTTTGTGTTATTAGGACTAAACCTCAGAACAGATCACTTTCTTCCAAGCCACATTCTCTACACAATTATTGACAAAGCTGAGTGACACCACACTGCATGAATTCAATGACCTGGAGCCAGAAGAATGACTGGTAAGCATGCATTACAGATCCCACTCTGTGCCCAATCTGTAGGAAAGGAGTCTAGGATCCTGAGCTCAAGTTGTGGCAGATCATGTTTTTACCTCTAATTCAATCCCTAGAGTATTGGCCAAGTTGGCAGCCATCACAATAGCATTCAAGCCCAAGCCATGTGTCTCATAATTTTCTTTACTCTTTGTATAAACCAGAAATGGGGGGTAACAATTTCCTCTTGATAAGAAGTATTAGGAAAAAATAAAACAACTCACTGGACTCCATCTTGCCTAGCTTGCAGGGACTCCATTTGCCTCTGAAGACATGTTTGTGAAAAGCAGCTAATGAAGAAACCAGCACAGGTGTTTTGATGTCTCTCACCGGAAGATAAACAACTACTGACTAGCATAGGTCCAATTTTGGACCATACTACATCTTAGCCCAGTTCTGGACTGTAGAGAATCAAGGAAATCTGAAGACTCCAAATGAACAGACCTGATATCACTACAACCTTCTTAGTCTTCTCCAAGGGTATGTCTAGACTACAGGGCTCTGTTGACAGAGCCATGTAAACTAGTTTACCCGGCATAGTCAATGAAGCGGGGATTTAAATAATCCCCGCTTCATTAAAATAAAAATGGCCGCTGCGTTGTGCCGACAATCAGCTGATCTGGCACAGCGTGGGAGTCTAGACGCGGATCGGTCAACAAGGGAAGCCTTTGTCGACTGCTCCCTTATGCCTCGTGAAATTCCCGCTTCATTGACTATGTTGGGTAAACTAGTTTACATGGCTCTATTGACAGAGCCATGTAGTCTAGACATACCCCAAAAGAGGTAAGATTAAAGACAAGGATATCCTTGGCAAGAATATCCATATCACAAGATGTTTCCAGGATCATGAGTCTAATGATCACTCATGCTGTTAGGTTGCCTGGTGAAATGGGAGGTTTTGATGGTCTCAATAATAAGCCAATCACCTCACCAAAATGTCGATCCCTATTGCAATCCAAAACCTTAATTTTCCTAATCATATCCAGGACCTCAGAAGCTGATATTGGTCAAAAGTAAAGGAGAAGCATTCCTACAGTTGTTTCCCCTGTCACAGGTCTGCTATGGCAGAAAGAAACTCATGAAGTCTGAATCAAAACAACTTTATGTGGCCTTCATTGTTTATACCACTCCTAATTGGTAGGTATAAAGTACCTGAAGTAATTACGGAACTGCTTTCCACAGTTTAAATGCTAACATGAGCCACTTACTTTGAAATCTTATGCTCAACTATTTGTTTATCATTGATTTAAAATACACTAAGATGTAAACCACATTTTAAATTAAACTTTCAAGCATTTAAATTAACCTCATTTTATGTCTGCTTTTTTATTTCTGAGGCCTGGTTTACACTACACAGGTAGGAACATAAGAACATAAGAATGGCCGTACTGGGTCAGACCAAAAGTCCATCTAGCCCAGTATCCTGTCTGCAGGCAGTGGCCAGCTCCAGAGGGGGCGGACCGAAGACAACGATCAAGCGATTTGTCTCCTGCCATCCCTCTCCAGCCTTTGACAAACAGAGGCCAGGGGCACCATTCCTTACCCCCTGGCTAATAGCCTTTTATGGACCTAACCTCCATGAATTTATCTAGCTTCTCTTTAAACTTTGTTATAGTCCTAGCCTTCACAGCCTCCTCTGGCAAGGAGTTCCACAGGTTGACTACGCGCTGTGTGAAGAAGAACTTTCTTTTATTAGTTTTAAACCTGATTGTGATGGGGAAACCATTCCCCGCATTCACAGCTGTGGTCTGGTGGAGGCACGCAGTGGGGAAGCCACCGAGCACCCTGAGGAAGCCGGCTGCTTGGCAGCTGGAGCACTCAGCGCATGCGCCACTGAGCACCCCGGGGAAGCTGGGGAGGGGCAACTGGCCAAGCGCAGAGCTGCAGCTGCAGGCACACTGCCTGGGGCGGGCGGGCGGCGGCACGCATGCCGCGCAGGGGTGGAGCCGCAGCCGGCCCATTCAAGAGGGCGGTGACAAGGGCAGAGGGGGGGAGAGCAAAGAGGGAGCCGGGGCTGGTGGTGTTCTCCCACCCCTTACAGGCAGCCCAGGGGGAGTGGCAGCAGGAGGACTCCAGGAGGGGTTGCGGATCGCTCTGGACCCGAACAGTAACTGGAGGACAAGCCCTGCCAGTGGAGGGACACCGCCGCGACCAGGGACTCAAGTGGGCAGGGCCCAAACCAGGACACTGAGGTCGCAGCAGCCCGTGGGGGCAACCCGGTAGCGGACACTTGCAAGGACAGTAAGCCAGTGGCCCGCGATCCCGCGGCCGGGGTTAGAAGGGCGGGAGAGGCGAGAGGTGGCGGTTAACCACATCGCCACAGTCAGAAGGGCATGAGAGGCGAGAGGTGGCGGTTAACCACATCGCCACAGTCAGAAGGGCGGGAGAGGCGAGAGGTGGCGGTTAACCACATTGCCACAGTCAGAAGGGCGGGAGAGGCGAGGGGTGGCGGTTAACCACATCGCCACAGTCAGAAGGGCGGGAGAGGCGAGGGGTAGTGGTTAACCACATCGCCACAGTTAGAAGGGCGGGAGAGGTGAGGGGTAGTGGTTAACCACATCGCCACACTGTTGGAAGAATGTGGGCACAGTAGCAGTAGAGAAGTAAAACAATCCCCCCTCCTCAAAAAAAACCCATGAGGGGAAAGGCCCTAATTAGTGGGGAGAAGAGGGAGTCGGCAGTTAAGGCGAAATGGAGGTGGGGGAGCTGCTGAAGTGGCTGGCAGAGTACCAGGAACAGCAGCAACAACAGCAGAAGCAGCTGCTCCAGCAACTCACCAAGCAGCAACAGCTGGTGCGGGAGATAGTAGCGCACAAGCAGAAGCAGCAGGACCAGTGGGCACAGCAGGGAGCAGGAGGGCTGGTGGCCCCCGGGTTGGGGGGGACCGACGGGGCCACTCTGGCCCTGCTTTTGCAGCTCATAAAAATGATGGCTGAGGTCGACCTGGAGGCCTTCTTAATCACATTTGAGAGGGTAGCCACGGCCGCTGCTGGCCAGAGGAACATTGGGCAACTCTGTTGGCACCCTATCTTACGGGCCCCACACATGGGGCGTATAGGGGATTAGCTGCATGAGACGCCCTATATTACCGCAAGGTGAAGGAGGCGATCCTAGACCAAGCAGGGGTGACGCCTGAGACCCATCCGCAGAAGTTCTGGGCGGAAAAGTACCGGCCGGGGGAACGCCCAAGAGCCGTAGTGCAGTGGCTAAAGGAGGCCGCCACCCGCTGGTTGGACCCTGAACGGCGAACAACCACCCAGGTGGTGGACGTGATTGTCCTAGATCAGTTCTTACAGATTTTACCGCCAGCCGGACGTGGATACGTTGACACCAGCCCACAACCCTAGGAGAAGCGGTATCGATTATGGAGAATTACCTGGCCATGGAGGGGGAAGAAGACAGTATGCGAGGCGCCAAGACGAGGTGCCAAGACATCCCGTGCCCACTGGGCGGGCCCCACAAGAGGCCGAGGGATGGGGGCTGGCACCCCCATACTGTGGACATGCTGGAGAGACAGAACAAGACCCGGAGCTCCAGGGAGCACCGAGGAGACGACACCCGGAGCGGCAGGGAAACCCACGTCCCGGCAAGCTGAAACAGCAAAGCAGGGGGTGTGCTTCGAGTGCAGCCAAGAAGGGCACTTCCGCTGAGACTGCCCCTTCATGGACTGCTCGTATGGGTGGGCAGCAGCCACAGTGCAGAAACCCCTACACCCGGAGCCATCCCAGATCACTGTCCAGGTAAGCCTAAGCAGGCGGTCAGTGTGGGCACTGGTGAACTCTGGCTGTAACCAGACCCTGGTCTGAGAAGAGGCAGTCCCGAAGGGCGGGGCCAGGGGCCCTCCCGTGATTGTGCAGTGCATCCACGGGGCGGGACGGCTGTACCCCACATGGTGGGTGCACATCAGGGAAGGGGCATACTGGCGGTGGCCCCTAGACTGGCTTATCCCGTAATCCTGGGCAGGGACTGGCCGGGTTTCCAGCGCGTGATCCAGCGGTGGGGCCAGGCCCAAGGAGGGGCACCAAACACATCGCCCCAGGCCCACAGGAGCACGGTCGTACCAGCGGAGGCCCAGGCGGCAGAGGCCGCACCTCGAAGTGACCACCCCGGTGAGGTGAAAGAGGGAGAAGACTTCCTATGGGAGCAGCGAGAAGATGACTCCCTCACCCAAACATGGGAACAAGCCAGGACGGAGTTGCCCAAGGGACCAAGGCCGGTAGAAGGCCCCCGATTTGAGGTAAGAGTGGACCGATTATACAGGGTGGCCACCCGGCCGGGGGAGAGGGGTAAGACCTGGCAACTCTTAGCACCGGCGCGGTTCAGGTGGCAGGTGTTAGACCTAGCACACGCTAACCCCTGGGCCGGCCAGCTAGGGGTAGAAAAGACATTGCAAAGAGTATTACAGCGATTTTACTGGCCCGGTATATACAAGGAGGTTAAAGACTTCTGCACCTCCTGCCCTGAGTGCCAGCGAGCCGGAGATAGGGGGGTACCAAGAGCCCTGACACCCCTCCCAGTGGTGGACACCCCCTTCAAGCGGGTGGCCCTAGACCTGGTGGGGCTGCTGAAGAGGTCCAAAAGGGGCAACCAATATATCCTGGTTCTCGTAGACTATGCTACCCACTACCCCAAGGCAGTGCCCCTCCGTAACACCAAGGCCCCAGGACTAGCGGCCAAGCTGGTAAAGATCTTTGCCCGCGTGGGCATACCCCAAGAGATTCTTACCAACCAAGGGACAAATGTATCCGGGCGAGTCATGGCAGAATTGTGCAGGTTGCTCAAAGTGAAAAAACTCCGGAACTCTGTCTACCACCCCCAGACGGACGGGCTCATGGAGCATTTTAATAGGACATTAAAGTCAATGCTAAAAAAGTTCGTGGGGTTGGACCCCCGGGAGTGGGACCTTTTCTTGCCAGCCCTGCTGTTTTCAGTGCAGAAGGTACCGCAGGCTTCGACGGGTTTTTCACCTTTTGAGTTATTAGATGGAAGGCAGCGTAGGGGCATCCTAGACCTCCTGCGAGAGGAGTGGGAGGAACAGAACTCCCGCGTGAAAGGAACAATCACCCTATATACTCGAGCTGCGCAAGAGACTGAAGATGGCTGGCGAACTAGCCTGGAACAACTTGCTGCGGGCCCAGGCGAAGCAGGCGCAGTGGTACAACCAGGGGGCCAGGAACCGAGTCTTCATGCCAGGGGGCAGAGTGCTACTTCTCTTGCCGGTGGCTGAATTCAAGCTGATGGCGAAGTGGCAGGGCCCATGTGAAGTGCTGTGCCAGGTTGGACCCGTGGACTATGAGGTACAGCTGATGGGTAAGTGCAAAGACACCCAAATTTATCATGTAAACCTGTTAAAAAAAATGGAATGCCCAAGAAAGCTTGCTGGCGACCACCCAGCCGGCGGAGCCCAAATTAGGGCCGTGGGGAGGGGACGTGAGTAGACCCGAAGAGGAGGCGTCCCTCAGGCCCATGCTGATGAGTGCACAGAAAGAAGACATGCGGGCTCCTCCTGCGAGAATTCACGGCGGTACTGGCAACGCAACCAGGGCGCACACCAGTGACCTGCCACCATATCCAAATGACACTGGGACTGAAAGTGCGGGAGCCCCTCCAACCCCTCCCACGGAAGCTGTGGGAAACCGTGCATGAGGAAACCCAGAAAATGTTACAAATGGGAGTAATCCAGAAGTCAAAGAGCGGGTGGCGCAGCCCAATAGTCCTAGTATCCAAGCATCATGTGATGCTACGATTTTGTATAGACTTCCGGAAAGGCAATGTGATTTCTAAGTTTGATGCTTACCCAATGCCACGGATGGAGGAGCTGCTAGAAAGACTGGGGAAGGCCCACTACCTAATGACCCTTGACCTGACAAGGGGTTATTGGCAGATCCCGCTCACACCCGCTTCCGAGGAGAAGACTGCTTTTGCGACGCCCTTCGGACTCTACCACATGCTCTTTGGACTAAATGGAGCCCCTGCGACCTTCCAGCGGCTAATGGATCACCTCCTGGAAGGACACCAGAGCTATGCCGCCGCGTATATCGATGATGTAGTCATCTATAGTATCTCCTGGGAAGACCACCTATACCATGTACGAGCAGTACTTAAGGCCCTGGAGGATGCAAAGCTGACCGCAAACCCCGGTAAATGTACATTCGGGCAGAGAAAGGTGGCCTACCTAGGCTACATCGTGGGGAATGGGCAACTAAAACCCCAGGTAAACAAGGTGGAGGCAGTGTGGGGCTACCAGACCCCGAAAACAAAGAAGCAAGTCCGGCAGTTCTTGGGACTTGCAGGATACTACAGATGGTTTATACCAAACTTTGCCACAATAGCGGCCCCACTAATGGATCTGACCAGGAGTGGACACCCACAGAAAGTATGCTGGTACGAGCAATGTGAGAGTGCGTTCCAGCAACTGAAGCGGACCTTAACACAAGCCCTGCTGCTTGCGCAACCGGACTTCGCAAAAACGTTCCTGGTGCAAACTGATGCCTCAAATGTGGGCCTGGGGCAGTACTGGCCCAGAAGCAAGATGGCACGGAAAGACCTATCCTGTACCTAAGCTGCAAGCTGTTGCCTTGCGAGCAGACATATTCGACCATAGAGAAGGAAGCCCTGGCGGTGCGGTGGGTGGTGGAAGCTCTCCGGTACTTGCTAGGGAACCCGTTCTGGCTAATGACAGACCATGCCCTGCATAACATGCGCGAGACCAACCCTCGCATAATGAGGAGGTACCTATTCTTGCAACAGTACAAGTTTGAAATTGTACATAAGGCAGGACAGACTCATGCAAAGCCGACTTTTTATCGTGCTGTTTAAGAGCAGGGGCGGGAGACGAGGCTACTAAGGAGCAAAAGGGGAGGTGTGTGTCGGGGAAACCGTTTCCCGCACTCGCAGCCGCGGTCTGGCGGAGGCGTGCCCCGGGGAAGCCAGCCGCTCGGCAGCCGGAGCACTCAGCGCATGCGCCACCAAGCACCCCAGGGAAGCCAGGGAGGGGTGACTGGCTGAGCGCAGAGCCACAGCCGCAGGCACGCTGCCCGGGGTGGGCATTAGAACCCAGGGGGGTTGGGGCGGCACGCACGCCGAGCAGGGGTGGGGCCGCAGCCGGCCCATTCAAGAGGGCGGCGACAAGGGCAGAGGGGGGGAGAGCAAAGAGGGAGCCGGGGCTGGTGGTGTTCTCCCACCCCTTGCAGGCAGCCCAGGGGAAGCAGCAGCAGGAGGACTCCAGGAGGGGTTGCGGATCGCTCTGGACCCGAACAGTAACTGGAGGACAAGTCCTGCCAGCGGAGGAACGCCCGCAGGAAGCGGAGGGACGCCGCCGCGACCAGGAACTCGAGCGGGCAGGGCCCAAACCAGGACACTGAGGTCGCAGTGGCCCGTGGGGGCAACCTGGTAGTGGACACTTGCAAGGACAGTAAGCCAGTGGCCTGCGATCCCGCGGCCGGGGTTAGAAGGGCGGGAGAGGCGAGGGGTGGCGGTTAACCACATCGCCACAGTCAGAAGGGCGGGAGAGGCGAGGGGTGGCGGTTAACCACATCGCCACAGTCAGAAGGGCGGGAGAGGCGAGGGGTGGCGGTTAACCACATCGCCACAGTCAGAAGGGCGGGAGAGGCGAGGGGTGGCGGTTAACCACATCGCCACAGTTAGAAGGGCGGGAGAGGCAAGGGGTAGCGGTTAACCACATCGCCACAGTCAGAAGGGCGGGAGAGGCGAGAGGTGGCGGTTAACCACATCGCCACAGTCAGAAGGGCGGGAGAGGCGAGGGGTGGCGGTTAACCACATCGCCACAGTCAGAAGGGCGGGAGAGGCGAGGGGTAGCGGTTAACCACATCGCCACAGTCAGAAGGGCGGGAGAGGCGAGAGGTGGCGGTTAACCACATCGCCACAGTCAGAAGGGCGGGAGAGGCGAGGGGTGGCGGTTAACCACATCGCCACAGTTAGAAGGGCGGGAGATGCGAGGGGTAGCGGTTAACCACATCGCCACAGTGCTACCCATTAATTCCATTTGGTGTCCTCTAGATCTTATATTATGGGAACAAGTAAATATATTTTCTTTATTCACCCTCTCCACACCACTCATGATTTTATAGACCTCTATCATATCCCCCCTCAGTCTCCTCTTTTCTAAACTGAAAAGTCCCAGTCTCTTTAGCCTCTCCTCATATGGGACCCGTTCCAAACCCCTAATCATTTTAGTTGCCCTTTTCTGAACCTTTTCTAATGCCAAAATATCTTTTTTGAGGTGAGGAAACCACATCTGTACACAGTATTCAGGATGTGGGCGTACCATAGTTTTATACAGGGGCAGTAAGATATTCTTTGTCTTATTTTCTATCCCTTTTTTAATAATTCGTAGCATCCTATTTGCTTTTTTGACTGCCACTGCACTCTGTGTGGACATTCTCAGAGAACTATCCACGATAACTCCAAGATCTCTTTCCTGATTAGTTCTAGCTGAATTAGCCCCCATCATACTGTACGTATAGTTGGGGTTATTTTTCCAATGTGCATTACTTTACACTTATCCACATTAAATTTCATTTGCCATTTTGTTGCCCAGTCACTCAGTTTGGTGAGATCTTTTTGAAGTTCTTCACAGTCTGCTTTGGTCCTGACTATCTTGAACAGTTTAGTATCATCCACAAACTTTGCCACCTCACTGCTTACCCCTTTCTCTAGATCACTTATGAATAAGTTGAATAGGATTGGTCCTAGGGCTGACCCTTGGGGAAGTTGACATTGGGATTGCTGTAAGATTACATTCCAGAGCAATAGCTTTTGCTACTACAGGTGCCTGTTGTGGACGTGAGTAATCTGATAATGTAGGGCAGGAAGATGTTGATGATGTTGTTGTTGATCTTTCTTAAGATAATATCAGTCACATTAAGTCTGACTCACTTTTCCAATCTCAACAGTATTAACCTAAAAAAAGTCAATTAAGTTGGAAACTTGCTGTTTAACCAGCTGAAGACAATGTTGCAACAAGTCTAATATTACCATAGAAAGGTCACAGAGTAGTAATTTCATGTCCTCAACTCAAGATAGGATCCACCAACGCCTTCCTCTGCAGCCTTTTACACAAGATTAAAATCCAAGTGTAGGAAACACCTTCTTATGCTCAAACCACTTGTTTCACCTATTATATTGCCTGTTTGTGATGCCTTTGTTAGCAATAATAATATTTCACACTTCCCTAGAATCCTTCCATCTTCAGAACTCAAGCCATTTGCAAACTTTTAATGAACTCTACCTCCCAATTCCCCTGTGAAGTAGGCTAATAAATTTTTTCCCATTAACTTCAAGTATCATCTCACAAAGGAAGGAGAATTGAGTTCAGCATAAAATTTTAGCAGACTTGTCCCCAGAGGTGAATTCAGCCTGGTTTTTTTTATTCACAATTTTGTTACTGACCAGTATAGGACAAAGGACATGTGCATTAATATCCCCAGGTGCAATATAGAGGTGGTATTGTCTATCTAGTGCACCAAGCTGGTGTCAAAACATCAATTTAGTTTTACTACAGAAACATCCTTGTTGGTTTTTTGTTTATTTGTTTGTTTTTGTTTTTAAGTGGAGCCTTTTCACACACCTTGCTCCAATCCAAGAAAACTCGTTCAGTCAGGTCCCTTTCCCACAAAGGCCCTCCATCACCTCCTCCCCTTACAGCTGATTGAAACACACCATTGCAGAATCACCCTTATATGGAAACCTTTCCCAGCATGCTTTGCTCATTGGTGGCTCTTTAAATTTGGCAGAGAAAAGCCCCTAAAGCAGGGGTCTCCAACCTTTTTAAGTATCAGATCACTTTTTTAATTTAAGTGCAATCCAAGATCTACCTCAATCCCAAATATCCTGGCCCTGCCTCCTTTGTGGCCCTTCTCCGAGACCCTGCCCCTGCTCGCTCCGTTCTCCCTTCCTCCCCCATTCTCCCTCACTTTCACTAGGCAGGGGCAATGTTTTGGGGGTGCAGGCTCTGGTCTTGGATTAAGGGATTTGGAATGTGAGAGGGGCTCTGAGCTGAGCGTGGGGCAGGCAGCTGGGTTGCCAGAGGGGGTTCTAGGTGCAGGCTCTGGGAGGTGTTTGGATGCAGGGGTTCTTGGGGCTGGGGCAGGAGCCTGGGATTCAGGAGAGGGTTCATGACTGGGGTAGGGTTTCAGGATGTGGGCCGATTGGGCACTCCTTACCTCAGGTAGCTCCTGGGTGGTGATGCAGTAGAGCTAAGGCAGGCTCACCCCTGCCCTGGCCACGCACCACTCCCAAAAGCAGCCAGCAAACTCCAACCCAAGTCCTGCTGTGCCCCCTCTCTGCTCTGTGGAGATAGGACACAGGGTGGGAAAGGGGACACCTTGACACCAGCACCCCTTCTCCCTTCCCTGCCCTGCACAGCAAGTAGGAGGCTCCGAGGGGTGGGAGAAGCAGCTCCAAGGCAAAGATCAGGAGCTGCACAGCAGTGGGGAGAGGGGCAGTTGAAGTGCCGGCACTTGACAGCCTCTTGGCCAAACCAGTCAAGATCACCTGTCAGAGGCTCCAAGATCGACCAGTAGATCCCGATCGACTGGTTGGTGACCACTGTCCTAAAGGCTGAAAATGTCTAGCTGGCTGCTGCTTACTGCATCTCTTTTCCTTCCAGCTGGTAGGTCTGCCATTTCCATTGCCCTAGGGGAGAGTCAGCCTCAAGTTTGCCACCTGTGAAATAGTGTTAGGTCTCACCTGATTTCGGGGAGGAGAAGCTGACACTTCATTAATTGAATATGTTTTAAATGGGCATGAGACAGCTGGAAGGCACTGTGGTAGTGTGGGGCATTATGGAGACTCATGAGAAACCTGGGTGGTCAGTCACCCTGGCTCTTCAGTCTAGCAGAGAAATATGCATCACAATCCAATGGTTGGAAATTAAAGGTAGACAATTTCAGGTGAGGAATACGGTGCGCCTTGTTAACAGTGAGGGCAATTCTGCTTGGGTGTTAGCAATTATTCCGGGGAAGTTCTCTGAGCTGTGTCACACAAATGAACACAGGGGTCCCTTCTGGCCCAGCAGTCCGTTCATTGTGATCTCCCTTTGTAAAATTGTTTTGAGATCTCTGTTGAAAAAGTGCTGTGTAAGAGGTAGGTCATACTATCTATAGAAGGGGAAACTGAGACACAGAGGAGTTATGTGACTTGAGGGGTGGGGTGAGGCAACTCTGAGCGGAAATTAGCAAGCCCCTTTTGCCAAACAGCAGGGCTGGGAGAGAATTCCTTTCCCCATGAGTGTCTCCATACACCAGTCTCCAAACTGTGCATTCTCTGTGCTGGAGATACAAGCTCTCTCTCAGGGTCTTAAAGGCTAAGCCTGTTTGAAACCAGGGAAGATGAGGGATAGGGTTTTTCTTTCAAGCTTCTTGTTAATTTCCCCCTTGTTTTCCCCTGCCTTTCTCTGCCATGCTGAGTTTTCTCTCAGGTTCAGGCTAAAAGAGCTGGTCAGCCTCCCTTGTGTAGAGAATTCATCATGCCCTGAACTGCAGTAGCTATAGTGGCTTGTCCTATTTATTTAATAGGAGTATGACGATACTGAGCAGCTGTTCAGTGGAGGGTTAGTGGCAGAATGCTAGATGAAAGAAATGAGTGCTCAGAAGTAGATTAAGAGATCTTATAATCGAATCTTCATAGATGTGAATGAGTGTTTTGTTTTATGATAGCAGGAGATTTCACAAGTTCTCTGCTTCAGCTTATGAAACCCATGGCTTGAATTCTCAGTTATGCTAACCCATGCCCCCATCCCCCTACATCCTTCTGGCAGTTACACCTGCTTCACACTGTCAAAGCCATGCTATGGGGTATTAACATAACTGAGAATTTCACACCTACGAGGTTTTGTGAGGTTCTGACTTGTAACTCCCAGACCTTTGAAGAGCAACAAACTTGGTTAGCCAGGATTCTTACCAGGCCTTCTTCAATCATCAAAATCTGAACGTGACCTAATCTGAACAAGCCTGGTAATAAAAACTAGTGTTGAGGTTTGTTTGTTTTTAATTTCATGGTGAAATTCTGGAAAACCATTAATTTTCCTTAGGGAATACAGCAACAAACAGGTATCAATAATTGTGAAAAATGGTTGACTCAGACCTTTTTTGATCTGATTTGAAGACATTTAGGGTGGAGCATCCTAAGAGTCACCACCCTGCTCTGCTCCTCCCCTTACCTTCTATCTCACACCTCCTCCTTGCTGTTGCTGCTCATATCTGGAGTGCGACTGAGAACAGATGCACTTCACTTCTGCGACAGGAAGGAAGCACATGGTGCAGACAGCGCAGGTAAATTCCTCCTCCTCTGACAGGGAGATGCAGAATGGTCTGTGTGTGAACCTGGCTTTTTGAGCCTTCTATGATCTAGGGAGCTGGAAGGAAGGATTATCTAGATCAGGGGTGGGCAATCATTTTTGATGGGGGGGCACTCCAAGGTTTTGGAAAGTGGTCGAGGGCCTCACTCTTCCATGATATTAATGGAGATGCGGGGTCTGGGATGGAGGTTGGGTGAAGAAGAGAGCTTGGGGTGCAGGATGGAGACTGGAGTCTGGGAGGGAGTTGGGATGAAGCAGGTGGTTGTGATCCAGGACAGGGGACCAGAGAGCAGAGGTTTGGAATGTGACCTAGGGTAGAAGAGGATTGTGATGCCAGGAGATTGGGATGCCAGTTCTGGGAGGGGGTATGGGAGTAAGAAGGGGTCAGAGGATTTGGGTATGTCGAATCGGCGGGGGCAGAGAGTTGGAGCAGGAAAGAGCTGGGGTGCCAGAAGCAGCCTGTAGCCAAGAGACTTACTTGCCAGCTTCCAAACTAGCCTGCCTACCTGCAGAGCTTAAATGTTTCCCATCCAGCCTGGCCATGTGCTTCATGACTAACTGAGCCCAGGGGAGGGGGCGTGATTCTTCTTAACTGGCTGTTATTCTAACAAGCAGCTCGCATTGGCCGGTTTCTGTCAGAAACCGGCCAATGGGAATGTGCTGGGGTGGGGTGGCTCCTAAAACTTCCCCCCTCCCCTCCAGGTTTAAAACAGAAATGGCGTACAGGGCTGCGGGGCAAGCTGGGGAGCCTGCCTGGGGCTCCCTGCTGCCTCCATGGGCTGTATCTGGTGGCTTGGTGGGCTGTATCCAGCCCACGGGCTGTATCTTGCCCACGCCTGGTCTAGATGCAAGGGGGAACAAGCTGGGAATATGTTTGATATTGTTGTGTGGGGCCTGGATGAAGAAATGCTGGGGAGGCTTTTGCAAGTTCTCATGGCTAATCCCTCACCCCTCAACAACAACAAAAGGCACCTTTTGAGGACTGCCTGGACTTTTAAACTTAGTGATCTTTAGTGAGAAGGATTTTCCAGGGATTGGTGCCTGGAGGATGTTGGAAGCAGAGCCTGTCCTAACCAATTGGCGGCCCCAGGCAACCACTTGGCTTGCCTGTAGGGAAACCTGGGGGGAGGATTCGGGAAGTCAGGCCGAAATGTGGTCGTGACCCACCGCTAAGACCAGCTCTGTCGGCAGCCCCTTGAAAATGGCGGCCCTGGGCGACCGCCCGGCTCGCCCACCCTTAAGACCGGCTCTGGTTGGAAGGTCTCTCCTTTATAAGGGATCCCCTCCATCCAGGAGCTCAACAGCCAGAAAGCAGATGCTTCTAAGTGTGTGTGCATTGCCAATAGCTGAGGTGCTTTTTACACCTCTTGGCAAATTATCTGCAAGCAGGCTTTGATTTTTTTTAAAATAAATTGTGAATTATTTACCATGGTGGTTTTTATTACAAATTGGTTATAAAAAATTACATGGTATTGCTACATCTCCTGATTGGTTGACTGGAATCCTTCTAAGCAGACAGAAGGTACTTTGGGCACAAATAGTCATGGTTACGTGGACATTCGATTATGTGCAAAGATAACAGCCGTGTCCCCTCCTTCCATGCCAATGAAACCCTGTTCTTGGAAAAGGGAAAAAAAAGGGATGTGAACCTGGCCGAATGGAAAAGGGATTTGCAGTGCCCTGTGAATGATCAGGACTAAATGGGCCCACTTTGTCAAACTCTAGTGCTTAGCCAAAGGGCTTTGTGGCTTAGGCTGGTATTTATCAACACAGCTGGGTAGGTTCCAAAACACTCTGTATTTCAGGGCTGCTTGTATCTTTGGCATTGATTCAAACTCCTGTCTAGAAATACTCATATTGCAGCTTCCATTGTTTCTCCTCCCCCGCAGACACCTATCCTCCCTGTTAGGGGAAGAGATTGTAAAGTTCTGATTAGTTTAAAATGAAACAAAGCACATTTCTGTGCACAAACAGTTGCAGCAGGGCCCTGCTATGGGCTAAGCAGTAAGGTGAATCTATCTCTGTTAGGTTAAAAGGTCCTGGGGTATTTGAGATAGGGGAGAAGGCATGTAAAAGAGAGCAGGGATTAGAGGTGTACAGCTAAAAAACACAAGATTGGAAGACAGGCAAGACTGAACACAGCAGTCAATGCAACGATGAAATGTTCTTTAGGGTTATGATGCAGGTGTCTTAAATGACTATCAGGCAAGTGACAGCAAAAATCTCACAAGCACTGCAACATACAAGAACAGAGAGAAGAGAAATTCAGGTACCTTCTGACCCAAACCATATTCCCATTCTATTGGAATGCAGATTAGTTAACTATAAAATATGACCTGAGTTTTTGATTCATTGCAACTGAACTGGATTTGTTGTTAAACTACAACTTGCTTAGAAATTAGTACATTATGTTCCCAAGGATTTATATTTAAATTATACAGCTGGTAAAGCATGGGATGTGATGAAGTAGACTCCGCAGATAATATCATGGGGCTGGTTGAAAGACACTATGTTCATTTGTAGTTAGTAATTTGAAAATGTCCAACCTTGGTGCAAAGCAGCAATTCTAGAAAAGAAGAAAAAGTCTTTTTAATTGGCATGCCTATTATGTGCCAAAATAAACATATCATTTTACATATGACACACAATGTATTTAAATAGGCTCTCTGCTTTCAGAGCCTTTCTTAAAAGTCACTTCCCTTTGTCTTTTATTCTGCTGCTTATCTCCCCTCTGGTGCTATGCATTTTCTCTTTCGCCCCTAATTATATTTGGGCAAAAAACAATACCGAAATCTCCTGTCGTGCTGACAGGAGTGCTGACCAGCACCCGGTGACTAAGGGGTTAACTAATGTCTCCTAGCCAAGGTATCGGGTGGTCAGCCAATAACAATGCAGGTAGGAATTTCAAACAGGAAAAGGGGGTTTTCTGTCTCTTGTTTGAGACTCAGGACAGTTTCTCCCAGCTATTGAGGGAAATAGGAGAGACGCTTCTCTCTCCAAGAATGGAAAAACGTGTAGTCCATCAAGGGTTTTTATTTTCTTTGTTTGGGGGTTTGGAAATAATGTCTTAGCTTACTAATTGTTTTTTTTTTCTCTTTTGTAATTAAGTCTTCAGCCCAGGGGCTTTCCCTGAGTATCAATACCAATGGTGGCTCTTTCCACCTAACCAATTTACTGTGCTTGCTGTAGTTTTGTTTCGATAGTAAAAGATTGTTTCTTTTTTTAAAATTAACTAGTATTGGTTGATTGTTGTGTGCCTAGTTACCAGGGCAGAGTCCATTGTTGTCTGTGGATTCCCTCTGTTCTTCCCAACTCCAAGCAAAACGGAGGTTGAGTGGCGGGGGGGACTTCTCAAGTGATCTCTTCCCTGATTTTCTTGGAATTACTTGGGTGGTGGCAGCAAGTTCCTCAAAATCTGGGTATTAGGATTTTGTGGGGGGAAGTTTTTGTACCAGAGCCTGTAAAGGCAAGGTTCTGGAGTGCTCTTGCAGGCCCCCAACTTCTGCATTCATTGGAACAGCCTTGACACCCTCAAATGCAACACAAACACCAACAGCATATCTGTCCGGCAAAAAGGAAACTGCAGTCTTCCCCTGGCACTGATGAACTTTTCCCTTCCCCGCCTCAGATGTTTGCCTTTCCTGATGCACTGTCCTTAATTATCTGTCTAATTTGGAATATAAACTAGGTGAGACGGAAACTTTGCTTTTCTATTTCTCTACAAAACATTTTGTTCACTTATGGCAGGTGTGGGGAATCTTTTTGGTCAGGGGCCACAAAAAAATCATTTGGGGGCCCACACTGAGAAGCAAAAAACCCAAATGACCCCTCACTGACCTGGCCCCCAACTGAGAAGGAGAAAGATACTCCCCACATTCTCCTCACACCCCAGAGTTTAGGAGACCCAGCCTAGTAGATTTTATGTGCTCCAGCTTTGAGGTGGGGCATCAGGGGGCCTGGAGCGCCAGGCCTGCCTCCCCAATGCCAGGAGAGGGGGGGACTCTGAGCCTCAAGGGCCAGGTGAGGCAAGCTGTGGGCCTGAGGTTCCCTACCCCTGACTCATGGCAATACAAAGATTATTCAGTGCCCAGAGTTGTTAAACAACATCCTCTGCATGTCAGATAATTTACTTCAGACCCACTGTTCTAAGTGAGCAGCTTCCAATGTTCCTCTCGGTGTCTGTTAATTCACATTTGCTATTTTGTTTTGCCATTCTGGGTTCCCATTAAGCTTTTTAAATTCACTTTGCTATTCTTCACAATCCTTCACCAACATAAATATTTCACAGCAGCTTTTGCTACTTCCCCATTCCATATTCCAGGTTACTGATGAATGTGTCTACCAGGCCAAATCATCAGTTGGCAGAACTTAACACAGCTTCATTTGGATCAATGTAGGTATGAAGATTTAAGCCACTCAGGCTACAGAATATAATTAGATCTCATACTGATTTCCAAGATACTCTAGTATTAACCTCTGTCCCTGAAGAGAAATGTATGTCATGTCATGCCAACAGGGACTTTTTAGAGGTTATTTTAAGCTGAGACCCATCATAACTTATTGTACATAAGTGCCCTAAATAAGAATGAAAAGTAGGCCCTAGTACAAAGCAGGGGTGGGGAACCTCAGGCCCGGGGGCCTCTGAGGCTCAGGGTCCATCCCTCCTCCTCCAGCAGTGTACAAAATCGACTAGGCTCAGGGCCCCCTAGGTGCTAAGAGGGGAATATTGGAGTGTCTTTCTCCTTCTCATTTGAGGGCCACTTCAGTGTTAATCTAGGTTCTAACAACCCATATCCTTAGGACTCTACAAACTTTCCATTAGAACGTCACTGCCCCGTGTGAGTTCATGGTATAAATTGGACACTTATAAATTGCTGGGGGAGGGGCTACACAGCAAACGTCTTTCGAAATAAGCTTTTCCAGAAGATATCTTCCGGAAAAGCTTATTTTGAAATAGAGCGTCCACACTACAGGAAAGTCTCAAAATTAGTCCGAGGCAGGCTCCTCTAATGTGGACGCGCTATCTTGATTTAGAGCCCCAGGAGGCACTGGGGAGGAATCATATATATGATAGCCTAATGTCTGTGACTTTGTAACGCTGTAGCGTTACGTCTTGCCTCTGGGGGATACTGTTGCCTCCCTCTGTGGCGCTCAGCTGACTTCTGCGCCACTCAGCCGAGCTGCTTGCTCTCTCAGCTCTCCTCTGCCTCCTGCCTCTCTCTCTATCTCTGTTTCTCTTCTCCCCCTCCTGCCTCTCACTCTCTCTTTGTCTTCTCCTCCGCCTCCTGCTTCTCACTGGGGGGACTGCGGAGCCCAAACGTCCCCGTGTGGAGGCAAGCAGCACAAGCGGCTGTTTGGGCTCCCCCGCGGCGGCCCGACTGAGCCGCGCAGAAGTCAGCCGAGCGCCATGGTGGAAGGGAAGGGGGGCGGGGCAGTGATGTTTGGGCTCTGCAGTCCCCCGAGTGAGAGGCAGGAGGGGGAGAAGAGAAAGAGAGAGGGAGAGAGAGAGACGGACATGGAGGAGAGACCCGAAAATCCTGTTTTATGATGGGCTATTGGCTAGTAACTTTAGAATGGCCCTGGTGAGGAGCTATTTCGACATAGCAGCAGTGCAATATCCACACATACTCTCTTCCAAAAAAGCTTTTTTGGAAGAGGCATTATTCCTGGTGGAATGAGCTTTACCAATGTCAGAAAAAGCCCCCTGTTAGTTCGATTTTCTTTCAAAATAACACAATTGCTCTGTGGACACTAGTATTGATTTAATGGAATAATGGCTGTTATTCCAGAAAAATAGTGCAGTATAGATGCATATGCCATATACAAGAACATTTCAATATTGTTTGAGTACAGTTTTAGTCTCTCTTTCCACTAAGACTAATAATAATCCACCAAAAAGAGAGTGTTATAGGATCTGAAGAAAGACAAAGGTTTGTGTAGCACAAAAGGGAATCCATTTCTCGGTGTAAGAGGGATATAGAAGAATGCAAGAAGAGAAGGGTACAAAAAGGCAAAAGGAAGGTTTAGGTAGCAGGAGGGAACTAAGCAAGAAAGAGATTGTCCCGAGAATATTTGTTTAAAGAACAGCGTGTTATTTGATTTGTAGCAAGTATTTGAATGGTAGCACCGTGTGCATTTCTGTGCTCACTGCACTCACTTCTTGGGTCTCTTGTTATGTCCGAGTGCCAGCTAATTTTTCTCAAAATGTATAATTTCCCAGAGTATGGCCAGAAATGCTTCTTGTATCTCAACTTCTTCTGTTTTTTTTTTCCAAGTGGCTTTCTACCTCCTGGCCTTGCTCTCTGATTCCAACACAGAAAACAATGTTTCATGCCCTCAAACATTAATTACCTCCTTCTTTCTGAAGATTCAATATCTAACCCTGGTGCCAATGCATCATGCATTCACAATATGAGAATCCTAGAACTGGAAGGGACATCGAGAAGTCATTGAGTCCACTTACCTGCCCTCACAGCAAAACCAAGTGTAACCTTTGCCTGGGCTAGACTTCACTGCCCTTCTCCAGTGTCTAAACTAAAGAAAACCCCTCAACTCCCATACAAAGTAACTGGAGACCCAGAGTTCAATCTAAGGAATTTCATCAAGGATTGTACCGTGTCAGCCTCCCTACTTTGAAGTACCAAAAGAAACTAAAGAAATGAATTTAATTAAATAACTTTATAAAATCTTATGATGGAAAAAACAATCTAATTTTTACAACATAACCATTTTATAACCCACAGACATTGTCTTCATAGTCACAATGAACATTAATAAAAAGAAAGCCAAAAGAAAGATTTGAACAGTTCAGTCCACACAAAACACAGTAAGAAGAAACTGGGAGAGCCCAAGAGTTTAGATTAAGTTCACCAAAGTCTCAGTTTATATCTGTCATCATCAGATCTGCATCACATGTTGAGTCTGAACCGTCTTTCCACTTGCTTGTAGGGATCCTCAGACTCTTCCTCTGCTGTGGATCACTGCTAGACAGCCAGCTCCCTGATTAACCAGGCAGTCAGCTAACCAGTGAACTGACATCAAGAAAACCCTGTTACAAGAAAATACAAAACCTGAGAATAACAAAATAGAAATGACTCTTTCCGCATTGCCACATTTAGGGTAGTTCGAACTAGGGTGGTAGTGTAGACATACCCTTAGAGAGGAGCTGAAGAATCCCACTGACTGAGAAAGTGAACGAAAATAGCTTGGCTAAAATCAAAACCGTATTCAAAGCATACGATTAACACAGCTTCAGAGGGGTAGCGGAGTTAGTAGGTAACAGGAAAAACTTAAACAAATAGGGTGCGTCTGGACTGGCAAGATTTTGCTAAATCTGCCTAGCAACAATGACCCAGACACTGCTCACTCCTACCACCTCCCCCCCCCCCCCCCCCCACGCCCCTGGTTCTCTTAAAGAGATAGCTCCCTGTTAGGTGCATGGGTTACACAAGCACTGTCTAGATAAGTGGTTCTCAAAGTGCAGGCCGCAGGCTGCTAGTCCGCCTTCCCTCCTCCCCCAGGCAGTGGACAGCCCATGCTGCCACAGCAGCCTTGTGGTCAGTGCACAGCTGCGAAACCGCAGCAACAGCTCCAGCTGGCAGGCAGGGAGGCGAAGAAAGCAAAAACTCAGCCCTCCCTCCTCACCCCCAGTGCAGGCCGCAGCAGCAGGTTGGGCAGGCTCGGGCGGGCTCTCGTGGTGCATGAGCAGCCGGCGCCCCCCCCTTTCCCAGCAGTAGATTAGGCTGTGCAGAGCCCCTCTGTGCTGAGAGGAGGCGACTCTGGGACTGAGGACCCTGCATGCACAGGAGGATGGTCGGGGCGTGGGGCCCTTCGGGCTTTGCACCAGGGTTCCCTGTAAGGTGCATGCCTGCATGGGGCGCACACCAAACATTTCAGTCCCATCCATCTCCTCAGCAGAGCAGCACAGCGGTGGGGCCACTGCTTCAGCCCCCAGCCCCACGGGAAGCTGGTAGATGGGTTTGGCCTTCAGCGAGCGACCGAGCCTCGTTTCTTTCTTCCCTGAAAGGAGCAAAGGCCAGTCCTACGCTGCACTCCAGGGCTACCTCTCCATGCGCACTGGTGCCACCCTCCTCCCACCTTCCCTTGTCTCCCAGCCCCTGCCTGTCTCTTGGCCCCTCCCTGCAGCCCCACCTTCCCTTCCCTTCCCTTCCCTTCCCTTCCCTTCTCCCACTCCATACTCCCCACCCTCCTGGTCTCCGCCCTGCTTTCTGCCCTCCTCTTCCAGCCACCCCCCTCAAACTCCTCACTAGAGTTGGCAGCTCAGTGGTAGCAGCCTTGGTCTTTCAGCCCCATCTTCAGCACCCTGCTTGGTGCCCCGAATGGATCCCCAGGCTCCATGAATCCACCAGCCCAGACAAGGAGAGCGGTCTGCTGGCAAGCCCCAGCCTTCCAGAGCAACCTTTTGTTTCCCTGGCCAGAAGTTTGTGCACCAAGACCGGTCCACCCCTTTAGCTGCCCCGTGTGCTGAGACTGGAGCTGGGCTGCAGTGCAGCTGCTGTTGGGCTGGGGCCAGGGTACAAAAATAGCACCATGGGCCTGGCTCCAGCCCAGGCACATGGGGCAGCCACACACCACACAGCCCCGCACTAGCACCAGGAGAATAGAGGAGGTTGAGGAGTGCAGGTGTCAGGAAGGCAAAAGGTCAGGAAGGGGCAGGGTGCAGGAGAGACACATATCAGGGAGCCGAGAGGAGACAACGAGGGGAAAGGGTGATGCTGGGAGAGGATAGGGCAGGAGCAATGAGGGAAAGAGGGAGGAAGGGGTGGGGGAGGAGTGGGTGCTAGAAGAAGAGGGGTGGAAAGGAGGGGTGGGCATGAGGAAGGAAGAGGATGGAGCAAGTCATGTGTGAGGGATCAGAGGGGCGTGAGGAGAACTGGGGCAGAGGGTACTGGGGCGTGGGCTCCAGGGAGGAAGAAAACAAGGGGGGCAGTGAGGGAAGGGAGAGGCACCAGGAGGGTGCAGGGGGAAAGGAAGGTGCAGGTGCCAGGGGGATTGTGGCGAGAAGCAGAAGGGCAGACACGGAATGGAGGCAGGGCAGTGGGTAGAGGGAGGTACTGAGAGGGGATGAGGAGGGGGGCTATGGAAAGGGTGGGCATAGCAGGGAAAGGAAGGGTAGGAGCAGAAGTCAAGGGGGGCAGGTCCCCAGAGGGCCGAGGGGAGTGAGAAAGGCAGGAGCCGTGATAGCAGAGGGGGGCGAGGGGCAGTAGCAGACAACAGGGGAGCAGATGGGACAAGGGGAGGGAGGGAGACATGGCAGCAGAGGGGGAAGGGAGCGGTTTATAACTCGGGTGCCACAGTGGCACATCCGAGCCAGCGCACGTGACCTCAATATCGGTGCACAAGACAAATCTCACTCCGCTCCTGGATGGAAAATCTCAGAGGAATCACTGCTTTGCACCCATGGGGACTTGGTTTGAGGGGAGGGGTCAAGCAGCAGCTTGGCTCCAGAGAGCACCATGGACTGGACACCCTGGGGTCACCTATCGGCCCAGCCTCCCTGTCCCTCCATTTCTGTGAAACCACCCCCCCAAGCCACCTTGACCACAGCCCTATTCCCAGGAGCACCCTGCCCCCATCTCCCTGAACCCCCTCAGCTACTCTGTTCCCCAGCTTTAGCCCCAGGCACTCCTTGCCCCCATCTCCCTACCCCTGTCCAGACACCCTACCCCCAGCCTACTCCTGCATCCTCCCCCCGGCCAGACACCTGCTTCTGCACCCTACCTCCCACCCACACCTTGCACCCTCACCCACTCCTGCATCCCATCTCCCTCCCAGATCCTGCACTCCATCCCTGTCTCACTCACTCACACTGAACCACTTATTTTTGTCCCCACCCCAGAGCCTAAGGGGAACCATAAAATCCACTAAGTCTGGAACCCCAGAAAAGTAAATTGGGCTATGGGAAGCCCTGAAACTCAGTCCTCCTTATCCCTTGTTCTCTAGACCTTTAATCATTTGTGTTGCTCTTCTCTGGACCTTCTCCAGTTTCTCCACATTTGTCTTGAAATGTGGTGCCCAGAACTGGACACAAGACTCCAACTGAGGCCTGACCAGTGCAGAGCAGAGCGGAAGAATCACCTCTCGTGTCTTGCTCACAACACACCTGTTAAAGCATCCCAGAATCATGTTTGCTTTTTTTGCAACTGCATCACACTGTTGACTCCTATTTAGCTTGTGGTCCACTATAACCCCTAGACCTCTTTCAGCAGTATTCCTTCCTAGACAGTCGCTTCCACTTCTGTGTGTGTGAAACTGATTGATACTTCCTAAGTGCAGTACTTTGTATTTGTTCTTATTAAATTTCATCCTATTCACCTCAGACCATTTCTCTAATTTGTCCAGATCATTTTGAATTATGACCCTATCCTCCACTTGCAATCCCTCCCAGGTTGGTATCATCTGCAAACTTAATAATAATACTCTCTATGCCATCGTCCAAATCATTGATGAAGATATTGAACAGAAATGGTCGCAAAACAGACCCCTGCGGAACCCCACTTGTTATGCCCTTACAACATGACTGTGAACCGTTAACTACTCTCTGAGGGTATGTCTACACTACAAAGTTAATTCGAACTAATGGACGTTAGTTCGAACTAACTTTGATAGGCGCTACACTAGCGCTCCGCTAGTTCGAACTTAATTCGAACTAGCGGAGCGCTTAGTTCAACTAGGAAAACCTCATTTTACGAGGATTAACCCTAGTTCGAACTTACTAGTTCGAATTAAGGGGTGTGTAGCCCCTTAATTCGAACTAGTGGGAGGCTAGCCCTCCCCAGGTTTCCCTGGTGGCCACTCTGGCCAACACCAGGGAAACTCTATTGCCCCCCTCCCGGCCCCGGACCACTTAAAGGGGCACGGGCTGGCTACGGTGCCCGTGCCAGGTGCAAGCCTGCCAGCACCCAGCCAGCAGACCCTGCACCTGGCACGGCTCGAGCCACCCACCCGATGCCCCCCAGCTCTCCCCCTCTTCCTGGGACCAGGCTGGCAGCTCCCGGGAGCTTGCCCGGGACCGCAAGAGGCGGGCACCCGCCTGGGCTAGTGCGGACATCGTGGACCTCGTCCACGACCTCCGCACTAGGCACAGGAAAGTGGCCATCTAGGGCAGGAGAGCTGCCAGCCTGGCCACCCAGGAGCAGGAGTGCATGAAAATCAAGGGGGTCCACTGAGACCCCCGTCCCTGAGCCCTGAGCTTCCAATGGCCGTACTGGGTCAGACCAAAGGTCCATCTAGCCCAGTAGCCTGTCTGCCCACAGCGGCCAACCCTAGGGAACCTGGAGGGGATGGACCAAAGACAGTGACCAAGCCATTTGTCTCATGCCATCCCTCTCCAGCCTTCCACAAACCTTGGCCAGGGACACCACTCCTACCCCCTGGCTAATAGCACTCCATGGACCCAACCTCCATCACTTGATCTCACGTCCCTTTAAACTCTGTTCTAGTTGTAGCCTTCACAGCCTCCTGCTGCAAGGAGTTCCACAGGTTGACTCTTTTCTTTGTGAAGAACAACTTTCTGTTACTAGTTTGAAGCCTGCTACCTATTCCTTTCCTTTGGTGTCCTCTAGTCCTTCTTTATGGGAACTCATGAAAAACTTTTCTGAATGCACCCTCTCCACCCAACTCCTGCTTTTAGAGACCTCTATCCTGTCCCCCCTCCGTCTCCTCTTTTCTAAGCTGAAAAGTCCCAGTCTCTTTAGTCTCTCTTCATATGGGACCTGTTCCCAACCCCTGATCATTTTAGTTGCCCTCCCTTCTCCCACCCTCTCTCTTCCCCTCTCCCACCTCCTTTTCCCAGTCTCCCCCAGTTTTGTTCAATAAAGACAGATTCCATTTTTGAACACAATTGTCCTTTATTTTGTACATCAAGAAAAGGGGCTAGGGAAGGGTAAGTGGAAGGAGGTGAGGGAGGAATGGGGTACAAGCCCCCGATGGGGAGGACTGGGCTGTGGGCTTCTGGGGGTGGAAGCTCTCCTGCAGCCCCCCAATTGCCCCATCTCCCTAGATGGCAGCCTGTGGCAAGTGCAGCCGGGCTGATGGCCGAGTGCTGTGATGTGCCCAGTGTGGGCACTCCGGGCACTCCAAGCCAGGACTGCTTTGCAAGCGGGGCACCCCTGAGAACTGTCTGTCCGAGGTGGGGGTCGGGTCCCTTTAAGCGCAACCCTCGGTTAGCCTGAGACAGCATCTCCACGCTCTAAGTCCTCCTCTGATGCCCTGCCGGCACTGCTTCCGGCCATCCTTAAGCCCAGTTCAGGGTCCACTTAATGTGGACATGCTAGTTCGAATTAGCAAAATGCTAATTCAAACTAGTTATTAGTTCTAGACGCGTTAGTTCGAATTAGCTTAGTTCGAATTAACCAATTCGAACTAAGTTAGTTCGAATTAGCGCTGTAGTGTAGACGTACACTTACAGATCTGTGCATTAGGATTTCACAGGAAGTGAAGTACCTAGTTGTGACAGCATTGCAGATTCCAGGACACTGCATCTAGAAAGGCAAGGCTCCTCTGAGTTATCCTGTTGTCAGGAGGATTGATGACAGAGTGACTTGAACATTGGTTTTTATCCTTTTAGGCCCAGGAATCCTGCAAGTTGGCTCAGTTATGTCAAGCTTCAAAGGCAATGCCCTCAGAGGCACTTTCTTCCTGGTCTTTGGGCTCGGGTGGTCTGTGAAATATCCACAGAAATATCTGAGCCGGACACTGAATGCAGACAATCAGGCAAGCCGCTGGATCCAGAAACTGGATGTCCTTGAAGGGGCAGCCAAAGCTTTCTTTGCGCTAGCAGGTAAGTTAGTCACTTTTGCTTTTTCCAGCTGCCCAAAGACCAATGAAAAGCATACCAGTGTCACACAGCAACTCTTCTCTCAGGGTATGTCTACACTGCAAAGTTAATTCGAACTAACAGCCATTAGTTCGAATTAACTTTGCTAGGCGCTACACATACAAACCGCTAGTTTGAACTTAATTCAAACTAGCGGAGCGCTTAATTCGAACTAGGTAAACCTCACTCTACGAGGACTAAGCCTAGTTCGAATTAACTAGTTCGAATTAAGGGCTGTGTAGCCACTTAATTCGAACTAGTGGGAGGCTAGCCCTTCCCAGGTTGCCCTGGTGCCCACTCTGGGCCAAACCAGGGAAACTTTTCTGTCCCCCTTCCGGCCCAAGGGCCACGGTCTGGTTACATTGCTTGTGCCAGTTGCAAGCCTGCCAGCACCCAGCCAGCAGACCCTGCACCTGGCACAGCATGAGCCAGCCACCCGCTGCCACCCAGCCCTCTGCCTCTTCCCAGGACCAGGCTGGCAGTTCCCAGGAGCCTGCCCGGGGCCGCAAGAGGCGGATGCCTGCCTGTCTAGTGCAGAGATAGTGGACCTCATGGAGGTTTGGGGGGAGGCCTCCAACATCCACGACCTCCACACTAGGCACAGGATTGTGGCCATCTAGAGCAGGATAGCTGCCAGCCTGGCCACCAAAGGCCCCATGCGAACCCAGGAGCAGGTTTGCATGAAAATCAAGTTGGTCCAGTTGGACCTCTGACCCTGAGCTTAGAACATAAGAGCGGCCGTACTGGGTCAGACCAAAGGTCCATCTAGCCCAGTAGCCTGTCTGCCGACAGTGGCCAGCACCAGGTGCCCTGGAGGGGATGGACCGAAGACACTGATCAAGCCATTTGTCTCGTGCCATCCATCTCCAGCCTTCCACAAACAGAGGCCAGGGACACCATTTCTACCCCTTGGCTAATAGCCTTTTATGGACCTAACCTCCATGAATTTATCTAGCTTCTCTTTAAACTCTGTTATAGTTCTAGCCTTCACAGCCTCCTGTGGCAAGACTATGTGCTGTGTGAAGGTGTGAAGGAGAACTTTCGCTGACTATGTGCTGTGTGAAGAAGAACTTTCGCTTATTAGTTTTAAACCTGCTGTCCATGCATTTCATTTGGTGTCCTCTAGTCCTTCTTTATGGGAACTAATGAAGAACTTTTCTTTATGCACCCTCTCCACCCAACTCCTGCTTTTAGAGACCTCTATCATATCCCCCCTCAGTCTCCTCTTTTCTAAGCTGAAAAGTCCCAGTCTCTTCATATGGGACCTGTTCCAACCCCTAATCATTTTAGTTGACCTTTTCTGAACCCTTTCCAAGGCCAAAATATCTTTTTTGAGGTGAGGAGACCACATCTGTACACAGTACTGAAGATATGGAGTACCATAGTTTGATATTTCCCCTCCTCCTTCTTCCCCTGGCTTCCCCCTTCCATCTCCCTCCTCTCAGGTTTCCCCTTCCCCTCTCCCACCCTCTCTCTTCCCCTCTCCCACCTCCTTTTCCCAGTCTCCCCAGAGGTTAATCCCCCATCCCACCCCAGTTTTGTTAAATAAAGAGAGATTCTATTTTTGAACACTCATGTCCTTTATTTTTTACATCAGGAAGGGGGGCTAGGGAGGGGTAAGTGGAAGGAGGTGAGGGAGGAATGGGGCACGAGCCCCCGATGGGGAGGACTGGGGTGGCTCTGCGGGTTCCTCGGGGTGGAAGCTCTCCTGCAGGGCCTCCTGGATCCTGACAGCCCTCCGATTGACCCCACTGGATGGCAGCCTGCGGCAAGTGCAGCCGGGCTGATGGCCGAGTGCTGTGATGTGCCGAGTGTGGGCACTCTGGGCACTCCAAGCCAGGACTGCTTTGCTGTCCCTCATCGAGTTAGACAAGCAAGCAGGGAACCCTGAGAACTGTCTGTCCGGGGTGGGGGTCTGGTCCCTTTAAGCACAGCCCTCGGCTAGCCTGAGGCAGCAGCTCCACGCTCTAAGTCCTAAGCTGATGCCCTGCTGGCACTGCTTCCGGCCAGCCTTAACTTCGGTTCAGGGCCCACTCAATGTGGACATTCTATTTCGAATTAGCAAAATGCTAATTCAAATTAGTGTTTAGGTCTAGATGCACCAATTCGAATTAGCTTAGTTCGAATTAACTAATTCGAATTAAGTTAGTTCGAATTAGTGCTGTAGTGTAGACATACCCTCAGAGACGCTGTGGACTTGCCCTATAGTGGAAAATTGATGACTCTGTTTTCAGTGTCCTTCATTTTTAGCATTTTATGTAGCCAGTCTTACAACATCCTCAGAAATAACCAGGGAAACAGAACACCACCCTAGACGTTAAGAATTACATCCTCGGAAGCATCTGCAATAGATAATCCTAAGCAATTCCATTGGGACTTCTCATTCTCTCCAGCCTGGCTCATATTCTGCTTCCTTTCCTCACTTAGAAGGAAAAACCATGATCTGTATTTGACTTTGCTCTTTAGGGATGCTGGCTGAGCAGTTCATCCCTGACAGTCCCCACATCGGTCTCTACAGTGAAGAGACCCACAGCTGGGAGAAGCTGACTAACTGGCAGTACATGACCATGTACCTCTTCTATGGCCTCTCAGGCATTGTGGATGTTCTTGCCTGTTCCCCATTCAAGCTGACTCTGGGACTGGATCGCCTCTTGCTGTCTGTGGCTATGTTTACTGAAGGTGAGTAGTGAGTAATGACAAAAGGGTTGAACAGTTTGGCTGTCTGCGCTTTAGGAAACTTGACTGAGGGCATGGCTACACTACAGATTTTTGTCGGAAAAACAACCTGAGTTACGTCCACACTGCAAGTGCGTTCTTTCGACAGTAAATAGAAAGAACAGAGGGGTTTTTGCGGTATTGGTAATCTTCATTCTATGAGGAAGAAGACTTTTTGCGGAAGAGCTCTTTTGGAAAAAGGCGTGCGTGGCTGGGGAAGAGGGAGTTCTTTAGGAAGAAGAGGAAAGAGGAAAAAGCGCAGGTACCATGGTGGCTATTCTGTCTATATCAATCACAGTTTACATGTGAGAAAGCATCCATTCAGTCTGGATGCTCTCTTTCGAAAAAGCAGATCGCTTTTTTGATGCATTTTTGCAGTATGGATGCTTTCTTTCTGAAGAAGCTTTTTTGGAAGATTTCTTCTGAAACAAGCTTCTTCCGAAAGACAGAGTGAAGGGCCGATCTTCTTAAATCTTTGGCTCTGAATTGGGTCATTTATAGCATTGAACAAACCAGGAGGATGTGTGTTCGTCGTTCGGTGACTAGTCCATGACATTAGTTATGTCAGTTGGATAGTGCTAATAGCACAAGTCCAAGAAACATGTAGCAGGCGCACCACGGGAAGACTGTCATCATGCTACCCTTCAGAAAGAAGCCTGTAATCTAGACGTAGCCTCATAATAGAACATGGCTGGAGAGCTAGTAAACTGCTTCCACAGTCACTGGGTCACATTTGTATGGGCTTGGATATGAAACTGTGGCTGGTCGCCTGGTTCATGTGAACAGTATCACAGCCTCAGCTGAAGCTCTCCATACACATGGCCCAAGATTTGAAGCTGCAATGAAACCTGGCAAGTTCAGAGAGGTTTTGTGTTCTTGTGGTGAGCATTTTGCCCAGTTCTAATTTCACATGTCCAGCAGGGTTTCCAAGGCAATGAAATAGCCTTTTGGCTTTGGTGGTGCAATATCCCAACACAGCCACTATTATCTGGACAACAAAGGCAGTAATAATCACAATGATATGTGGTCACTATGGTTACAGCTACGCTGCCATTTTTTTTCCGGAAGAAGATATGCAAATCATGCTTGCATTTGCATATCTTCTGATTCTTTTTGCAGAAGAGGTTTTGCTGCTATTTGGCCCCGTGTAGACGGGGCCAAATGTTGGGGGGGAAACCCTCTTTCACAAGACCCTGCAAACCTTGATTTACAAGGAATAAAGGGTCTTGTGAAAGAGGGTTTTTTTCCCGACATGCTTATGTGACTGCTAAACAAGGCAACCAAAATTTGCTCTAATAACCAGAAAGGGAGAGTTCCTTCTGGATGCATGGGAAACAGGTATGCACAGGGTAGTGCCTGCCCTGATGAGTTGGATATTTGGAGGCTTTGCATATTTTACAGCCACTAGATGGCAGTTGTGATATAAAAATGCATGGTCCTCTGGCATCTGAGAAACTAACAAAAATATATAGGAAAAACTTAAAAAACAACTAATAGTCTAGCAGCAGAGCAGTGGTCACCAACCAATAGATCGGGGTCTACCAGTAGATCTTGGAGCCTCTGACAGATGATCCTGACTGGTTTGGCCAAGAGGCTATCAAGTGCTGGCACTTCAGCTGCCTTTCCACCCACTGGTGGGATAAGGATCAGAGGGTATGTCTACACTACAAAGTTAGTTCGAATTAACAGACGTTAGTTCGAACTAACTTTCCTAGGCGCTACACTAGCGCTCCGTTAGTTCGAACTTAATTCGAACTATCGGAGCGCTTAGTTCGAACCAGGTAAACCTCATTTTACGAGGACTAACGCCTAGTTCGAACTAGCTAGTTCGAACTAAGGGCTGTGTAGCCCTTTAGTTCGAACTAGTGGGAGGCTAGCCCTCCCCAGGTTTCCCTGGTGGCCACTCTGGCCAACACCAGGGAAACTCTATGCCCCCCTCCCGGCCCCGGACCCCTTAAAGGGGCACGGGCTGGCTACGGTGCCCGTGCCAGGTGCAAGCCTGCCAGCACCCAGCTAGCAGACCCTGCACCTGGCACGGCACAGAGCCACCCACCCGATGTCCCCCAGCCCACCCCCTCTTGCCGGGACCAGGCTGGCGGCTCCCGGGAGCTTGCCCTGGACCGCAAGAGGCGGGCACCTTCCTGGGCTAGCGCGGACATCGTGGACCTAGTCCACGATCTCCGCACTAGGCACAGGAAAGTGGCCGTCTAGGGCAGGAGAGCTGCCAGCCTGGCCACCCAGGAGCAGGTGTGCATGAAAATCAAGGTGGTCCACTGAGACCCCCCCGACCCTGAGCCCTGAGCTTCCAGTGGCCGTACTGGGTCAGACCAAAGGTCCATCTAGCCCAGTAGCCTGTCTGCCGACAGCGGCCAACCCTAGGGACCCTGGAGGGGATGGACCGAAGACAGTGACCATTGGTGACCGAAGACAGTGACCATTCCTTTCCTTTGGTGTCCTCTAGTCCTTCTTTATGGGAACTCATGAAGAACTTTTCTGAATGCACCCTCTCCACCCAACCCCTGCTTTTAGAGACCTTTATCCTGTCCCCGCTCCATCTCCTCTTTTCTAAGCTGAACAGTCCCAGTCTCTGTAGCCTCTCTTCATCTGGGACCTGTTCCCAACCCCTGATCATGTTAGTTGCCCTCCCCTCTCCCAACCTTTCTCTTCCCCTCTCCCACCTCCTTTTCCCAGACTCCCCCAGTTTTGTTCAATAAAGACAGAGTCAATGTTGGAAGAAACGTTATCTTTATTTTGTACATCAGGAAGGGGGGCTAGGGAAGGGTAAGTGGAAGGAGGTGAGGGAGGAATGGGGTACGAGCCCCCGATGGGGAGGACTGGGCTGGCTCTGCAGGCTTCTGGGGGTGGAAGCTCTCCTGCAGCCCCCCAATTGCCCCCTCTCTCCAGATGGCAGCCTGCGGCAAGTGCAGCCGGGCTGATGGCCGAGTGCTGTGATGTGCCCAGTGTGGGCACTCCGGGCACTCCAAGCCAGGACTGGTTTTCAAGCGGGGAACCCCTGAGAACTGTCTGTCCGGGGTGGGGGTCGGGTCCCTTTAAGGGCAGCCCTCGGCTAGCCTGAGACAGCAGCTCCACGCTCTAAGTCCTCCTCTGATGCCCTGCCGGCACTGCTTCCGGCCATCCTTAAGCCCTGTTCAGGGTCCACTCAATGTGGACTTGCTAGTTCGAATTAGCAAAACGCTAATTCGAACTAGTTTTTAGTTCTAGACGCGTTAGTTCGAATTAGCTTAGTTCGAATTAACTAATTCGAACTAAGTTAGTTCGAACTAACTCTGTAGTGTAGACATACCCTAGGATATTAACTGCAACCCTTGCTTCCTGTGGCCACTGCCTGTGAATCCCTTTCTCTCACTGGCCTGATACAACTGAATTATTATGTGTCAGGTTTCCTGTTCTGTTTCCATGACTACAACAACAACGCTCTGGGTCAGCACCTCCATACCTTGCTGCTCATCGCTATATTTGGTGGAGCCCTTTGCGCCCTGATGGAAGCGTTCCTGCGAGATAACACCATCCTGGAATTCTTCAGGACCAGTTTCTTCATTCTCCAAGGATCCTGGCTCTGGCAGGTCAGCTGTTCTTATCCATTACCTTTAGTTGAGCTTGATAGGTTTGGTGGGGACAGGGACAGGAGAGAAGACAGTACTGCTGTAGTTTGTTTATTGTGACGGCATGTAGGAGCCCCACTCATAGAGCACAATCCATTATGCTAAGTGCTGTACAAATGCACCACAAAAAGACAGCATGCTCCAGAGAGTCAACATTACCCATTATAGACCAATGTTTAGTGCTCTTTACTTCAGGGGTGGGCATGATGTGGCCAGAGGGCCAGATCCGGCCCGCCAAGCCTTTCAGTCCATCCCGTGGCCTACTCCACTGGACCTACAGGGAGGGAGCAGCCCCAAGGCTCAGAGCGACTGGCAGCTCCATCTGCCCCTCTGCGCAAAGTTGGGGTGAGGGGAAACTTTGCACTCTGTGAACCCCCTCCTTCACCCAAACTCCCTCTGAGACCTCACATCCTTTCTTGCACCTCCTAACCTGAGCTCTCTTCTGCACTCAGCCTCCATCCCAGACCCCCAGACTTTATGGAAAAGTACAGCCCCTGACCACTTACCAAAATTTTGGAGTGGTCCCCCATCAGAAGTTATTTCCCACCTTTGCTTTACATATTGGTGATCTTGTTGGGTATTTCTTAGTAAACACCATATAATTATACAGCTGTTTATTCTTCCAGGTAGTTTGGTAATGACACACTAGGCCAAATCCTTGATTATCTTCAGTGGATTTATGCCATGGATGACTTTTTCCCATTGGGTCTTTAAATCATTTAGCTCCTACTTTGGTGGGAAGGAAAGTTCATCTATGTTTGTGCTGTTCAGCAGCTGTTATAGCATAATGGTATGTTGATCCCCCATTTTCACTTTATGTAGCCAAACGGAAACCCTCCCCCCCTCCTCCTCCCCTCTCCCCCGACATCCTTGGGAGAGAGAATCCTTGAGAGCGAAACTCTGTCTTCAAAGGCTCCAGGGCCTCCAGAGGTGCTGGAATAACAATGGCCCTGGTTGCTAGACAGGAACCAGATAACAGCGGCAATTGGGCCAGCAGGTGATCGGGGCCTTGGGCTGCCCTTGGCTGGTACCAGTATTGATACGCCTACACACACCGTCCCAGAAGAGGAATCTGCAGCCCCATCAGAAAAAGGATGTCTGGCCCTAGTGATTTAGTTACCTCCACCTCACAGGTGCAAATTAAGCTTTGGACCCCCTGTGGGAACGGGCGTCACAAAGACATTCCAACTTAATTGGCATTTTAATGACAAGAGAAGCATCTACGTGACCACAGGGGTATAAAGTGGAGCCTTGTGCCCCACTCTAATTGGAGATCCACCCATATACCTGCTGGTCAGGCGGTCTTGGATCCCCGACACTTTAGGGACACCTTCGTCTCGTATCAGCTGCTTCCCATTGGGATTGAGAGAAACGCTGGCTTCGCTGGAGTAAGGATCGCAGGGGTGAGAATATACCTGCTAGGTGTCTATTTTTGCGTGCATTCAATAAGAGCTCAGAGAACCAAAAAGGTTTCATGGTACCTTTAAGGGACTTTTTATTGTAATTTGTGTCTTGTCTTTTTCTAGTGGCTGTGTTATCTGTAACACAGCAGTAACATTTAACTGCTAAGCTTGCCTTGTAACAATAACAATAGTAACTGTTTAAGCTTTTAACCTGACTACCCCTGACCGGCTTTGGTTCTTTTTTATTGTGTTTGGTTCTGTTACAGCAACAAGGGGACACGCAGTAAGAGCTGAGCATTGAGATGTGCCACCTCCACGGGGAAGACTCTTTGGGGCACCCGTCAGCCTCCCTGGCTGCCCACTGCGAAGGGACTTTTGTCCTAGCAGTCGAAGTCTCGGGTGTAACGAGCTCTCTCTGCACCACCTTGGGGCACCTGTCAGCCTCCCTGGCTGCCAGCAGCTAAAGACTCGGGTGTGATAGGGGTCACAGACCACTCATGCTCTTATCTTGCACCACAGCTACTATATGAGACTTGAGTATAGATGCAATATTGACTATGCCAAACATAACGAAATCTTGAATTGGGCCTCCTAAAAATCAGGAGTAAAAAACTGACCAAATATTGTGAGATGTGCATTATAATTGTGAAAGTTGGCAACAGTGTGCCTCAGCCATGTTGAAATCCCAAGAGCTGTAAGACTGGCATTACTGGAAATTAATTCTTCCAGTGGACAAGCCACCAGACTGAGAATCAGGAGTCTGGGTTGCTTACCAGACACGAGGTACAGTTTGTTCGCTCATTGCCTCAGTTTCTCTGACAAATGAGCATAGCATTCACCTGCCTTTTAAAACAGTGTTGTGAGGCTTAGTTGTTTGTTTATGAATTAGACACCGAATCATGTTGCCTGATTCCAAACACTTTGTTTTAACCACTCTATATAATATTTCCTGTCTACAAAATCTCTCTCATCTCCTTTTGTCTAGCACCTTGGACTAGCCAAATTCTAGTGCTCAAGAGAGGAGTATGGGGGAGTCTAGGGAGGTGAGAGCAGAAGCAACAGGCTAGATTGAGGTTTGCCCAAAGTCAGTCCTGTTCAGACTGAGCGTATTCATTCCAGCCATCCAAAGAGTTAATAGAGCCCAATGTAGCACTAACAAATCCCCTGTTTAAAAAGTTTGTCAAGCATACAGAGGGAATTGGTGAGGGCAGTGATTATCGTGAGGCTTGGTCTACACTACTGTGGGCCACTGATCCATGTTATGCAACTTCAGCTGGGTTAATAATTCAATGGTAGATGGTCTCCCATCGACTTCATCTACTCTTCTCGTTCTGGTGGGGTACCAGAGTCGACAGGAGAGCATTCAGCAGTACATTTATCATGACTATACTCAGCATGATCAACCCCTGCTGGAGACACAGAATGATTTAAACCCAGACAGGATGGCCACGCTTCCACAGAATTCAGGGCATGGGAGTGGATTGAACAGAGTAAGAAGTAAAAGGGAAAAGTGAATCCAGTCGTGTTCAGGGTATTTTTCTTTATTTTGTAGCAGGTAGCATAGACATGCCCTGAGCCAAGAGCATGATGCCTCTAGTGCGGGGGGTGGGGTGGGGGAATAAGCAGCCTGTGGGCCAGACATGGTTCACCAGGGTTAGCCCTTGGCAGGCTGCCAGACACTTTATTTATCTGCGTGGGCACTTGCAGCTCCTGTTGTCTGCAGGTCACTGTTCCTGGAAAAAGGGAGCTGTGAGAAGTGGTGGCCCAGCCTGCACTGCTTCCTGCAGCTCCCATTGGCTGAAGAATGGCAAATCACAGCCAACAGGAACTGCAAGCAGACGTGCCTGCAGATGTGCAAGTAAATGAAACGTCTGGTGGCTTGCCAGGGGCTAGCCCAGGTGAACCATGTCCAGCCTGCAGGCCGCTTATTGCCAATCAGTGGGTAGATATGACCATTTCTCAGATGCAAAGGCCTTCATCTTCATAGTGGAGAAGTGCAGAGGTGTGCTAGATGTCCCGACACCTTTCTTACTCTGTAAAATGGTGCATCTTTTTGTATTTTAACCAGATTGGATTTGTGCTGTCCCCACCATGGGGAGGGCCAGGCTGGGACCAGAGTGACCGTGGAAACTTCATGTTCCTCACCATGTGCTTCTTCTGGCACTATGCAGCTGCTCTCCTGGTCACAGCAGCCAACTCTGTTTTCTCTCACTGGTACGTGGTGGGGCGGGGCAGTGGCAGGTCAGGACTGGAGAACAGTTTGTGTCTATTTTGCAATAACCATTCATTGTTAGTCAGTGTCAGATAGTTTGTGCAATAATTAGAGCTATTTAAATAGCACTGCAGTGCTATGCTGAGCAACCTGTTCATGTTTTGCTGTGTGCACAGAATTCACATTGGCATCAATGGAAGTTAGATGCATGTATCAAATGTAGGAGAGAATCAAAATAAATAAGCACCTATATCTGCTACTGTACTATGGATAACAATCATTTTTATGGTGGGTGTTTCCATAATAACTTAATTATGGCTTTGCTTGAAAATTGTTGACACAGGCAGTAGTGGGCTTTTAGGGAACAGCCTGACTAGTTGAATATACCAGGTTAACATAACCAGACTAGAAGCATATGCCTAAATTAAACATTCTAATGGGTGAAATGATGGTGAAGGATCCAGTGCTTCATAGAGTTGAATAGCTTTTGAATAACAAAGGTAGTTGGGTTCCCAGACCATTTGAATTGGTGAAAGTATTGTTTCCCTAATCAGTTACTGAGCTAGGGGTTAGTGTTCTGTCATCAGACCAGTGCGCTCAGACATCTTTTTCTTTTTTAATGCAGGTACAGAAAGGCATGCCAGGCAAACTTTAGAAATATCGATGTCGAACTTGACTGTGGATTTTGTTTACGAAAAACCAACCAGAGCTTGGACCCTGTCCTTCTCCCAGAGCATGGGTTGGATGAAAAGTGAGGATGTGGCTTCTGCTTCTTTTCCAGAGGGTTGTCCCTTGTTTAAAGCTCTTAAGATGAGTTTTTATTTGCCATTTTAAATAAGATTGAAACTTTATAATGAAGTATTTATCATGAGAGGAAAGTGCCCATAATATCCTATTATGCCATTTGGACAGAACCAAGATGTAAGAACTTTGTTCCCCCTCCCATCACTGCAGATTCTCTTATACCCAATAGAGCTGAAAAAAGGACTGAATTTTTTCCCGTGTACGGGTATGTCTACACTACAGCACCAATGCGAACTAACTTAATTCGAATTAGTTAATTCGAACTAAGCTAATTTGAACTAGTGCATCTAGACCTAAAAACTAGTTCAAATTAGCATTTTGCTAATTCGAACTAGCATGTCCACATTGAGTGGACCCTGAACCGAGGTTAAGGCTGGCCGGAAGCAGTGCCGGCAGGGCATTAGAGGAGGACTTAGAGCGTGGAGCTGCTGTCTCAGGCTAGCCAAGGGCTGTGCTTAAAGGGTCCCCACCCCCACCCCGGACAGACAGTTCTCAGGGGTTCTCCGCTTGCAAAGCATTCCTGGCTTGGAATGCCCAGACTATCCACACTGGGCACATCACAGCACTCGGCCATCAGCCCAGCTGCGCTTGCCGCAGGCTGCCATCCGGCGAGGGTCTATTGGAGGGGCTGCAGAAGAGTTTCCACCCCGAGGAGCCTGCAGAGCCACCCCAGTCCTCCCCATCGGGGGCTCATACCCAATTCCTCCCTCACATCCTTCCACTTACCCGTCCCTAGCCCCCCTTCCTGATGTACAAAATAAAGGACACGTGTGGTCAAAAATAGAAACTCTCTTTATTGAACAAAACTCGGGGAGACTGGGAAAAGGAGGGTGGGAGAGGGGAGGTTCTACTCCTTCCTCAGTTTGCTGAGAAGGGACTTGAGCAGCTGTTTCTGAGGTGGCTGAGGGTTGTTCTTTGTCTTTCTCTGCTGCAGATGTTCCACTTTCTTTCCATACTCAGTAGGGTCAGGCCTGTGTAGTGTGCACAGGAGGTTGGGGTTAGAAATAGAATTCCCCCTTTACACTTGCTAAGAATGCATTTGAACAAAAGTAGGGGAGACTGGTAAAAGGAGGTGGGAGAGGGGAAGAGAGAGGGTGGGAGAGGGGAGGGCAACTATAATGATCAGGGGTTTGGAACAGGTCCCATATGAAGAGAGGCTAAAGAGACTGGGACTTTTCAGCTTAGAAAAGAGGAGACTGGGGGGGATATGATAGAGGTCTCTAAAAGCATGAGTGGTGTGGAGAGGGTGAATAAAGAAAAGTTCTTCGTTAGTTCCCATAATATAAGGACTCGAGGACACCAAAAGAAATGAATGGGTAGCAGGCCTCAAACTAATAACAGAAAGTTGTTCTTCACAAAGCAAATAGTCAACCTGTGGAACTCCTTGCTGCAGGAGGCTGTGAAGGCTAGAACTAGAACAGAGTTTAAAGAGAAGTTACATAAATTCATGGAGGTTGGGTTCATGGAGTGCTATTAGCCAGGGGGTAGAAATGGTGTCCCTGGCCTCTGTTTGTGGAAGGCTGGAGATGGATGGCATGAGACAAATGGCTTGGTCATTGTCTTCAGTCCATGCCCTCCAGGGTACCTAGTGTTGGCCGCTGTCGGCAGACAGGCTACTGGGCTAGTTGGACCGTTGGTCTGACCCAGTACGGCCATTCTTATGTTCTTATGTTCTAAGCTCAGGGCTCAGGGTCGAGGGTCTCACTGGACCACCTTGATTTTCATGCAAACCTGCTCCTGGGTGGCCAGGCTGGCAGCTCTCCTGCCCTAGACGGCCACTTTCCTGTGCCTAGTACGGAGGTCGTGGATGAGGTCCACGATCTCCGCACTAGACCTGGTGGGCGCCTGCCTCTTGCGGCCCCGGGCAGGCTCCTGGGAGCCACCAGCCTGGTCCCAGGAAGAGGTGGAGGGCTGGGTGGCAGCGGGTGGCTGGCTTGTGCCGTGCCAGGTGCAGGGTCTGTTGGCTGGGTGCTGGCAGGCTTGCACCTGGCACGGGCACTGTAGCCAGACAGTGAACCTTTAAGGGCTCCGGGGCTGGGAGGGGGGCAGACAAGTTTCCCTGGTGGTGCCCAGAGTGGCCACCAGGGAAAGCTGGGGAGGGCTAGCCTCCCACTAGTTCGAATTAAGTGGCTACACAGCCCTTAATTCAAACTACTCAATTCGAACTAGGCGTTAGTCCTCGTAGAATGAGGTTTACCTAGTTCGAATTAGGCGCTCTGCTAGTTCGAATTAAGTTCGAACTAGTGGTTTGTATGTGTAGCGCCTATTAAAGTTAATTCGAACTAACGTTTGTTAGTTCGAATTAACTTTGTAGTGTAGACAGACCCTAAGTGATTTTTAAAAGTACTAATGTAGAGGTTGAACCTTTCTGGTCCAGCAACATCCATGGTCCAGCATGGTTTTAGTTAGCCAGATGGCCACTTATCATTGGTGTGGCCAAGTCTCCGGTCAGCCCGTAATGTTTGCTTACAGCCACCAGTCTTGGTTCAGTGTCTGTGCTGTTAGTTAGCTCTAATTTGCCCCTAAATGTCTTCCCACAGCCCAGTAAGCAGTGAAAGTGTTGGTAATGCGGCTAAACGATATTGACTTCCCATCGCTTGGCACTGATCAGGTCCTAAGGGTGCCAGACAAGAGAGGTTCAACCTGTACGCATTTTGCATAGACATTCAAGTTGTCATTTGGAGTCTCATATCTATCTGGTTGGCTAAACTATTTGTTCTTCCTTCAGCTAATCCAGTTTTAGCATTGAAATGTAGTTGGAAAACTGAGGCTGGTATTTCATAAACTTGTTTGAGCAAAACCCATGGATTACAGCTAGAGTACTCAGAGATATACAGGAAGGTCATTATTTTGTGTGTGTATGTGTGTGTTAATATAATATATATCATTATTATTGTGTACAATATAATTTAATTATATCATATTCAGGTACATGTGTCTACAAATAAAGGCAGTATTTTAAAAGGGTGCTGGATCCCTCAGAGTTTGGTTTTGAAGATGGGCCACCTAATGAGGTGGATAAAATAGTCAATAAATAGTCACTAAGCCACAAGCACTCTCGTTATTTTGAGGTAGGTAGGCAAATGAGGCATCCAGAGTTGCAAATGAAGCCTGGGATTTAAATATCCAGGGCTTTATTTGCATGTTCCCGTCCGGTTGCCATTTTGAAATTTCACTAACCCGAACTCTTCATTCCACGAGGAGTAACAGTTAATTCGAACCAAGGACTTAGTTCGAATTAACATTTTACTGCCACGTGTAGCTGCGCGGCAGTGAGTTCAGGCTAGTAAGTTCACGCGGCAGTAAGTTCAGGCTAGTGAAATTTCAAAATGGTGACCAGATGGGAACATGCAAATAAAGCTAGTGTAGACATACCCTATGAGTCTTCCTGTGGTCCAGCAGTCTGAGTGCATAACTATTGAATAGAGCTGGTTCAAATCCCCTTTATGCTCCCTGAGACGAATGTTGATCTCTTACCTCTCAAATGAATGGCCTAAGTGTGGGCCTTGCAGGTGATTGGAGGTGGGATCTCCTTCAGCCTCGTCTGCAGTTGACCATGTTCGGAAAATATGAAATGAGAATTGGGCCACACAACCCCCATGACTCCCTCTGCAGTCCTGTACGTTGGGTACTCGGCCGAGAGTCAGGGAGGTACAGTACTGGGGCAAGCCCCCTTTCTGCTTCTTGAGAAATGAGTGGCAGTGTGATCTCGCAAGTGTTCCACTTTAACTAGATATTAACCAGGGCACACTAAGCTTCCAGAGCCCTCTGTGTTATGGGCTTTGGGTGCTCACCTGGGGTGGGTGCACCCCTGGATCAAATCCGTGTTCTGTCAGCCAGGAGAGCCTCTGGCATGTCAGAGCATTGCTGATCCAAAGACCATTTGTAGCCCTTCTTGGTCTTTTACTCATGGGCAGTGGGTGAAGATAGGGCTGGGGGAGGCAAGCCTCTTAGGCCCTGCCCCCCTACACCACGTGGAGGCAGAGTGTTGCACAGTGCCAGCCCCCTCCCCCAGCACCATGGGGTGGGAGGAGAACGTGTAGCCCCAGCCTCCCCAGCCCAGAGCACCAGGTAGGGTGGGCAGCCCCAGGCTCTCTGCCCCCAGAGCACTGGGGAAGGAGGGGGGCACATGGCCCTAGCCTCTGTGGCCCCGGAGCATGATGAGGTGGGCGCTGGGAGCAGCAGTACTCTGCCCCGGTACCTCTACAGTAGACATTCTGGGGGTGGAGTGTGGGCGGGGCCATGTCTGGCAGTTTGGGAAGGCAAAGCCTTCCCCCACTTGGCATGTCTGTGTCCCTGCTGCTAATTAAAGAGGCTTTGCTGCTGGGCAGTAAAATCCTCCACTCACTCTTGTTCACCACAACCAGGACACATGCCCATCTGTGGCCGCCTCCAGGGCACTCCCCTTGGCCAGACTGGTTCAGATCAATGATCCTGCTTGCCCAGTCATCTGTCTTCCAACTGTGGCCGTTGCCAAGTGCTTCAAAGGAAGAGGGCAGTTCTCAAGTGCTCTGTCCTCTGTCGCCCACTCCCAGCAGCTGGAAGTGGGAGGTTCAGGGCTGCCTGCTGCACAGGACTCTGTCCCTAACTGCCTTGGCTAATAGCCCTTGGTGGAGCCGTTCTCCACACAATTGCACATGTTTTTATTGAGCCCACTTACAGGTTCACCTTCAACACAGGGATTGGATAGGATTGCCACAGGCTGACTGTCTTGCAGGAAAGTTTGCCTTTGGTTTGATTTTAACCTGTTGCCTATTCATAGCCTCGGGTCACCCTGATTCTTGTTTTATGTGAAGGGGTGAATAACTTATTCATTTCTCCACACCGTATATAGCGCTCTAGCATAGTCCCTCCCACCTCTTTTGAAAGCTGAAATGGGAGCGAGGCCACCCTTACCCCCAATCACCAGGGAGGACCCTAACCACTAGGCCTCAGCCTCCATCCCTCTCTCACCTGAGCTGTACACAAGTACCTCATGAAAAATGATTTAGGCACCTGAGGGGTTCCTGGCCTGGAATTGCAAGCAGAGGTCAGCACCTGAGAGGGGTAAATGCTGGTTCAATTTCCTTCTCCCTGCCTGAGAAGAGGAGATTTGAACAGGGCTCCTCATTCTCTCCAGTGTGAGCCCTGTCAGGGATGTGAGGGATCAGCTGAGCGGGGTTGCACTTTGTAGTGCCTTGATGCTGTGACACTGTCATTAAGTAGCAACCGGGGAACCTCTGAACACTATAGGCTACTTGCGCAAGAACTGTTTTGCACAAGAGTTCTTGCACAAAAGGTCTTATGCAAAAGCGCGTCCACACTGCCATGTGCTTTCACGCAAGAGCATCCAGGGCAGTGTGGATGCTCTCTTGCACAAGAAAGCTCTGATGGCCATTTTAGCCATAGGGGTTTCTTGCACAAGAAACTCTTGTTGCCCATCCACACTGCCTTCGTGCGCAAGAGCTCTTGTGCAAGAGGGCTTATTCTTCATGGGGAGAAGAATAACTCTTGCACAAGAAGCCTTCTTTTCTGATGTTTACTGTAAATTTGCTTGCACAAGAACATGCGTGCAGTGTAAACACAGCTGTTCTTGCACAAAAAGCCTGCAGTGTAGACGTAGCCCTATAGTCCAGTGCGCTTGGTGCTTGCCCAGCTGGGTGGGTAATGTAGGTTCTACTCCTTCCTCAGTTTGCTGAGAAGGGACTTGAGCAGCTGTTTCTGAGGTGGCTGAGGGTTGTTGCTTTGTCTTTCTCTGCTGCAGATGTTCCACTTTCTTTCCATACTCAGTAGGGTCAGGCCTGTGTAGTGTGCACAGGAGGTTGGGGTTAGAAATAGAATTCCCCCTTTACACTTGCTAAGAACGCATTTGAACCTGTCTCTATGTCTAGACCAGCATTTCCCAAGCTATGCGCCGTGGCCCAGTACCGAGCCGTGGGAAAAAAATACTGGGCCTCAGTGTGCCTAGTGGCTGCCGGCAGGGCCGGCCTTAGGCCGATTTGACCGATTCGATTGAATCGGGCCCCGCGCCCCTGAACCCGGAAGTGCCGGTGAGTTACAGAGCTTGGGGCCCTGCTCCACCAATATGTGGAGCTGGGTCTCTCCCCGGCTCTGCCTGGAGTGGGCTCCTCCTCGCCAGCTGCTGCTGCCCATGTGCGGCGTTGCACGTGGGCGGGGAGGATACCCGGGTGTGACGTGACGTCACGGCCCGGAATTTTAAAACTCCTCAGAGGGATTGAGGGGCTGCCTCTGGGTTTGGCCTCCAGGGCCTGAGCGCAGACTCTGGTCCCGCAACATGGAAGGCAGGAGGCAGGGAACGGGCTTGGGCGGCAGTGGTGGGGAGAGGAAAGGTGGAGAGAAGTGGAGAGGAGGAGGAGGTGGTGGCGGCGGCAGTGGGGGGGAACGGAAGGGGCTTGGGCGGGGGCAGGAGGGGCTTGGGTGGAGGGAAAGGGGTGGAAGGAGAAGGGGCTTGGGAGGGGAAGACACCAAGGGACAGGATGCAGGAGAGAGAAATGCCAGGGGGCCAAGTGCAAACAATGAGGGAAAGGGCAGGAGGGGAGGTGTCAGTGGGATGGGGGGACAGGGTGATGCTGGGAGAGGAGAGGAGCAGGGAAGGGCATTGGGGGCTAGTGGGGAGGTGCTGGGAGAAGGCTTGAAAGAAGGGGTGGGCATGAGAAAAGTGGGGATGGAGCAAGGCATGTGCAAGGGCACAGAGGGGCATGAGGAGAACGGGGCAGAGAGTGGTGAGGGGGTGGGTATCAGGGAAAAAGAGGGCAAAGGGGGGAGGGGCAGTAAGGGAAGGAGGAGACACTAGGGCTGTGTCCAGACTCCATGCCTCCGTCGACGGAGGCATGTAGATTAGCCAGATCGGAAGAGGGAAATGAAGCCGCGATTAAAATAATCGCGGCTTCATTTAAATTTAAATGGCTGCCCCGATCTGCCGATCAGCTGTTTGTCGGCAGATCGGGAGAGTCTGGACGCGATGCCCCGACAAAGAAGCCTTTCTTCATCGACACAGGTAAACCTGGTTTCACGAGGCTTACCTGTGTCGATGAAGAAAGGCTTCTTTGTCGGGGCATCGCGTCCAGACTCTCCCGATCTGCCGACAAACAGCTGATCGGCAGATCGGGGCAGCCATTTAAATTTAAATGAAGCCGCGATTATTTTAATCGCGGCTTCATTTCCCTCTTCCGAGCTGGCTAATCTACATGCCTCCGTCGACGGAGGCATGGAGTCTGGACACAGCGTAGGAGGGTGCAGGGCTAAGGGAAGGTGCAGGTGCCAGAGGATTCCGGGGTGAAGCAGAAGGGCAGACACCTGCAGGAGAGGGACCAGCACCAGAGAAGAGAGGCAGGACAGGTGTGTAGAAACAACTTATTTGAATATTCATCATTTGATTAATGAATATGCAAATATGCAAATGAACATTACCGGTCCTCCAAAAGTTCGTGAATGGATTTACTGGTCCCCGTTTCAAAAAGTTTGGGAACCCCTGGTCTAGACTGTAGGCTTCTTTCAGAAGAACCGTTTTTTGGAAGAGATGGTCCAGAAAAACTTCTTCCAAAAGAGAGCATCCATACACAAAAGTGCATCGAAAAAGCGATCTGCTTTTTCTAAAGATAGCGTCCACACTGAATGGATGCTATCTCGCATTTAAACTGTGATTGCTATGGATGGAGTGGCCACCTGTGCTTTTTCCTCTTTCCTAAGAACTCCCTCCTCCCTGTCCACACATGCCTTTTTCCAAAAGCTCTTTTGAAAAAAGGCTTCTTCCTCATAGAAAGAGGATGACCAACACTGGAAAATCCCCTCTGCTCTTTCGATTTACTTTCGGAAAAACACGATTGCAGTGTGGACGTAACTCAGGTTTTGTCGGAAAAACGGCCGTTTTTCTGACTGATAAATTCTGTAGCGTAGACATACCCTTAGCTTTCAAGCGAATGGCCTAAATGTTGCACTAGGTGCTATTCTGAAGTAGGGCCTCCCATGGTCTTTGCTGCTGAAGCTGCTCCCCTTTCAGTACATAGTCATCTGGCCAAAAACCCTAGTCAATAGCCATGTGTAGCTTACTTGTTGGGTATGTGTCTATCCTGTGGGAAGTTCAAATCCCCTCCTTGCTCTTTATGTTTGTTGATCTCCTAACAGCCGGACTGGGAACTAGTCCAATGTACTGGCTCGCTCCATGTTTTCTCTTCAGGATGGCCTACTGTCACTAAATGATTACATAGTTATGATTGATTACATTGCAATGATTACATAGTGATTGAGCCATAAAGTGTGTAGTCTAGAGGTTGGGGTGCTTATCCCTTGAACAGGGCAGGTGCTGGTTCAAATCCTCTTCATACTTCCTGAGAAGGGTCTTGAAAGATGATCTTCTAACTCTCAAGTGAATGGCCTTGCTGGTGGGGAGAGGAGAAGAGAGGTGGGGTGAGGAGCCTCTCCTGTTGAAGGTGGACCACGTTCAATAACTAGGAAAGTTGAATATAGCCACTTAAACCCCTTTGTGATTTCCCTGGTGCTTTGGGTATTAGGTCCAGTCACCAGGAAGGGCTGGTTCAAAACCCCTTTCTGCTCCTTGAGAAGCAAGTGGCTCTTACCTCTCTAGTGCTCCACTTTAACTATATATTCACTGGAGCACAGTCAGAGCCCTCTGTGGGGTGGGGGTTAGGGAGCTTGACTGGTGTGTGTGCATGTCCCTGAATCAAATTGCCACTCCTCAGAGGAGGGTCAGTGTGTGTGTGCGTGAGAGAGAGAGAGAGCGAGCATTCAGAGTCCTTGTACCTGATGGCACGGTGTATTGGGGAGTCCCTGAGCCGTGTATTGGGGAGTCCCTGAGACCTGCACCCCCATACGCAGCCAAATGTGACTCTCAGCCAGTGAGTAGAAACAGAAGATTTATTGGTTCACAGGGACATTTATTGGTTCACAGGGACATAGCTTAAGATCGATGTTAACACAGGAACAACAAGCAGCCAGTAATATTCCTCTCAGGTCCTGGGCCCTTCTCCCTCCTTTCCCTGCTCTAAGCCCCTTCTTTCATTCTAACCCAGCCGAGACTGACTCATCCCCCAGACCCTACTCCCCAGACTGGTGTCAACCCTGCCTCCTGCTTTGTCCTGCTTCCAGGCCCAAGGTGTTATTTGCTGTCACCTGTTCCTGAGGACATGAAAGACTGCCACACTGCCACAGTGAGTCATGCCCAGTCTCCGCCTCCTCATACAGATAGTGTTACAGTGCCTGGGGAAACTGAGGCGCGCACACACAGAGTCACTGCAGAGCAGCATAGGACAATAGGAATTGTATACAGCACAACAAAGCAAACAGTGAATGTAACAACAGCATGAACACAGGACTACAAAAGTGGACAACACCCCCACTACGTCACATCTGGTCAAGAGGCTTTTGCAGGCCAGGTCCTCTTGGCCTTTTTTATTAAAAAAGCTTTGCTGCTGAGCAGTAAAACCCTCTCACTCTAGTCCACCATGATCAGGATACACACCCAGGTTGTGGCAGACACCCCTCTTTTGTGGGATGTGATCTGGGGGCTGCCACTTCCTGGGGAGAGTCACTAATGAGCAATCCCTGTCCCAATCCCTTCCCTTCCCCAAGAAGTCAACAGCCTCTTGAGAAGGGGGGGGGGGGTCAGGACAAGGATGGAAATCCTGGCACAAACCCCCAGAGACTGAGGGGTTCAAACCAGGGTCTCCTACAACCCAAGCAAGTATCCAAACCACTGGACAAGAGAGTGAAGTCAGCTATCACTCTGGCCCACAGCACATTTAACTAAAGGGGAACAGCCCCACAAGGCAAGAAAGCAGCAGGAAACCCAACAACTATTAAAGAAAGGTCAAAGGCACAGACCAGGGGAGATCTGAACCCACAGCTCTCCCCTTCCCAGCTACATGACCTAAGCACTGCCCTACCAAGGAGCATGAGTAATACAGTATTATTTGTATTTTTTGAGGAGTAATGTTAGTTCAAACCAAGGGGTTTGATTCAAACGACCACATCCCGGAGCACACGTCCTGGTTCGAATCAGCTGGTGAGCAGAATAGCGCGTGGGTGAGATTATGCTAATGAAGTGCGGGATATTTAAATCCCCACTTCAATTTCAGTCGGCTACATTTGCATCCCTAGTTCGAAATAGGGAGCAAGTGTAGACATACCATGAGCCCCAGCACTCTGCCACATAGCATATATCTGGACTTAATGCAATACATTATACCATGTATTAATTAGTAACACAGGATTTTAAAAAATCATTAAGATCAGAGTTTTAGATATCTGCAACACTCCAAAAAATTCTGTGAAAAGAATCTTTTTTTCCCTTACCTTAAGCCATTAACACCTATGTAAACTTTGTTTTAAATATAATCATGCAAATGTCCTGGCACACACCTATCCACTTCAGCCTGCTTCTCCACCCAATCCAGCCAGAGAACAGCAGCAAATGAATCGGGGACACCCCAAATAAACTCCCTCCCCACCTTCCCCCCACCTCACTGCACAGATGTCAGCACCCACTCACTGCCTTTCCCTCACCTATCCGTATGCATTCTGCTCCACCCAGCCCAGGTGGGGGCTGGGACAAAATCCTGCTTCTAAAACTAGCAGGCACCAGTAGTCTGTCCTCTCCTAACTCCCAGCTAAAACACAAACAAATTATCCACACTTTTCCCCACCTTACAGCACAAACAACCCCCCCTCCACCTTTCTCCAGTCTCAGCACCTGCCCAACCCTCTTCCCCTCACCTATCCCATGCAGTCAGCCCCTTATCACCTCTTCCCAGATGGCTTGAGAGTGCTGAGTTTCTGCATCTCCTCATGCAGATGGGACTTTCCAAACTTCCCTCCTCTCTGACTCGTCCTCAGCCAGTTACTTTCTCCCTCCCTCCTCCTCTGCCTCCTCCTCCCCCAAGCCACTTATTTTCTCCTTATCTTCTTTCTTTACCTGCTCTGGGAACTTCTCGGTTTCAAGCATGGAGCAGCTCCATTTAGCAGTGTGCTTACTGCGATGACCCCCCACTCCCCGCTGGTCAGCAGAGCCTTTGTGGGGAGCTTTAAATTTCTGAGAGGAGCTCAGAAAACAGCTGTGCGGTTGTGCAGCCATGCATCTTACAGGGAACATAGCTGCCACCTCACACTGCTGGCTCTGTATCAGAGCCCACAGTATGGGGCAGCAGCAGGGCTGGGAGTTGGTATCTGCCAGGAGCTGGCTTAAAAGCCAATATCCAGTGTGCACTGACTCCCAGGGAGCCGGCTGCCACCTAGTGCTGCTGCCTCTGATAAAGAGTCAGCAGACCAGGTGGCAGATGGCTCCCCGGGAGTGGGACAGCAGGTGGCCCCATCCGCGCCTTGGTACTCCTACTCCTGCAAGGAGTAAGGGAAGCTGATAGAAACGTTTGTTCCCGTAGGCCTCCTGCTATGGGGGCAACAGAGAAACTTGAATCAAGGTACTCCAGCTATGTAATTAATGTTGCTGGAGCGGTGTATCTTGACTCCACCTTCTCCGTTAGTGTAGACCTGGCCACAGTATCACTACTTTAAAAAGCACATATGCTCAGGAAAGCAGATCCCTACAGTTCCATATCTTTGCTTGATACAAGGCAATACAATATGTTGACTTAGACATTATTTGACTGATAGCTGCTTATTGAAATTCTGAGGGCAATCTGAAAAAGCAAACCAGAAGATACCAAACTTGCAAGAAGAGCGGGGACTAGCATGGAAATACTTAACTCAGTTTACTGCTGCCAAAAGCATATATCCCAACTGCTGTTCTGTAGGGCATCCAGTCAAATCAAAGACATCTTGGGTACATAACAGGTTGGTCTCAGCAGCATGACACAAGCATAATTATTGGGGATACCATTCTTCACTGAAGTGGTTTAACTAAAAGTCACATTTTTTGTATGATAATCATTCAGGGATTATGAAGGCCAAGAGTCTCACCACTTATACCTGCACCCACAAGCCCGCTGATCCTGCTTCATAGACAAAAGCTGTCACATGGTCGTACCCTCTGCTGGGCTCAGGTATACTTGGGGAGGCATCACACCAAAATTCTCATACCACCTAGATATTGGTGCAGTGCCCAGGAAACTGAGGCACATGGACAGGGAATGCTGAGACACTACAGGACAGTAGGAAACTTTTGCCACATAAGCAGGAGAAAACAATCCCCTCTTCATCACACCTTGTCCTCTTTATTTAGTGATTGGTCAACCTGTCTCAGAAGATCCCACATCCCTATTTCAGCTCCTTCTGCTCTACATGTTGGCTATGTCTACACTGGCATGATTTTGCGCAAATACTTTTAACGCAAGAGTTTTTGCGTTAAAAGTATTTGTGCAAGAGTGTGTCCACACTGGCATGTGCTTTTGCACAAAAGCATCCGTGCCAATGTAGACCCTCTCTTGTGCAAGAAAGCTCCGATGGCCATTTTAAACATCGGGCTTTTTTGCGCAAGAAATTGATGTTGCCTATCTACACTGGCCTCTTGCACAAGAACAGTTGCGCGAGAGGGCTTATCCCTGAGCGGGAGCGTCAAAATATTTGTGCAAGAAACACTGATTTTATACATTAGAACGTCAGTGTTCATGCGCAAGTACTCGCAGCCAGAGTAGACAGGTGGCAAGATTTTCTACAAAAGCAGTTGCTTTTGCGCAAAATCTTGCCAATGTAGAGACAGTCATTCTGCTGCAAGGTAGCTTTGATGTTAACAAGCACCTCAACTTATTTTTCCCATCTCTTTTCAATAGAGACACAATGTTCTGTCCTTGAAAACCTCCTTACTCCTGACTACAGCTAAGTCAAAAATTGATTTTTTAAAATTCAGTTGGTGAGCTGAAAACAAATGCTATTTAGTTTTTAACCAAAAGAGAAGGATTTTTGTTTTCTTGCTAAATGGAAAAAATACTAACACAAAATTGAAATGTTTTGAATCTCAGCATCTACTGTTATTACATAATTGTGCCCCCTCCATTGTCTGGCACCCTGATATTTCACACAACTATGAAAATGTACCTGCTAAAAATAAATAAATGCTTAAAGACAAAATTTTGCACAACTGTGATCATTTAAATTAAAAATACTAAAAATAAACATTGATATGTATCATAATTATTTAAAACAGATTTATTTTTCATAATTATTCATTGAATAATTGTGAATATTAATTCCAGCTATGATTTGTTTTGGCTATTTGCTACTGTGTGGTTGGCTATCTGGATCACATGGCTCAGTTTCTGCTCCCTGACATGATGACTGAAACTTTTTAAACAAGAAAATAATAACAATTAGCTGAACAATAAATAATGCGATTAATTTTTTGGACATATACTCATTCTTGTTAAAATTTATGAAACTTTAGAGATTTGTGAATATTTTAGAAAAGATTCAACATGAATCACAATTTTTTATGACAATATTTGTGAATCGTGGGAAATGGATGAGACCAAAGATATTGATTTCGACTGCTATCACTTTTTAGCAAAGTTCAACAAATGTAAAACTGCTGTCACTGTAAAGAAGCCTAAGGAGTCCAGAAACTCTCTTCCCAACAAACATTTCTTCTTCTTGCTAAACGGAGAGACATGGCAGTCAAGGACGATACCGGCCTGGAGTATAAGCTCGTCTGCAAAATGCTGGAGAGAAAGATGATAGAAGATTATGAGCAGTATCGCCTTGCAAAACAGCAAACGGCAGATAAAGAGAAAGCAAGTTTGTGAAGAGCTCAGCATGAAATCCAGCTAAGCCAAACTCTTCCAAGTGCATTTGTTGATGAAGAAGGTAGAAGAACGACAAACAGACGTGAAATGTAACAGATATGCCGGTGCTTTTATAGTGAACTGTTTTTGTCGGCAACAGCAGTAGAGCCATTGTACCTGGGCTCCCAAACCTGATGTGCTATGCAAGGCAGCGGCCATTCAGAAGATGAAGTTGGGAAGAGCAGTAGTTTTAGACCAAGTACATGTAGAAGAACTTAGTGCGGGAGGTGATATACTCTTAAAAGCCCTTCGTGAGAGATTCTCAGTGTACATTAAAGAGGGGAAAATTCCAAAGGATTGGAAGAGATTGCAAACTGTTCTTCTGCTGAAAAAAGGCAATTGAGAAAACATTCACAACTATCGACCCATCTGCCTGTTTCCTCATCTTTATAAGGTCTTTATGAGAATGATCTATGTCCATATTGGGGGTGTCCTTGAGAAAAACATGAGACGGGAACAGGCAGGTTTCCATAGGGGATTCTCCACAGTGGACCACATTTTTGTGGTCACACAGATGACTGAAAGGTGTAGAGAGTACAAGATCCCACTATTCTTCTTGTTCATAGACATTAAAAAAGCCTTTGACTCAGTGGAACAAAATGCAGCTTTAAGTGCTCTCCTTTCGCAGGGCGTCTCCCCTGTGTATGTTAGAATCATACAAAATTCCATGAAGGATGCAGCTATGGAAATCATGCTTTTTGATGATTCCTTGATCATCGAAGTTAAATGAGGAGTAAAGCAGGTGAATGTTTGTTCACCAACATCGTTTGCCAGCATCCTGGAAGATGTCTTGTGGAAGAGCGAAATGAAAGATGGATTTCTGATTGATGGTGAGGTTCTTCAGATGCTCCTTTTTGCAGATGACATCATCCTAATTGTGTCAAAATCTGAAACATTGCAAACCCTTTTCAATGACCCCGGTAAGAACGTGAAGGAGATTGGCCTGACCATTCACACTGGAAAAACAAAGTGGATGAAAAATGCAGATCGCCCAGAGTACATCATGCAGCTGGATGGACAGCCTGTCAGGCTGGTGGAGCAGTATGTACATCTTGGACAAGCATTGCAGATGGAGAATGAGTTGGGCCTGGAGTTGAGCAGGAGAAGGAGGTCGAAATTGGATTGCTTCTGGGAGTCTGCACCATGCTTTTGCTGATCCCAAACTTTCTACCATCGCAAAAGCCCATCTCTTTAATACCAGTGTCCTTCCGGTAATTCTGTATGGTTGCAAAACCTGAAACATGATGCTTACAGAAGAATTAAAGCAAACCCCTCGAAGAGCAATGGAAAGATGCATGGTGGGTGTAAGTAGGCTACAGCATGTTACTATTGATGATCAGTGCCCAAGAAGCAGTATCAGCAATATCATCCAAGTGATGTATGATCGGAAAAGGAGATGGGCTGGCCATGTAGCGTGAGTGAAAGACAAAAGATGGACAGCGCGTACATTCCATTGGTATCCACGAAACATACAAAGAACAAGAGGAAGGCCTCCAGCACATTGGGCGGATCCTTTATGGAGGATTCATGGAAGGACATGGACAAGAACCACGCACAACAGGATGATGTGGAAAAGTTGAGATCTCATCATTGGTGAGACTATCTGCATCAATGAAATCACAGATCTTCCAAGTATTCTAAGTATTTTGAAATAACAAGCAGAGCATCCATGCTCCCAAGCCCATTATTTCAAAATAAAAACTCCTGCTTTTCATGAGGAATAACACTTATTTTGAAATAGTTATTTTGGGAGTTATTGTTATGAAATAAGTTATTTCGATATAATTTCCTAGTGTAGACATGCCCTAAGGTGCCACAGTATGCCTCATTGTTTTTAAAGTCTTGTAAACTTCACTCTCCTGACATTTTAGAACTCACTTCTCAAAGAATTCAATGTAAGTGTAAGAGAGAAATGAAAACTATGAAATGCACAGACCAGTCAGAACCCAAAATAACGCTCTTTGCAAGCAGAAAATAGTAACAACCCCCACGTGAGTGAAGGACAGTGTGTGTTTGTGAGAATAACAGAGATTTGCATTGCCAAGCTCCTTCCATCCCCTTCTCTCTGTGTGGAGATAGGATACAGGAGTGGGGGGAGGAGGGACACCCTGACATCAGCGCCCCCCCTTCTCCCTCCCGCACTCTGCACAGTGAGCAGGCGGCTCCCAGAGGGGCATCTCCAAGGCAGAGGGCAGGAGCAGCATGACAGTAGGTGGAGAGGCAATTAACGTGCCAGCGTTAACAGTCAGGATCACCTGTCAGCGGCTCTGAGATTTACCGATAGAGCTCAAACTACTGGTTGGTGACCACTGTGCTAGAGCCTTTCCTGTATTAGAACCTAGAGAGGACTAGAACTGCTACTGGATTTTTCAGTGGTGTATGAAATAGCTTGAGGAAGCAGAGTGAACAAGCTTCCTTGGCTTTAATGTTCATCAGCCAAGTTTCTGTCAAGCAACCAGAGCAGGTGAGAGTCTTGGGCCATGGATGATGAGGGATTTGTTGACCTGCTGGCCTTGCACTGATTGACTGTAAGTGCCTGGGACTTTTGTTTTGGTTCTGTGTGGGCTGACTGTTTGCTGATTGCACTGTTTTCCATGCTGGTCTATATCTCCTCTGTAGGTGTCTTTATTCTGCGGTTTGTGCTGAGAAAAGGTGTAAGTGGGTGACCACGTTGATTGTTGCTGCCGGTGAGTTTGTGTTGCCACAGCTACCTACAGAGGAGATAACAATTTGCACTCCACACAGTCTATACGAGATATAGGAGAGGTCCACTTTTCTGATAATAACTCTTCTGTGGCTTGGGCAAGTAACTTCTCTTATGGAAAAGCCCTATTGCAAATGAGAAAGGGTCTCACACAAGCCCATCTACTTAGCCAAACTACTATTCAGCAGTCAGTGTCTAGATGCTAAAATGGTGGAGGCAGTAGAAATGCGTTGGAGAGATTACAAAAGAACCGACACATGCTCTGGTGTTTTCAGTATACAGGCAGTCCCCGGGTTACGTACAAGATAGGGACTGTAGGTTTGTTCTTAAGTTGAATTTGTACGTAAGTTGGAACTGGCGTCCAGATTCAGCCGCTGTTGAAACTGACCAGCAGCGGATGAATCGGACACGCCTGGGGCAGATCAGTTGGGGTGCTGCTGGGTTGGTCCCGCAGCGCCGCTCCTCGGCGCTAAGGGGCCAACCCGGCAGCACCCCAGCTGCTCTGCTCCAAGTGTCCCCAAGTCAGCCGCTGCTGAAACTGACCAGCGGCTGACTACAGGAAGCCCGAGGCAGAGCTGCTCTGCCCCAGGCTTCCTGGAATCAGTTGCTGATCAGTTTCAACAGTGGCTGAATCTGGACGTCTGGGACAGAGCAGCTGGGGCGCTGTTGGGTTGGTCCAATAGCGCTGCACCTCAGTGCTGTGGGACCAACCCGGCAGCCCCCGAGCTGCTCTACCCCAGGCGAAAGGTGAATAGATTGCATTATTTGTCGAGCCCTGCTTATATGGATTTATTAAATGGGAATTAACAATCCACTATATGGTTAAACTCAAGGGCTATGTCTAGACTGGCATGATTTTCTGCAAATGCTTTTAACAGAAAAGTTTTTCCGTTAAAAGCATTTGCGGAAAAGAGCATCTAGATTGGCACGGACGCTTTTCCGCAAAAGCACTTTTTGTGGAAAAGCGTCCGTGCCAATCTAGATGCAGTTTTGCGCAAGAAAGCCCCGATCGCCATTTTCGCCATCAGGGCTTTTTTGTGCAAAACAATACCACATTGTTTACACTGGCCCTCTTGCGCAAAAGCATTTGCGCAAGAGGGCTTTTGCCCGAACGGGAGCAGCATAGTATTTCCGCAAGAACACTGACAATCTTACAATAGATCATCAGTGTTCTTGCAGAAATTCAAGCGGCCAGTGTAGACAGCTGACAGTGTAAACTTGCCGGTCTAGACTCAGCCAAGGGGATTGAGCTATCATTGAATGCCACTATAGCTGGATTAAACTTAAGGGGAATCAGCTATCACACTCATTCATTCTTTGATTCCCACAGGCTATGTCCACACTACATGGACACTCTTGTGCAAGAAAGCTCTGATGGCCATTCACAGAATGGTCATCAGGGCCCCTGTGCTTTTTCCCATAGGAAAAACCTCTGGGCTGTGTCTAGACTGCATCCCTTTTCCGTAAAAGGGATGCAAATTAGACCTATCGCAATTGCAAATGAAGCAGGGATTTAAATCCCCCCCGCTTCATTTGCATAAAAATGGCTGCCGCTTTTTTCTGGCTCGGAGCTTTGCTGGAAAAAAGCACCTGTCTAGACGCGGATCTTTCGGAAAATAAAGCCTTTTCCGAAAGATCCCTTATTCCTTATTTTAAGGAATATGCAAATGAAGCCTGGGATATTTAAATCCCGGGCTTCATTTGCAACTTCGAATGCCTACATTAGCCATCCTAGTTCGAACTAGGGGGCTAGTGTAGACAAACCCTCTGACAGGTGGACCTGACTTGTTTGGCCCCATGGCTATCAAGTGCCAGCACTTCAGCTGCTCCTCTTCCCACTGCTGCACATCTCCAGCCCTTTGCCTTGGAGCTGTTTCCCCAGGAACCTCCTGCTTGTTGTGGGGAGAGGTGGGAGCTGAAGTCAAGGGGCCCCCCTTCTCCCACCTTGTAGCCTATCTCCACAGAGCAGAAAAAGCCCCAAAATTCCTTTGTCTCAATTTGAAATCCCTATCTTCATTTCTGTTGGCTGAGCAGATACCTGGCTAGGTACAGTTAACTCCTTAGTCCCCAGGCTGCATCACACTTCGATTAAAAAGTGAGCTCTGCAAAGAAAAGGAATGCACATGAGGCATGAGAAACAAGCCCGGTAGGTCTGATGTATCCAGAAACATAGTAGCTTAATATAAATAAAACAACGAATCGGTATGAAAGAGAACTCATGACAATGAGAGAATCATATGGGAGGTAGGCCTGGTTCAGTTAAAGAATCAAGACAAGGCCAGAAACCAGGGCTGGCCTTAGGGGAAATGATGTCCTGGGTGAACTTTTATTTTGGCACCCTTGCCCTTCCCCAGGGCACGGGTGCTCTCCTGTCAGGGCTGTTCCCCACTCTGGCATTCTGAGTACAGAAGATGTGGGGCCTGCCAGAGACCTTAAAAATACCTTGGCTCTATAGGCTCTGCTTACAAAAACTCCCCAGAGTTACAGATTCACTGACACTGGGAGATAGGCTGCCACCATCAAGTGAATTAAAAACCCTGAAAACCAGGAACACTTGAACTTCTTCCCGAGGGGTACACCAAGGTCTTTTAGCACAAGAGAGCTTGAAAAACAAAACAAAACAAAACAAAAAACAGGAATCAATTGCAATTCTGATAGCTGGCCTTCAGGCTAGGCAACCACACACACACAGACCTCCTGTTACCTTCCAGGACACAAGAATCAAATAATCGTCTTAAAAAGGGTGATTTTTTTTAGCAAAACAAAAAGACTTTATCAAGTATGCTCAATAAAGCATACTTAGTTGCTAGGTGCCATAAAGCAACTAAGAAAAGAATAGAAGAATAGATCAAAACACAGAGAAAAAATGGCATCTCTGGCACAGCTTAGGTATAGTGAATGGCGGGAGGGAGGCACATGGATTTCACACAGAAAAGTTTAACCAAACAGCAAGGAAAGAAAAATACCCTGATTGTGACTAAACATACTCTGATGGCAACATTTCTCTATCTACTCATGAGCCATACTTCAAGGTCCATTCCATTCCCATGCCCAATATTCTTTGCAGACATAATTCTGTTTGATTACTTCATCTTGCTTCCTCCAGTATATATTTATAATTTAAATTTCAGCACTGTATCCCATTGGTTCTTCTGGCTCCCCTCCAACACCTTTAGCTACCTGAGTTTAACCCTTTAGTCACCAAGTGTTGGCCAGTACTCCTACCCATCACTGCCTCCCACTTTCCTTGGCCACCATGGTCTTCCCCCCCCCCCCCGTGTACTCCCATGCTGTGCCCCTTTCCCATTAACTCCTGCCCCCTAACTCCTACACTGTGCCCTTAACCCCAACATTTTGCATCCGTCACCCCAACCTCTGCACTTCCTTCCCATCTGCACTGCCAATCCCAGCTCTGAGTTGCCAGTGTGCCTACCACACTGCCTCCCTGCCTACTATCACCCAACACCTTATGCCCAGTAACCCCCATTCCCAGTCACCTCATCCAGAGATCACCACAAATCCCTGTGCCCAGTGCCCTCCTACCTGCAGACCCTCTATACTGCCCAGCATCCCAGGACCCTATACTCCTGAGGGCATTTGGCACCAAAAAATTATTATTCTGTGCACAATATTTTAAAATTCTGCACATTTAATTGTCAATAAGTAAGTGTGGAGACTCCAGCATGGGAGTGGCAAACACAGGCCACTGGCTGCATGAAGGTAGAAAATCACACTGCACATCCCCCCCACCCCCTCACACACAATCCTCTCCTAGGACACGGACTTGGCAGCGAGATAGGGCTGGGTGCATGGCAAAAGGCCACAGGGAAGAATTGTACATGATGGGGGAGATATCAGCCGAACCCATTTGAATGACAAAACAGAACTAGCTAATGCTAATGACTGAGTCCAGCCCTCTTCCAGGCCTTGGCCTGCCATGGCTCTGGGCTGTCAGCCTGAAGTGCAGAGAGGGGCTTGGAATGTGCAGTTGAGCAAGAAATGAAATTCCATTCAGGCACCATCTCCAAGAAAAAGCGACATCTCTTTTCCCTAAATAAAAGTTTTCAAAAGCAAGTCCATCTTCCCGCCTTGATTAATAACAGCTGGCTCCCTGCCTTGCACTCCACAGCCCTGACTGCTGCTTTTCTGCTCCAGGTACCCCCTCTCCCCCCCCCCCCCACACACACACGCTGTGTCTACACTGGCATGAATTTCTGGAAATGCTTAAAACGGAATACTATTCCGTTTTCAGTTTTTCCAGACAGGGAGCGTCTACATTGGCAGGCTGCTTTTCCGGAAAAGCCCTTTTTCCGGAAAAGTGTCTGTGGCCAATGTAGACGCGCTTTTCTGGAAAAGAGCCCCATTTTCGCGAGCGGGGCTTTTTTCCAGAAAAGACTACTGGGCTGTATACACTGGCCCTTTTCCGGAACAGTGTTCTGGAATAAGGACTTATGCCCAAGCGGGAGCAGAATAGTTTTTCTGGAATAGTGGCTGATTTTGTACAGTAGAGCATCGTTGCTTTTCCGGAAATTCAAGGGCCAGTGTAGACAGCTCGCAGCTTATTCCGAAAAAGCGGCTGATTTTCCGGAATAAGTGGCCCAGTGTAGACACAGCCACATTGTTTTAGAGGCAATTTCTTGTCGACACGGGCATATGATTAATCATGGGCAGGAGCATTGACCTTTTATTTTCTTTTAATTATTTTCTTTGCAATTATCTGTGACCTTGTGAAACCTGACTACCACTGGAAAAATGAAGCTAACTGCATCTCTCTCCCTATGCCATGTGGCATTAAAGGTTTGGGCGTAAAACATTAGACATTGTCTGTCCCTATTCTAGGTACTCCTTTACAGCCCCTGCTCCCAGGGGAAACACCCTCCACTTTGGGAACAATTGGAACAAATAGTTCCACTCATTGGTATAGTTTAGGTCCGCGTGGAAGGAAAGTGGGAGACCTTTGCCAAACTGGGAGCACATGCCTAGTTTTTTTTTAACTGGGAAAAAGGGTTAGTAAAATAAGCCCCAGGCAACAGACACCAACAGCTGTGTGGGGTTGGGTGGGGTGTAGAGTCTTTCTTTGCTGTGTTTTTTCACTGCCTTGCCTGCATGTGCCTCTGCTACTGTTGCAAATCTGGATTGTTACAGACACAGAGGCACCTTGTCCTTGAGCTCGGCAAGAGGTAGGCTAGGAAGTGAGCAGCTGGCGCTGGAATCACAGGAGAAAATGCCCTGCCATTAATTAAAGGACTGAAAATGTGATTTGTCCTTTTCATATTTGTTCATTTTTTTTAATTGTATCCTTTGGTATATATGGTTGTGACTATTTTCTTCCACTATTTGATCTGAGGAAGTGGGTCTGGCCCACGAAAGCTCATCATCTAATAAACCATCTTGTTAGTCTTTAAAGTGCTACATAATCCTGTATTTTGCTTCAACTACCCCAGACTAACACGGCTACATTTCTATCACTACCCTGCCATTAATGTCCCTCTGGAGAGGGGAATGTCAGATCCCATTTAAAGGGCTAGGACAATCCACCTTGGAGTGCTCACAGGAGCACATGGAAGGCGATTAAACTTTTCTTTCAGGAGACTGGTGAGCACTCAGAAAAATCAGTGTGTGCTGTTAGGTGTCAGCAGCATCTTTTTCAAAATAGGTATTTTTTTCAGATATCGTCTTTCTGCCTGTTTGCTCTATTTTTAATGCATTTGCCATTTGCATTTTTAATGCGATTCCCCATACTGCTCTTTTCCCATGTTCACCTTCACTGTGTCTTTCTCCCTTCACTCATCCCTTTGCTCCTAGAGTGGGTTTAAGATTGAGCTGATCTCTAGAAATCATGCCATTCAAGGGGTGTGTAACATTAGATTAAACAAGTTCACCAGTCCTACTTTTAATCACAGGTATTTATTGGTTATAATTCTCTTGCCTTTTTGGTGACATTTGGGTCCCTGGATACATTTGAATTTAATTTTTTAAAACTGAAGTTCATCAGTTGGGCTGGTGCATTTTTTAAACAGTAATTTTTTTTTAAAGTCAAGCCATGATCACATGTACCAGTTAAATATTTACAGTGTGGTGAATTTATGAAAGTAGTCTTGCTATGACTTGTAATTTTATCACAGATTTTGTGATATGTCATGTTTTTCTTAAGGTTTCATCTCTTGGAAGTACATAACTATGGAACAATCTCACTTTTCATTTTAAAAAAGTCAAAATAAGTTTCTAGCCCTTGTGATTGCAGAGGAAAGCATGCAAATGTGACCTCATACCAAAAGGCAAATCAAAATAACCCCAATTTTGCCATTTTCTAAACCTCATGATATTTAAGAAAATCTCATAATTTTTGAGCAGCCTAATCCATGATTTTGATAGATTACATAGAGATTTTAATAAGGATGAGAAGCTGTTAGATTTTTTTAAGCATAGGAGGATGTGAATCATTTCCACCTGGGATAAATTGCGGATGAGGTGTGAAGGGCAAGCATAGCCAACATTTTAACAAGGTACCTTATCAAACTTCATAAGATTAGGAGCTCAGACAACTATAGTGATGAGCAGCAGGATAAAACTTATATATAAATTACCATTTGATGCTTTTGGGGTTCTTACATAGGGGCTGTGTCTAGACTGGCCAGTTTTTCCACAAAAGCAGCCGCTTTTCTGGAAAAACTTGCCAGTTGTCTACACTGGCTGCTTGAATTTCCGCAAAAGCACTGACTTCCTACTGTAAGAAATCAGTGCTTTTTGTGGAAATACTATGCTGCTCCCGTTCGGGCAAAAGTCCCTTTTGCGCAAAACTTTTGTGCAAAAGGGCCAGTGTAGACAGCTGAGATTTGTTTTGCGCAAAAAAGCCCCGATCGCGAAAATGGCAATCGGGGCTTTTTTGCGGAAAAGCGCATCTAGATTGGCCACGGACGCTTTTCCGCAGAAAGTGCTTTTGTTGAAAAGCGTCCTGCCAATCTAGACGCTCTGTTCCAAAAATGCTTTTAATGGAAAACTTTTCCATTAAAAGCATTTGCGGAAAATCATGCCAGTCTAGACGTAGCCAAGGTGTTTGCCTCATAGATCCTGGAGCTCTGTGATGTGAACTTTCCAAGGACATGTCCTTCCAGGAACTTTCTTCCTGCTCTTTGGGCTCTGGTGGTCTGTGAAATGCCACTCAAACACCTCTGTCAGAAGATGAAGCCCTCTCTATGCACAAACGTACACTTCCAGCGATTGGAGCTCCTAGAAGGGATGGGCAAAGCTTTCTGTGCTCTGCTGGGTAAGGACAATGATCCTTTCCCTTTTGGCTCTGGGGATTACCTCAGACCTACTGAATAATTTGAAGGAATTGTTCTGTCATAAAGTGTAAGACGAAAAGAGACCAACCATATCATCCGGTCCAAGGGTTCTCAAGCCCTGCACTGTGACCCTCTTCTGACAACAAACATTTCTGCATAACTTGGGGGGGGGGGCGAAGCTTGAGACCACTCATGCTGGGTGGGTTGTGGGGGGGGCCAAAGCTCAGCCCTAGATGAGAGGCCTATAATTTGAGCACTGATACCCAGGCTGAAGCTTTGGCTCTCGATGGTGGAGGCATAGCAGGCCTGCTGCCCGTGGGAGGGGACAAAGAGGGCAGTTGTTCTGGGGCCTGGCAAGTCAAAGGGGCCTGGAACGCCCAGCTGTTGCCACTGCTACAGTGGCCAGAGTCCTGGGCCCTTTAAATCTCCACCGGAGCACCCTGAGGTACGGCGAGCTCTGTGTGGCTCTGAGGGTCAGTGGGGCAGGGGACTGGTTGCCCGGCCCCACCTCTTTTGCAAGTGTGGAGCCAGGCCCACCCACCAGACCTTCCTAAGGGGCTGACAGAGACTGTTGGTTGGCACCCCTGGCGCTCAGGCTTCAGCTCCAGTCCCTAGCAAATCTAAGCCAGCCTAGGGCGATCCCCACCTGGAGGTCCCTCTCGACTCGCAGTTCGAGTCTGAGCTCCTGTTCATTACTATCCACCAACACCACATAGCAGCCACTCACAAAGCCAACAATTAGTGGCAAGAGTCCATTATTATGTAAATCATGCAGAGAGACACATGTTCTCACTAGGACTCTCCTCAGCATGGATCATGTATATTGCACCCTTCTTCCGCAAAAGCTTATGCAAATGAAGCGCGGAGTAAAATATTGCTGTGCTTCATTTGCATAATTAATTAGGGACCATTTTTGTGCAAGAGGCTTTTGGGCAAAAAGGAGCTGTGTAGACGGCTCCTTTTTGTGCAAAACCCCCCTTTTGTGCAAGAGCCATTCTTCACTCTTAAATCAATACTCTTTCATATCTGAGGAATAAGGGCATGATCCATAACAAAATGGGGGGGAGTGGAGTGGGTAGGAAAATACATGCAGGAGATTGGTTTAGCATAAAATCCTGTCACTTCTAGAATCCTGAGTTATGTTCAAAAAAGTTTGGTCTCATTCCAGTCTATAGTGAGCTGCTGTTGAGTAGATAACAAAATCTGACACAAATGGCAGTCTCTGACTAGCTAGCAGATGTATACGGCAGATGTATACAGATGTATCACCATAATATCTCGATTTATTTCGATGAACTTACCTTCACAGCATCTCTTTGAGGTACTCTCCCATGACATAGACAAAGAAACTGAGGCTCAGAGAGGTTGAGTGTCTTGCGCAAGGTCACATAGGAAGTTTGTGGCAGTGCCCCAGCAGTTGTAGTATGGCCAGGCCTAGAGGCCTCAATCATAGATTACAGCCACAGTGTGCAAGACTCTATACAAATGCTGTGTACGCTCTTTTCCCCCCAATTCATTTCCATATCTACATGACCACCCTTTCTGTGCCTTTTGAAGAAGTAGCAAGTTTTAACCAAGGTGTGTGCGGAACCCCCAAGACTAGAAGTGTAGGATTTTGCTGCAGTTTGAGATGGCAGGGCACTAGCTGGGGGTGAAAGGGAAGTTTAGACGGCATCTGAATGCCTTCTAGCATGCCTTCACTTGGAATAAGACCCAAGTCATTGTTTGCTCTGTTGTTAAGGATGCTAGGTGAGCAGTTTGTGCCCAGTGGTCCTTATCTATGTCTTTAATAAGGAAGACCACAAGTTTATGTCTAGATTATGGGAAAAAGGTATGCAAATAGCACTCTGCAATTTGCATATCATTTTCCGATTCTTTTTTTGGAAGAGGCTTTTCCAAAATTTGGCCCATGTACACTGGGCCAAATTTCAGAAGAGCCTCCTCTTTAGGAAGAGCCCTTCTTCCTTGTGAAACAAGGAAGACAGGGCTTCTGCAAGAGTGTGTCTGTTCTTCCACAAAAAGTGTCAGAAGAGCAGAAGTGTTCCCTGTACATGGTGGAGTTTTTCGGGGATACTGGAGGTATCCCAGAAAACCTCTGTAGTCTAGATGTAGCCCAGCTGGGTGAGTCTAACCAGCTGGCAGCATACAACCAAGTACCCATTCTTTGGGATCGCTGGCATAGTGGCTATGGTCACCTATTTCAAGATACCCCAAGGGGTGGATCTCTTGATGGTCTCCCTGGCATTGTTTATTGAAGATTAGTAACAATGCTGATAAAAAAGTGAGCTGTAGCAGGTTAGCTGGGCTGTCAAATACCTGGAAAGAAATCAATAGACGGGGACCTTCGTATCCAATTCTACACTGGCCCTTTTGCACAAAAGTTTTGCGCAAAAGGGACTTTTGCCCGAATGGGAGCAGCATAGTATTTCCGCAAAAAGCACTGATTTCTTACAGTAGGAAGTCAGTACTTTTGCGGAAATTCAAGCAGCCAGTGTAGACAACGGCCTATAAGGAGTGTGGAAAATATCATTCTCTTTATTTTACAAAGGGAGGGAAACATACGGGATGTAAAAATTGTTGCTTCAAAATCACTGTGTGCTTGTGGAATGACTATGGCTCTGTAGTCAGCAGATCTCTGTTACTATCAAATTGTACATCTGATACTCTATGATATGGGAATCCTTCCTTAAAAATGTGAGTATACTCAGTTTATGGGAGAGATCATATTTTACTAATAGATGCTCTGTATGAGGGGCGGGGCTTTCAGGTTTGGTAACTTTAGGTCAAAGCAGCTTTGGTGATATTTTTATAACAGTAAATATTCTCTTCCTTTAACATAGCATATGCCATACCAACTCTGGTTCAGCAAAGCATTTCCCCAGTGCTGGGCGTGGTTCTAGAAACATGGAAGAAAGTCTGTGATGTGAACTCTTAAAGTTGAGGTCAATGAAACTGCTTCAGATACAGCAGAGTCTCGATTATCCGACGTAAACGGGACCAAGGGGTGGTCGGATTAATGAAAATGTCGGATAAAATGGAAACTAGTATGAAATCAGGTTTATTACTTATTATTCTACAGAACAACTAACATACTGTAATAACAGAATATTATTATATAGAACAACTAACAGAATAACAGAATAACTAACATAATAGAATAGTGATAGAAATGTAGCCGTGTTAGTCTGGGGTAGCTGAAGCAAAATATAGGACAATGTAGCACTTTAAAGACTAACAAGATGGTTTATTAGATGATGAGCTTTCGTGGGCCAGACCCACTTCCTCAGATCAAATAGTGGAAGAAAATAGTCACAACCATATATACCAAAGGATACAATTAAAAAAATGAACACATATGAAAAGGACAAATCACATTTCAGAACAGGAGGGAGATGCGGGGGAGGAGGAAGGAAGGTAAGTGTCTGTGAATTGATGATATTAGAGGTGGGGAGAGTGGGACGTCTGTGAGCTAATGGTATTATAGGTGATAATTGGGGAAGCTATCTTGGTAATGGGTAAGATAGTTTGCGTATTTGTTCATTCCTTCCTGGAATTTTAATTGTATCCTTTGGTATATATGGTTGTGACTATTTTCTTCCACTATTTGATCTGAGGAAGTGGGTCTGGCCCACGAAAGCTCATCATCTAATAAACCATCTTGTTAGTCTTTAAAGTGCTACGTTGTCCTGCATTTGCTTTAACATAATAGAGTACAGAACATTTAGTATGCAGTATGGCAAATCACTAAAGTTATTGTTTAAAAAAATTAGTGCTTGAAGTTTGTTTCCCAGCTTTGTTTCTCTTCCTTGCGGCGAGGTCGCACCAGTGACTCAATAACATAACATCACTAGCAGTTGCCTCCCCTTGTTGTTCAACGTAAGCCAGTGCCGCCTCGAGAGCCTTGACCCCCTTCGCTATGACTAATTCTCTCCGATTTGTCATTGTCATTTGTATCTTCATCTTCATCATCTTCATTGTCATTGCCATCCCGATTCACCAGAGCTATTATGTCGCGGTCAGTCAGTTCTAGTTTCTCGTCTTTCTCCATCCATTCCTGTATATCATCATCATTCACCTTCTCACAGCCTGGAATTTGTTGTAACAAAGCTAGCAGGTTATCACAGTTTTCTTGCACCATTTCTTGTGTGTTTTCATCTTTCGGAAGTAACTTTCTCCATGATCGTGCCAGAGTTTGCGGTTCAATCTCGTCCCATGACTGTGCAA